>NC_137900.1:26458921-27061311 GCF_963455335.1 Martes martes
GGGAGCCCGACCCTGCCGACGCTTTGACTTCAGCCCAGGGAAACTGATTTTGGACGTCTGGTCTCCAGAACAGTGAGAGAACTGCGTGCTGTGTTGTTATCACGTTTGTGGTTTTTGTTACAGCAGCCATAGGAAACTAACACAGTCTCCCACCATGGCTGTGGTGTGTAAGAATCATGCTTGAGAAAGGATGCTAAATCCAGCTGGAAAATCATGCTCCAAGCAAAGGGGCGGGACGTGAGGTAAGTTAGGAGGATCTCAGGGAGCTCTGGGGACAGGTGCAGTGACTGTGGGAATAACCCCACTTGCCCTTCTCACTCAGGCTGGAGTATGAGAAGGTCCCCCCGGAAGTGCCACTTGTGTCTCTGGCATGGATTTGGCTCACTGTTCCCTGTGCCCTGGACCCTCGCTGTTGTTCTTTGGCCAGCCTGATGTCCCATCCTGCCCACCTGGCTCACAACCATGTCACCCAGGTCAGCCGGGAACTCAGATCCCAGGACAGTGGTGAGGGCACAGTTTCTGGATCCCATGTCCTTGATGAGGAACTGACCTTCACCCTGTCTGCCTTTTCCCTGCTGGGAGGAGTAGGTCAGAGTTGTGGGGGGAGGCGGGGAATGGCTGAATGATTTCCAGGGGGGAGGCCCACCAGGAGTACTGAGGACCCAGGAACAGGAAGAAGCTGTGGTGGCGGAGAAGGCTCTGTGGTCAACCAATGTGGCCTCAAGCTCGGGCTCTTGCCTTTGAGCTAAAGAGAGCTGCTGCTCTCCTCCGGACCCAAGTGCTCCAAAGATGATCCCGCAGAACCCAAGGGATCCTTGGCTGGGACGTCTGTGCCCCTGCCTGAGGGAGCAAGCTGACAGGTGAGAGGCCTCATGGGGCTTTAGATGCCCATATGGGTGGTTTAGACAAGTGGCCAATGCTAAGACTGACTCACAGAGTTCTTGGGGCATTAGAGGAAGCTCTCTCTCTCAGTCTCTCTCTCTCTCTCTCTCTCTCTCTCACACACACACACACACACACACACACACACACACACACACAGATGTCGGTCTGCTTTGTGGATGAACTTCAGTCATTCCTGGGAGCAGAGCCCTGGAGAATCACCAGTTGGTTAAAAACAAGAACCACCTCCAAAGCAGGAATAATCACAATGAAAGGGTTCATTTTTCTACCTTCCAGGAAAGGTAGGACCAAAGACCTTGGCAAAGAACTTTGAAGATTTGCTGACACACTCAAGGCCTCTGGTCATCTGTCCTCCCAGGGAGATAAGGAGCATCCCTGGAGAGAAGGCAGTCCAAAGTCAGGAGGAGTCCGGCCCTGCTGTTTGGACTAACCCTAACCCTAACCCTCATACCAGGCTAGGTGGTGGTGAATCCGAGAACAATGAATCAGCCCAGAGCCAGGGACCAGACAGGTCAGGACAGCCCCTACATCTCAGGTCCCACAGAAATTATTCAAATTAGCTAAACCAAAGTCACACTGTCCTGCCCATTTCTTCTGGTGGAGACCACAGTAGAGGCTCTCACCCACCGTGTTCCTCACCCCTCTGCCTCCTGATTCCTCTCAGAGCTCCTCTGTGTGGCCCCATGTGTCATCACATGCCCCCTCCTCTTGGGAACAGTGAGTAGCAAGCTCTCTTCTCCATGGCAGTCCTCTCCTGATGCTTTTGGTCCCACCAGACCTGAGTAATCATCAAGCCTACCTTTTGGAACAATCCATGCCCATATTAAACCCTGGGCAGGTGTGGTCTGGGAAGCTCAGGTGGACGTGTCAGGCTCTTAGCCCCAGGCAGAGGCCCTTGGAGGGGTTCTGGAAATGGCTGGCCTCATTTTCTGTTTTCCCTCCCTTCCTTGACTGTGACCTCATTGACTTGCTCTAGATGCTCTAATCTTTCCCAGCAGCCTCATTGCTTACACCTCGCAGTTTCTGCTGGCATCGTTCCTCTTCCCAGACAGCTGCCTAAGCAATCCTCCGCTCCCGCTGTCCCACTTTGAGAGGCTGAGGGTGAGGTCACAGCGTGGCTGGTGCACCAGGCTTTGCACGCTCAGGCCGTGCTGTCAGAGCCTGAGTGTGCTTGCCTGTCATCCGTCTGCAGTCAGCGACCTGTCAGTACCCTTGTTCTGGAAGCTGTGTGCTCCTCCTCTGGAACCTGGTCCACACATTACACAGAGGAGTTCTTACAGGGCCATTCACATCCCTTTCACTGGGGCAGCACTGTAAGGGTTTATCTGATTCTCTGATTTTGGTTCTCCATTCCCACCTCTCCTCCCCATCCCCTCTGCTCAGTCTAGAACTTACCTCTTGGGTTTGTCACTCCTCGTTAGGACCTCCTCCAGGAAAGGTGCCCTGGAGAGAGGGTTGTCTTAGGTGGTTTCCCCTAAGAACAGAGCCTGGGACAGGTAGTTTGTCTGGGAGTGATTCCTGGAAGCTAGAATGTGGGAATGAGGAGTGACCAGGACACGGAGAACAAAACAGTTGTCCTTCTGAATGGCAGGAGCCTGGGACACTAAGCCACCAAACCCTGGGAGCCATTGGCAGAGGACTGCCTTGCGGACGTTAACTCTTCCCTCCTCCTGGGCTGAGGAGAAGGGCAGGGAGGCAGAAGAGCAAGGGGGTCTTTGAGATGATACTCGGGATGGAAAGCGGGCAGTGAAAGTGCACCTGTCCGCCTCAGGCGTGCCAACATCTGTGCGCTTATCAAAAGTGTCTTACGGAGGGTGAAATTTAAATCAGGCAGCAGTAGCTTAAGAGACGGATGTGAAGCTGAGGGTTTACAGTTGATGACCAAAACTGACGGTTTCAAAAGCACCAGCAGGTCTCACCTGCCTGCATTATTCCTTTCCTCCTATGTTCAGGAGAGGACTTGACCTCTTTAGCACTGGCGAGTCCTTTCGAATGAACGATTAATATTTTATTGCTTACTTAAATTTGCCTAGATACCCTTGCGTTATTATTACTCCTTCTCTAATTTGGCCAATCAGTTGTTAACACATTCTTCCCCAAAGGGAGACCGGGTCAGATTTTGAGATGTGAAAGCACATGATTTTCCTCCTTTGCTTTTCTCCCATCTGAGCCGGTCCTGGTTTCACTTCACCATCTCAGATTCCCCCTTAGGACTGAAAGCAACAGACGTCAGCAAGGATTTCTGGCTTTTGTTTTCTAAGAGTACAAGCCCTCAGGAGGGTTTGCAGAGGAGGCAAAAAGGTGAAGGAGACTTGATGTTCTAGATAGTTTTCCTTGGAGAACTCCCCCACCCCTAGAAGAGGCGATGACCCTCGACTGTGGAGAGAGAGAGAGAGAGCTGTGGTCCAGGAGCAGTGGGGATCCAGGCCCTGCTTTTTGTAGATCCCACAGGATGATGCAAGCCTCCAGAGGAGAATGTTTGGGTGGTAACAGCTAATTCCTACATCCCAAGGCTGGTGCAAAAGTAGCAGAAGAGGCCTTAGACAGAGATACTGAGTATCTTAGTAGCAACCAGGGCAGGCAGGGGATGGAAACTATTACCCATAGTACTCTGGCACAGAGTTAGATCTTGCATTTTTCTTTTAAGATTTTATTTATTTATTTGAGAGAGAGGGAGAGCAGGGGGAGGGGCAGAGGGAGAGGGAGAAGCAAACTTCCCACTGAGTGGGGAGCCTGACATGGGACTCGATCCCGGGACCAGGAAATCGTGACCCAAGCTGAAGTCAGAAGCTTAACTAACTGAGCTACCCAGGTGCCCCAGATCTTGGATTTTTCTTTTTTTTTTTTATATAGATAATAAAGGTATGAATTTTTATTTGAGTATTTCCTTTAGCTGTATCCCTAGATAATGATCTTGGATTTTTGACATGAATTTCAGGAAGGGGGCAGGACAACTAAGAAAGGACTAAGGGTCAATTTCCTGCTAGCCTGGGAGAGGAGGCTTGCAATTGGTAATCACGTTGATTTATTTAAAATAAGTTTTTGGACTTAGATGTCAACTCACCACGCAAATATTTACTGAGTGATTATTATGCAGCAGGCATCATGCTTGACATTGAAAATGTAAATATGACTGAGACACAGCTCCTTGTTTCAAAGGTGCACACATCCAGTCAAGGGGACACACCTGTAAGATGATGATGATCCAAACACACGTGTGATATATGTGCTAATAATAGGTATGTACAGGTTTTATGAGCCTAAGAACAGGAGTAGAAGGGAGACTGCAGAGAAGTTTCTTGAAAATAGAGGATGTAAAAAAAAAAAAAAAGAAAAAAGAAAATAAAGGATGTTTAAATTGAGCCTTAAAGGTGGGTAGGAATTCTCCATCTGGTGAATGGATGGGAGTGGGCAGGAGGCTGTATGGTCAGTGGGAAGAGTGAGGAGTTACAGGGATGTGTATTAGTTTTCTATTCTGCATAGCAAATCATTGCAAATTTAGTAGCTCGAAACAACACAGGCATTTACTATCTCACTGTTTCTGTGGGTCAGGGATCTGGGCATGTCTTAGCCGGATTCTCAGGTTCAGGGTGTTACCCTACAGCAAAACATAATAAAACAATTTTCATGGTTCAGTGGTGAGGCTATTGGTAAGGAAAAAGTTCCCCTGTAAAACATAATCTCTGCAGCCTGTTTTGATAAATATGCTGGTTAATTTACTCCTCTCCAATCTCCCCTTCCCCCACCAGAAATTGCGGTTCAGAGTCACTTTTTGTTTTGGAAGGAGGTAAACTTTTACTGAAATGCATGACTCTGACCTTGGAGACTGCATTATCATTAATTTCTCCTTTTCGTGAGTTTTTAAACGTTTCCATCTGAACACTAATCATGTGAATATAATGTTGACACTCTCCCAAGAAATGGCCAATACCAACAATAGCTCAGGAATGCAGATTTTGACAAGGCTGGATTTGATGATTTGCACATCCTGCAAAACTTGGAATTTCCAGTTGAGGCATTGGGATAAGGAGAAATAACCTGAAGGTTATTTATTACCTGTCCAGCACACTGATTCCAAAGGGACTCAACATCCCCATAAGGCTCTTATCTTCTCAGCATCTTTCAGCGAATCTGCCCCAGCTAGTTCTGGAATCAGGGCTCCTGATAAGATTCAATGTGATCTTCTACTCTTGGCCCTAATTATCTCAATATTGGATGGACACATTACGCATTACATGGTGTTTAAGAGGGTTGGGGTCACTACCCTCCTGGAACTGTTTACTTTGGAATTTCCCTGAAGCCTCTGTGCATTCTCTGGCCCTAGAAGGTGCTGTGCTTTCCTGTTTTAAAAGTTGTATTCTGAAAGAGGATCTTGAATCACATACCCAGTTCTGCCATTGTAACTGCTCTAGTTGAGTTTTCTATTGAAATTTTGCTAGGAAATTGCCCATTCTAAGTTTTCAGACTCATTGCCATCAAATACATTTGCACTGAAGAAAAAAAAGGTTAAAAGTTAATGAGATAAGCATCCAATTTAAGAAATTAGGAAAAGAATGAGAAAATAAACCTTGAGACAGTAGAAATAGATGTTAAAAACACAGACAGATAGGGAATATGTATAAGGCCAAAGGAGAGGTCTTTGTAAATACTAATACAACTGACAAACTCTGGCAAGAGGAAAGAGATAAAAAGAAACAAGCCAAATAAAATATATAAAGGAGCCACAGATGTGTCAGAGATTCAAATGGTAACAAGAAAATATTATAAACCAACTTTGTGACAAAAGAAGTTAAAAGGTTAGCTGAAGTAGGGAGATTTCTGAGATATACATATTCTTGCAATGATAACTAAAGTAATAATTATTGCAAATGATTTAAGAAGAAATGGAAAACCAGAATAGTCCTACAACTAGTAATGGATAGTTTTTTAAATCTTCCCTTAAAGAAATCAGCTTGCCTGGATGAATGTACAGGTCAAATTCTCCTTAACATTTGACAAATAGAAGATTTCAGTCTTACATAAAATTTTCCAAAGAATATAGAAATGGGAACACTTCTCAAGTCATTGAAAGAGGCTAGCATAATTTTGATGCCATATTAGAAAAGGAAATGAAAAGAAAGGATAATCACAGGCCAATCTCATTCCTGAATATAGGTGCTGAAATCCTTTGCAAACTACTAGCAAATTGGATTCAACATACATAGAAACACAGTATCTTTGGGGTGCCAGGGTGGCTCAGTGGGTTAAAGCCTCTGCCTTCAGCTCAGGTCATAATCTCAAGGTCCGTGGGATCAAGCCCCACATCTGGCTCTCTGTTCGCTGGGGAGCCTGCATCCCCATCTCTCTCTCTCTGCCTGCCTCTCTGCCTACTTGTGACCTCTGCCTGCCAAATAAATAAATAAAATCTTAAACAACAACAAAAAAGAAACACAGTATCTCATCTCCATGTTATAGACATGAAAGTTTGGTTTAACATAAGAAAACTGATTAATGTAATTCACTTCATTAATAGAAAGGGTAAAACTATTCAATCATTTCCATCAATGTAGAAAAAAAAGCACTTGAAAAAATTTAACATTCATGATAGAAAATTTAGCAAATTGACAATAAACTGAAACGTTCTCTGCCTGATAGTAGTAGCTACAAAAACACTTTCATCAAATATTGCACTTAATGGCGAAGAAGGGAAGAAGAAAGGGTACATGAAATTATACTTTTTTTTTTTTTTTCTCTACTGTGCTAGATGGCCTAGCCAGAGTAGGAAGGCAATATAAAGAGCTGAAAGACATAATGAACAGAAAGGAGGGACAACGTTGTACGATTGCCTGCATCACACAACCGAAAATAAATATACTCCAGCCTATTTGAACAATGTTACTCAGATTGTTTTCTCTTCTCTTCTCTTGTTTTCTTAAGACCCTAACCCTGGCGCAGAGTTTCTCAACCTTGACACTGCGGACATTTGAAACTGGATAATTCTTTGTCTTGTGGGCTCTCCTGTGCACTGTCAGACATTTAGTAGCATTCCTGGCTTTTCATCCTCCCGTTGCCCATTGTGGAGGCTGAGGCAGATGAGTTTCCGTTAAGGGAAAGTTTCTACCCACAACTTCCTGTTGCAGCTAATTTATTCTTCACAGCCTTCAGCGCATCTGGCTCATAGAAAGGACTGCACAAGAGGAGATTCATGGGTGAGCCTAGTCTTTATCACCCAAGGAGGCTGTGCTTTGATGAATTCTCTCTTGTATTTGGGAGACAGAGTGAACAATTAGCCCTCAGAACCCATTTGAACAAAGGATAAATGGCGGCTTCCATCCTCCGGAGTCAGGGGCTGAGGGGATGGTGTGGTGTGGCAGGCTAGAGCCTTTGCAAGTTAGGAAAGCCGCCCTGAAGTAGAGAGGAATGGTTGGGGTATGAGTCCTGTACTGGAGGCAGATTTCACGTGGGTTCAAATATGAAGAGTCAGATGTCAGACTGTATCATGCTAGAGATCCAGACCACCCCCTTTGGGGTTCC
This sequence comes from Martes martes, assembly GCF_963455335.1. Classification (NCBI taxonomy): domain Eukaryota; kingdom Metazoa; phylum Chordata; class Mammalia; order Carnivora; family Mustelidae; genus Martes; species Martes martes. The sequence continues at coordinate 26,466,338 of NC_137900.1, forward strand.
TAGGGAGCTTGGCGTACATTTCTCGATGGCCTTAATTCTGTTAGCCTTAATCAGTTAGGACTCTTGTTGCAAGCAACGGAAAATGCCAGTGGTTTAAACCATGAAGGAATTTGTTGTGTCACCCAACTGTGGTGTCCTGAGTTGTGTGTGTGTGGGGGGGAGGGGTTTGTTCTCCAGTGGTCATCCAGGCTGGGGCTTGATCTCTGCGGTTCTCTGGGTCCTGCCCTCCTCTGGGTGGCTGCCTCATCCTCAGGCTGCCAGCCAACTCCCTGCTCTCAGTTCCTTGGGGCCACATGCTTCCTCATCTGGAGCTTCTTTTCTTTATCTGTAGCACAGACACCCACTTGGGACAGCAAGTGGCTTTGGCCTGAGTCAGTCACTCCGAGGGTGACACCGTGCTCTGACAGCCTGGGCCACCTCGCCCCAGTCCCTGGGGTTGTGGGTGTACTCAGAGCCAACTGAGGCTTGAGCCGGGAGTTGGGGTGGAGACATTCCATCCCTCAAAGACTGTTGGGCTTCTCCACTGGGGTGAGGGGGTATAAAGTACTGGGCAATCAGCTATGCTACCCATCACCTCCACAGACCCTGAGGTTGCAGGAACTTGATTAACAGAGCTGGCGCGCTGGGGAACAGAGCCTCGGTGGCCTCCTGCAGCTCTGAGCAGAGGGTCCATGGTGTGGCCTGAGGCAGGGTTGGAACAGCCCCACCCGGGGAGTACAAATACTAACGTGGTTGTAACCTCTGCTGCTCTGGGTCTGTTTGCCTTCTCCCTCTTCCTTGTTCGTCTCTGGCTCTTCATTGCCAGGGGACAGACATCCATCTGCCTTCCCCACGCTCTGAGGTCAGTTGGCTCCTACCACGGTTTTGCCAGTGGGAGGCACTGGCAGACATAGGTGGGTAAAGAAAAGAGAAAAGTCAGGGTATTTCATCAACCCTGACCAGCGTCCAGCTGTGGTTATGTTTCCTCTGAGTCTATGGCTCCAGACAGGCCTGGTGTGGTTCCAGAATCCTCCCAATGTCTCTGCCCCAAGTGTCCTGGTCCCACTTCATCTTCCTTCTGTCCTCGCAGCCAACATGTGGCCAGTCTCTGGGTTGCATCACTGTCTCTGGTTTGGCTTCTCAACTCTTCCGGTCATGTCCACCCCTTGTGTTACCAGTCCCTGGTGCTGTTTCCTCTGGTTTAAACACTTAAAAGAGTTTTCTTGTTTCCCAGCTGTTTCAAACCTAAGCCTTGGATTTTTTTTCCCCAGCCTCGTGTGGCCCAGAAAAGCAAGGGTTACATGTTGAACCAAATTAAGCTGAGACCTCCAGGGTGTGACTGACCCAACCTCTACACTTCAGTAAGCAGCTCTCTGTTCGAAATTAAAATACATCTCCTTTATTCTCCCCCTACATCTCCGGAGTCAGGGGCTGAGGGGACGGTGTCCTTGGGGATGAAGTATTGTGATTGTCAATAGCAGTAATGACAACTGATGGAACGTTTAGGTCTGATTTACAGGCAATGTTGGATTTGCATTAGCGTGGTAGGTTTAAAATAACATCCATGCATTAGATGATATTCAGATTTAATGGAAAAATAATGACTGCATTAAATCAGGTTTTATTGTTATGGAGGGTTTTAATTTGGCAGGACCACTTTCCTTTTGTGATCTAGAAAGGGCTCGGTTGAGGAAGGTGGAGCTTCCATGCTGATTCTTGACCTATATCCATTCTGCACTCCCCCAGAAATGTCTGCAACCTTTGAAGCAGGTTAACCTTTTTCTTTCATTTTGTTTTGCATTTGTTTGTTTTTCCTCAGGAGGTGGTTTTCACGTCTCAAAACCTTACAGATTAATTTAAAAGTAATATAAGTTAAACAGAAGTCATTGTTCTTCCCTGCTTTATGAAATGGCGTTTCCATTGTGGGTTATTTTTTTTTTTAAAGGGGAAATGCATCATTAAAGTTGCTGCATTATTTATCAGAGAGGCTAATGAAATCATAACTACAGTAAGTGAAGACACGCAGTGCAACACTGGTTTGAAACACTGCCCATAAAACCCCAGTTAATCACCGTGGGACCGGTGCCTTTTATAGTTGGGCTCACCAAACCGAAAGTGTTGCAGTCTTTGTGTAAAGGCCTCAGAGTTCTTGACTTTCCCCAAGGTGAGAAAGTTATGGCTATGGGGTGACGATGAAATTTGGTCAGAATCTTCCAGCAGGGGCATGATCCATAGTAGATTTTCATGGGACCTCAAAAATGCTTCAAAGATTGCCTCCCATCTTGCTCGTCCTTTGCTGCCATGTTACCTGTTAATTTACTGATTTTTCTTCTTGCCTAGATCAGCTGTTATCATGAGGAGGAAAGCTGTAATTGAAGAAAATGGAAAACACATAGACCGGTCCGCACGTTTACAAAGGGGAAGGGGAAGGTCAGGATGTAAGTGACTTACTGAGAGAAGGATGAGAACCCAGATCTTTCCTGGTTACCTCATCACCTACGTCTGAGCGGCACTGGAGGGTTCTCTAGCATCCCACTGAGGCTGTGGGTGGCCTTGGCTGGAGAGTGGGCTGGAGTCTCAGTATTCCCCATCCAGCGTCAGTGGTGGCTTGAGAGAGGTGACAGAGGCAAGTTTAAGCTTTTGACAATTCTTTCATCCACCAGACAGGACTGGACTGTTAGGTGGGAATGTACCCAGTCCTACAAAATCCCATGGCTTTTGTGTAGCCCACTCTTAGCTCTTTGCTGACTCCTCCAGGAAGTTCTTGACCTTCAGGACTGTGCGCCTAGAAACTTCCCACCCCGTCTCCTTCCTGCACACACTCCTGGTTACAAGGCCCTACAGTCCGGGATGGGACACCTGACCCTAGCAGGGCCAAGGAGGACCTTCATAGGTCATTTAGACTTGGGGCTTATCTTAGGATTCGTCTCCATCCAGGTGGTGAGTAAACAGTAAGTATAACATTTGCGAGCTGTTGGAGACCTTGTCTAGAGGGTCAACAGAACGGAGAAAGAATGAAGCCGGTGTGCGCAAACAAGCAGAGCTGGGAGATGGTCAGAGTGCACTCAGTTGTCTTTGTTCCCGAGGCCTGGCGGACAACTGCCCTATGAACCGCCTGGGGGTATGGCACTCTCTGGATGTCAGATCCAAACCAGTACATTCCCTTTCGTGCTCTAGATCTAACTGGGTGTCTGTCACTGCAAACAAAAGGGCCTTATGCTTCCATCTCTAGTGACTGATGGAACACTTCATTCAGGCACGAGTGTAAACGTGCACTCAGAAATAGAAGTACCCACTAAGTGGTGCCCTTTATGGGCTCTCGCTTCCTTATCTTGCTCGCATTATCCATTTGTTCCTATTTTCCTCTTTCTTGTGCCGTCAGATAGATGGGGAAAAGATGATTTTTAAGAGCTATGTTAGTTTCGACAGGTGGGGTAGAAGGACTGGCGAGGAGGGTTCTGGGTGGCAGTTCATAAGGGGTCTTAGGAGGTAGGAGTCCGCTGTGGCTTTATGGACATGTGGTTAAGCAATCTGTCACCAAGGGCCATGGCATATTTATTATTCACTGGAAGCTACCAAAGGAAGAGAAGACATACTCCTTGTTCTTGAGATGCTCACAGTGCAGGCAGTGGGGAAAGAGCACGATGAGTATGAAGTGCTTGCAAATGAAGCAGGGAGATACACGGAAGGGGACATGGTTAGGGCAGCCTAACCACCCCTCATGTAAGGGGTGCTAACCTGCTCTTGCTAAGATCAATGAGCCCTTTCATAGCGCTTCTCATTCAAAGATCTTAAGGTGTATGGTAAATACCAGCTCACTAAGGCTCACCAACCCCTTGGGAACCAGACACATGGAACAGGGAATAGCCTGGGATCATAAGGGACAGGAAACATGCTCACTAGATGGCCCAGGGGGAGTCCGGGAAGTAGAATGTAATTATCAGGACTGGAACTGGGCCATAATCACCAGTAACGAACGAGCTCTCAGACTTTTGATCCGAGGTGGTACTACCACTCCATCAGCTCAAATGTAAGGGAGTACTGAGTACTGAGGTCTAGTTTCATTACATATTGCCCCATATATTTCTCACACTACTATGTATGAAAATATCTTATAATTAAATTTTTCGAAATAATCGTTTCCAACCTAGATGATTCCTGCAAATCCTGCATCCCATCTGTCTGTCCTATGTTATCTGCACTCATCCTTCTACTTGCCTGGAACTCCTGACCTTTCCTTTGTGAGCCGCTTAGAGCCTGCATAAGTGATGAGCAAAGGGATCTGTCCCCTTGGGACTCCAGAGCAGACAGATGACGACACAGTCCTCTTCCTCCTTCCCCTTCCCCTCCTCGCCTCGTTTCCGACTTGGACTTCTCATAACTTTTCCAGGTGCTGCCTCATCCCACGTCTTTTCGCATCTTGGCGTTCACCGCTTCAACAAGCTCTGAAGATCCGTGCAGTTCAGGTAGATCGGAAAGGCCAGTCCCAATTGGATTGCCCTCAGACTCCGGTCCTTTATGCAAATCTGACTGGAATGGATGCAAACTTCCCGGTTCTCTAGTTCACCTATAAAGTGGAATATTTTTTTTCAGGAACAAAATTTTCATCTCTGCCCTGGAGCTTCCACTTCCATTTTCCTAATACGGAAAATGGGATCTCACTATTTTCAGGTAAATTCAGTGCATTTTCATAATTTCTCAGTCACTTCTGGTTAAACATTTTAGTACATGTGGGGTTTTTTTTCCCTCTTGCATAAATTTCGTTGCCCCTCACGTTGATGTCAAGCTTTAGGAAGGGGGCTGTTTACTCAAGTGTCATTCGGCTGTTTCTTGGTGTCTACCTGGCACTATTTTCTGCTGCCAGACCTTGAGATGTGCCTTGTATCCCCTGGTCCTTGGGTTGGTCTGCTGAGCTGCAGCCTCCTGCTTCTCAGACCCTTGGTGGGTGAAACAGAGAAGACTCCAGTCTTGACTCATGCATCTACTTTCCAATTATTTCCAACACTCTCCAATTTTGCGCCCGATCCTCTAGCTTTTGAGCTTTACACTGAAAAATTGGATATCTCTGTTCTGTTTCTTTTCTGACCCTCTAAACCCTCTTTCCACCACCTCTGGAAAATGACAGGTGTATGTTTGCAGCCTAAGGGAAGGACGATCAAGAGAAAAGGGAAAGAACATTTTAGTTACTATCTCAGCGTGTCATCTCTCCAAATAAGCCAATTCTTCCACCGTGTGCACTTTGAATGCAAAAAACTAAGAACTTGCTAGAAATATTTTGTTTTTGTCAAAGCTTTTAAAGAGGCACAGAATAGAACCTCCCATTTTCTTAGAAGAACTGTCAGGATATATGGGTGGGAGACAATGGGTAAGCTGAAGTGTCCCATAGATATTGATGATATAGGGACGATGCTCAGAAATCAAGGGGGGTTTTTTATTTACAAGCAGAAAATTCCATTTCATCCATTATCAGTCCATTATCACAAGTGAGATGCTAGACCAAGATAGCACAATTAACAATATGGAAACTTATCAGATTTGAAATGGAGTTTCTGAGGTCACCCACACCAGGAAGAAATATGTCAAACTTAGCCTCAAGATATGACATTATTAGATAGAAATATATGAGATTGTTTTTACCAACTAAGAAAGGAGGAAAAAACCACATTTGAGTGCTGACATTTCTATTCACCTGTATGCTTGCATCATCTCTCAGTTCCTTGTCAGCCACACTGGAAGACTCCACTCATGTGGTCCCTTTGAACTTGGTTCTTGCTCGTAGAAAACCTTGTGTGACATATTTCATTTTGAACAGCAGCTTTTAAAAATTTTAACAGCTTATGGTGCAACCACTCTGGAAAACAGCATGGAGGTTCCTCAGAAATTTGAAAATAGAGCTACCTTATGACCCAGCAATTGCACTGCTGGGTATTTACCCTAAAGATACAAACGTAGTGATCCGAAGGGGCATGTGCACCTGAATGTTTATAGCAGTAATGTCCACAATAGCCAAACTATGGAAAGAACCTAGATGTCCATCAACAGATGAATGGATAAAGAAGATGTGGTATATATACACAATGGAATACTATGCAGCCATCAAAAGAAATGAAATCTTGCCATTTGCAATGACGTGGATGGAACTAGAGGGTATTATACTTATCAAAATAAGTCAATCGGAGAAAAACAACTATCATATGATCTCCCTGATATGAGGAAGTGGAGATGCAATGTGGGGGGCTAGGGGAGTAGGGAAAGAATAAATGAAACAAGATGGGATCGGGAGGGAGACAAACCATAAGAGACTCTTAATGTCACAAAACAAACTGAGGTTGGCCGGGGGGGAGGTGGGTAGGGAGAGGGTGGTTGGGTGACGGACATAGGGAAGGGTATGTGCTATGGTGAGTGCTGTGAAGTGTGTAAACCTGGCGATTCACAGACCTGTACTCCTGGGGCTAATAATACATTATATGTTTTTAAAAAAATAAAAGATAAAAAATTTTTAACAGCTTAAAGTCTTCTGCTGGCTGAAACATCTATGTGTTGCACAGTGATTATTTCTTTTTAGTTTTGCAGCCCCCATAATCTTTACAGAACTCACATGGCTCAGCACTCAGATGGAGCGGATTCTGTTTAAGGATAAACGAAATGGCCACTACTAAGTGACTGTGGTGCAGGGAGGGTCAGGGAGGAGGAGTCATGTCAAGTCAGAGGAAGGGAGGTGGTGCCTGCAAGAGACCTGTTCAGTGATCTGGAGGTGAAATCAGAGATTAAAGTTCTTTCCTGAGACTTTTTTTTTTTTTCATAAATTTCATGCATAGTAGCTTTTGGAAGCAGCATTAGTATGTCCAGTCAAGGAAGTAAAGGCTCACCGATTTACTATACTTCAAAGTTTCTAGGTTGGTCATGTTGCACAAGAATGCAGAATGTTCCAAAGTCATTCCCCGAAGCACCTGTTCTGCCAGATGTTAAAGGATGAGTCAGGCTGAAATTCTCATTTGCAGGCCATGGACACTGACCCTGGATGACTTACATAGGAAGGGAAGGATACTTGACTTTACAGTCCTGAAGGGAGCGTGGAGAATAGGTTGAGACAATGGTCAGGAGCTCAGAGAGAGGTAGGTGACCAGAATCACAGCCCAAACCATGCCCCGGGGACCACCTGCTAGGACACCACTGCCACCTCCTGTAGATACTTAACCCTTTCCTTGCACTGCCGATGGCTCTGTGACCACCCATAGCCACCGGAAGGAGATGGCACTGTTTCTGCTTCCCTGCCACTCCCTCCAGAGTCAAAGTCCCAGGAGGCAGCAGGCCACTGGCCCAGAGGGCATATGAGACACTGGTTCCCCCAAAGTGAGGTGGGGGGACTATTTGCCCTTTTACCTCCTGTGGGGAGAGGTAGACCTTGCCTCCCAGGGAGATGCTCACACAGCTGGGGATTCCCTAGACAGAAGAAGCGACTTCAGAGGCCTGCCAGCCAAAAAATGATAAATGACAACAAGATGTTACATAGGAAAAGGTTCCACAGTCAATTAATTTTGGAAAACGCCAGGTTTAACAGATTTCTTTACTCTAGGGCTTCTCATGTGATCACATGCATCGTGAATCTCCAGGAGGGATTACAGGACCCCCTCCCCCCACCTTTATCATCCTATGCGAGTGCTCCATGGAAAATGTTGCGTGAATCACAACTTGAAAGCAACTAGCGGCACTCTTTTTTCTCACACTTAACCTCAGCAGACCAGTCTCTTTACTGACACCTGCCTATATTTCTCGGCAGACAAATTAGAACAGCAGTTTTGGAACTTTCAGGCGGTATGGCTGTCCCACGGTTGGGTTATTTTTCAGGATGAAGGTCAGATGGCTATGACGGGTTAGCAGCACCCACCAGGCCTTTCCCATCTTGGGCGCGCAGGCTTGGTTTCATCGTCCAGCTGTGTCACGGCTGTGCGCTTTTCCCGACTGAAACATCTCCATTTGCTCTTGGCGCATTGTCCAACTTGCTTGAAGCAGTTAATGTAACTTTAGAAAATGTCTGAGAGAGGAGCTTATGTCTGAGAGACCTGGGCTCTGCAGAGAGCAGACGCAGAAGCTGCCAAGATTAAAAGTCTTTGATAACTCAAAACAAATGTCCTGCTTATTTTTATGGTGCGACAGCGTAAGAGCAGGTAACGCAACAACCAAAGAGCGGATGACCTTTCAGCCGTGGTCAGCATAGGAAATTGCTCTGATCTGGAGTCATCGGTGATGTCTAAACTTTAGGTCAGAGTCGTATCTTATTTGAAGATTGGCAAGCTGAAGACCGTATCTGCAATCCCAGCCTTGGCTCTCTAGGGAAGCAAATACGAGTCATGTGCTTGACTTAAATCAGCACTGGAGTTGAGCTTTTAAAAAATTCCATTATTTAATTTTTTTTCAAACTTTCACATGTATGAATTTTTGTTATCCTTCAACTTTTGTGAAATACAAAGCTAACACTATGAGATAGAGCCACTCATTAAAAAATCATCTTTTGGGGGCCACCTGGTTGGCTCAGTCTGTTAAGCGTTGGACTCTTGGTTTTGGCTTAGGTCGTGATCTCAGGGTCCTGGGATCGAGTTCCTCGTCGGGCTCCGTGCTCAGAGCGGAGTCTGCTTATCCCTCTTCCTCCCCTCTCTGCTCCTCTCCACAGCTCCCTCACACACACTCTCTCCCTCTTTCTATCAAGTAAATAAATAAAATCTTCTAAAAAATAAAAATAAAAAGAATCTTTTTGAGTCCTACTATGTAAAAGGTATGTGCCAGATGTAGGGGGTAAACTCGTAAATAAGACATATTTTATGCCTTTAAGAGCTCAGGCTTAAGCTGTGAATTTGTTTATTTATTTAAAAGGCTGTTTTCAGGCTGACTCTAATTCAGGCCCTGTGCTAGGAGTGCAAGTAAAGCAGTGAAGAAGAAAATAAAGGTTTCGAGTCTTTGGAACATAGATGTCATGGGGGAGACAGACATCATATCACATGGTGTGTAATTATTTATTGAATCATGCTTGCAATCAGAGCCACGAGGATTTAGAGCAGAGTGCTATGAGGATGGAACGGTCCATGTCCTGTCAGGAAGTGGCCTGTGAGCTGTGCTTTGAAGGACGAATAGGAATAAATGTGATGGAGACATGGATAGAGGGAATGAGAAAAGGAATAAGCATTTTGGAGCACAAGACCCTTTTGCTGGTACCAGAGGAAGGGGGACAAGTCATCTGACCAGGCAGGACCGTGGAGACCAGGGGAGAATTTTGGTCTTCATGCTCAGTGCAATGCGAAGGCAAGGAGCAGCTTTCCTTGGGGGAGGGACGTAATCAGATATGCCCTTTGGAAAGGTCACTCTGGCCCTGAATGTTGAATGGCTTGCAAGGGCAGTAATGGAGGGAGAGATACCAGCTGGGAGGTTAGTCCACTAGTTCAAGTCGGAATTGCTGGTAAGTTGAACTAGAGTAAGCGTGGAAGGATGGTGGTAAAGGTATAGAGATACAAGAGACATGAAAGAGTCCCAAAACAATAGAACTTGATCTTTAACTGGATGTGGGAGTTACGTAGGAGAAAGCCAAGGAAATTGCTAAATGGGATGTGCTGTGCTAAATGCTACAAGAGATTTAGAGGCATCTGGCCCATCGCTGGGTATGAGCAAAGGTATCCGCCAAGAACCCACAAAGAACCTCAAGTCATATATAGTTTATTTGAAGAGGCTGCATATCAATACTGGAAATTAGCTCCCAATCAAGGCACTGAAGGCCAGGTGTCACAAGAGTGATACAGGCACTGTGGTTTGTAGGTATTCCCAGGTCAGGTGTGGCTAGAGCTAGCCAGGGAAGGCTTCAGGCAGTAGATGGCAGCGGCTGGCCTTGGGCAAAGGAAGGAAGAAGAGCAATCCTGGAGGAGAGAACACATGGAAGATGGGGAGGAGGAAGTAAGGATAGACATAAAAAACGTAGGGAGTACCAGGTAGACCAGTTGTATCAAAATGGGCGGTTTTATTGGTGGGGGATTTGAAAAATATAGGTTTGGAAGTGTAGACAGGGAGCAGCCATGAGGTTGCAGAATTCTAGAAAAAATTGCTGAGAGTTGATTCATGCCTGGATCATCATGAATAAGCTGTAAATCTCATGTACTAGGAAAAGCTCAAGTTCTAGGTCTCCTTGGACCTTCTCTACGGTAAAATCTACCCAGCCCCAATGGCTTTGTTGAGATGTAATTGACATGTACCATTGTGTAAGTTTATTGGGCACAACTGCTGATCTGATGCACTTATATATTGGGACGTGATTAACTAACACTCTCATCAGGTCCCATAATGACTCTTTCTTTTTTTGTGGTGAGAATATTCAAAATTCCCTCTTAGCAACTTTCAGATAAATACTACCCGTTGAGTATTCTTGGCTCCCTTGTCAAATATTAGTTGACTAAATAGGCAAAGTTTTATTTCTAGGCTCTTGATTCTGTTCCATCCATCTATGTGTTTATTTTTATGCCACTATTATACTGTTTTGATTACTGTAGTTGTTCTGTTGAACTCAGCTTGCTTATTTTTTGTTGAGAACTTTTGTGTCTATATTCATCAGAGATATTGGCCATAAATTTCTTTTTTCCTTATGTTGTTCTTATCTGGCTTTGGTGTAGGAGCAATGCTGGTCCTGTAAAATGAGTTTGGGAGTGTTCCCTCCTCTTCAATTTTTGGGAAGATTTTAAGATGGGTTGGTTTTAATTCTTCCTTAAACGTTTGATAGAATTCACCAGTGAAACCATCTGCTTCAGGCCTTTTCTGAAGGGAGGTCTTTGATTATCGGGAGGTCTTTGATTATTGGGAGGTCTTTGATTATTGATTCAATCTCTTAACTCATTATTGGTACATTCAGATTTTTAAAAAAATTCTTCCTGATTCAGTCTTGGTAGGAGCTGCCAAGATTAAAATTCTCTGTATAATATATATCTCTAGGTTGTATATTTCTAGGAATTTATTCATTTCTTCTAGATTATCCAAGGTGGTGGTATATAATTGTTCATCATAGTCTCATGATCCCTTATATTTCTGTGGGATCAGCTGTAATGTCTACTTTTCATTTCTGATTATATTTATTTACAACCTCTTTTTTCTCTTAGTTTAGCTATAGTTTTGTCCATTTTGTTTATCTTTTTAAATAAAAAGCTGTTCTTAATTTTGTTTGAGACGCCACACTCTCAGAGAAGCCATCCTTGGCCATCAGTCCCAAAACAGCCTTTCCTTCTATTATTTTATTATTCCATATTAGATGCTCCTGTGTCTTTCCCTCCCACTGTTAACCACAATGTGCAAGTATCCGCTTGTTTACCATCTGCCTTGCCCACTAGGATGCAAGTTCCACGTGTGAGGGTTTTGTGTGTTGCCCCTGGAGTGGTGACCTGTTGAGGCACGGTACAGACTTGGTTGCAAAGTGGGTATGGTGTGAGCAGGAGTGCAGAGTTTAGATCCAAAATGAAGGCAGATCCCAACATTTGGGTTAACCAGACAATTCCTGAGTTCTGCTCAAAAACAAGCACATGAAAAACAACACATTAGTCTCTTTATAGCCTTTGAAAGTTTGAAGCCCCCTTGTTGAGACTCCTCTTGGAATAAAGTTACACAAATATTTGGGATGTTCAAAGTGTGAATATTTACAGTGTTTAAAATACTTTTCTAAGTAACCATTTTATGAGAGATCTTTACTTTCATGCTCAACTTTTCCACTTATTTTTTAATTAATGTCTTAAATAACTCTTCCATTTGACTTTCTAATGAAAGCATTGCTAGTTAATACTGACTTTAAAATTGGATTTTACTGAACAATTTAAAATTGGATTTTACTGAACACTGTAAATATGAGGAGATTACATCCTGGTCTGAAAGATCCAGGAGGAAACATGGGCTTCTTCCATCTAAAGTTGCAGCTTCCTGTCTTTTAGGATGGAAATTTCCTGGTTACCTCACTACTGGACATGGCTCCTCTCTGGGGTCCTACATACTGGAGAGAAAGGGTAAGTTCTACTTTCAAGATTGGATGCTACCCCACTACTAAAGTAATCCTGCCACAGGGTTGGGGGGGTTGTCTGAGACTCTTTTTTTTTTTTTTTTTTTTTTAAGGAGGCTCCACGCCCAGTGTGGACCCCAGCTTGGGGCTTGAACTCATGACCTTGAGATCAAGACCCGAGCTAAGATTAAGAGTCAGATATCCAATGAACTGAGCCACCCAGGCACCCCTAGTCTAAGCCTCAGAATATCATGTGAATGATGCAAAGATACAAACTCTTGCTGAGCAGGAGACACCAGAGAGCCCACAAGCTTGTTCATAAAGCCAGACTGCCTGGCTTTCAGTCTCAGTTCTTCTGTTTGCTAGCAGGGTGACTTAGCCAATGACTCAGTCTCTCTGTGCCTTGATTCTTCACCTGGCAAAGGGGGATGCTGATTATTGTACCTATTTCAGGGAACTATGTTGTGAGGAATAAATGAGATAATATGCATAAAATCCTAAGAAAAGTGTCTGTTTTCTATTCCTTTTTTTTTTCCTCTTAAATTCCACATGTGAATGAAATCATATGGTCTTTGTCTTTTTCTGACTGACTTATTTTGTTTAGCATTGTACTCTTTAGATCACTGTATTTGGACACTTGAAGCTAATTTAACACTGTATGTTAACTATACTGTAATTAAAATTTTTTTATTATTTATTTGACAGAGAGAGATCACAAGTAGGCAGAGAGGCAGGCAGAGAGAGAGGAGGAAGCAGGATCCCCGCAAAGCAGAGAGCCCAATGTGGGTCTCGATCCCAGGCCCCTGAGACCATGACCTGAGCCGAAGGCAGAGGCTTAACCCACTGAGCCACCCAGGTGCCCCCTGTAATTAAAAATTTTAAAAAGTGTCTGACACATGGTAACTGCTTAATAAATGTTATCAGTTATAGTTGTCCTGAGTATATAGGGATCTTTGTCCCTACACAGACCTTTTAACTGAACCTGTTTCACCCATTAAAACTCATCTTTTGATAATCAACATTCAGATTTTACTCAGTTCCTGTTGGTCTGCCCACTTCTTTTTTGTCTCCTCTGAACTGGTTGTCTGGCCTGCCCTCAAAGGGCTTCCATGCCCTGCTCTTAACTTCTAATTTTGCTCGATTGGCTTTCTTGCCCATGACCTTGAATGTTCTTTCTGGGATATTACCTTTTATATCACAGTTAAGAGGCAGTGCAGTTCTACATCGTCCCTGGCTCCGATTCATGAGGAATGATGATGAAGGACCCTTGTCCTCTGCCTATGAATGAGCTTTCATCAATCCCTAGATCTTTAATATTGAGCTGAAATAAAATGATAGTAGCACCATGTGTCATGGTGGGCAGTGACATGGCCTTATCTAGTAGAAGACACCTAGCCATCCAGGTGGTTATCGAGAGGAAGAAAAGGGACTAGGTTTGTTTTTCAGCATAGCCCCTTATGGTCTTAGCACCCTTATCTCTCCACATGTCTCACCATTGATAGTGTTGGCAGCGGGGGGAGAGGGGTGGTGGTTTTATCTGGGGAAGACCCATTAGATTCTTCTATATAATTGGAACCAGATGCAAATATAGAATTTTTGCCCTTGGTCAAGCATGTAGCTAATGCTCCCGTGTTCATGCAGTGCTACATGAATCTAGAAAATAATCAGGCGTTTCCTGATGCACCAGAGGGTAATTTATCTGGTCTTCTCCCGGACGGTTACTCAGTCCTTTGCTGTTGGGATGGTCTGCCTTGCTTTTCAACTGTTTCCAAGCATCCTCGTTCTCTTGTGGTTCCATTGAAAACTTCACATTTTCCAGGAGAATAACCCTTAACTGAGCATTTGCGCTGTCAGTGGCTGGGATGAAACATCGCTGGGGATAAACTAAGACACCTGAAAGTGCCAGGGAAGTTTTCCCATGGTATCTGCCACATGTCGGGATCTGCAGACCGGCAGGCTGCTCTTCTTCAACGCACGTGACATCGGGGTGGTGGACGCACCGTGAATGAAAGATTGCCAAGACCTCTGAGTTTCCTTGGAAATGTCACTACTTAATCCACACGTGCAGTTAGAATTATGAGGACAAGATGGATGAGTTTCTTCTACCTCAGGCTCCACGCGGGATGTTCAGATAATGCCTGGTTCATTTTCTCACTCGGGCTCTGCGAAAACTCTTAGCTCGAAAGCTGCCGCTGTTCTTTTAAAAACTCCCTGGCAGTCCTGAAAGCCAGGAAAGTTTTACTTTCAAACAAGAATTTTGGTATTTGTCTCACTAAGTCCTCTATTTAATTACAATAACACATTGTTTAAATCAAGTTTCCTTTGGAAAAAATAAGGGTTTAAGTGAAGAGGAAAACATTATGTCAAAGTAGACAACGTTTTGAGAGACTGAAAACTCTGTTTAAAAAAAAAAACGTTCTGAAGCATTTGTGGAATGCTCTTCCCCGTGGTCTATTTGCTCACACCATGGCCTTGTCTAGAAGTGGTTCTCTACCCCTTCCCCTGGGTGAGGTCTAAGAGAGACGTATTTTCAGAAAGGCAAGCCAGTCCTCCAATCACGGTCCTACAGGGCTCTGGCAGGCCTTCTAGGAACTTGAGAGTTGAGCGTTTAACTTCATAACCAGATGGTGTCAGTTTCCTTCTTTAAAGATGCCGGCTTCCACTAGATGTATTAAGCCTATCTTCACAGTCTGGGTGGAAATTTGTAGTAGTTAACTGTAAGCCATCAAACGATGGGCTAAACTGACCAGAATTCAAGAAGTGCGGTTATAAGTACACACGGCTAGCTAGATCTGTCCTCTGTCCTTCCTTCCTGCCTCCCCTCCCTCCTTCCCTCTCCCCTTCCTTTGCTCTCTCCTTCCCTCCTTCCTTCCTTGGCAAGTTAGAAGTCTTTCTCGGGATGAGAGGGGTTGGTAGTCTTGCTAGTAGATCTGGGGAGTAGAAGAAAAAGCACCGTATGTGTCAATTATGTCTCAATAAGACAAAAAGCAAAAAAAAAAAAAAATACACTTTCTTCTACTCTCAGAATACTTCTGACACCGAATGTGTGGGTTTTGCCACACCAAGCAATTTTCCAGTTCTCAGGAGACACCAGCTGGGAGCCTTGCAGCTTAGCTCAACACCGTCACTAACTGCCAGGCATGAGCACAGGTCGCAGGGGTTAAGGGCTCAGTCCAACATGGCTGCCCAGACCTCCGATGCCAATCGTAAGTCCTGGGTTGTCGTGTGCACTTTTCACCCACTGGTTCTAAATCAGGGGTTCCCCCCTTGGGTTTGATAATTTGCTAGGACTTCTCACAAAACTCAAGGGAACATTTATTTATGTTTATCCTAAAGGGTGTTATATGTCATACGTTATATGTCATATGTTATACCCTATATGGTGTTATAACAGATACAGGTGAACAGTGGGGGAAGCAGGACATGGGGAGTGGTGTGGGGAAGGGGGTAGGAGCTTTCATGCTCTCTCCAGATATGTTACCTTCCCAAGTGCTCTGAAATCCAAAGTTTGGCAATTTTCTAATGGAGGATTCACCATGTGGCATAATTGATTATTAACTCAATCTCCAGGTCCACTGGGCTCCCAGGAAGATGGGGCAGGACTTGAAAGTTCCAAGCTTTTAATCATGTTTGGTGTTCCTGGTGACCAGCCCTCCTCCAGCCCATGTCTGGGAGCCCCCCAGAGTCACCTCATTAGAAAAAAGACACTACTCTCAACTCAAGAAATTACAAGGGTTTTAGGAACTCTGTGTCAGAAACCAGGGTCAAAGAACAAATATCAGAACAAAAGATGCTTCTAGAACTCCTCTCACTCAGGAAATTACAAGGGTCTTGGGAGTTCTGTGCCAGGACCAATGTATGTATTTGATCTGGGAGCTGAGATGTGTGTGTGTGTGTATGTGTGTGTGTGTGTGTGTAAATAAATTGTTAGGTCACAGTGACACTGAGGACTAAGCTAAACTTTATTTTATAGTTCTATTTGCCCCGGGGTGCCTGGGTGACTCAGTCAGTTAAGCATCTGCCTTCTGCTCAGGTCATGATCTCAGGGTCCTGGGATCGAGTCCCACATTGGGCTCAGGGGGAGCCTGCTTCTCCCTCTCCCTCTGCCCCTTCCCCTGCTTGTGTACACATGCTCTCTCTCACTCTCATTCTCAAATAAATAAATAATTAAATAAAATCTTAAACGACAACAACAACAGCCGCTCCCCATACCCCCGCCCAATTCTCTTTGCCCTAAGCCCAGACAAAGCAGGGCAATAGAAGAAACATGTGACAGTTGTCCTCAAAGTTGAGGTCAATCCCAGGCTTGATTTATTCAGGTCCTGCCATGGCCACTTGAGCAGGGGGCTCCTGCCAGGTCCAGGTTCAGAGCTGGGTGAAGCTCCTGGGCTCTTCCCGGCTCAGCCTAGCTTCCTTTAAGGAGGCTGAGCTGCTGGGCACGCTGGGCGGCTGGACCAAACATTTGCCAGAGAATGCATATTTCTTACTGCTCTCCTTATAGGGTAACTACTTAGAACTTATGGAGTGATCCCATCAGCTTTTACAGTATGTGTGTGTGTGTGTGTGTGTGTGTGTGCACGCGCGCGCGCGCCAGCTGTCCTGGGTGATCCTTCTAGTCCAGAACATTCAACCAATCCTTATGCACTGTGTGGGAGGGCTGCCCCAGGATTCTGGGTAGCACGGAGATGAGGCAGGAAAGGCAGCATGCCCACAAGCAGCTTCTAGGCTTGTGCCTCTCCAAGGCGAGGGGAGAGTGGTGTGTACCTTAGAGAGGAGCAGAGCAGAGATGGCCGGATGTGCGTAGAGAGCAAGGGAGGATCAATTTCAATCAGAAGAATCAGGAAAAAAGTCCTTTAAAAGGTGGCATTTAAACCCAGCCTCGCACACCGGGTAGGATGTGGGCTGGCGGGGGAGCCAGTGACTCAGGCGGGGAAGGCCAGGCTCAGAGGCCTGGTCTGACTGGTGTGGAGAGAAGCAGTTGGGGAGGCATTGGAGGGGCAGGTGGGGCTGGGCCTCGGCTGTCAGGTGAAGGAGTTGAGACCATGTGAATGCCAGGAAAACAATTTGGGTGACTTCGGGCAGCCTGGAAAAGGGGCCTCCTGCTGAGTTGTGTGGGTTTGGGTTCCTCAGCAAAATCTGTCCTCTCCATCTTGTGAGGATCCAAAAATGCTGTTTTGTTATAAGTATCCTCTTCTTTATTTATTTATTTATTTATTTAAAAGATTTTACTTATTTATTTGACAGAGAGAGACAGCGAGAGAGGGAACACCAGCAGAGGGAGTGGGAGAGGAAGAAGCAGGCTTCCCACTGAGCCGGGGGCCCGATGTGGGGCTCGGCCCCAGGACCCTGGGACCATGACCTGAGCTGAAGGCAGAGGTGTAACACCTATCTTCTTATTATATTGGGCCAGGCTCCTCTCCACGCACAGACAAACCCTTCCCATCTTGTTCTGTGACTGTCACGTTTGTCATCGTATTTAAGGAGTAACCGCTCTCAGTGACTGAGCGTCTGTCACCTGCCAGGCACCTTGGTGAGTTTCTTACATGTCTTATTTCTTTTAATTCTCTTGAAAACCTAAGGTGGGAAATATTTCCCCTACTTTTCAGATAAAGAAGCAGAGTCCTGGTGTGGTTCCGTGAGTCCTAAGACCACCCAGCTTGGAAGCAGCAGAAAAGTGATCTGATTCTTTCGCTTTCTCTTTGTTCTCCTGTCCAAGCACCTGGAGCTTACAGTGTTGACAAAGAGTGGCAGCTGGTGCTGGGTGTGCTCAACACATGACATGCATGAAGTCCCCACAGAAACGACGTAAGGGAAGTCCTGCTGCTGTTATTCCCATTTTACAAATAAGGAAATGGTCTCAAAGTTGCATATAATTTGCCCATGGTCACAAAGCTACCAGGTAGCAAACCAGGATCAGAACTCAGGCTCCAAGCCCATGGTTTTAATTACTCTGTTATCATCAATTGTCGGGACTGTGATGCAGGGACTAGGGTCTGACACGGTCCCAGGTAAATAGTGGCTCCTTCCATGAATGTTTTTTATTTTATTCTACTTTATTAACATATAATGTATTACTTGTTTCAGGGATACAGGTATGTGAATCATTAGTCTTACACAATTCACAGCACTCACCATAGCACATACCCTCCCCAATGTCCATCACCCAGCCACCCTATCCATACACCCACCCCCCAGCAACCCTCAGTTTGTTTCCTGAGATTAAGAGTCTCTTATGGTTTGTTTCCCTCCCTGGTCCTTCTTGTTTCATTTTTTCCGCTCCTTTCCCCCCAGGAATCCCCCTACCCTGCCTCTCGAATTCCTCATATCAGACAGATCATATGATAATTGTCTTTCTCTGACTTACTTATTTTGCTTAGCATAATACCCTCTCGTTCCATCCACATTGTTGCAAATGAGAATATTCAGGGTTTTTTGATGGCTGCATAGTATTCCATTGAATGTATATACTACATCTTCTTTATCCATTCAACTGTTGTTGGACATCTAGGTTCTTTCCATAGTTTGGCTATTGTGGGCATTGCTGCTATAAACATTTGGGTGCACGTGCCTCTTCGGATCACTACATTTGTATCTTTAAGGTAAATACCCAGTAGTGCAATTGCTGGGTCATAGGGTAGCTCTATTTTCAACTTTTTGAGGAACCTCCATACTGTTTTCCAGAGTGGCTGCACCAGCTTGCATTCCCACCAACAGTGTAGGAGGGTTTCTCTTTCTCCACATCCTTGCCAATATCTGTCGTTTCCTGACTTGTTAATTTTAATCATTATGACTGGTGTGATGTGGTACCTCACCGTGGTTTTGATTTGTATTTCCCTGATGCCGAGTGATGTTGAGCACCTTTTCATGTGTCTGTTGGCCATTTGGATGTCTTCTTTGCAGAAATGTCTGTTCATGACTTCTGCTCATTTCTTGATTGGATTACTTGTTCTTTGGGTGTTGAGTTTGATAAGTTCTTTATAGATTTTGGATATTAGCCCTTCATCTGATATGTCATTTGCAAATATCTTCTTCCATTCTGTTGGTTTTCTTTTGGATTTGTTGACTGCTTCCTTTGCTGTGCAAAAGCTTTTGATCTTGATGAAGTCCTAATAGTTCATTTTTGTCTTGCTTCCCTTGCCTTTGGTGATGTTTCTAGGAAGAAGTTGCTGTGGCTGAGGTCGAAGAGGTTGATGTCTGTGTTCTCCTCAAGGATATTGATGGATTCCTGTCTCACATTGAGGTCTCTCAACAATTGTGAGTCTATTTTTGTGTGTGGTATAAGGAAATGGTCCAGTCTCATTTTTCTGCATGTGTTTGTCCAGTTTTCCCAACACCATTTGTTGAAAAGACTGTCTTTTTATCATTGGACATTCTTTCCTACTTTGTCGAAGATTAGTTGACCACAGAGTCGAGGGGCCACTTCTGGGCTCTCTATTCTGTTTCATTGTCTGTTTTTGTGTCACTACCATACTGTCTTGATGATTACAGCTTTGTAATAGAGCTTGAAGCCTGGAATTGTGATGCCACCAACTTTGGCTTTCTTTTTCAACATTCCTCTGGCTGTTCGAGGTCTTTTCTGGTTCCATGTAAATTTTAGGATTATTTCTTCCATTTCTTTGAAAAAATTGATGGTATTTTGATAGGGATTGCATTAATGTTTAGATTGCTCTAGGTAGCGTAGGCATTTTCACAATATTTGTTCTTCCAATCCATGAGAATGGAACATTTTTCCATTTCTTTGTCTCTTCCTCAATTTTTTTCATGAGTACTTTATAGTTTTCTGGGTACAGATTCTTTGTCTCTTTGGTTAGGTTTATTCTTAGGTATCTTATAGTTTTGGGTGCAATTATAAATGGATCGACTCCTTAATTTCTCTTTCTTCTGTCTTGCTGTTAGTGTATAGAAATGCAACTGATATCTGTGCATTGATTTTATATCCTGATACTTTTCTGAATTTCAGTATGCGATCTAACAGTTTTGGAGTGGAGTCTTTTTGGTTCCACATAAAGTGTTATATCATCTGCAAAGAATGAGAGTTTGACTTCTTCTTTGCTGATTCAGATGCCTTTTATTTCTTTTTGTTGTCTGATTGCTGAGGCTAGGACTTCTAGTAATATGTTGAATTGCTGTGGTGATAGTGGACATCCCTGCCGTGTTCCTGACCTTAGGGGAAAAGCTCTCAGTTTTTCCCTATTGAGAATGATATTTGCTGTTGGTTTTTCATAGAAGGCTTTGATGATATTCTGGTGTGTACCCTCTATACCCACGTTGTGAAGAGTTTTGATCAAGAAAGGATGCTGTATTTTGTCAAATGCTTTTTCAGCATTTATTGAGAGTATCATATGGTTCTTGTTCTTTCTTTTATTGTATTATATCACATTGATTGATTTGCGGATGTTGAGCCAATCTTGCAGCCCAGGAATATATCCCAGTTGGTCATGGTGAATATTTCTTTTAATGTACTGTTGGATCCTATTGGCTACTATTTTGGTGAGGATTTTTGCATCCGTGTTCATCAAGGATATTGATCTAGTAATTCTCCTTTTTGATGGGGTCTTTGTCTGGTTTTGGGATCAAGGTAATGCTGCCTTCATAAGATGAGTTTGAAAATTTTCCTTCCATTTCTATTTTTTGCAACAGTTTCAGGAGAATAGGTATTAATTCTTCTTTCAATGTTTGGTAGAATTCCCCTGGGAAGCCATCTGGCCCTGGGCTCTTGTTTGTTGGGAGATTTTTGATAACTGCTTCTATCTCTTTACTGGTTATGGGTCTGTTCAGGTTTTCTATTTCTTCCTGGTTCAGTTTTGGTAGTTTATACATCTCTAGGAATGCATCCATTTCTTCCAGATTGTTAAATTTGTTGGTGTATAGTTGCTCATAATATGTTCTTATAATTGTTTGTATTGCTTTGTGTTGGCTGTGATGTCTCCTCTTTCATTCATGATTTTATTAATTTGGGTCCTTTCTCTTTTCTTTTTGATGAGTCTGGCCAGGGGTTTGTCAATCTTATTAATTCTTTCATAGAACCAGCTCCTAGTTTCATTGATTTGTTCTGCTGTTCTTTTGGTTTCTATTTCATTGATTTCTGCTCTGATCTTTATTATTTCTCGTCTCCTGCTGGGTTTAGGCTTTCTTTGCTGCTCTTTCTCCAGCTTCTTTAGGTGTAGGGTTAGGGTGTGTACTTGAGACCTTTCTTGTTTCTTGAGAAAGTCTTGCATTGTTATATCCTTTCCTCTCAGGACTGCCTTTGTTGTGTCCCAAAGATTTTGAACAGTTGTGTTTTCATTTTCATTTGTTTCCATGAATTTTCTCAATTCTTCTTTAATTTCCTGGTTGACCCATTCATTCTTTAGTAGGTTGCTCTTTAGTCTCCATGTATTTGAGTTCTTTCTAACTTTCCTCTTGTGGTTGAGTTCTAGTTTCAAAGCATTGTGGTCTGAAAATATTCAGGAAATGATCCCAATCTTTTGGTACCAGCTGAGACCTGATTTGTGACCCAGGATGCTTTCTCTTCTGGAGAATGTTCCATGTATGCTAGAATAGAATGTGTATTCTGTTGCTTTGGGATGGAATGTTCTGAATATATCTGTGATGTTCATCTGGTCCAATGTGTCATTTAAGGCCTTTATTTTCTTATTGATCTTTTGCTTGGATGATTTCTCCAT
The DNA here is from genome assembly GCF_963455335.1 of Martes martes. Classification (NCBI taxonomy): domain Eukaryota; kingdom Metazoa; phylum Chordata; class Mammalia; order Carnivora; family Mustelidae; genus Martes; species Martes martes. Next base: position 26,487,995 of record NC_137900.1, read on the forward strand.
TTCAGTGAGTGCGGTGTTAAAGTGCCCTACTATTATTGTATTATGGTTGATGTGTTTCTTTGATTTAGTTATTAATTGGTTTATATAGTTGGCTGCTCCCATGTTAGGGGCATAGATATTTAAAATTGTTAGGTCTTCTTGTTGGACAGACCCTTTAAATATGATGTAGTGTCCTTCGTCATCTCTTGTTATAGTCTTTGGCTTAAAATCTAATTTATCTGATGTAAGGATTGCCACCCCGGCTTTCTTTTGTTGTCCATTAGCATAGTAAATTGTTTTCCACTCTCTCACTTTAAATCTGGAGGTGTCTTTGGGTCTAAAATGAGTTTCTTGTAGATAGCATATTGATGGGTCTTATTTTCTTTATCCATTCTGATGCCCTGTGTCTTTTGATTGGGTTATTTAGTCCATTTACATTCCGGGTAAGTATTGAAAGATATGAATTTAGTGCCATCATATTGCATGTAAGGTGACTGTTACTATATTTTGTCTCTGTTCCTTTCTTGTCTGTTATTTTTAGGCTCTCTCTTTGCTTAGAGGACCCATTTCAATACTTACTGTAGGACTGGTTTGGTGTGTGCAAATTCTTTGTTTTTTTTTTTTTTTTTTTTGTCCTGGAAGCTTTTTATCTCTCCTTCTATTTTCAGTGACAGTTTAGCTGGATATAGTATTTTTGCTATTAGTAAATATGCTATTCTGCATATTTTCTCATTTAGTGCTCTGAATATATCATGCCAGTCCTTTCTGGCTTTCCAGGTCTCTGTGGATAGGTCTATTGCCAATCTAATATTTCTACCATTGTATATTACAGACCTCTTCTCTTGAGCTGCTCTCAGGATTTTCTCTTTGTACTGAGACTTGTAAGTTTTACTATTACTTGGTGGGGTGTGGACCTATTTTGATTGATTTTAAGGGGGAGTTCTCTGTGCCTCCTGGATTTTGGTGCTTTTTCCATTCACTAAATTGGGAAATTCTCTGCTATAATTTGCTCCAATAAACCTTGTGCCCCTCTTTCTTCTTCCTCTGGGATCCCAATTATTCTAATATTGTTTCATCTTATGGTATTACTTATCTCTCGAATTCCCCCCTGTGGTCCAGTAGTTGTTTATCTCTCTTTTTCTCAGCTTCTTTATTTTCCATCATTTGTTCTTCTATATCACTAATTCTCTCTTCTGCCTCATTTATCTTAGCAGTAAGAGCCTCCATTTTTTATTGCACCACATTAATAGCTTTTTTTATTTCAACTTGGTTAGATTTTAGTTCTTTTATTTCTCCAGAAAGGGATTTTCTTTCTCCACAAAGGGATTCTCTAGTATCTTCCATGCTTTTTCTTAAAGCTCAGCTAGCACCTTGATAATCATTATTCTTAACTCCAGTTCTGACATCTCACTAATGTCCCTATTGATTAGGTCCCTAGCTGTCAGTACTGCCTCTTGTTATTTTTTTGAGGTGAGTTTTTCTGCCTTGTCATTTTATCCAGATAAGAATAGATGAGTGAGAGAACAAAATACTAAAAGGATAGCAACGACCTCAGAAAAATATACACTAACCTAATCAGAAGAGACCTGAAGCTAGGGGGAGAAGAAAAGGGGGAAAATCTGTATCCATATCTATATTTATATCCATATAACATATATATTAGACTGATGAATAGAACAGAGCCACACACTTGATTTGGGTGTATTTTGGTCTGTTAGAAGAAACTCTGAAAATGTTAAAGAAAGAAAAACTTACATTTATACAAAAATAAGGGTAAACATGAAGGGATGGAATATGACTGTAAAGATGAAAACTAAAAAAGATTCTAAAAAAGGAATTGATCAGAAGTTGCTTGAAAAAGAAAAAGAAAAAAGAGAAATGAATGTGATCAGGTTGGAGACTAGAATAAAGCTATGGGCTAGATTTAAGGTATATCTTGACCTGTCAGAAGAAACTGTATCCCAAAACTTTAAAGAAAGAAAAACCTATATGTATACAAAAAATAAGTTTAAATACAATGAAGGGATAGAATATGACTGTAACAATGAAAATTAAAAGAGTTTTTAGAAAGGTGTTAAGATAAAATAGATAAAAAAGGTTAAAATAAGAAGGAGGAAAAATTTTAGAAATAGAATAAGAAAAAATAAAATTAAAAAAATTTAACTTTGAAAGACTAAAGAATCATGGGGAAAGAGCCATGAATTCTATGTGCTGCATTCCCATAGCTCTGGAGTTCTGCAGTTCTCATTTATAGTGAACTTGGTCTTGGCTGGATATTCTTGATGATCTTCTGGGGAGGGGCCTATTGGAGTGATTCTCAAATGTCTTTGCCAGAGGCAGAATTGCATCACCCTTGCCAGGGGCCAGGCTAAGTAAACCGCACGATTTTGGTCTTAGGAGCTTTTGTTCCCTGAACGTTTTCCGTAGAGCTTTGGAGGAGGGGAATGAAAATGGCAGCCTCCCAATCTCTGGCCTGGAGGAGCTGAGAGCTCAGGGCCCCAGTCTTCAGTGTGCCCTTAGAGAAAAGCAGTCAATCCCTCCCGTCTCCCTGGTCTCCAGCCTCACTCTGAGCTCACTGGGCCTGTGATCAAGCATTTCTGTCTCAGGCACACAGCCCCATTTGGAGTCTCCAAACCCAGCAGATTCCTGCAGTGTGCTTCTGCTGCTCCTCCCAGAGGAGGAAGGAGGGCGGTCTTCCTGGATCTGCGACTTGTGGGGACCCTGCTCTAAGAGCAGTGGTCCGACTGTATCTTGGATAATGGTTTAAGGTTACTCTGAGCTGAGAGCCCCTCCTCAGCTCCTTCTCTACAGCCAGCTTCCCCACTCCTGATACCTGGGAGCTCTGCTGTACTCAGACACCTCTGGTCTTTTTGTGACCCCGTGTGTCCTGAGACCACACTGTCCCTGCGAGGGCATCACCCCCCCACTTAGCCTCTGTAGCTATGTCCCTCAGTGGAACAGACTTCTAAAAGTTCTGATTTTGTGCTGCGCTGTTCAACCGCTTGCCGGGAGCTGGCCCCTCCCCTTGTGGTCTCTCTTCCTGTTGCCTAGGATTCATTTTTCTGCACGTTCTACCTTCCAGAAAGTGGTTGATTTTCTGTTCATAGAATTGTTGCTCTTTGTCTCTTCAATCTTCTGTTGAGTTGTAGGTGTTCAGAATGGTTTAATAACTATCTAGCTGAACTCCTGGGACCTGATGATATTTAGTCTCCTACTTCTCTGCCATCTTGCTCCTCTCCTTCTCCATGAATATTTTTGAATACATCTTTGAATGTTTTATGAATGAAATTAAGTGAACAAATGAGTGGATGGAATAAAGAATGAATGAATCATGTGTATGACACCAAACCTTAGTTCTCAATTTTCTCCTGGACTCCAAGTTAGGACTTTGGTGAGCCTCTCCTGCCAGAGTGGATGATATCACCAGGCCATGAGCGTGTGGTCCAGAGAGCTGGGCACCCCATATATGTGGACATGGGGTCAAGTGCTGAACACCATATTTTGCAGTCAGTTGGGCTTTATCTGGAGGAATGAATCTTCTATACCATGTCCTAGTGCTAAACGAGGTATGTAGCCTGCCTTAATAGTTATGAGTAATATGGAAAAATCACAAATATGTTGGGACATTCTGGTGGCTTTGTTTTTAAAGTGTTTTTAAACTAAAGTAAACTTACTTCTTCTCTGTTATGATCACTGAAATAAAAAAGTGACTTATATTTTTTAGAAAAGTTTTAGATTTATAGAAAACCTGTAAAGTTAATAAAGAGCATTTCCCCATAGACTTCAGTCAGATTCCCCTACTGTCAACAGCTTACATCTCTGTGGTATGTCAGCTTAACTAAGGAAACAACGTGGGTAGGTACTTTAATAACAAGACTCCAAACTTTACTCAGATTTCACTAGTTTCCCCACAATGTCCTTTTTCAACTCCAAGAGCCCATCCAGGATACCACATTGTAGTTAGCTGTCATGTCTCCTCAGACTCCTCTGGCCTGTGTCAGTTTCCTGGACTTTTTTTTTGTTATTCATGACCTTGACAACACTGAGGAGTACTGGTCAGTAGATGTATTATAGAATGCTCCTGAAATTTGGATTTGTCTGATGTTTTTCTCATAGTCAGTCTGGGATTATGAGTTTTGGGAGGAAGACAACAGAGACAAAGTACCATTCTCATTGCCTTATATTACTATGCATACTACGGCTAATTTTCTTTTATGATTTTATTTATTTATTTATTTAGAGAGCAAGTGGTGGGGGGCAGTGGGAAGGACAGAGAGAGAGGGAGAAGATCTCAAGCAGATTCCACACTGAGTGTGGAGCCTGATGTGGGGCCCAATCCCAGGACTCTGAGATCATGACCCAAACTGAAACCAAGAGTCTGATGCTTAATCAACTGAGCCACCTAGGAGCTGCAAGACTACCACCAAATATTTTAAAGCTAAATCTTTAATTTTACTTTTGATGTTTGTAGCTCCACAGTCTTCCCTTTGCAGTTTTTCTGAGGGCCTCATTGATTCCATGGCAGATAGCAAGCTCTCCTGCTAGCTCACTGGGTCCTACCTAAGTTTTTTTTTTTTTTTTTAAGGTTTTATTTATTTATTTGAAAGACAGAGATCACAAGTAGTCAGAGAGGCAGGCAGGGAGAGAGAGGAGGAAGCAGGCTCTCCGCGGAGTAGAGAGACTGACGTGGGGCTCGATTCCACGACCCTGGGATCATGACCTGAACTGAAGGCAGAGGCTTAACCCACTGAGCCACCCAGGCACCCTGGGTCCTACCTAAGTCTTAATAGCAAAGCATTTTGCAAGGGGTTTGCCTGGTGCCATTTTGCCTAGCCTGGAAAAGACAATCTCGGCTTACTAGTCAGATGAGTTTCTCCTGGTTGAGATGTAGAGCACTTTTTTCATGCCTGCTGATAGATAAATGGAGGAATTTCTAGTTCTTAATGGTGTAGCTGTCACCCACAAAAAAAAAACAAAAAAAAAACCCACTAATCATCTTGATGGGGTAGTTGAAACAGCTAACAAGGACGAAGCCATAGGAAAAAATAGAAATGTGTCTACAAGCATGTTTTTCATAGATGGATGGCAAATTCCATGTTTACTAGTTTTTTTTTGTTTTTGTTTTTTTTTTTTTGAGAATATGAAACTATCAATAAAGATGATCTCCAAATCGTCCTTGTTTGGAGGTAGGCACTGTTCCCTGAGTGGAAAAACCAGCCTCTCTCACTGGTTTTCCTCATTCCAGCCTCTCCATCTCTTTCTTGGGAAGGTCCAGCAAAGCTACATCCATTATCAGGAACTTACATCCATTACCTCCATTTAAAACTACTTTGCTGCTGAGTTTCAACCATGTTTTGTCCATACTTGTGAAACATGAAAGGGTTATACATTTCAGGAAAGCCAACAAGTCTTGGACAAGGAGAAAGCATTAAAGCAATTTTCCAAATGACAACAATCCTCCTTGCCCTTCAGGAGGCCAAAGGGAACAGATTTGTCCTGGAGTTTTTCTCTCTGGATTTTAGTTTGTTTATTTTCTTTCTTTAATATTTTTGGTGTATGTCTCTCTGCACTTTCAGACAGAACAGCACTCCTGCAAGGAAAGATAGCATCAGACTGTTTATTGTAGATCTTGGCTTAAGGCACAGATGTTTTGGCTCACTTAATAATAAACCATTCTTTAACCTATTTTTAATTTTAGTTCATGAAGTAATAGGAAAATATAGCAACTTGTTGAATGTGCTCTTAGGGAGAGAGGAAGAGAGAGAAGGAGAGGGAGAGAGAAAGAAAGAGAGCAAGCTAATTGGAGCTCCCAAGGGTTTTGGGGGAGCCTCCCTTACTGGATGCTTTTCCCCAGTCTCTGTCCCCAGAATGTCCGGCTTTTGAAAGTGGCGTGGAGAGGGAAATGGTTTTCTTTTCAAAGGAGATGTAATAACTTCCCCCATGCCAGAGGGTAGAGATTGAGCCTGAGACCAGATTGATGGGCCCAACAGCTCAAACCACTGGCTCCTATGGGATGGAGACTCTCAGGGGTGAGGCAGGGTTTTCCCACATCTTGTCTCATAACCTGCCCTGGGGAGAGGGTGCTGAGGACTGTACCAAGGCATGGGTTGTGACAGTAGACAAAGGTGTCAGACCTGCTGCTGCTAAACTAACTCCCACCCCACTCTGAGCCGATAGAATTTTATTTGTTCCCGCACATAACTGTGCCTTGGGCCCCACTTTGTCCAGGATGACAACTGCACGACCTGTGTGCATATGACGTATCTTGTGTATCTTAACTTTTTTTTTTTGATAGTATAAATATTCTGATTTTGTGTTTTTGTGCATTTGAATCTTCAGGTTCTCCTCCCTGCACAGCGTTCTCGGGTACACGAGCAATCTCAGGGCTCAGTCAGCCACAGCTCCCCTTCTGCAGAGCAGAAGGCTTTTTGTTTGATCACAGTGGAGGACATCTATTCAGAAGGCATAACCTATTGACCTACCTCCTCTTTGCCAATTGGAGTTGGCTTTCCTGCCCTTGTGTCTTGTTGGAACTGCTCCACCTTCCCCGTTCCACGAGAGACTAGGTCTTCATTTGGTGGCCTCATGACTGGATGTCCTTCTACTGGAATATTAGAAATTGGTCTGAACAGGAAAAGGTGGTACAGGAGGGTGAGGAGAGGCTGTGCTAGGGGAAATATGCAGAGGGGAAGCCAAGATTAGCTGAGGGTTGTCTCTGCATGTAATAAAGGATTCCTGTTCCAGACTTCTAATCCTGGGGCTCAGGACTCACTTTATAGACTAGATCCATGCTTCACTGGATTGGGGGTAGACCTACTATCTGCAACAGGGATTGTGGGGGGCAGGAGTGTGTGTGTGTGTGTGCGCTCAAAAAATGAGTTGGTTAAGGATAGCTTTAAGAAAAATACCTCTTATACACAGTTTGAGCTGGGTATAAGGGATGAGTTTATGAAGCAGAGTCTACATTTCTTAACCTTTATGAATCCTGGGCTTTTCCTGTTGGCTTCCAAAGAGACTATAAGCCGTGGCTTCTTTGTGGCGCCCAAACCCAGTGTCCTGTGTACTGCCGCTGTCATTAGTGTGACAGCTAAAGGAAGAAATAAGGTTTCGTTTACATGCTGTGAGATCCCCACAAACCTTGTTGCGTTGAAACAGGCAAATGCAACAGAACACATTGGGTGATGTGTGTCTGATCCTGGGTTCTTGCCTCCCCCACTCGCTGCCCCCTCTGGTTATCTATTTGCCTGGGGCTTGTAAGACTTCACAAATAGCTGATTGGGCAGCTGCTTTGTGTAAATATGTTGGTCTTCTCTATGTTCTCCTGGGGTTTTACTGTTTACACACTTCTTTCTGTATTGAGAAAAACACCAAAGCATCTTTGGCAAAATGTTTAGAACCAGGAAAAGAATCTGGAGCCTAGCTTGGTGACCCCTTTTAAAGTGTGAGAGTCTTGAATCATCCTCTCTTTTGTGCTCCCCTTCCCCTATTTCCTATTTTGGGCCAGATCTTCTGTCCTAAAAACTTGATTCCCCCCTATCCCTTCTATCCCCCTCCCCAAAAAAGCCTCCCACCATGTACACATTTAAATCCTGAAGAATCTACAAACACTCGATCCTTGTTCCCAATCTCTTGTGTCAAGACCATCCCTAGATAGGATTTATACTAATACACTACTATTTCGATAGCTCAAACCTCCTTTACTTTCTAATCTTGGAGTAGGGAGACGCAGAAGCAATGGGGGAGGGCATCCATGTAGAAAGCAGAGTTGGGATACCAAGAAAGGGAAGATGAATGTATACCCAAGTCACTCAGGAACTTTTGAAACTTATGTCAAAGTGGCCACAAGATTGTTTAGTAGGACACAGACAAATGTAGCTCCATGTTTACTGTTAGAAACCAAAGCTTTGTATGAAATCTTGAACTTACGGGGGTGGGGACAGGGAGGAAAGCTTACGCCTGTGTGTTCTTTCCCTGATCCCTTCCCCTCATTTCTGAACTGCAGGAGACTCAGCCCCCTTGGCGTAAGGGACTCCGTCTCCGGGGAGTACTTGTTCAGTGGTTGAGGTTGCTGTGTCCGGTACTTCCTTTCCCACTTGCTATTGTTCTGTAACCCACATGTTGACCTTTCCCCCTTCTCTCTTTCCCCTGGGAAAACACAATGAATATATAAAAAATTGTTGGTACTGATAGAAAACAGAACACAAGGGGGATGCTGATGATCATACCAAGGGCATAGATAGTACTGATGGGACAGGGGTTCAGCGGAACATTTACAAATAACATCTCGTCTAATCCCTGCAAAAATTCTACCATCGAGGGACTTTTGTTATTCAAATTTCATTTTACGGGAATGAAGGTTAGTTCAGAGAAGTTAAATAACGTGTTCCAAATTATACAGCTAGGAAGAGTTGGAGCCAGGTTTCAAACTAGTTTGATCTGAGTGTTGAGCCTTCCTGAATAACTCTGCTCTATTAAGTTAAACCAAAAAAAAAAAAAAAAAAATCTCATGGCCAGGTGCTGAGAGATGTGAGTATGGACGTGTATTTGTTCTATGTGTACACGTGTACACATATGTCTTCATGTTCACGGACATGTGTGTGTGTGTATACACCTGCCTTGTTTGTGTAGGCAAGTGTGTCTTTGTCCACACGTGGGTGGACAGCACCGATGCAGCCGATGGGTGCCGCATGTTCACCTACATATATGCATTAGTGTGCATGTCTCTACACATGTGTTTTTGTCAACACACGTGTTTTTGTGTGATGCATGCATGTGTATGTTTGTGACCGTCTATGCATGAATGTGTGTGTGTGTGGTTTTATAGCACAGTGACAATATAGCTGGGAAAGGGTCTGGGTAAAAATTAAAGCTTGATGTGTAATTCATGGGTACCCATTTTTAATAGAAAACAGCTCTAGAACATGCTAAATTATGGTTGGGCATCCCAAAGCAGAGCCAGGGAGAGCAAGGCTCACTGCCTAGGAGCCGTGCCCACTTCCAGCAGCCCATACACCACTACATATGGTTCTAAGTCCTAGGGACTTGGGCTACATTTTTCTAGGTTGGGCTGGTTTTCTTCTTTGGGAACACTGTGCATTTCTCGAGTAAATTCAAGTGCGCTGTTTTACGTTTATTCTGATCCTTCTCTTTTTCACTTCAAGCAAATGCACACTTCTCCAGGCCTGCCCTGGCCAACCCAGCCAGGCCTTGAGAAATCATGGTAAAGCTCACAATAGGGTAGAGGCCTCATAATTCCGCTGCGGGTTTGAGAAATGTCAAATGGCAGAAACCGAAGAACTCTTCATTTTGAATTGCCCGTAGAATGCAATTACAACCTGACTCACTGCTGTGTGGATTCATCTATGTCCTCATGTGCATGTGTGTGGGTCGTGGGTTCTTCGGCACTTCAGCAAAATATTTGTAAAGTCCAGACAGCATGCTGGGTGCTGGGACGTGCATATCAACTAGGAACTTCTTGAGTACAAGGTACAAAGTATTAGTTGGGGAACAAGACTGGGGATTTGTGGGAGCAGAGGACCCAAACCGGGGTGAGTATTTTATCATAGGCATGGTTTAGACTTGCTGGTACATACTGATAATAAAAAACAGATGGACTTTTTGTTGGTTTTATTACTGTTTTTAAATTCCCTGCAAACCACACACTCCCTTACTGCCTACTCCCGGGTCAGACTGCTCCCCCTACTTGGTACACCACTGCAAAACACCCAGCTAAACAATGAGGAAAATTCCATTTCTCGTGAAATAAAGTCTGGAGTCAGATGGTTTCAGGGTTGTTTTGACAGCTTAATGATATCAACAAGGATCTAGGGTCTTTCTATCTGTCACCTCTCTTTCAAAATCCTGGCTTAGTAACCAGCATTGCCTCTAATGGCCCAGGTTGGCATTGGATGGAGGTAAGACCAGGTCCGGGCGGAGAGGACGAGTGTGTGCGCCCAGTGTGGGAGGACCAATGAGGGGAATACCTTTCCAGGAAGCCACTCCAGAGAACTTGGACACAGATCCCATTGGCCAGGATTAGTCAGGTGGCCATGAACTAGGTCTGAGGTTGGCAGATCTGACCAGCCACCTGCTCATATTTGGCCCACAAGGTAAGAATGGTTTTTATATTTTTAAATAGCTGAAAAAAATTCAAAGGCAAAATAATATTTTGTGACATGAAAATTAAATGCAATTCTCATTTCAGCATCCATAAATAAAAGTGTTATTAGAACACAGCTAGGTCCAATTGTTTGTGTGTGTTGACCAGGGCTGCCTTCACACTAACAGTGGCAGAGCTCACGGAGACCACATGTTCTGCAAAGCTGAAGATATTTGCTCTCTGGTCCCTGCTGGAAAGAGTTCACTGACTCCTGAGCTAGCTGAATCGATGGCCGGGGTTTCTGGCATTTTCAGTTTCCATGGTGTGCAGCCTGGAGAAGCTTAGGTGACTTCAGGAAGGCCGCTCAGTAAGCATCACAGAATCCAAGGACAGATCTGTTTGGTTTCTCACTCCTTCGCCTCTGTGGTCCATCCGCTGAACCTTGAACCATGAGGCGGATGTGTTCTGTCGGGCAGCATGAGCAAATCACAGGGTTTAGAAGACACACGGGAGGGCAGAGACTGATGTAGCTGGAGGAAGATACTGTGGGAGATTAGGTGAGGGCCAGACTGGGGGGGGGGGCTCTGGACACTGAGCTGAAAAAGAAGAACTTTAGTCTTTTGAAGTGGAAGGCTGCTGAGCGGGAGAGGAGCAGTTCCAAGATGACAGCTCTGACGAAGATGCGACAGATGGGATAAACGTGTGGCACCATACAGTGGATTTTCAACAGTGGTTAGCCCCTTCATCTAACACCGTAATTACAAAGGGATGCCAGCAGTCTTGGTCTACAGCCCATAAAGGGGCAAGGTAGCAAAACAGGCTGGAAGGTGAGTTTTCTTTGGCTGCTTCTTCTTCTTCTTCTTCTTTTTTTAATCATGTAAACCATTAAGCTTAAGACTGCCTATAAAAATGATTGCTGGCATCTCTCAAATAAATAGGAACATCTGGCAACTGGTTCCATATGTCCACATGATAAAAATTGGCTGGAGTGGAGTTGGGACTGATGTTTTTATATTCTCCATAGTCTCTACCCCTGCTTATTATTCTCTTGACATTGAGGTGAAGTGTGAGTTGCTGTTTCGGTTAGGGTAACATTAGATGCTATAACGAATAAACTTGGACAGTCCAGTGACTCAGTAACATATAGAAGTACATCACATTACCCATGTAACAATCCAACGTGGGTGTCTCTGGGAGTGGATGTGCTTCCTTCACACAATCAATCACTCAGGGACTCGGGTTCCTCCTGTCTCATGGCTTAGCCATCTGAGCCTTGGAGTCTTACACGTGCAACTGGTGGATGGGGAAAAGAAGGTAGAAAAAGGTCAGATTTCACACTGATCAGAAGTAATATATGATAAGCGCTTATGGCAATTGGATTTTGGACCTCTGGCCTATAGCTCATATGTTGGTTTAGAAAAACAATTTAATGTATATAAAAGGGTCTGGTTGGGGATGTTCTGATGAATTTTTACCAGTGTCTTGTCACTATGTCTGCATATTGACTGCTTCAACTTTTCTACCAGCTTCCTCTGTTAGGTACTAGATTTTATTTTGTGTTTTGTTATTTTTGGTGATGTAATAGACTACTTCAAGCTTCATGGCATCACAATACACAATCATTTTGTTATTCTCATGAATTCTGTGGGTCAGGAATTTGGGAAAGCAAAGCAAAAATGTCTTGGCTCTGCTCCTCAGTGACTGGGGACTCAACTGAACATCTCCAACCAGAGGATAGAATCATCTGGAAGTTCCTTCACTCACAAATGTGAAGCCCAGGCTATTTGGGACTGCCAAAGATGGTACCACAACGGTGGACAGTCCCAAATAGGGGATGCACGTGGTTTGGGCTTCCTCGCAGCATGGCAGCCTCAGGGAAGACTTCTTACATGGTGACTCAAAACTCCTAGAGCAAGTATTTCTAGCAAACAAAGCAGGAGTTCCATAATATTCTCTAACTGAACTTTGGAAGTCAACTAACATCACTTCTATAGGGTGCTATTGGCCAAAATGGTCACAAGCCAATCTTAATTCAAGATTGATGGGAAGAAGGTAAAAAAAAAAAAAAAAAAAACAACGAACAAAAACAAAGATTAAAACTTGAGGCCATGTTTTAAAACAGACAGGCTGGCATGCTGATATCCTTGGGCAGGCAGTATAAAGCAGGCCATTCAGCTAAAGGAGTCAAGTTTTACCAAAGTGCAAAATGTCTCTAACTTGTGGTTTCTGTAATCATCTTTCACTAGCCTGGGGAGATAAAGTGAATGAGAACAATTCTAATTGCTCAAAACTATGATATATGCTACACATCCCAGGTAATCTATTTAAAAGTAGAGCTTTTTTCCTTTGAATTTTAATGTATTTGACTTTGAGTCAGTATGGAATCCTCCGTAGTCTGACATGTGGCTTCTGTCTGAAACAGCTCTCAAAATGCGTCTAAGGCTTCAAGCCTGGCTGCAGATCAAGCCTAGCCCTTCCTGGATAGAGTTTATAATTCTGGGTATACTTGGATCTAGAACAAGGTCTTCATCTTGGGTCCACAGATAAAATTTAAGGTGTTCACGATCTTGGATGGGAACAAATACACATTTATTTTCACTAACCTCAAGCTAAAATAAAGCATTTCCTTCAATTATGAATGTAGGCAAAAAACCCCACTAATATTAGCTGTACTTACAACCCTGGAACTTTGCCAGCAAAAGAAATCAATGATACTTTCATGTATTATTACAGTTGTTTTGGTTATCTTGAAACATTGTCTATGTTCGTCCATTACTTTGGAATTACAACACTTGTTGAAAGAGTACTGGTTGTACTTGACCAGTCTTCCTATCTATAGCCACATGTCCGAGAAAGCTGGACAGTTATCCAGGCAATTCTGCCCCACTCCCCGCCCCTGGTTATGGGTCAGCCACCAGCCCATGACATCCTTCCATCTCACCCTGGAAACAATCACATATATTGCTTAGCATTCTTCTCTAAACACAGTTGTTGAATAACCAGAACATGGGAGGAGATGAGTAATTTTCATGCTTGGTAACATTTTGCAAAACTGGACAGTCCAAAAGTGCATTCATACCCCTCTGTAAGGGGGTGCACCTGTTCTCCCTGAAGTTCTGGAGGTTACCATGGGTGAGGATTCTGCTGGAGTTGACAGAAGAGGAACAGTGAGTAGAGACACAGGAACTAGAGAGTGGTACAAGCCCAGGTAGCCCTTGTATTTTGAAGTTGAGGGCTCTACTCTCTTGGACAGTGCTATGTTGTGAAAGGCAGAGGCTTTACAAAATTACTATTTTGGGAGTAGGTGATATATGAACATGGCATAAAATTTTAAAGATCCAAAATGGATTTAGTGAAAAGTACTCACCTTAGTCCTGTCCCTCAGCTACCCACTTTCCTTCCCCAATGACAGTAACTGCCATCAGGTTTAGGGGCATAGCTCTCCACCTATGGAATTTGTAGACAATCAACACAAACACACCATACACTACCATGCCTCCACTATGTAAGCGCTTCCTAATTTTTTGGATTTCGTGGGAAAAAACACATTCTATTATAAAATTCAATTACAATATAAAAGTCTCCCTGATGCTTCTCCTTGAGGAAAATTATTTGAACTATTAATTTTTTTAGCGCTTCTGACGTCCAGTCCTATATTTGAAATAAGATGCACATATCTCTTAATTCTTGACTCACCCGCTTCCGATAGGATCCAGTCTTCTCCACTATGAAATGTTTCAGCCAAATCACCCTATGTTAATGAGTGTCAGTCCTCTCCTTGCATTTTTAAAATTAGTTATTCTTTTCCATTCTTCTTTTGGTTATTTTTATAACTTTAACAACAGTTGCTTTTATTTTATTTTTATTTTTTAAAAGATTTTATTCATTTATCTGACAGGGAGAGACAGCAAGAGAGGGAACACAAGCAGGGGAGTGGGAGAGGGAGAAGCAGGCTCCCCATTGAGCAGGGAGCCCAATGTGGGTCTCAATCCCAGGACCCTGGGATCATGACCTGAGCTGAAGACAGACCCTTAATGACTGACCCACCCAGGAGCCCCCAACCATTGCTGTTACCATGTCAATATTAGTACCATTTGCTTTCTGTTTTATGGATATGATTAATTATTCCATTCATCATCCATGTGCTGTTCTGAGTATTAACAATGATCAAAATCAGTACTATTTTATTATGTAAATATTATTTGTTTCCAAACTATTGTGATTGGGCTCTGAAAGAAGGAAACAGAACATAAACTGTCGCCACCCAAAGTGATACTAATAACAGCACTAGTACATATGGAACACCACAAATCCCACTTTATTTATTTTTAAAATTGGTTTTGTTTTTTTTTTTGAGGTAGAGTTGATATTTAACATTGCATAAGTTTAGGGTGTACATGGGTTGATTTTGTGGACTTATATATTGTATGATTACCACTGTTAGTGTTAGCTAACACCTCTATCATATGCAATTATCATTTTTTGGTGTGTGCTGGGAATAGTTAAGATCTAGTCTCTTAGCAACTTTGAAGTTTGTAAATATAATGCTGTTGTCTATAATCACTGCGCTGTGCTTTAGATCTCCGGGACTCACTGGTTGACTAGTTGTGAGTTTGTGGTCTTACACAACATCTTCCCAATTCCCCCGGCCCCTGGCCCCTTCTACTCTCCCTGTTTTTATAAGCCTGGCTTTTTTAGATTCCTCCTTTCAGTGACATCATGCTGCCTTATGGAGATAAAGCAGATAAAGACAAACACTGTATGGTATCACTTATAGTGGAATCCACCAATCTTACTTTAAAAATGAGCACGCAGAGGGCCAGGGTATTAAGAAACTTGTCCAAAGTTCACACCGTGTTTAGTAGAGCAGGGTGGACAGGATTTGAAACTGGGAAATACGATTCAAGAGCTCGTGGTCTTCACCACTGCACTGTTCTTGCCTTTTTGAACAGTAAAAGCAAATGGATTCTCCTGTCTCGTACTCCATCAATTTCCTGTCTCCTGAAATTCCTTGTAGTGAAACATATATGGAAATGGTTGAAGTAAAAGGTAAGAGTAACCCTTGCACCTTTCCCATAACCATCATCCATCCCAAAGGAAACCAATGTTAACACTTTGATGGATAGGTTTCCGGTCCTTTTTCCATGTAATTTAATGGGCTCACATGTTCTGTATTTTACCAATTGACTTGCTTTTTGATTTGGAGATCTTCCCATATCAGCATATAAAAATCTACTACATTCTTTTTAAAATAGCAGTAAAACATTTCTTTATAAGGGTGTGCCATAATAGACATAACCGCTCCCTTATTGATGGATGTTTGAATTGTTTTCAGTGGTCAGTACTACAAACAAAGCAGCCAAGAGTAGCCTGGTCCTGCTTTTTAGGCTTGTGTGTATTTTTTCTCTAGGATAGGTCAGTAGCAGTGAAACTGTTGTACATGTCAGGCACATTTAAAATTGTGATGGCTCCTGCCAAATTGTTTTTCCTTATGCACAAAAGGCTTTAAAATTTATATTTCTTCCACGTTGAATGAGAATGCTTATTTCTTCATAGCATCCTCAACATCTGAAACCACCCCCGCCTTTTTTTGCAAAGCCAATGGGCAAAAATTTTGTTATTGGGTTGTTCATGTTCATTTCTTTTATTATAAATAAGGTTCACCATATTCTTACTGACCTTTCACCATCTGTTTATAGATACTTGTAAATCTTCTGCAAATTGCCTGTTCATAGCTTTTGCTCTTTTAACTATGGAGATATGGGCCTCATAGGTTTTTGGAAATCTATATATTTGGGATAAAAATCTTTTATTTAGTACATTGTGTATATTTTCCTAAAATGTGTTGCTTGTCTTTCAGGTTTATTTGTGGTGCCTTTGTCACACAGAATTTTAAATTTTTAAATACTCAAATTTGTCACTCTAGTGTAGGGTGTTCCCATTAGCATCTCAGGCTCAAAGTGTCTAAAACTGCCTTTCCCACTGTTCCTCCGGTTACTTTGTCCTCTTGATCTTCCCTACATTCATTTTTTCATAAATGTTGCAAGGTCTATGGGACACTTGAATTTTGTTTTTGTTTTCGTTTTTATCGTGAGGGTGGCCGGGAAACTTCATGGGCAATGATTTTGTAATTTTTTTAAAAGCAAGGGAGTTCAAAGAGATCTTTTAAAATGCAATTATCATGCACTCCACTTAGAAGCAGAAAACAATAGATGTGGGGATTGTGTCTTTACAAGTTCCTGCACTGAAACACTGCAGATTACTAAGTGTGTCGCCTCAGGACAGACTTCTCAATTCTCATGTTGTCAAACCTTATCTGGCTCTCTTGAGCTCACTAATCTCGAAACCAGACCTCTTTTCAACCCACAGAGACCCCATTTTTTATTGTGAGCACAACAGGAGTGGGAAGGATGTGGAAGGAATCGTGCAACCTTCCACATGAACCCAGGGCAGGTGCTCCCTCACTGTGGTGGGTGGAAAAGATTCCCGAGTCCACCCTGTCCTGGGTAGGGTTAGAAGGCAAACCTAGGGGAAAATATCAGTTTGAAAAATGGGGTCTCTTTTCTTCCTTCTTGGGACTTTTCTCCATGCTTCCTCTTCCTCCTGGCCCTCCCATTGGTCCTGTCAAGGAAGGAAGCATGTTGCTTTATGTTCATTCTTTGCCCTCCCCCAAATTCCACGGCTGTCCTTTGGGGACTCACAGCACCTTCCCATTGCAGACTAGTTGACAACATGGAACCTGGGTTGACTCAAATCTGTGAATTTCCTTTCCTGAAACCTTAAGATGCCTTGGGGTCCCCCAGCTGATTTCATAAATTTGGTGTCACATTGTAAATCAAGCAGTTGTCGAGTGGCCAGAACATCTGCTCGGTTCTGCTATACTCTTTACAGCAAAAGGAAACAAACTCTGCAGAGGTCGCTGAGATGTGTATATTGACAGTAAGTGCCTCTACGGATCAGAAATATCAGAATCCTTCGCTTCCTGAAAGTAACATCTTAACACACACACCCACTTAGAGCTCTATGGAACTCTTCCTAAAGGATCAGGTAGTACGATAAGCAAATGTGTAAGTAGTAGAACTCTGGAGGTTATTGGGAATCTCTATTATCTTTAGCAATTTATTTATTTATTCATTTAAAAATATTTTATTTATGTATTTATTTGAGAGAGAGAGAGAGAGTAAGCAGGGGAGGAGTGGAGGAAGAAGGATAGATTCTGTGCTGAGTACAGAACCTGTCACAGGGCTCCATCTCACCACCCTGAGATCGTGATCTAAGCTGAAATCACAAGTTGACCACTTAACTGAGCCACTCAGGCACCTCTCATCTTTAGCAATTTAAAGATGTTGGAAGCAGTGGTGGAAAATAAACAGCTAAAGAGGGCACAAGACAGGAATTGTTATCTATAACTACTAGGGCATGGGTGGCCATTGGCTTTAACAAGATGATACTTATTTCTCTCTCTTAGAGACTACTGTGTCAGGTTAGGGTATGCTGTGGTAACAAATGCTCTCTCCCCTCCATTTCAGTGACTTAGAAGTGACAAAGTGACAAAGGTGTATTTATGGATCACACAAACTTGATTGGGGCCAGGTGGCCCTACTGGGCAATTGACCACCAATTTTGGGGAAGAGAAATGCAGTGCCAGAGAGTTCCACACAGCCCTTAGGGGTTAGTTCTATAAGGCACATATATTCCCTCTGGTCACTGCCAGAACTAACCACATGGCCACACCCACTGTCTGGAAATGTGGAAGAGTCCATGGATGTTTGGCAAGTAAATGTCTCTGATATGCCAAGCTGTATTTGACAGACATAATAAAGACAATAATTCCTCCTTGTTTTTGCTTAATTCTTAACTTTTGACTTAGCAACTCTCCCTTTTCCTCTCGATCTCCTTTCTTTTCACTTCTACAACCAATAACCAGATTAGGATGTTAAAAATTATTTTTAAATGGGGCACCTGGGTAGCTCAGTCGGTTAAGCATCCGACTCTTGATTTTGGTTCAGGTCATGATCTCCGGGTCGTGGGATCGAGCCCCAAGTTGGGCCTGCACTCAGCACGGATTCTGCCTCAGATTCTTTCTCCCTCTCCCTCCCACTCACTCACTCTCTCTGTCTCTCAAATAAATAAATTAAAATCTTTTTTTTTTAAATTTATTTGACAGACAGATCACAAGTAGTCAGAGAGGCAGGCAGAGAGAGAGAGGAGGAAGCAGGCTCCCCGCTGAGCAGAGAGCCCGACGCGGGGCTCGATCCCAGGACCCTGAGATCATGACCTGAGCCGAAGGCAGAGGCTTTAACCCACTGAGCTACCCAGGTGCCCCAATAAATTAAAATCTTTAAAAAAAGGTGTGTGTGTGGAAGAATATCTATGGACTACGTATAGTTCTAGCTATTCTACCATGTAATAGAGAATTCATAACTAAACGTTTCCAAGCATGCTGCCTTCCAGCCCCTTAAACTGATTCTACAGGAGACCCTTTGGTCAGCAGTTCAAACCCATCCTCACTGTACTGCCTTCCTGAGCCTCTCTGGAAATCACCTGGGACACTAGTTAAATATACAGAATCTTGGCTCTCATGCTAAATTCACTTAAACCAGAATTTTGTTGGGTAGGGATCATTTTAAAAGAGCTCCGCAGATGATTCCAATAAACACTGAAATTTGAGAAAGGCTAGCTTGTATTAATTTTCCCAGGAGTATATGCATATTTTAAAAGGATAACTGAAAGAAGAAAATGTTTCACATGAAGGAATGCTTTACTAAAATTCGAAGTTCGAGCACTAGTGTGGGGGGTGGTCTTTGGGTGAAGCCTTTCTTATATTCAGTCATACTAAGTATGTTGGCTTATTTAGCTATGTGAAGTTGGCATGTGCAATTTTTTGGTACAGTTTTGTTGGTTTAAAAATGTTTCTTTCAGGGGCGCCTGTGTGGTTCAGTGGTTAAAGCCTCTGCCTTCAGCTTGGGTCATGATCTCGGGGTCCTGGGATCGAGCCCCGTGTCGGGCTCTCTGCTCAGTGGAGAGCCTGCTTCCCCCCCACCCCCAATTGTGATCTTTATCTGTCAAATAAATAAATAAAATCTTAAAAAAAATAGAAATGTCTCTTTCAGACATTCTACTATAATCTTATGTTGTATCTATTGGGTTTTCCTCAGAAGGGATAGTTCCCTACTATGGCTTTTCATTTTGGGGTATGAGTTCATCATCAGATGGAGCTGTTGCTTCCTCTGTGGATGTCCCCAACCCCTGGAATGTGGAAGCATCCTTATAGAGTGTTTTTTGCTTTGTTCCATCTGGTGTCCAATGGGTTGTACTTGCTTAGGACCATTTCCCTGGGATTGGTATCATGGTACCATGCAGGGAAGGGTGTCCTTGAGATCTTTAACTCACACGTGGCACAGGCATATACTTTTTAGCTTCGTCCATCCAATAGCATGAAAGGGATATATTTCCTTGCCATTTATTAGGTGCTATTATAGTGTTGTTTTTTTTTTT
This sequence comes from Martes martes, assembly GCF_963455335.1. Classification (NCBI taxonomy): domain Eukaryota; kingdom Metazoa; phylum Chordata; class Mammalia; order Carnivora; family Mustelidae; genus Martes; species Martes martes. Next base: position 26,507,571 of record NC_137900.1, read on the forward strand.
AGACCCTTCCTTCTCAAAGCAAATAACCTTTCCAGGGTCTGTTTCAAGGCCATATATCTTAGCTCCTCAAAATTCCTTCATCGTCTCTGACACCATTAGTCCTTTTCTTTGGGCAGCCATGGTATCATCTCTAAAATATAACCCTCTAGCTTTTAACTTCTTTTTTTAATTTCCTGGTGTTGAAGGATATTCAAATCTTTATTTTAAATCCAGCTTAGAATTTTTTTTTTTAATGGTTCTATTTTATCCATGATGTGTTTGGAGCCTGGCCAGGGAAAGGGCACATACTGACACAGTGTCTCAGTTTCCCATTTTCCCTAAAGTTTTACAAGATTTTTTTTGGAAGCATATTCATCTGTAGTTAGCTGTGTTCATTTTCTTTGTGCCATCCCTGCTGTTTTGTTTGCTGAATCCCTTTGCTCTTGGACAATATTTGATGTAAAGGAGGTCCAGTTTCAAGTAGAAAACAGACCATTAATCATGGTCTCCTGTGGAATTTAGTTCATTTTCCTCCCATAGCTCTTATCACACTATATTATGGTCAATTCCAGACAGCTTTGCCTTCCATACCATATGCTTCTAGGGCCAGTACACAGATCTCATTAATCTTTTTATCTTCAGTGTTGGAACAGTGTCTAGAACACAGGGTGGGTCAGAAAAATGTTTGTGTGACTGGTTCTTAGGCAGGAAGGCTTGCCATTGAGGATACTGAGGGTGATGATGACGGTGATGGTGATGGTGTTGTGTGCTACTGCCCAAGAAGGGCCTCACAGAATTCTGGCTCTCATGTGAATGGTTAGAACATCCTTCTGGGCTTATTGGATTTTTAAGTGCTATTAATGGCTATTAACTAGTCTGTGTAGATGAGCACCTGCTCCCTGCCTAGATGCACACACAGCCATTAGCTGCAGTGAAGAGCCCCCCCCCCCCCCCCCCCCCCCCCCCCCCCCCGGGGAAAGGAATCGCATAACAAACTAAGGGAGGGACTTGTCTTCTTGTTCTCAGTGATGGACTCAGGTCCTCAAAAACATGCTTCCAGGCCATCTGCCACACGCCCTGCTGGCCCACCTGCCTCCCTTCCTCCCTCCCTTCTCTTTCCCTTTTACCTCTATCAGTGAAAGTAACTAACTGAGATAAACCATAGTAATTCACCAACAAATATTTATTGAGTGAATTCTTTTAATTATCTTTAAAAAGGCAAAGATATTATCTCCCTTATTTTCCCATACACAAGCAGCCTCTAAAACATAAACTACATGATCATGGTTAACACTTTGTAACATCATTGCCCATCAGGCATTTGTTGCTAAACATTTTACACCTATGGTGTCATTTCATCTCAGAAGCCACCTGATGTAGACGACACATATGTTGACTCCTACTCACCTGATGCAGAGAGTAATTCTTCCGGGTCACACACCCTGTAAATGGTAGAACTGAGCTATGAGTCCAGGCTGCCTCGTTATAATTGTTGGACAACAGCTCAAGAATTATTCACCTGCTAAAGAAACACCCCACATTGGAGTGTCCACCAGACCCAACCAGACCCAATCCCAATAAGTTGGGATCCTTATTTTTTAGCCAAGAACAATATAAGAGGGGTAGAAGGTGCTGGGCCCCTCATCCCCTTCCAGGTTGTCAGATGCAGGAAGAAGATAGGGGAACCAACCAGGGAGGTTTTCTGTGGCAAGACTGCATCTGAAAGCTTAGGTTGGTATCAAGGATTTGTGGTCTAAGGATCTTGGACCCTTCTTCTGTTTTCTAGAATAGGATTATATTTTAAGAACATAACGATAAATAATATTGAAATATTAATATTAGAAAGATAAGGTAATAGTCTCAAGGAATATTCAACTTAAGCTTTTTAATGATCTGAAATAAATTTTGAGATGCAAACAAGTCTGTTTTGTAGTTTAAAAAAAAGAGAGAGAGAGAGACAGAGAAAGAGAAAATGCTAACCTTAATACAGGCTCTAGAGAAGCTGGCAGTCTCTGTGTGTGAGATGTCTAGCACCACAAACAAGAAGTTTGGCTAAGGTAACACTTTCAGTAAGAGATGAAGCTTACCCACTCTGTCTGCTCTGGGGACAAGGATCTGGACTATAATTACATGGGTTTGTGTAGGGTCCATTAGACCAGGTATCTATTCATTACAGTATCTGGTAACTGTGTTAACAAAGATTAGGTAGAGGACATGGGCAGTTTCCAAGAAACTTTGTAAAAATGCTTATATGCATTCTTTGTCCCTTCTTCTGGCTTATTTTCCTCCTGTTGACTGAAATGTAAATAATGGTTGGAGATGCAGCAGCCATCTTGGACCATGACGTGGACCATGATGAAGTAAAAAGGGTGAGCCTGGATCCTCGGTCCTCTTGGGGAGCACGGTCAGTCTTGGACTGCTTTGGTTTAGATGGGAAAAAAAAAATGTCCTTTTAGCTAATTTGAGTTATGTTAATATGGGTTTTACCCCGCTTGCACCTAAACCTCATTTTGGTGATCAGTCTTGTATCAAGTGATTCTCAATGGACATTACATGGTATGAGTTGGAGAGAAGCAAAGTCTACTTAGTGATTCGGTCATTTTACAGTTAGGAGACCAGACCACAGAACCCCATCTGAACAATGGTGGGAGGACTTGCTCTGCTTGGACACTCCTAAGTTCTTCGTCCAGCTGTTCCTCCTCATTACAATACAGAGGAGGTGAAAGACGTTGTCACTTTTTATGATTCTTCCACTTCTCGCCATCTGCCTTTCGCCAGGTGTCTTTGTTGTTTGGATTGGAGAGAGCCAGTTTCCTGATTGTTCCATTCTGTATCTTGTAAGATAAGACTTTGGTGGGGCTCTTCCCTTGCATTTCAGCAGAGAACTAGAAGGATCTAGGTGATGCTGGCAAGCCTGCTTCCATTTCTTTTTCTCTGGAGGGACAAGCTTTAATGGATGAAGATAATGAGGATGGTAGGGGCCACATGGGTTCTCTGGTACAAGGTCTGCTTTTCTTTTCAAACAGGAAGATCTTCCCTCTAGACCAGCCAGCTCTAAGGGTATCTAGGATGGAAACAACGGGTGAATATAATTCAAGTCCATAAACCTATTAGGAACAAGAAATTGCAAAATGCAGTGAGAGGGCATTTCCACTGAAGGAATTGCAATTACCCGTGCTGATAGTGAGGGATCTTATCGCTCCTCCTCTGGGCCAGGATGTAGCTGCTCCCTCCTCGTGAGTGTGATGGTATCTCTGTGACTTGGCTCTGAAACAGCTCCTGCTTAGAAGCTGATACTGTACTTGCAAAAAAACGTTTCTAATCTTTGAATAATGACAGTACACCGTGAGAGTCTTGAAATGGTTTCTTAACTTGGGCAACTTTTTAATACTCTGGCCTGGAAGTAGTTGGTGTATGAGGACTTTATTGGAGGATTGGGCTTGGGAGAAAAGATTGGCAAGTGTGTACTTCATTATGTCTTTTAGGGCAGCATAAACGAACAGGGCACAAAAGTGGTACATGTTTTTATAATTTGGGACATATGGGGAACATCCCATCTGATTACCTTCATAGCAATAGCGGCACTGTCCGTATGCTGGACACTCTCTAAGCATTTCTCCAGTAATCCCCAAAGGCAAATGCTCTCATTAGCCTCATTCCAGTTTTCAAATGAGGAAACAGAGGCACCGAACAATTAATTTGTCCAAGGTCATACAGCTGATAGAGGTGGAGCAGGGACTTGAACCAGGGGATGTATCTCAGAGTCCAGGCTCTTTACAGTTGCAGAGACCATCTCTTCCTTGACATTGAATGAACACACACACGCACACAATGTTGAAGTAACCTCAAAGTGTCAAGTTATCCATCCTCAAATTTTCCACAAATCATTCTCTTCAGCACTTAGGGCAGTGACTTGTGCGTGATTTTAGTCACAGACCATAAGAATTATCCTCACTCTCTAAAATTAGGGTTGATGCCCTCTGTGACTTGGGACGAGTAAATGGACCTTTCCAGGCTTGGGTTTGCTTATTGTAGAATTGGAATAACTGGTATAGGGACATCAAGTAAGAGGAGTGTACGAAATGCCTGCATTCTGCCAGGCTTTTTCAGTTGTCAGGGACTGAAAATGCAACTTAAATTGACTTAAGCAAAAAAGTGGAATTTCTTTGCTCTTGCCATTGAGAAGTCACAGGGTGATCCTCAGACTGGATTCACAACCAAGTGGAGTGATCTTTTTTGTTTGTATTGTTGATTCCATACTTTTCAGTTCCACTGAGGGAGACTCTTAAGCAGATTTCCAGCTGAGCACGTAGCTTGACTCAGCAGGGGAGGATGGGGGGGGGGGTTCAATCCCATGACCCTGAGGTCATGACCTGAGCCGAAATCAAGAAGCAGACCCTTAACCCGAGCCACGCAGGTGCCCTCGTTTCCTTTTTTATACTGGCTTCGTTCTCCGGTTTCAGATGAGAGAAGGATGCCTCCAACCCTACCTTTAAATCTAGCGGGAAAGCATCTCTCTCTCTGTGTCAAATAAATAAATAAAAATCTTAAAAAAAAAAAAATTTAGCAGGAAAGCAAGGGATGAAGGATTTCCTCTGATGAGCTCTGACTGGCTCAGACTGAGTCACATGCCTTTCCTCCAACCAATCACTGCAGCTGGGGGCATTGCTTGCTTTTATTGGTCAGGCACAAGTCACGTGCTGCAGTGGGAGGGGACGCCATACTGCATGGCGTTTGGAGGCAGAGGTGGGGGATGGGGTCTCTCTGGAAGCAAAATCAGGATGCTTACCCTTATAATGATAAGCCTACCTGGACGTGGAGCCCCAGAAATGACTGTCCTATAAAGACAGTGCCTGACCCTTGTGAGAAACTCAACAAATGCTGGTTCCAGGCCTGTTCTTGGCTTGGGACTCACAAGATGCCATTCCAAAGCATCTTTCTCAGGATTGTGTAAACTGGAATGGCATTGGAGAACTTTGTTGTTTGTTTTGTTTTTAAACTTGAGTATAGTTGCTACACAATGTCACTTTAGTTTCAAGTATACACCTTAGTGATTTGACAAGTTTTATGGTACGCCGTGTTCACCACAAGTGTACCTACCATCTGTTCCATTACCTCTTATAATATCATTGACTGTACTCCTTACGCTGTGCCTTTTTGGAGAACTTTGTTTTAACAGGGTAATAGATGTCATTATTAGAATTGCAAGAATTACATCCTTACCTTGCTTTTATTCAGCATTTCCTTCTACTCCCACTCATCATGTTTCCCCAGCGATCCTAAAAGCCTTGCACATCCTTTCTATAGGAAGACCAGAGATCAAGTGGTGCTAATGTGTCTACCATATCTTATCAGGCAGTCTGCCAGCAAACCATCCCTAACGCCCCAGCATCAGGGAACACGATTCTGTGCAGATGTGAAGGGAAATTGTGAGTCAAGGAAAAAGAAACCCAGGAATCCAAACTTTTCCACTTATCTTTACTGCAGTTAGTTGAATTAGCCATTCAGTGTTGGTCATTTATTTATTCATTCAACAAATACTTACTAAGTACCTCTGCTGTGTCCAGTTCTATGTAGATACTGGGACTTGGGTGCTCCTTATTATTATTATTATTATTATTATTATTTTTATTTTTAGTTTATTTGTTCCATTTTCTTTATTCTCTCCCATCATGGAAAAAGTTGGTGTCTGAGATGAGTCCTAACCAGTCCAGAGGTTTTTCCACCATACCTGTCAGTGCTTTTCAAAATGTGCTCTTGAAGTCTCACATGTAGGGGAAGCTACAGGGTCTTCCAAGGAGATGGGAAGGAGAGGGAATGGGCAGGCCATCCTTCTTTTATATGTTGGAGTTCCTTATAAGAACATCTTCAGAACAAGGAGTGTGTCTGCATACACACACACAGATGCTGGAATCAGGCAGGTCTGAACTTCAGTTCTGCCGTGGGTCATCTAAGCATGCGACCTTGGGCAGGTCAGGTCATCTCTATGGATCTGTTTTCTTATCAATTAAAATGAGGATGGTAATAAGTACTTCACAGACCATTTAACAGAACTTTGTAGAGCATGGTGAGGATCCATTGAGATAGGATATAAGCAAAGTATCTGATACAGCGCCTGGCATGTAGTAGGAGCGTAATAAAAGTTCATTTTCATCCCTTTCTCCCTCTTCCCTTCCTTCCTGCCTTCTTCTTTCCCTCCAGTCTGAGCCTACTTGGCGGCAGCCGGTGTCAGATGGTGTTCACGCGGTGTAAACAGAGGCTGATCCAAGATGCGATGGCACTTCCTGCCCCTTCTACATTGGTGATGCCCCACCTGCCTTTGTGTTCCAGGCAGAAGCGAGTGCCCATCAGAAGATGCCAGGAGGGACTGACAGTGCCCTTAGAGAGGACCGCGCCCACTTCGCTCAGCAGTGTAACCCAGCTGCATTTGACCTTGGCTGCCACCTGACGTTCTGCTCTCCTGGGAACATCAGGAAGCTGGTTCTATCCATGAGCCTGAAGGTGAGGGAAGAGGAAATGCTTCTCTATTTCATTTTCTTCAGAGCCAACTCGTCATGAATACCATCCTAAATGTGAAGAGGGAGAACTGGCATCGAGTGGGTCAGAAGCGGCTAGTGGCAAGTTGCAGGCACACAGGTCAAATTGGTTTAAGCATAGAGAGGGAATTATTGGTTAAGCCGCCCTGAATCTGAGTGGCTTCAGGAAGGCTGTCTTCAGGGACTCCAGCGGTGGCTTCAGAATCAGTCTCTCTCAATCTTTCCTCTGCTTTCTCAGGCAAGTCCTCCTATTATGGTGGCAAGACGGTCCCTGACAATAGCAGGACAGCTTTCTGCCAGGTCTGTAATCCCAGCAAAAAGAGACGTTCCTTTCCTACTGGTTCCAGCAAGAATTCCAGCATGGAGTCTTGTCAGTCTGGTTTGGGCCATCGACCCATCCCTGACACTCCCATCCACCCTTCACTGTGGGAAGTGGGGTACAGTTGTCTGACGGGCCAGGCCTCCGCCTGGAAGGGGAGGTGGACCAAGCATGGGGAAGAGGAGGTTCCAAAGGGAAGACTAGGGAGTCAAACTCCTTCCAGAAGAAGGAGTCAACGTCAGCAAAAATAGTGGGCATTTACTCTAGGACTTTACTTATAAAATATCAAGACCTGACAAAGAAAGCCTATGTTACAACTTAGAAAAAAGCTACAAGATCTTTTCAGGCCCATGAGAAATCTCATAATTAGCCTACACAGTAGGCTACCCAGTAACAGAATGAATCAAGGGTAATTGTTTACTTCACCAGCTGCAATTGTTAGGTTCTCTGACTAGCCCTTCTCTGTTCCCACCCCAATAAATTACTTAACAACAGCATGACGCTGTGTGCGATGCTTAGTTTTATGTGTCAACTTGGACTATAGAGTCTATTTATATTCAAACACTTAAATCTATAGGTATTTCATAGAGCTATTTACTATTTTTTTAATATTTCATTTTTTAAAAGATTTTATTTATTTATTTAACAGAGAGAGATCACAAGTAGGCAGAGGGACAGGCAGAGAGAGAGAGGGAAGCAGGCTCCCTGCAGAGCAGAGAGCCTGATGCGGGGCTCGATCCCAGGACCCTGACATCATGACTTGAGCCGAAGGCAGAGGCTTTAACCCACTGAGCCACCCAGGTGCTCCTCATTTCTTTATTTGAGAGAGAAGAGAGAGAAGGAGCCAGGGGAGGAGCAGAGGCAGAGGGAGAAGCAGACTCCCTGCTGAGCAGGGAGCCCAATGCAGGACTTGATCCCAGGACCCTGAGATCGTGACCTGGGCTGAAGGCAGATGCTTAACCAACTGAGCCACCAAGGTGTCTTCACTGAGCTATTTAATAGAACTTTGTAGACCATAGTGAGGATCCAGTGAAATAAGCTATGTGAAAAGTACAGTGCCTGGCACATAGTAGGAGCTTAATGAAACTTTATTTTAATCCCCTCTCCTTTTGTGTGTCTCTCTCTCTATGTATGAATGTGTTTGTGTGTGTATATGTATGTATATGTATATGTAGTATATGTATCTATATATGTGTATATATATACCCATATATATGTATGTATCTATATATATTGCCCTATACACACACACACACACACACACATATACACACACACATATACCTATGTACATATATATTCATATAGAAAGATAAAACATTTTCTACTGGTTGTGTTTCTCTGGTAGAACCCTGACTGATACTCCATAGAATGGCAGAATATTGTTTGTGGTTGAAAATCCCATTGGCCATGATGTCAGTCAGTTTTTATGTCAAAACTGGGGCCAAAGCCTGTTCCCCTTCCATGTACACGCTGTATAATTTGATTGAACCTGTGGTATAGTAGTCTTATTAACACATTTTCACAGCAGTGGTACCACATTTTGTGGGTCCCTAAAAAATAAAGTGTCACTGTAATACTGGGAATAAATAGTTGCTAGTACTTGAAAGATAGCACCTTTCCACTGAGGAATTTAAACTACTTCACAGGCATTACCTCATGAAGCTACACGTGATGATCATGAGGTAGGTGACAAATATGATCTACCCCACTTTACAGACTGAAACTGGGGCATGGTGGATATGACTTGGCCCAAAGCTATGTCAAAACCCATCAATGGACTAGGAATAGAAAAAAAAAATTTCTAGGCCTGGGGCCAGTGGTCAGCCAATTCGAGGTGTGGTCTCCCTGTCCCCTGTGCGGGAATCGCCTGGGGTCATGAAAATGCAGATTCCTGGGACCTGCCCTAGAGGTTCCAGACAGTGGATCAAGGAGTTTGCTGCTGGTGAGTTCCTTGGGTGGGTCTCAGCGAATGAAAGCCCGAGAGTGACTCATGAGGTGGTGCTTTTCATCTTTGTCTACCTTCCCCGGCTTCATGGGAATATACACTGAAAAATTTAGGAACTTGGTAACTGGTTCAAGAAAGAAAGAAAACCTGAAAGAAAAAAAAAATGTGTTTACTTTTTTTTTAAAATTTTATTTATTTATTTGAGAGAGAATGAGTGAAAGAGAGCATGAGAGAGGAGAAGATCAGAGGGAGAAGCAGACTCCCCAAAGAGCTGGGAGCCCAATGTGGGACTCGATCCTGGAAGTCCGGGATCATGACCTGAGCCGAAGGCAGTTGCTCAACCAATTGGGCCACCTAGGGGCCCTGCTTACTTTTTTTTAAAGCAGACTTTTAAGTGTTTCTCATGGCTTTCAAAGAACTGTTTGAAGAAAATGAAGCTGAGTCGCTGGTGGGAATATTCCACCCACTACCTGTATTTGTTGGTATTTGTGTAATGTGTTTGGATTTTTAGCCCTCCACGCTCATGGGTGAGACCTCTCCCACTGCCTCCCGAACGTTATCTGGGTGCTTTAACCAAAGAAATGCAGGTGCCATTTGTAAGCCAAGGATGTTTTCGCTTGAATACCCCTGGCAGAAATTGTCCAGCGGCTCTTTAGCTGTCTAAGACCAGGGGACTGTCTGACAGGGTGGATTCAGCTTGGCAAGAATGATCTGATTCCCAGGCCAAACCACCTCAGCTGGTAGTGAGGCAGGCATCGATTGGGCTTAAAGCTTTAATGTCCTTCCCTTTTGTCACTGTTGTCTTTTTTTTTTTTTTTAAAGTTTGACAAAAGGTGGTCTGTACGACAGAAGTTCTTAAAAGCAAGAAAAGCTTACTTTTCTAGAGAAAGAGATTAGGTGATGTTTGAACAATAAATAGAATCTGGAAGGTTACTGCACACAACGGTCAGTGTCCCTAGGAGGCCTTTGTAAGCACAAAGCCCTGAAGATCTAAGAGAGAGGAGATGTGTTGGTGGCTCCTGGCTGGGTCTGCCCTACAAGACAGCCCTACAATGCACCCACCCACACCTCTCCCCCCACTCAGTTAACTTGCTCTTCAGGTCACAAGGAAGGTGAGGGACAGAGGCTGGATGGAGTGTGAGAGCTCCTCCCCTAATGAAGGCAATGATTCACAAGGACTTACTATGTAAAGAGCCACAATGATAAATGTGGGTTCCATCCCTGGAACTCCATTTTATGCTCCCCACCTCCAAGGTACTAGAATAGGTGATAAAAATTGAGATGAAAGCCATTTAGATGCTTTCACAAACATTTCAGTATGTAAACTCAAGCTAAATGGCCTGAGAGCTCTGTTGGAATGATGCAAAACTGGATGAAACACAAACACCCATTTTGTGTGGAAACGTTTAAATCAATCATGAAATATTCACAGGATGAAATTTCATGGAGCTGGTAATCAAATGAGGTATTTCTGTATGTGTGGGCCTAAATGTTATGTAGCATAATACAGAATGTAGTCTGATTCTACTTTGTAAAAATATTAGCAACCACGCGTGTTGGCATATGCATGTGAAGAGAACTTGGGAGAATAAGCATCTCGTGGCTGAGAGGTTTGGGACTATAGCAGATATTTACTTTTTACATTAGGAATTTCTCTTGTATTTGAATTTCTCTTGTATTTGAATACAATTACCTTCTTAATAGAAAGAGCAAATTTTAAGCACCTAAGAAATGAAACACTGGCAAATCCCTCTGGGAGAATTTCTTTGCATGGGCTAGACTGGTTGAGGTTCTTATGATGCTGGTCTAGTGAAGCTGGGATGAAAGACACTGGGCTTTGGTTTGGTTCTCTGTAGAGCAGGTGCTGGGGCAGCTGGGAACGTGGAAGGTTTATGGGAGCATAACATCAGTGGAAGGAAAAGGGAGGAAGCAGGGTTGGGTGAAGGAAGCCTCTGGACCCCGAGGCTGACACCACAAAGTCCACTGGGAAGCACGGGGTGCCCGTGACACAAGCCACATGTTGGGGCTTCATACTGAGTCTTTGGACCACCACCTTGCAGTCATTGTCTGGGGGCATCTCAGGGGGGGTGACCTGGGAAGGAAAACGGCCAAACCCTCTAAGAACTAGTATCTGGGGCTGTCTGTTAATGAGGCTACTGGTAGCCACAGGGCCAGTCCTTCCTTGAAAGGCGGTCTGAGCTAAGCATTCCTGCTTCTGCCACAGTGCCTTTTCTCCTTCTTGTGAGGCTTGGGTGTTGATGGTAAAATCTTTGGTTTGGAGTGAAATCTTGGTTTGGAGTGAAATCTTGCATTTTCCCTAGGCTACGGTACTTTTCTCTTCACAATGCTTTCTAATCATCCAACTCTGGTTCAGCTATGTTTTGAAAACATAGTTTAAAAAACAGCTTATTGGGATGCCTGGATGGCTTAGTCAGTTAAGTGCCTGCCTTTAGCTCAGGTCATGATTTCAGGGTCCTGGGATCGAGCCCCATGTCAGGCTCCTTGCTCAGTGGGGAGTCTGCTCCCCCTGCTTGTGTTCTCTCTCTTTTTCTGACAAATAAATAAATAAAATCTTTAAAAATTAAAAATAAGAAGCTGCTTATCATATGTGAAAGTTATAAAGGATAAAATTACTTATGTTAGATTGAATTTAAATTTAAAAATATCCTAAAAATTACTCATATTATAATATATAGATATTGTTAAAAAACAAAATTCAACTGAGTAAATTTTAAAGATTTTATTGACTTTATTCAGTGACTCATGAATTGGGCAGCATCCAACCTAGCAGACAGAAAGGAGATCTGAAGAGCTGTACAAGGCAAGATTTTACAGGCAGAGAGAACAGGAACAAAGTAGTTGGGCCAGAACTGCAATTAAGTTTCAGTTTGGTGGTGTGGGGCTTAACATAAGTGACTCCATTTTGGGTCTGTTCTCTTGTTTTTAACAATATATGCCCCTCTTTTTTAACAATGTACGTTCACTTTTATGAACTCCTCCACATGGTTTCAGAGGTGGTCTTGAAAATTGTCAGTGGCAAATACTTAAGTATAAAAGTACTTCATATTCATTAACATTCATGGCCTTCTGAGGAAAGTTACTATTATTATCCCAGTTTCATGGATGAGGAAACTAAGACACAGAGTAGAGTGAAGATTTGAACCAGGGGTCTGGCTTCAGAGTCTGTATTTCTATTTATTTTTATTTATTTTTTTTTCAGTGTTCCAAGATTCATTGTTTATGCACCACACCCAGTGCTCCATGCAATACGTGCCCTCCTTAATACCTACCACCAAGTTCATCCATCTGCCCATCCCCCTCCCCTCCAAAACCCTCAGTTTGTTTCTCAGAGTCCACAGTCTCTCATGCTTCGTCTCCCCCTCCAATTTACCCTAATTCACTTTTCCTTTCCTTCTCCTAATGTCCTCCGTGTTATTCCTTATTCTCCACAAGTAAGTGAAACCATATGATAATTGACTTTCTCTGCTTAACTTATCTCCTTCAGCATAATCTCCTCCTGTCCCGGCCATGTTGATACAAAAGTTGGGTATTCGTCCTTTCTTTTTTTTTTTTTTTTTTTTTTTTTTTTTTTTTTTTTTTTTTTTTTTTTTTTTTTAAGATTTTATTTATTTATTTGTCAGAGAGAGTGAGCACAGGCAGAGAGAGAGGCAGGCAGAGGCAGAGGGAGAAGCAGGCTCCCTGCTGAGCAAGGAGCCCGATGCGGGACTCGATCCCAGGACGCTGGGATCATGACCTGAGCCGAAGGCAGCCGCTTAACCAACTGAGCCACCCAGGCGTCCCGGGTATTCGTCCTTTCTGATGGAGGCATCATACTCCATAGTGTATATGGACCACATCTTCCTTATCCATTCATCCGTTGAAGGGCATCTTGGTTCTTTCCACAGTTTGGTGACCGTGGCCATTGCTGCTATGAACACTGGGGTACAGATGGCCCTTCTGTTCACTACATCTGTATCTTTGGGGTAAATACCCAGTAGTGCAGTGGCAGGGTCATAGGATAGCTCTATTTTTAATTTCTTAAGGAATCTCCACACTGTTTTCCAAAATGACTGCAGAGTCTGTATTTTCAAATAACACAGGAACTGTCCCTTCCACTAAGAGTGTTGACCACAAGTTGTGAATATAGCATGTCCAGAGGAAAAGAAGTATCTGCAGTGAACTACCTACCAAGACAGGTGGCCTAGAGGATACTCAACGAATGGGCTTGGGTCCCTGGCCACAGATTGGGATGGGGCAGAACCCATACAGGCAAGATTCGCCATGGGGATCGATCCGTTAGCTTCCTTTTATCCTTCATATGTCAGACCTGCCACTGAATGGAGAGACACTTGAATTAGCCGCCTTCAAATAGAACAGTTTCATCTTCAAATATAAAGGGATGATTTTCACCTTGGAATTTGGTGGAAAACCCCTCTTTTTGCATCCTGAGAAGTCCCTTGAACCTGCCACAAAATCTATGAGGTTCTAGTTTGTTACCACACTGTTCACCATCTCTCTTTGCTCTTGTTCTCTGGGTAAATGGAGGTAGGGGCTGATAAACAATTTTTTCAAAGACTAGCCTTTTATTTCGGTTCTTACGTAGTCTTGGGCAAAAATTCTATTTCAAAAAAAATTATTGAAAATCTTAATTACCGTTATTGAAATTCAAACTCAACACAATAGTGTTCTTTGTTGCTCTAATTATGAGCAGTGCTCATAAATAGGGTCACTTATCTAGAAAATTATTAAAAATTCATTGTACATGAAAGCCTCAAAAGTCCTTGAAAGGCAAATGTTAGGTAAGGGCTGTTTCCATGACAACATCTCCTCATCCTCATTGATCACTTGCTTCCCATTTTCTGGGAGATAAACACCTGTGTTCAACAGCAGTCTTCTTTAACAATTTCAATGAACTTTTCAGAAAAACATGTTGATCATTCTCCACCAGTGATTGGAATTTTCCCGGAGAATCCTAATGTTATGCTAATCAGTCCTCCCTGAGGTAAGCAAACCATGCTTTGACAGGGTAGAAAACATTGTCCCGACTATATGTTTTCCAGAAGATTTGAAAAGTGCAAGTGTTTCAGCAGCAATGCTTACTTGCAGGATCTGACCACACATCATGCAATAAACTAGTTATTCTTTGCATGGTTTAACCTGTCAACTCAAGACCTAGCCCACCACTAAAAACTAGATTCTTGCAGATTCCATGGACTTAGTGTCAATCTGGTGGTCAACGCTATCTGTTGGTTCACTGGTCAAATCATTAGGGAGTTGTCTGATCACATTTGGGGTTTCTGTTTTCATAGGAAAGAGATGACAGGGAAAAAGGCATGTCATAATTATAAGCCTGAGAGATTGACCATATTAGAAAAATAATTTCAGCTGTGAGTCTGTATCATCATCTTTGTGCTTGAATAACAGCCTGTGATACAATCCAAAACAATTAGCTTAATATGTGGCAATAATAATGATAGGAAGAAAACATGGAAAGGAAGAAACAAAGATTTTCACTTTCTTAAGAAAAAGAATATTGTAATCATAGAATCCAATTACTATAATATGAACCCCAGTGAAGAAAATGCCTTTGTGGGCTGGTTTGATATACTCTTCCACAGGCATCTCACATGGGAAAACGTACCCCCTTCTCCCTAAAATTGGAACTCAAATAGTGAAGACTTGCATCTTAGTTTGGAAAATCAAAGAGTGGCCATTTATACCTTATGTCTAATTCTGAAAAAATTCTAAGTGCTTTGCAGTGTATTTTTGGAAAGAGAATAAGAGAAAAAGACAGTGGTAGACAATAACTGGGGGAGAGAAAGAGGAGGAAACAGATTTTTTTTTTTTTTTTTTTGGTTAAAAATGTTTAAACAGAGAATGTTGCTTTAAGTGAAGAGTGATAATTTCCACATTGTTGGTAAATCTTGGGCTGGTCCTGTGGTGGTGAGTGGATACTAACAGCAGGGTCTGCTGGTTCCATTTCCTACCCTTCAACAAACATCATTTTTCTGACAAAGCTACTGGTTTTTTGTTTTGTTTTGTTTTGTTTTGTTTTTTCATTTTGAGTAAGTTTGGCTCCACTTGCAAACATGAAGTTCAGGTAACTTTTGACGTTAATCTGAAGGAAAAGGTGGAGGGAAAAAAATAGGAAAATTTTACCCCAAAATAAAATATAAAAATTGAATCTGAATCAAAATCTGAAGCACAAAAATTTAAACTGAAAATTGAAATAGGAATGATAACTTTTATAAAAGCTTTAAAATTATATTATGTATTTTAGATTCACAAAGAAATAAATATTCATGTAGAAGGAGAGGAAAAACACGTTTTGACTACTTATACACAATTATTTATATTTGGGGCTATTTAATTTTTTCCTTGAGAAAACTCTCATGTTTGGCCTAATTTTGGTCAGAATATGTGTATTTGTATTGTATTTATATTGGGGAAATTGAAATCTGGAGCTTAGAGCCTCTTACTTGTGCCTTATCAAAAATGGTCCTATTATATCTAATTTATGGAACTTCAGAGTAGAAATAATAAGGAGCTGAGCAGTTAAGAGTTTCAGATGGGGTCTTTATTTATTGGGCTTTTGATTTGCTATTTAAAAATGTGTGTATCTAAAAATTAGGAATTGGAGATTTTTTCCCCGAAGAGTGGTTATGTTTAAAACTCATTGCATCAGAAGTTTATATGAACCTTTCAGTGGTGATTTTGTTTTGCCACTGTGTAAAGGTAGCGGAATTTTAATGAACCCAGCCTTAAAGACAATTGTTTAAGAAATCACTTTGGGCACAAATGACATCATCCTAAACTATTGTGTTGACTCCAATGAGAGAATCAAAACCAGATGAGTTTAGCAGATTTGCAGATTACTGTCAAAGTGTTCAGCCCTCAGAGTTTCTGATTTTAACCAACACTCTGAAAGATTATTTGAAGTATTCCATAATAATCTTGACCTACTTTTGTTCTGAACTTAAGTGGTAGATAATCAGAGGGCAATTTTACAGACATCAGGGTTGAGAAACATTGCTTAGTATTATATGAACTTCTTTTTCCTTAAGCTTTGGTCAGATTTTTGCCCCCTAATTTCCTACTATCTAGTTATTATAAAAATGATTAATTTGAACATTTTTTTCTACCATTTACCATATAGATTGGGATTTAATAGGGAGCTTTGGGTTTATGAACCAGTAAAATAGAAGAATAACAGCAATATTTTTGGATTTCAACCTAGACTTGCCAACAGTTGACTTTTTTCTTCAACAGCAATTATTTCAACAGTTGATTTTGCTAAATAAAGACATTGAGAGAAACATATGGGACCTACTATCCTTATCTCTTGTAGCAAATGCAAGTGTCCTCCAGTGTTCAAGTCTCCTTTCTGGGCACACAGAAAGACGATTTCTCTGTCTCCCCTCTTGTTAGGTTGAACTGTTTAATTGTGACCTAGCCAATGGAATCTAAGCAGACGTCACCTGGTTGGGCTCCAGACCAAGACAATGAAGAGCCAGAGGGCATTCTCCCTCTTTCTCCCATTCTGCATGCCCATGGTTAGAGTGAAGAACTTCAAGATGGTGGATCCCTACAATAGAAGTTACCTGGATTTCCAAGCAGAGAAGCTGTGTCCTTAAAGCAGCCCGAGTCACAATAGACTGTTATATGACAGGGAACAGTTAACATAAATGACATTAATAACATTAATGACCTAATATGCCACCATTCCATAAAAAGAAGGGTGCTTTAAAACAAAAAGATGTAGGAAAGCTATCATCTCATAATTTCAAGAAATTGAATGAATTTTATTCTGGCACTGCTGACTGCCAAAAACATTGTCACCAGCTGGCTTTAGCTGTGAACTGGTGTTTAGGAGCCCCCATGTTAATAATTAAGAGCAGTGACAAAGGTCAGACAGACATGGGGTTGAGTCCTGGCCCTGCCACCTCTCAGGTGTGTGGCTTTGCCAAAAAACTGAGCCTCAGTTTCCTTATTTGTAAAATGGGGATAAAAATAACATCTGTTTTAAGTTGGGGTCAAGATTAAATGAGATACTGTATGACTCCTTGCGAGTGCTCAATAAACATTGCTTTTTATATGTATCTTGGCCTCAGAGAGAATCCCCATCTCATCATTTCTCATGTTTCCTTGAGTTTATGCCCTTACAATTTTTAATATTTTATAAGCCAGGAAATTAAAATGCAAACATTTGAATATCCGCTGGAATAATTTTCCTGACATTTTGTTAGAAATTCTAGGAAGCAGGAAGCTGGCTGTTATAAATGAGGTGATGAGGCTGGCACATTGGGAATAGGTCGTTTGGGTCAAGCAACTTAGGGTTGATGAAAGAAAGAAAAGCAAAGACCATCCATTCTATAGAATCATGTTTCCTTGCCTGGATGTGCCCAGGAGCAAAGGCGAGAGTTCATAGAGGGAAACAGAGGGTTCTGGAGTATTCTAGTGTATTCTGCACAAAGTCATCATGGGTGAAGCCAGGCACAGCATTGCAATTATATAGCCATATTAATAAGAGGATAAATTAAAAATCCTGATCAATAGGAAGGTAGAATTTCCTCCTTTTGATAAATATTATGTCACTTGGGGTGAGTAAGATTGCCTGGCTTATGTCTCTGAAACCACATTAATTAGACTGGGATGTCAAAAGCTATTGCTCTGCATGATACAGTCTCTATTCCTTCAGTTTTTAACATTTTCCTAACAGAAAAGTTCTTCATTAATAACATGTTAGATCCCTGAACCAATCAGACTGAGAAATTCAGCCTTACTCCCAGCAACATCCAGGTATGGAGAGATTTTTAAATTTGCAATTAGACCCTTCCTCCAATCATTTTATTATCCGTGATGGGAACTTAGCATAAAAAAAGGCATAAGTTATTGAAATAGGGTTGTACAATGGCAACATATATATATAGAGAGAGAGAGGGAGAGAGAGAGAGGAAGAGAGAGACATGAAATCACAATGACAAACTCACTATTTTTCTTTATTTTATTTCTCACTATTTTTCTTTATTTTGTTACTGATACTTTTTTTTGTTTTAAAGAAATTCCTTTTCAGGAAGCACTTGTCAAATTGTATACAATTTGAAAAATGATCTCAGGAATTTGCGAATTATTTTAATTTAGCTACATTATCAAAGTGCATTGTTTAGTTTCTTCAGATCTTGGAGATTTATGGTCATTAAAGTCCCTGTCATGTTACATGTGGCGAAATTGTGTTTATATACCTATATAATTAGCATTATATATACTTATAAATAAAATTTTTTGAGATGCTTGCTATTAACTTTTTTAATCATTTTAATGATCATCCCTTGTGTTGGTCACAGTCGTTAGTTCTGGAGAACAGGCTGTAGCCCGAACTTACAGGAACCACTCCCAAATCACACACAGACCTGGACTTCAAGGGAGCTGCCACCTTCGCCAGTCAGGGAGCAGCAGGCATCACAGCTGGTCCCCTAGCTGCAAGGGAGTCTGGTCAATGTAGTTTATACACAATCACCTGTAGTACTGAAGAGCATCAAAATGGAGGGTGAATGGACTGACCATAGTATCCGCCCCCCCCCACCACCGCGCATGAAATGTGGTACTTTACAGAGACAACTAAAGGTCACATTTTATGTGTTTGTCTCAGACGAGGAAATTGTCATTAACATTAGTTTCTTGATCCCAGAAAGACATTTTTATCCAAGAGAAAACCTGAGCACCTGGAGAGAGCTGTGTCTTTTTAACAGGAGATTAATCTCCGCATTGTAGGGCTTGTGGGGATAATCCTGCCCACCACTTGTGTTAGCAAATAAAGTTTTATTGAAACACAGCCACCTTCATCCATTTATGGATGTCTATGGCTGCTGCCCCATGACAACAGCAGACTTAAATAGCATGACAGATACCACATGGCCTACAAAGTCCCCAGTTTTTACTATTTGGCCCTTGGCAGGAAAAGTTTGCTGACCCTTGATTGGATTCCATCACGTGTGTTTGGAAAACCCATCAGAATTTATATTTTGATTAGTGATTATGCAAAATGATGTTGATGAATTTTTATTTTTTAATGCATCGATGGGGTCAGTGTGCCTAGACTATGCACAACAGGTACCCACACCAGAACAAAATCAAAATAAAACAAAAACATATGTTTTCACCCCTACTGATCATCAAGGTGAGAAATTTGGAGAATTCTATTTATGTTTTTAACCAAGAATTCCCCAGATTTGATTGTACAGATAATTGGGAATATCTTTTTAACAGATTTCTGTGTGATTTTCCTGGCAGATGTGTCCAATTTGTTCTTTGGCTCATGTAGCAAAGCCACAGTGATTCTGACCGCCTCTCTCACAATAAGATGTGAGAGATGACAAAGCGGATCAGGGGGATGTTGTGGATGCACCCACGGAGGACAAGGAGATGGTCTCCTGTCGACGTACCACGACTTGAGTGATCATCTAATTTTTCATGGCTTTCTTGAGCAATAAGTTTCTAAACAATTTTCAGCCACAGTGCTAACCTCCAGTTGCTTCTACAAAATTATTACAAACTACACTCCTTCCCTGCGTTTTTAGAGTAGGGTAGGACTATGACTGATCACTGCCGGTGAGCGTGGATTTGGTACATGCATCATAGAATTTTTCATCAACTCTTCCAATTTCATGAAGCATTCTCACCATGGTTAAAAGTTGAGTGAAGAGGAAAGACTGTATAACCCACAGGTAAAATGATAAACAAATTTCCCGAGCATGTCCTGCTTGTAAAACTTTTCCTTCTCATCCTCAACCGGGGATGCTTTTTTCTCTCCTCAGGAGGACCTTGGAGAACTGGGGAGTAGAGTCACTTCCCAAATTTCTGGGGACTGTGCTGCAAGCATGGACCACTGGCTGCCTGTGGGTGTAGACACTTACTGTTGCCTTACTTACTTACTTAACTCCTTACCACATATTTAAAACAGCTTCTCAGTCTCTGAAGGATGGGAGCTTATTCCTTTTGCTGTGGGTGCTAGATTATTAGTCTTCTATTACTGTTTCTTGTTAAACTCATTTTCTATCCCAGTTTGGTTCTCAAATCCCCTCCCTGACCACTGACTCATTCATTCTCTCCCCACGTGTGTGCCTGCATTGTGGCCCTTCTGCCCAGGTGCAGACAGTGGGGGTACTGAGTGATCCCCCGCCCTCTGCACCCAGGTTCTCCAGCACCCTCCTGACTGGGTGCTTTGGCTGCTGTTTGCAGTGTCTGGCACTCTTTTTTAGCTTGTGCCTCTGAGTGCCACATGATCTATGATGCCCTGGCGAAAAAACATCCTATTTATGTCTATTCCATGTCATTTTTTAAATTTATTTTATTTTATTTATTTGGCAGAGAGAGAGATCACAAGTAGGCAGAGAGGCAGGTAGAGAGGTGGTGGGGGGGCGGGCAAGGGAAGCAGGCTCCCTACTAAGCAGAGAGCCTGATGGGGGGCTCGATCCCAGGACCCTGAGATCACGACATGAGCCAAAGGCAGAGGCTTAACCCACTGAGCCACCCGGTGCCTTCTGTCATTTTGACCTTCTTTCTGTTCGCCTGCTTCCATTTCCCAGGTACTATATCTAGGTAGGCACCTTTGGATGCTTTGCTTAGAAGCATTTTTTGGTTTTGTTTTTGGAAAGCTTACTTTTTCTGCCCACCCTGCTGTGGGTGATATTTATTCATTTTATCTACACAAAGGGGTCCTTTAAGAGAAAGGCTTATATCTAAAGCAGGGTTTTTATAATTGAGATGGAGATTTGGGAGAATGGTCTGGGGAGTAGTGAAAGGCACTCTGCTGAAATGAGCTCAAGATTTTCAATGAATGAAATTTCAGGAGCTGTTTCCATGATGGTGTGAAACCATGTAGTTGCGGGGTTTTACGGAAAGAACTGGGGAGTTTGGTTTAACAGAAATCTCAGAGATAAAAGATAAATTCAACGAGGGCTTGTTGAAATGAATGGAGGATCCAGGGTATGGAAAATTCATTTCCCTCAAAAAGGACAGAAGAAGAATGAGAGATGGGGTTGGAGACAGGAATTTCCATGTAGCGTGGAACAGTAAAGAGAACAAAAGCTTTGGAATCTAAGGACTGAAGTTTGCTTCTACCCGGATTGCCTGTAGGACTTTGGTCAAGTTACTTCAAAACCTCAATTTCCTTATTGGTCAAAGGATATTTATTTCCTTTGGATATGATTTCCAAGGATATGATTTCCTTGTTTGTCAAAGAGATACCTATGTGGTGGGCTCCAGGTGAAGACTAAGTGTTTGATTTGTGGTAGGTCTCTGCGAACACTAGCTGAATTATTTCCGTTATTTTGTTCGTTTCATCCAATGTTGTTTGTGAGTGTCTACCAGGTACATATCGTTGAGCTCTTCACTTCTCTGAATACTTGGATTTCTAGTAGCATGCCTTCCAGCGTGCTCCCAATCTTTGAGGAACCAACTTCTCTAATATGCAGTAGAAACCTCCATTAATGGCAGCCTCTGGGAAATTACTTCAGTTAACTGGAACCCTGGTTATTTTATTTACTGTTACCCAAACCTTCTGGTCTAGAGTTTATGGTCAGTGGGCCATTCATGAACATTCCTTGCATGTGAACGTCAGCTTTCCTTGTTGGGTACTGTAGAGAAGGGGCTAAGGGAATCCAACAACCTAAGTTGTCAGCTGAGTTTGTGAATAAATCTCTGGTAGGAGCTTAGCTCTTGTTATTTTTCTCTTCTACCTAGAACACGGAATGCAGACAATGATAGTTCTTTTGGCTTTGGTAAAGTACTTCTAGTGAAGTTTCGGTTGCTTGGTTTCAAGAGAAGTGGTTGCATCTCCTTCCAAGTAGCTTGTTGATCTTCTCATACATTAGTGAGAGGGAAAGAGGGGTGTAACGGTGACTCAGATTTATATGCCAGACAAGGATTCATGTTGACACCATAAACAGAAGAGAACACTCTAGAAAGCCCAAGCCAGGAGCAGATGTGAGCAGGGCTTGTTTATGAGGGAGACTGTGGTATGGGCAAGGATTTTGTGGGGAGGTCAGGGAAAAAAGGGCCTTTCAGTGGGGAATTTGCAGGGATGTTGGGTGGAAATAAACCATGTTTCTCATCCCGGGTTAGAAGAGGATCTATGATAAGGATTTAGAGAGTTTGCTTCACATTCAGAACATTTTTATGATGACTAAGTCTATTTATAACCCACCTAGGCCACCGAGAAGCCAAATTTAGCCCATTTGGGAGTGTGACCAAGGAACAGATGTGTTACTGGGTCTATTCTCCCCATGATGCAACCAAATTTCTTGTTTGCAAGGTCTGGCCATCTCCAGTGCTGTTGATAAGATGAGTAGAAAATTGCATTTTCTGGAAACTCCACACATTCTATGTTCTAACTTAGTTCTAGCTTCTGATGAGGGGGAGAATTTGGTGGGAGAGTTTTCCTCTTTTTACGGCTCTCTTTGCTGAATTATTTCATCTTTAAGAAATGAGAGAGGAGAATTGAGGTCTGAATAATTTATAGTGCATAACTATTGCATGCAGTGAATAATTATCAGGACAATATCAGTGCAAGTAACAAGAGAAATAACTGCCAAAACATATGGGATCACACCACAGCAGCTGTGAGAGCAATTTCCAATCATCTAGAAATTTCAGGAGCTTTCTAAATGCCAAAAATTATGGTTTTCTGGTGGGTCCTGAAAATAGAGCTTCCACATAGAACCTTCTGTGTCTCACCCTCCAGTTACTTTAAGCGCATGTCCTACCCATCTCTTCAGTGCTTTAACAGCTAACTTCCACTCTCAGGAAAAGAGCCTCTGGAAAGATTAGTGTGGCAGAGACTGGCTCTATACTCATCAGACCATTTCCTCTTCCTGGCCACTCAGCTAAACCGCATTTCCCAGCCCACCTGCTTCTAGGGGGGCTGTGTGAGCGGCACTGGGGGAAGTGATGCATGCTGCTCCAGGGTTGACCCAGAAGGCATCCCATTCCTCTCAGTGTATTCCCTCTCTTCCCCACTGTTTGCCGTTGGGTGATGCCAGACTTTTATTGATGATGAAGTAGTCATAGCAGGAAAGGAGCTTGGGTCCCTGAGTCATCGTGGGAAGAGACTCATGCAGTCAGTAATATCTGCTTTGTACTTTGCACAGGGAGAAATAAACTTGCATTGTGTTAGGCCACTTGGAATTTGGAGTTGTTTCTCCGAGCAGTTAGCCTGTCCTGCCTGATACATACAGATGCTCACGCCACTGTCTTTGTGAACGTTCATTATCCGTCAACTCATCTTGAAGGCAGGTGACTCACAGTTCACTTAACATGAGGGAAAGTTCTGAACCGATGCAATGACAAAGGCCCTTTTGTTCCTGAGATGTTTTATTTGGTTACTTTTGTGGCCATTGGATTAGTCAGTTATTGTGAAAGCCACTGTGTGAGGTTAAGTGCAACCCATTTTGGAGGGAAGGAGAAATGCGTGGGTTTTCAGTTCAGGTGCAATGACACACACTGTCATCTATTGCATATACCCTGTGGCAAGGTATGTATGTATAAATGGCTTATTATTAATTGTGGTGATTGTGCTGAAGTCCATGAATTTTAAAGCTTTTTAATTTGAAATCACTACAGACTCAGGAAATTGGGAAGAAATGTGCAGGGAGGTTCCATTCCCCCCTTTACCTGGACTGCCTCCCCCAGGGTTGATATTGTATATAATTATAGAACTATATTAAAACCAGGATATTGACATTGGGCAATTGAGAGCTGATTCAGATTTCACCAGTTATACCTGCGCTTGTGTGTGTGTGTGTGTGTGTGTGTGTGTGTAGTTGTGCACAAGTATATCATACATACAGTTTTGTGTAACTACCATTTGTGATCGAGATGCAGAACTGTACTATCACCATACAGTACAGAACTGTACTGCTTATCCTTCATAGCTGTACCTGCACTCATCCTTCCTGCCAATCCCTCACCCTGGCAACTGTTAATCTGTTCTCCATTCCTATGATTTTGTCATTTTGAGACTGTTATATAAATAGAATCATACTATTTCTGCCATAAGCATATACAGTAAGCATATACTATATGGCATGATTTTTTTTAGGTCCATCCCAGTTGTTGTGTATATCTGTAGTTCATCTTTTTTTTTTTAATTACTGTGTAGTTTTCCATTATATGGATATACCACAGCTTGTTTAAACATGCACCCATGAAAGAAATGAGGGTTGTTCCCAACGTTTCGCTGTTCTGAATAAAGCTGCTATGAACATTCGTGTGTGAGTTTGTGTGAACAGAGGTTTTAATTTCTCTGGGATAAATGCCCCAAAATGCAATTGCTGGGTCTTATGATGAGTGCATTTTTAGTTTTAGAGGAAACCACCAAAATGTATTCTAGAATGTCTGTCCCATTTTACATTCCCACCAACAAAGTGTGTGTAATCTGGTTTCCCCACGTTCTTGCTAGCATTTGATGTCATTACTATTTTTTATTTAAGCCATTCGGACAGGTGTGTAGTGATATCTCCATTGTGGTTTTAATTTGCATTTTCCTAATAGTTAATGATTTGGAGCAGGTTTTTTGTGTGCTTGTATTTTTCTCTTTGGTGAAATATCTGTTCATGTCTTGGCCCATTATCTGATTGAATGTATTTTCTTCGTGTTGTGTTTTGAGAGTTCTTTGTAAAGTCTAGCTATAAGTGCTTGGTTGGCTATGCGGTCTGTAAACATATTCCTCCACTCTACAGTTCGTCTTTTCATTTTCTTGATAGGATCTTTCATAAAACAAACACTTTTAACTTTAATCAGGTCCATTTGATCACATTTTTCTAATAAATACTTTTCACACCACTTCTTGCCAGGAACTCTTCATCGAGCCCTATATCCCATGCTTTTTTCCCCCTAAAAGTTCTACAATTTTGAGGACGCCTGGGTGACTCAGTCAGTTCAGCTGCTGCCTTCAGCTCAGGTCATGATCCCAGGGTCCTGGGATCGAGTCCTGCATCGGGCTCCTTGACCAGCGGGAAGCCTGCTTCTCTCTCTGCCTCTGCCTGCTTATGCTCTCTCTCTCTGACAAATATATAAATAAAATCTTTAAAAAAATTCTCTAAAAAGTTCTACAATTTTGTGTTTTACATTTAAGTTCATGATCCATTCTGAATACATTTTTGTATAAGATATGCAGTTTAGGTCAAGGTTCATTTTTTTGCTTATGGATGTGTATTGTGTGAATCCTTTTTCCAAAAAAATGAGGACAGTTCAATCATACCATTCATGACATTCTTGTTTCCATAAAATTCCTTGAATGAGAGACAGAGGATGGCGGCGGGAGGGGAAGGTATGGCTGTTGTATCCATTTATGTACCCCATACATCAATAAAATTTTGCATCAGGCATAGGGGAGGGTCTTAAACCAGCAACCACAGGTCAAATCTGACCTGCAGATGTATTTGTTCTACACCGTGTCTTTAAAAACATTTGAGTCAACTTTAAACATTTGAAGATTTCATGTACAAATGTAGATTTTATGAAATCCCTTTACAAATCAGAAGCTTCAGTAATGGTAGAGCAATGTTCCTCCTTGACAGCTGCGTCCTTGAGTTGAGATGTTCCTTTGGATGGGACGGGATCCTCCAGTTCACTATAGTCTGCACCAATCCATTGACTCCCTGACACTGCGGGTCCTCGTCAGTGTCACCCGTCCTCATGACTATTTTCATTTCTTTATTGTTGCAGTTGTCTGGTGCTTGTTCCCATATGGAGCTCTCCTCATTCACTTTAGATCTTTGTGTTGGTGACCTGCTTACATATCTGTTCTTGGCCTGTGGTTCTTCTTTCCTTTCCTTCCATTTTCCCTACCTCTTTCCTTTGCTTTGTCTTCTCAGGTTATTGACGTAAGCCCACTTTCAACTTTGATCGTACTAACACGTTACCCAAGAGTGACCCGTAAGGGTATTCCTAAGTCATTTGGGATCTTGGCTCCATAGGACCTCCAGCCAAGATCTTGGCATACAGTATACTACTTGTCAGTTTCCAATGTAGAGATGGTGATAGGGTGTGGGGAATACTCACTAGGTCTTTGTTCATAAACTACCTGTTGTGCTTTAGTTATTAAGTGCCCACTCTCCCAAGTTGGGCCACTGAGCCCAGTTATAAAAGCATAAGAGTGGCATCTGAAGTTCTGAATTATTCTAAGTCACACTTGGAGTTATTTAGAAAAAAAAAGAAAAGGCTTTCAACTAATAGATGACTCATGGCATCCTGGAGAGGGAAGGCCAAGAAAAAGCAGTGCCAGAGAATGGGAAGTTTCAAGAGCTTCTGGGAAAACCTAGGTCAGAGAACGTCAGACCTGGACTCCAAGGCCTTCTCTCAAATCCCACAAATCCTATTTGATTTCAAAAGAAACAATGATAACTGGCTTGAGCACAAGATGGCAGTCTTACGTCTGCTTCGCTCCCCAAGGCTGTCTGGAAAAGTTGATAGGAAACAGAGCAGAAACAAGACTCTTGTGTCGCTGAGAAATATTGAAAATAAATAGTAATCAAGAAGGATGATGAGGGATGGAAAAAGATGAAAAATAAATGCAAGGCTTTTTTGTGCTGTGTTTTGCTTTGTTTTAAAAATTGGCTCTCATCACAGTCTTGAGTCTGCTAGATATGTGTGGGCTTATGTCCCACGTGTGTGTTTTGGCTCTGTTCTAGAGCAAAGACCCTAGGACAGTACAAGGGATGTAGAAGGAAGTGGAGACCGTATGTGCTGGGGAGGAGGCAGGAAAAAGCTTTGATTCTCAGATGGAAGGGGTCTTGGGTTAGGCTAAGATGATCTCTTTTCAGTGTTCTTCTCAAAATAAGAGAATGGGGCATTTCCTTCTTTATATAAAGACCTATGCTAAATGTTAGCAAGTGTTCAGATAAGATTTTACTCAGCAGGTGTTTAAGAGAACATTTAAAAACCATTTCTCTCTCTTTCCCTCCCTGTCTCTCTGTCTCTCTCTCTCTTTCTCTTTCTCTGTCTTTCTCCTGGCCGCTAAAATCCATAATGAAGGAGAAAACGAACACCCTCCAAAAAAAAATCATATTCCAGGAGGAAAAGATGGGTGAGGAGGAAAGTCTAACTTGACAAGAAGCTCTCTAAAGTTGTCTAATGAGACACCCAGCTTCGCCCTGGCATACAGAGGTGAGCTGGTCCTCACAGCCAGTGCCATAACTGTGTCAAAATCCCAGATCACAGGAAGCTGGGCATCTGCCGGTTCTGGGATGAAGTGAGGTCATTCTATGCCTTGACACTTCTCCTGATGACACTGCAAGACAGACCTTTCAACTGACCGGAGAGATGGCTTCTCAGCTGATTGTTATTTATTCCATCCCGGAGAGCTAGAGCTACCTTGACACTTGGGATTCTTGTGGAAGATCCTGGTCGATCCCCCACTGCATGATTTTCTTCACTTACAAAATGAGATTAATAAAAGCAGTGCTGCTTCTGGAGACGATATCCTTCACACGAAGGAAGTTGCAGACTTAAAGTTTCACACAGTCAAAGACAATATCTGGTTTCTCATCCAAGAGCTTTGTGAAGGAGAGGACGTGTGATAACATTATCCCCATTTGTTAAGTGTGGAGCTGCAGGCACAGAGAAGCAAGTTGAGAAACTAAAACCCCATAAACAATCTTGTGAACTCTCAGTGAATATTATTTATTCTGTTATTTAGAGAGTGAAGAGTTCACAGGACCCTGAGAAATAGAACCAAAGACAGTAGCTGATAATGTCTTTGGGGTTATAAGACTGCTGGGGATGGCTCTCAGGGTGTCTGCTCTCAATCTAAAAGTACTGAGTGGCAAATTTTTTCAAGTTCAAGTTAAAAACAATTGATTTTGGGAAGTTGTGTTTTGAGTACCTGATAATAATTTTTGAAGACCATTAGAAACATCCTGGAGTACAGAAAACTCAGAAATAGCATTATCTACCCTTGGAAGTTGAATTATCCTTTAGAGATAGATTCTTTCCTCCTTCTTGGCTCACTTGTGAGGGTAAGAGGAAACGGGAGGGCAGAAGGGTTTCTCCCATCTCCGGAACCTTCTATCTTCATCCATAAGAAATTGTATCATGTGCGCACAAGGTGTCTTCCAGCAGTAGAGAAGGTTTTATTAAAACTTTTCAAGGGCAATAGGGGAAAGGCAAAAGCTGCAGTTTTTGTGTTTGCAAAGGGCCTTGCAGAACCTCTAAGGCTTCTGGGCAGAAAAGAGGCATTTCTATAATAAGGCATGAGGTCAGTCAACCAACCACCTCCAACCAGGAGGGTCTTTAAGATCGAGAAACCACATAGGAGAAAAACAACAGAATCTCTGGAAGAGGTAGGTTTTGTTCTACTGAATAATTTGTTTTCTGTTTTCTCTTTGCTGGGATGACCTCAGAGGTGCAGTTAGGATAGAACGTTTGTCTCTGTAAGGCTTTCTGCTCATCAGACTTGAGATAGAACAGTTCTAAGGTCATATAGAGCCAAGGGCTAGGGTCACCCAGCGGAGAGAAGGAGGAAGCACAGAAGGAGATGTACACACATGAAAATACTTGGAAACGCTGCAGGGCCTGTCAGCTGCAGGTCTTGGCAGGAATCACCAAACACCCTTTAGACAGGCTGCTGCATTGCTGGGGATGGATTGGCCACAGGGCTGATTCTGATCAGAGCAGAAGGAAGCAGTGAGAAAGCCGTCACCAAGTCCTCTTAAAGTCTAGTTTGGGGCCGAGAGGCGAGTATACACAGTTGGTGCTAATTTTCTTAGGAGAGGAGAGGAAAGTTGTAGGCATGGCCACCACTCAGACACTGTCTCCCCCATGTGTTTACACGCCACACTCTCTCTGGCCTCCTTGCATTTACTCATGCCATCCTCCTGGTCTTCTAGCCTGGATAATTCCAGTGTATTCCTTAAGACTCATCTCAAAGGTCACTGGCTCCCTAAAACCTCATTTCCATCTTGCTTTGTCTCCTCTAGGTCCCAGTACATTCCCCCTGTCTTACAACACATAAATGGAAATGATCCACTTTTGCATGTGTCTTCCCACAGGATTTCAAGCTCTTAAAAGACAGGGAGTATGACTTATTCTTCTTTATATATCTAGTGGTTAGCAGTGTTTGTCAGTTGACTTGAAGAGAATTGGAGGTCTGACGGCTACCATCTGCAAACACCTCTCTGGAAGTCAGGGTATGAGAACTTATGTTAGGTGTGCATGGGTAACTCAGTTGGTTAATTGTCTGCCTTCGGCTCAGGATATGATCCTGGATCCTGGGGTTGAGCCCTGTGTCAGGCTCCCTGCTCAGCAGAGAGTCTGCTTCTCCCTCTCCTTCTGTTCCTCCTTCCTGCTCAAGCTTACTCTCTCTCAAATAAAAAAAAAAAAAAAAAAAAAAAAAAAAAAAAAAAAAAAAAAAAAAAAAAAAAAAAACAGAGAGAGAGAGAGAGAGAGAACTTACGTTGGTAGCTCTCCACTGGCTTGTAGATGCTGCTGGTCCTAAGGCAGACTCAGAGTGCCTTTGAAGGTTCTAAGGCTGTATAAAGTATTGCCTTCATAAGCAATAACTGTGTATCATTTTTAAGAAAGATTTTATTTGTTAATTTAACAGACAGAGAGGGAGATAGCAGGGGGAGGGGCAAAGGGAGACAGAAAATCAGACTCCTCACTGAGCAGGGAGCCTGATGCAGGGATCTTGATCCCAAGACCATGAATCATGACCTGAGCTGAAGGCAGATGCTTAACTGATTGAGCCACCCAGGCGCCCTGTATCATTGTTTGTATCATTACAGAAGTTACCCTTTTGCTGCAGAGCAGTTACTTTCCTGGTAGAGAGTTAATTAATTAATTATAGAATACAGGTAAGGATCTGTGGCCAGTGCAAACGAGGTACCTATACCTCATTTCTCTTTTAAAAGTCCTCTAATATCAGTGTCAAAGGGTGCTATTGAGGGTATCCTGTTCCTCACAGTTCGGGTTATGTATTGCTGTGTAGCAAAAATAACCTAAAATTTAGTGGTTTAGAAACAATAGCCATCATAACTACCTCATGATTCTGTGGGTCAGGATTTCAGGCAGGGTTGGCTAATTCTTCTCTTCCAGATAGCACCGACATAATGCTATCTAGCCGGTGCCTAGATTGGCCTGGAGGATCCAAGGAGCTTCCTCCTGGGAGTGCTGTGTAGGTAGGGATGTCAGGAAGGCAGGGCTTAGCTGGGACTGTTGACTGGGAAGCTTTCCAGTGTGGAAGTATCAGGGTAGTTGGTTTCTTGTGTGGTGGTTCAGGGGTTCAAGAATGAGTCTTATAGGCATGTGGTAAAATTTGCCCCTTTTTAATGACCTAGACCCAGAAGTCACATAGTGACTTTGCCACTTTATTTGGTCGAGGCAGTTGTAAGTCTGCTTAGATTCAAGGGGAGGAGACACAGAATACACTTTCCAATAGGAGTGATGTCAGAGAATCTGCTGCCATGTTTTCAAACTGCCATTCTTATTTTACAGATAGGCAAATATGAAGCTTAGGGCAGGTAAGTCATTTCTCCAAAAGTACCATACAAGCTATTAAGTGGCATAGTTGTGATTGAAACTCAAGCCTAATGATTTCTATAACAAAGGTGAGAATATTGCAGGATGATCCCTATTTATAGAGACTTTGTTCTATTCTATTCTATTCTATTCTATTCTATTCTATTCTATTTCCCTTCCTTCTTTCCCTTCTTCCTTCCTTCCTTCCTTTCTTCTTTCTTCTTTCTTTCTTTTTTGGTAAGAGAAAAAACACTTTGGTTAAAGGTACGGGAAAGAACAAGCACGAACAAGTTATATTCCCTATAGAATTTTTTTTTTTTTAGAATAATGATCAAAAGTTAGGGCTATCCTTAGAAATGAAAATTAAGTCAATAGAACTTGCTGCTCAGAATTTTATGCATATATTTATTAGTAAACTCTTGCATAAAAGGCTGACTTCAGAGTTGGCTGGTGTGACCAATGTGGCAGACAGACCCTGTGTTTTTCCCTCAGTGACAGAAAGTGAAGATGTCAGGGTGTTACGCAGAGTTCAAATTATCTCTCAAACTCTGTTTCAACCTGAGGATTATGTAGTCAGGAAAATTCTAGACTATCTTTTACTAAGGTCTAGTTAGGAAACTATCCTTCCATGTCCATTCTCCTTTTCTTTGCTTGACTAATGGATTCCCCCACTTCAAATTTCTGAGAACATTTGGTCACACCCAGTTAAATAAATCTATTTCCCAATCTCCTTTGCAGTAAAGACATGGCCACTAAGTTCTTGCCAGATAAATGTAAAGGGAAGGAAAACATACAACTTCCGCAACATTTCCTCAGAAGGAAATTGTCCTCCATTTCCTGTCCTCTTTCCTTCCTGTAGGCTGGTGAATCAGCTTTGACCATCTAGGTGAGGTCAAATCCTGGGAAAATGACAGAGAAACATGGTAGAAGGAGTCTGGATCTGTGGATAACCCTGCAGAACAGAGACATGTATCCTTCCTGGAATGCACACTGGCTCTGAACCGTGACATGAGAAAGGAATAAATTTCCTACCTGTTTGAGCTACTGTATCTCAAGGAGGTTGGCTTATGGAAGGGAGGTTGCTTTATGGAAGCAACTTAATTTCTACCCTAACTATAACATTAATGGAAGGGCTCAGGGATGTAGGCTCCCAACCCAGGTGTTGTCCATCTCTTCCATTTGACATCACAACTTTGGAAGAGAAGACACGGCCACAGGAATGAGCAGCTTTCCTTACTAAAACAGAACATAGTTTGCACAACAGAAAGAACGTCTCTAATTGGAAAGGGGTGTCAGGCAACTCTGGTTCAGCTTGATTCTGCCCCCTTGATCCTTTTTTGTTGGGATGCTTCCACTTCAGTCACTGATGATGCCATTGTCATCACTCCAAAGAAATGTTGCTTGGATATTATAGGGGTCCCTAGGACCTGGTGGGTGGACAGGAAGGACACTCATGACAGGGCCATGAAAACCCATGAGATTGACTTGGCTGTGGCACTGAAGGCCGTATTGGCTAAATGTGGGATGCTGAGAAGTCTACAATGTATCC
The DNA here is from genome assembly GCF_963455335.1 of Martes martes. NCBI lineage: Eukaryota > Metazoa > Chordata > Mammalia > Carnivora > Mustelidae > Martes > Martes martes. Next base: position 26,539,418 of record NC_137900.1, read on the forward strand.
CAGACTTCAGGAAACAAATGTGTGGTTTTCTTGGGTTTTTTTTTTTTTTGTTTTTTGTTTTTTGAAGAAAAATAGATAAAATCCCTTGACTAGCTGACTGTAAAAGAGAATATTGATTGGAGAGAGAAGGGAAGTTCTAAAATATAAAATTCTGACCACACAGGCATGAATGATCCCCAAGAGGAAGAAAGGTTACTCTGTAACTAGGCTGTGGATTTTGGTGTGGAACAAGATGGAAGGTGGGGTATATGGCCAAGTATTGAATAAAATAGAGCACCACAATTCTGTGAGAACTGTGGCAGAGGTACTGAAGTCCAGAATTCATTAAAGCTGTAAAAAAAAGATAGTACAGAAAGCAACACACAAAAAAGGACTATCTGAACCAAGCTTAGAATAAGGGCATGAATGAAGAGAGAGATCCAGCGCAGGGGCAGATGGAGAAATATTAGCAGATCCTAGAGACAATGCAGTATTATTTACCTCTTAATCTCTGTTTTCTCTGGTGAGAAAAAGGATCTTTACATTGGAAATGGCCCAGGTCATGTAGTTAACAAGAATTTGGAATCTTAGATAATGAGACTATATAAGAGATATCATGGCATATTTAAATAGTTGCAAAGATGTAAGATTCATTACGGAGCTTGCTGATATGACCAAAGAGCAACTGTTGATAATAATGGCATATGGAAGAAGAGAAGAGAAAATGTCTTGATTTTCTAAAAAGGAACAAAGATGGATTCCAAAATGCACCTAAATTACAGTTCATTCTGTTTCTCAGACTGCCTCCCACTTCCTACTCTATTCTTCTTTCTGAGCAATCTTGCCCAATTTTTTCTCACCAGGGGAAAGGGGAGTGAGTGCACAATTAGCCCAGGGGATTGTGGCTAGGTTTCATGAGTCTAAGCTGGGCAAAAGGAATTCCTATCCAAGACAAAGCAGTGCACCTATTGTTGAAAGGGCAGTCAAGAAAATTCACTTGGAGAAACTGATTTAAATATTGGACAAGCAGGGTATAAGGATCAAAAGGGACCAAGGGAAGGAATAGGCTTATAGGTCAGAAAGCCAGAATGTGAGTGCTAAGTTGACATTAGGCCACATGAAGGTGGATATGGAGTTCACATGAGAAAGGAGTGCCAGGGTGATTGCAGAAAACCAAACCAAACTAAACCAAACCAAACCAGCTTCTCCTCCCACAAAAGGCCCCAGACAAAACCCACAAAAACCCACATCCATATTGGAATGAGCGATACCAGCTTGGTCTTTATGTAATTGGGTGTGTGATTCACAGGTGGCTCAGACCAAAGGTCAAGGAAGACCTCATTATGGAATTCATTTTGATGGATTCTTAGCTGGTTAAACAGGCACACTCAATGTAAAGATGAATTAATTAGTTAAAGAATGAATGTCAGCCTAGATTATGTCTCTAGTTGAGTGTCTTAGCCTGTCACATTAAATGTTTTTTATCAGTGACTTAAAGGAATGCACACTTGTTAGACCTGCAGGTGAAAAAATTTAGGAGGAATAGCTGATGGCAGATTCAAGGTTTTAAAAGCAGAATACTCAATGAGACCCAAGGATCTAGGTCTTTGAGTCAAAGATAACAACAATGGGACTTTTAGGAAGGATAATTGTTGAGTTGATAACTTTTAAAAACAAAAGTAAATACATTCTCCATGTTTAAAAGAGTAAAAAGAGAGATGAAATTAATTTTAGTGATATATTTATTTATTTAAATTTTTATTTTTTATTATTATGCTCAATTAGCCAACATATAGTACATCATCAGTTTTTGATAGTGATATATTTGATCAATAAATCCAATATATTATCACTTCCAACGCAAAATAAATGTAAAATCATTAATGAGATATTTTGCATTTTTCCTTTTAAGTCTTTACACTAAGTGTGTATTTTACTTGTAGCATATTTTATTTTATCTTTTAGCACATTCCATTTTAGACTGGCTATAGTTCAAGTACTTGAGAACCACACAGTTGGCTGCCATATTGGACAGCGTGGGTCTAAAAGGATATTGGTCAAAAAACTAACAATGAATAGCTACTTCAGTTGTAAAAACATTTAGTTAATAAACTGTAGAGGTCTGATACGATTGAATGCTTGTGGCTTGGCAACTCTAAGGGTGACATGGCTGTAAACACTGATCTGTGCACAGGCTGTAATTGTCAACTGAGTTGGAACTGGGAAAAATTGCCTATCTCCATAAATCTAGTTTGAGTGGAGCAGAAAAGACATACTATAACTTCTTATTGAGGAATAAGTGAACTAACTCCTTTGTGTGACTATTGATGTAAGACTTTGACCTAGACTAGGAAAACAATCTGTAGTTTACCATGAGACCTAGTCAGATCAATAATTAAAATTATATTTCAGGGTCACACAGGTATATGAGACTCCAGTTTCCTGAGGCTCTGTCAAAGTTTCTCTGTATGCTCTTCCTTTTAGCTGTTTGTAAAAGTTCCGGAAGTCTGTGTTGATTTAGTGTGTGCCCAATGTGTGACTAAGAGTTAAAAGTGGAAGGTTCGAATGCAGGGAGGACAGGGAGTGGGATGAGGGTTCAGAAGGACAGGCAGCATGTGGTTCTCAGACTATGTGGGCAGACATGGGGAGAAGGGAGACCTTAGCTCAGAGCTGGAGGGTGTGGGATAGGAAGCAGATGGAAACTTCCTGAACAACAAAAGAGGCGATTGAGTGAGAGGGAGCAAGTGTGGGGCTCATCATGAAGAGCAGCCTCTGGTTCCACTGGGGCCTGTGTTGAGGGTCCTCGGTCCCCAGATACTCTCCCATTTGTGGATGGCACGGTACCTGAAACTCCTTCGGATTATGCTTCTCTCCAGTGTCTTCTACTAACATACAAATATGCTTGAGTGAGCGACACACACAGTGGTGAACATTATTTATAGATCATAAACATGCTTTTAGATTCAGTTGTTCTCCACGAAAGAGAGGGACTCTAGATCAGAGAGGAATTGTGGGTAAGGAGGTTATTAGTGCCCGAGAAACATCTTACAAGTTTTCTGGTCTGTTCTCTTCCTCTTAGCAGCCTCTCTGATCCCTCCAGTTTACTGGTGTGTTTGCTGTACATGTTTCTCTGACTTCCTTTCTCCGTATGCACACCCCACACACCAACAAACACATTCACAAACAGCGGCTTTCTTGGGAGGCTCAGACTCAGTATTGCCAGGCAACTGGCATCGTTCTCTTCACATACTATGGACACGTCTCTAGATTATTGTATATAGTGTAACTCATTTTAATTAAGTGTAGGATAGAATAAAGAATGGAAGTATAATTTCTTGAGTTGATCTCCTGTTAATGCAGGTTCAAGCTATTTTTTCAAGCATTCTTTCAAATGATGGCATCCCCAATCTTCTTCCAGAATGTAGAAGGTATTACATAGTAGGTTCCTCTACTATTAGAACATTATAGATTCTGATCTTGTTTTAAAAAATCTCTGACCTTTATAATAGCTTCCTACAATTGGAGGTTCTAATAGCACTCCAGTGGGAACAAGAAGCTAATGATTGGAGGATCTAGGGCAATGTCTGTTTCTATTTTTATATTTAATTATTTTATATTTTATTTTATTTTTATTATTTATTTATTATATATTATATTCTACTTATAGAAATATATTTTATTTATATACATATGAATATTTATATAAATATTTTTAATTTAAATAAAAATTTTTTAATTTTAATTAATTTTTAATTAATTAAATTAATTAAATTAAATTTTAAATTAATTTAAATAAATTAATTTAAATAAATATTCATATTTATATAAATATTTTATAGAAACAAATTTATAAAAATTTATTTATAAATTATATGTAATAAATATAAAAATTTATAAATTTATAAAATTTATATTTTTGTACTTATATTTGTATGTTTATGAAAATATATAAATTTATAAAAATTTATATAAATATTTCATATTTCTATTTTATATTTAATTATATTAAAACTATTTCTATCTTAAAAGGTCTTTTAAAAATAGCTTTATTCAGTGGAACCTGGTTCTCAGAGGGTGAACTGTCCTGCTCCTGATTTCAGCTCGGGTCATGATCTCAGGGCCCTGGGATCAAGCCCCGCCTCAAGCTCCATGCTGGGCGTAGAGCCTGCCTAAGATTCTCCCTCTATCCCTCCTCCTGCTCACACCTGGACACAGACACAGACACACACACACACACACACTCTCTCTCTCAAAACATAAAATAAATAAAGTAGCTTGGTTGAATGACATGTAATAAATTGGACATATTTAGACACACAATTTGGTAATATGGAAATCATCAGCATAATCAAGATAATGAATACATTCATCATCCTCAAAGCTTCCTGGGCGCCTGTGTCACTGGTCCTCATGGCTCCTCCCCCTCTCTCCGCCCCTCCCACCAGCTATTAATGATTGGCTTGCAGTCACCATAGTCTACATTTCCTATAGTTCCACCACAACGGGATCCTGCAGTAGGTACTCCTTTTTATCTGGCTTCTTTGACGCAGCATAATTAGCGTGAGATGCTTCCACACGGCTGCACATTATCAGTGGTTTATCCTTTTTCATTGCTGAGTGGCCTCTTGTGGCATGGGTACGCCACGATTTGTTCACCCATCCCCTTGGTGATAGATATTTGGGGTGTTTCCAGTTTGGGGATCTCTACAAATAAAGCTGCAATGAACACCCACGTAACAGTCTTCGTACGGACAGAGGCTTTTATTTCTCACAAATACAGAGAAGCAGAACAGCTGGATCGCATGGTAGGACTAAGCTCACTTTTTAAGAAATGGTTCTTTGTTTCCAAAGTGGTTGTCCATCTCAAAAATATTCATCATCTCCTACAGAGTCATGGTCTGAGGATCCCTGAAATAATGTGGTTTTTAACACTGAGATAGATCCGTAATTCTATGGGTTGAGAAATAGTTACTGATTGCCCAGTGTTTCTGGCATTGTGCATGATAATGGCGAGCGACCAGCATGGGTGAGGGGCGTCCCTCCCTGGCCCAGACTAGAACATACCTGGCTACTAGAAGAAGAGGTAGAAAGTCAGACTTCCAGAAGTGCTAACGGCCGGGATAACACAGAGAAAACTGAGATTCTGAGGATGGGAAGGAGACTCTCCAGGGGCAATAATTCAGACAGACTTGCAAAGTTATAGGTTAAGAAAGTGAGAGTGAAGAGGGTCTATTTGAGGAATCCAGACATCAGCTTATTTCATTTATTCATGACACACAAACATATTTTATTTTATCTTTTATTTTATTTTTACTTTTTAAAGATTTTATTTATTTATTTGACAGTGGGAGAGAGTGAGAGAAGGAACACAAGCAGGGGAAACGGGAGACAGAGCAGCAGGCTTCCCGCTGAGCAAGGAGTCCAGGACCTCGCGATCATGACCAGAGCCAAAGGCAGACGCTTAACGACTGAGCCACCCAGGCGCTCCACATACATATTTTTTAATACCCGCTATGTCCTTCAGATATATCAGTGAACAAAATCAAGATCCCTGCCTTCATGGAGTTTACATTCCGCTGGGAGAAACACAGTAAACTATAAACCTAGTAAGTAAACGGTCTATTAAACAGCGGTAGGTACTATGGAAAAACAGCAGGGGAAGTGTGATTAGAAGTGGGGCAGCCAGTTCTAATTTCAAGTAGGAGATAGTGGGGTATGTTTAGAATCTAAATATAATAGTAGTATACCTATATATGTTATACAAATTCTAAAATTATTCGAACATGATTAAGAATCTGGTTCCCAAACCACTCTGAAACCGTACGTTCTTTGGCTGCTGCACTGACACTTTGCAGCCAGTAGGGCGCAAATGAGCCATTTCTGAGAAAATTAGGATGAGGGTGGGGGTGTGAGAGAGACGTCGATAATTAGGTACACACCCTCCCCCAGGTGTTCTGCAGGGGCAGCTCCATGAAGGGTACTGGCAAGACAGGCGGGAGAGTGTTACTGTGTGTCCTGGACCAAGACAATTTTGCCCTTGGCTTCCCTTCCTTAGCACGTCCTCACCCAGCAGGGGTGGGGGCCGAGCTGAGAAATGAACTTCAGCCCGGCGGTTCACACGATGCCTGTCACAGCTGAGTGATGGTGGAAAGAGGCAGACCTGTGGGCCTTGTCTTCCGGCCCTGCAGCGAGATTTTGGGGGCGCTGCGCGAGGATTCCCGCAGTTACACTCAGCGCCCCGGGTCTGTACAAAAGCGCCCCCCCCCAAGCCAAAATGCCTTCCGTTCCCTTGTAATATTTAAGGCATAACCAGTATGTAAGCATTCACCTTGACGTTCGGGTTTGCGGATCCTTCCCACCCTCAGCCTCTGCGAGAAGATCGGTGACCATTCCTATCTTTTGGGCGAGAGCCCATCCTGCCGCCCTTTCTGGAGCCGAGCGCTGCCCGCCTTTTTCCAGGGCAGGAGCTCCGCGAGGCAGGGAGAGCCGCGTGCGGGCGGGCAGGGGCGCGCACGCGGGGGGCGCCGCTGGTTGCGCATCTGGCGCCGGAGCGCGCCCCTTGCGCAGTGCCCGCCACGGCCACGGCGGAGGGTTGAGGCTCCGGAGCGTGCGGGGCGCTCTCTCCCCGCGCGGGGGCACCAGAGCCCTCGGAAGTGTCAGGCATTGCGGTGCATTTTCCCAGTTCCCTTTTAAATGACTGCGGAAAAACAGACTCTCCGAGCCGCAAATGGGGAAGAAGGATTCTCAGACAAGGCTTGCGAATGCCCCGCAGCCATCGTTTAACTGCGCCTGCAGAGCAGTTACGGTTTGTCACTCGACCCTCCCGGATTGCCTCGTTTGTCCCTAGTGAGACCCCGAGGCTCTGTCCGCGCCGGGCTTGTCGGTAGCTGGATGCATGTCGTGCTCTGGGCAGCGCGGGCGCAGGGCACGCGTTCGCGCACACCCGCGCACACACGAAATCGCGCAAGGTACGGCAGGGGAGCAAGGGCTCGGGGTGCCCCGCGGGGGCGGGGGTGGGCATCGCGGGGAGTGAAGCGACAATCTGGGAACGGCTGAATCCTGCCAGATTGAAGGATGAGAGAAAATGACGCGGCGCCACACATCGGACAGGCCAGGGTTGCTGCCGCGCATTTAGGGAACCCAATACGCGTCAGGCGCGCTCCCTTCCCCTCACATGTCTCTATTTCCCCGGCGTGTGATGCCGGAACACGGCAGGAAAAAGACCCACTTAGAAAGCTAGAGTTGCATTTGGAGACTCCCCTCCCTCTGCAAAAGCACCAACAGGAAGACCCTCCAAAATCACGGATCCCCAAATAGATGGCCCGGAATGGGGGCGGCTATCCCTGGTTACCAATGCCGAACACGTTTTGGTGTTTACAATATTTATTTATTTTTAGACTGGCTCGCCCTCCCTTTTAGGCAGGATGGGAAAGGAGAACGCAGCGGGGAGGGAGAGGGGAGGGAGGATTCCTATAATAAGAATCAGCGCATTTTTCAGAGCTGAACCGAGCCCGGTTTCCATTTCAAAAAAGGAGACAGCCTCTACTGCGATGGTAGAAGAGACCGCGGTGTGAATTAGGGACTGAGAGGCGTCGAGCCGTGGAACGGTCCATCTTGGAGGTACCTGGATCTCAATACACACACACACACACACACACACACACACACACACACACACACACACAGCCGCGCGCGTCTACCCAGCCAGGATGTGTGCGTGTGTGCGCGTGTATGAACTCCCACATGCTGCTGCTGTCTGCTCCTGGCCAGTGGCACCGATGCCTCCCTCCTCCCCGCTCGCCCCCAGATTCCCCTCCCCTCCCCGTTGCTTTTGTCTGGAGGGTGTTATGGGTTTGTGTGTGTATGAGCGTGTGTGTTTTTGGATTTCAGACTAATTTTCTGGAGTTTCTGCCCCTGCTCTGCGTCAGCCCTCACGTCACTTCGCCAGCAGTAGCAGAGGCGGCGGCGGCGGCGGCGGCGGCTCCCGGAATTGGGTTGGAGCAGGAGCCTCGCTCGCTCCTTCGCTCGCGCTTTCCGCGCTCAGTGCCCGGCGGCAGGAAGAGCCTGCACCCAGGCGCCGCCGGCGGGCGGTAGGCGCCGGAGCCCGGGTGAGCAGCACGGACAGTGCCCTCCGGCGTCTCGGCCCTCGCCGTCCCCCGCCCTCCCCCCCACCTCCCGGGGCGGCCGTGGCGGCTCCCCAGGTGGGACGCGCCGCGCCGCGCCACCTGCCCGCGCCCCTTGCGCCCAGCGGCCGTGGCGGATTCTGCAGCATCATTGGGGGCCCCCGTCGCGGAGCCATCGCCGCCGGCGGCAGTCTCCGCGTCCCCCTTTAAAGGGTCCTTCGCCCGGCCTGTGCCATGGAATCCTGTCTCGGGGACCCTTGCCCTGTCTCCCCTCCCTCGACCTCAGGCTTGTTGGGGGGGGGGACATCGGTGGTCCCGGCAGCTTCAGTGCCATCGAGGGGCAAGTTTATTTCTGGGGCTGGAGCTGGGCGTGCATTCATCCACAGTTCCCTGGCTGGGGTCGGGGTGGGGGTGCGGCGAGCGCGCTGTAAGGGGTCCTGAGCTTAGTCTCACGCGTATCTGTTTGTCCTCAGCCCCGAGGTGCGTCCCGGATCCCAGTGCGCGTCTAGCAAGGAGCCTGCGTCCCGGGGAGTGCCGGCAGCGCCGCCGGCCGGTGCTCTGCGCGCCGGGCCATGCAGTGGCGGCCGCGGCCGAGCTCGGAGCGGCGGTAGCGCCCCCTGTGAGGCAGCCGGAGATGCCCCGGCCACTGTAAACGGTGCCGACCGCCAGGACACGCTCAGCGACGGACACGCTCGGCTCTGCGCTCCCGCGACAGTCACCGGGGCGAGGGAGCGGCGAGCGCGGCACAGGCCGCCCGGCAGGGGCAGGGGAGGCCGGCCGGTGCAGCGCGGGGACACGTACTCAGTCCGACTCGGGCTGGCACTGGCGGCTAGGGATGTCGTCCTGGACGAGGTGGCATGGACCCGCCATGGCGCGGCTCTGGGGCTTCTGCTGGCTGGTTGTGGGCTTCTGGAGGGCCGCTCTTGCCTGTCCCACGTCCTGCAAATGCAGCACCTCCCGAATCTGGTGCAGCGACCCTTCTCCGGGCATCGTGGCATTTCCCAGGTTGGAGCCTAACAGTGCAGACCCTGAGAACATCACCGAAATGTGAGTTCCTGGAGGTGCTCTTCCTCCTTCCTTCTCTCCTCGCCCCTTGGGCTGGGGCTGGCCAGGCATGTCTGTCTGGGACATGAATGTTATCTCAAGTCTGGGGAGAAGTCAGACATACATGGGAGATGCAGGGCTGGGCCATCCGTCAGTTACCTGTTTATCTGGCTTGGGGCTGCTAACGCCGAGAGAAGGGGACAGTTGAAAATAAGTTTTAAGTATACTGTATGTGTCAATAACATAAATATATATGTTCTTTTCCGGGAGGGATTCCATATACACTCTATTTCAAAACCCTGCTGGGTGTGCTTTAGGCTTTCCTTATGCAATAACTTAGTTTTGGACATTTTTCTTTCCTAAGGTGCTGAGTGTATGTTGGGTTCTAAGTTCCAGTAATATTTACTAGGAAGGAGGTTAAAATAATGAACTTTTGGAAATCTGTGGAAGGAGGTTAGAGTTGCCCCCTTAACATCATTCGCTGAGGTTTGGAGTTCACTGGTTTCCCTTTCCATTTTATAGATCAGATTTTTGTCAGGAGATGGCATCCAGAGCTGGCCTGGAAAATGGTCTGTAAGAGGAGAAGTTCTGAGTGTTGAAATGCGCTCTCTTGAAAGGGAAAATGTGCTCGTCGGAAGCCTAAAAGCCTGGTCTGATTTAATTTGGACTTGACTTCCCAGAGATATAATTTTGAGACCATTTGGATTATGAATCTCAATTGGCCATTGAGTACTATCCCAGGACTAGGTGGGATGATCAAGCAGTGTGTAGAATGCTGCCTTCAGCATGGGACGGACCCCTATGTCCCTGGAAATGTCTGAGCTCTGATGCAGAAGCCAAATCATGTATTTCTGTCCTCCTGTTCTGAGGGCTTGTGACAAATACATTACCAAGTGGGAATTCACCAGTGCCTTCCCCAGCATTCCCTGTCACCTCTCCTAGAGGTGTCTTTTCTCCCCTTAGGGACTTGGTCGTTGCCTGCATTTCACTGGCATGAGATTTTATTCATCCGTGCAGAGGATCATAAGGCAAAGTTTCTCCCGGTTTTCCTTACAGTGTTCCGTGCTCAGATAGGCAGCCCTGAAAGTAGGGCTTGGGCTGTGGCCTTCCGGTTGGCGAGTGCGCATGCTTTTTTTCCTCCCCAGAAAACGCACACCCTGTTTCTGCCAACGTAGTTGACTGAGATAACCTGTTTTTAATGTAAGTAAGAGACCTTCCTAGCCTCTGTTGTTTGTTCTGCTGGTGATGCTCATGTTCTAAGGCTCGGGCAAAAGGAAATGGCAGCAGCACAGAGGGGAATGTGCAGGCCTAGCAGAGCTGAGATGTGCTGGAAGGAACCAACTGTCAGGCTGGATCCAGGAGGCTGGGATCTGGGTGTTGTGTTTTTTTTTTTTTTTTTTTTTCTTCTTCTTTTTTGGCAAGGATCAGAGCAGGCAGAGCTGGAGAGGAAGGGTGGGTAGGGTCCCAACTGTGCTGGCCCTGGTTGGCCTGGTCAAAGTGTCTGTGGCCTTTTATCAGGATCTGTGTCTTTTTCATGAGATGGGGAGTCCGTAGTCAGATGGAGGAAGCCATATGGAATTCAGAGCCCTTTGGACTATTTCGAGACCAGGGAGAGTGCCTTTATACAGTGAGACGTCTTGTTTTGTTGGTGGTGGTTTTGAAATTCTGTATTCGATGATGCATCTATAATGAAGGAGGAAAGGAGATTGAGCCAATCATTTTCACTGTAACATTTTTTTTTCACTGTAATATTTTTAAGGCCCTAATCGGGAAAAAGGAAAATAAAACTCCCTTTAAATATAAAAAACACTGTTTTAAACCTTAGTGGTCTTAGCTGCCTGGTATTAATGAAATCAATAGATTTGAGCTGAGCTTTCTTCTATCAGCTCTCACAACTGCTATTATTTCTGTAATACCTGATGGCAGGTTCCCACCTCCAGGCTTTAAAAAAAAAAAAAAAAAGGATGCTTTTTTATTTTTACCAAAGTGTTTGTTGTCAGTGGCACTCCTCATTTCTTCTGTTATTTATTTATTTTTTTCTTTTGGTTGGAAAACCCACTGAGATCGAGACCATGGGGAGGTGTGTAGGGTTAGTGTTTGAGATGGGGAATTACGTTCCTTAGTGACACTAACAGGGCTGCTAGATGTGAGTTCTGGGAAAAAGTCTGTGCTCAGCTCTGCCCCTCAACTTGGTCTGAGCCCAGCGGGTTTGTGCGCTAGGGGCTTGTGAAATGTATCGAAATCCTTGTTTGGAAAGCACTTCATATGATTATTTTGAATTCTGCTGTTTTGATATCAAAATGACATCAGTGGATGAGCTTGTTTCCCTGTCATCCATATATGACACCATCTGGCTCTTTTTCTTACATATTAATATTTGTTTGAACAGCTTTTGCATTCTTGGCCAGTGGATACCAGCTACAGTTGGAACCAAATTACAGTTTTTTATTTTTTATTTCTTTTTTTACTTTGTTATGAGACCCAATGGTATTCCTAAAATAACCTGGTTGAAAGTTCCAGTTTAAGGGTGCTTAGCTGAAACTTCCTGTTTCTCTTTTTTTCAATAGGAAAAATGGAAGTAAATAAACTATAATTAGAACTTGCTGAAGCATCAGTTTACTATATCATTTAAAAATGGTCCATCAGTTAATATCCATACACTTGGGGAAAAGTACACCACGGCGCTCTTTGCGTTCAGAGAGAGCCCATGGTAGAACATTCTAAAACTATGTGCATAGATTTATTAAGAGGGAGAGTTTTATTTTTTTGCTTCTACGTGCATATTTTAAGCCAAGCTGACATTTCATTTTTAGAGTCATCGTTTGAGCCTGTTTTATCAAAAATTTTGTCCTAGTAATCTGTCTCATACTCTTTACCCACCAACATGATCTATTTCCCTACATCTCTCTTCTCTCTGTCCACAGAGACCTGCCCAACATCACACTGCTGCTTACACCCACTTCTGTTACTCTGAGATGGTTATACCAAAGCCATGCTAGATTAAATCTAAAACCAGTACCATCGTCCCATATGAGTGGGATTCAAGAATCAAGCCTGTTGTTGGAGTTATGTAACTGGCTATTGGATCTCTGTTGTATCAGATGCCAAAATGTACTGCAAAGGACAAGTTCTGTCTCAGTCAAGTGCTAAAAGACATGGCTAAGATACAGCATGCATTTTTTTTTTTTAATTGAGGTCAAAAACACCTAATGTTAAGTGTACCATCTTAATCATTTTCAGTGTATCATTCAGTAACAGGAAGTGTTAAGTTTATTTATATGGTGGTGAAAGGGGGCATTTGTTTTTACATTGCTCCTATTTTATGGAGTTCAGTGATGGCCTTTTTCCTCTGAATTTTTTGGGGGGTAGTTTCTGATTTGGGGGTCATATTTGGAGACAAGTGTAATATTTTTCCTCTTAGTACAACATAAATAGCTTTCACTGCCAGAGCCTCTATGTGCAATAAATTGTTGGCTTGGTTAAGCGACTGTAATGTGATGTCATTAATACATTGATTTTGGCCCCCTCACCTTAGTAAGCTTTTCCACTGCAATTAATTGTACTAGAAACAAATATCTTGGCATTCAGAAGGATTCGGTGAGAGGCATCCGTTTTTATTACTCTGATGTTTACCTCTCAGCCCCTCCACTGGGGGTTCTAGAACTGTGGATTGTGCTTTCCATGCATTTAAGATGCACAGTTAAGTTTTGAGTGTGGTTACATAAGCCACACCGGACTTGTTAATAAATAAGGCAGTCTAATTTGCATCATTAACACAACTTGCAAGTTGGAGTTGAAAACACGCAATCTTCCTGGTGTAGGTATTTACAGAATTCAGCTCAGTACAGCCATTTGAAGCCTCCTTCGTTTTAGCCCTTCAATCTCTGCATTAAGGAGGATTTCATTACATTGGGTAAAACAATTAAAAAGGCCCTCGACCCTTCTGACCCTACTTTCTCCCCCTCCCCCTTCCCATCACCTCTCATTGACTATACAGGAAAATGTGTTTGATTTTTTTTTTTTTCTCCGAAAAGTGATATTTCCTTATGGGAATTCAGAGCACTAGAATTAGGGGAAGGGCCTGGGTTATGTGTTATTACAAGCAAGTAATGGGAAGTTGAGATAATGTGGTCACAGTTCCCCAGAGCTGAGTCTAGTTCTGTTTAAAATCTTTCACTGTTTCTATCCCATAAACCTCTGTTTGTGTCTGTTTCAGTATTCCCTTGTAAAGACGTTTTCTAAGCTGAGAAGTTGGCTGGATAGCTAAGAATTGAGGTCTCTTTCTCCCCAGGAACATTCTGTATGATCTCTTTGACTATATCTGGGTCGTCAGAGTATAAAACCTAGAGTTCTTGTTGAGCTGGGGAAGGGGAATTCCTTTCTTTTCTCTTTTCCTTTTGTTTTGTTTTGTTTTTTGTTTTCCTGTTTCTGTTTTTGTTTTTGTTTGGCCTTTGGTACTAAGCAAGTGCCTTCAGTGTTAACTCATTGCTCATCTTGGCTATTAGGGGAAAAAACACTATTAAACTGGTACTGAACACCACACACTGACATTAGCCCTCAGACTAGCTTACTATGTCTCTAGAGAGCTTCTTGTAGCTTCCAAAGCCATAGGGTAGAATGTGGCCTTGAACCTGCTGGCCCTTGGTGCACTGCCAAGTTCTGGTGCCTCTTGGAGTTTATAGAGCAACTGGATGATTTGGGGGAGAGATTATTTTGACAGGCACTTTTTTTTTTTTTTCATTTGGTGTGTGTGAGAGAGAAAGGGAGAGGGGAACCCGTGAACCTTGGGTTAGTAGCTGATTGACCATTTTCATAATCTACTTGGTCTAGTTAGTTTAACTCCCTAATCCCACCCCCCAGGTGGCAGAGGTCTGAGCCCTGCAGTGGCCTGATCATTTTCACTCCACATTTGATTGCTGATCGATCTCCATTAAAGAAGGCAAAGATCTCACATAATCAGGGTGCCTTCTTACCACTTTGGTCTCTGGGCTGTCCAAGGGACCGGGAAGTCAGTAAATATTGATCTGGGCGATGAAGAAGTGAGTGCTTGTGAGTGTTATAAACCTGGGAAGGAGAGTAACGCATAGGTGCTGAGTTTACCTGTTGAAAAAAGAAAAACACAATGAAAATCCAGATGTCACAGAGAGCTGGAATTGGGAGTGACCTGATCTTGAAGCAGCCCCTTACTCTCTAGGCCTGAGCTTGTCAGATGTAAACCAAGGGCTTTGGATTTCCGTGCTCAGCCACATTTCTCCTGGCTCTGAGGTTCCACCAACTTTCAGTTATGGAGATCACGTGGTTTGTACACCAGTTAGGAAGCAGAGGGTGGTGTGAGAGTTTGAGGGCCTTTGGTGACAATGTCAGATGTGCCTGTGTTCAGTGTCTGCCCCTGAATTCCCCCAAGCTGGTGGCATATTCGTGCTGGGCTGCGGAGTCCAAAGACACACACACACAGAGTCACCTAGAATTGGTACCACAGAAGGAGAAGGTCTCAGAAATGCTCCATTCTAGCCTCCTTTGCAGGAACCAGGCCGGGAAAGTCTCCTAAGCTGTGGTATGTTAAAGACAGCGTGGGTCTAGAAGCTCTTTCTCCTGACATTCAAAGGAAGGTGGCATGGCCCTTGCTTCAGGATTCCTCCCTTTTGTTCTGCACCAGCGGACTAACCCCAACCACGGCCCACCATTTTGGGAAGTGTCGGTCATGTGAAGACATGCTTAGTACTGGACCAAATCTGGGCCACGCTGTCTCTACTGGAGACAGAGCGATTCAAAAGTGCATGAGCTGTGGACCCCAAAACAATGGTCTTACTTTCACGTCGGAAGAAATACATTTTTTTGTTTCGACGACAGTGTTTTGTTTTTGTTGTTTTTAAATTTCAAGCCTTTTCTTCTCTAAGCCAATCATACACAAAAGTCAGGCTCCAGAGAAAACCTTCCCCAGCTGGCAGCAATGTGGGACACTAACCCTGTGCTTGCTGGACCACATTGGCAGGTTGGGTGTGGAGGGAGGGCAGAGTGGACCTGACAGAATGCCAGCTGCTGCCCCTGGAGCCTTTGCCACCGTCAAGGGTGGTTGTGTCATTGAGGCCCCCCAGCCCTCGTGCAAAGCCTGTCTTACCTCCTATGCAAGACCAGCGGCCAGAGTGTGCTTATTCATTCCTGCCTCCTTTTTTTGCCACTGACTTCTCTCTTTGGTCAGGATTGATGGCTGAGCTCAATGACTAGCCACTGAGCAAGCTTGAAGATCGTTGACTCACATGTAGAATTATTATCAGCCAGTATCTCGCTTAGGGCTCTGTTTGCTCAGCCCCACTTGCCCAAATTTGGCACGAGAGTAGAAGCAGCTTTAGGAGAAGTGTAGAGAGCTTCAAATAAATGTTCACAAGTTAAGTAAGCGGCGTGGCGGTGGGAAGGAGGTGGACTGGGGCTTCTCCCCATGATACCCATCACCCTCTCCCCCTGCACCATGCGTTAGATTATCAAGAGATAAATGATTTGTGTGCCCTTGGGAATATGGCATCCTCTTGTAGAGAATAAAAATGGTAACAATCACACACCGTCTAGAATCTCTTTTCTGTTGCAAATGAGGACTTATTACTATTCCATACCCCACGCTTTCCTATAAAATTCATATCCCAACAGTCCTTGGGGCACACAGACACACACACACACACACCAGGACTCTATGTGTGTATGTGATGTGTCTGTGGAGATGGAAACATGTATGTAAAACTCTATTAGGTGTGGTCCTCTCAGATTTACTTATCTGGAAGTGTAAAATTTTCCTAATAATTTAGGATTTACTTCCTGAAACCATCTAGACTCTTTTTTTTCTTTTTCTGTTGAGCTGTAACTGGCACACAACATTAGTTTCAGGTGTACAACATGATTTGATATTTGTGTATATCGTCAAACAATCGCCGCCTTGAGTCCAGTCTTGAGATGAGAACTTGGAAGATCTGTTCTGTTCTCTCCGTAACTTTAAAATATACAACACAGTATTAACTGTAGCCACCATGCTGCACATTACCTCCCCCCACCCTGACTTTTAATTTTGTTTTAATCATTCTGGATTTCTTTTGATGAGAACCTGAGTGACGAAGGGAGTGTTCGTCCTTTAACACCATTATCCAACCTGGCTACTCAGTGACCCATCGTGTCTGTCCACTGTGATCATTTCTCAACATCAACAAAACAATGAGGCGTTTTGGGACATTTCTACAAGAGTGTAATTTAAATAAAAAGATAGTCGAATTTTGGTTTCACCCTCTGAAACATAGCACACCCTCAAAAGGGAGGCTCTTCTAAACTCCAGGTCTTGCCACCGGTTGCCTCTGTTTCGTGTGCCCTCCTCTCTCTTCCCCGTCCCTTCCTGTGAGGTGGCAGAGGGGCCTGGCCCCGAATTCTCTGACTGTCCTTTGCTTCCCATCTCAAGCCTTGGTGCACCCATCCGTGCAGTGCGTGAACAGGGCTGGGCACGGCTGGGCGAGTGGGAGCACAGCATGATGGCCTCTGCGTTCTCTGGCAGGTGCAGAGAAACCCCAGCGCAGCCCAAACCAGGACACCTTTGTAGTTGGTTCCCAGGTTCAAGGTGGGGCTCTGCAGCGCAGCCCAGTCTGAGTGTGGTGGCAGATTTTGCTCCTGGACTGCTCCTGGGCTTCTTCCCTTTGTCACTCTTTCTCCTTCCTCTGGTTCTGGTGGTGTTTCTTATCCTTCTCCCCACTGCCCCCAATGCGCGCGCACGCGCACACACACACACACACACACTCAGGCAGGCACCTGGCTACAAAGCCCCTTTAAGGGATCATGAGGAAATGTTGGGTTGCAGGTCCTGTGGGTTGACCGTGACCTTTCCCACTGAATGGCTTCGTAAGTTCAACACAGCTGGAGAAGCAGCAGTGTCCAGGAGCCTGGCATGACTGGAAGGGGCACGGGGCGGCGAGGTGGGTTGTCGGTTTCATGTCCACACTCTCACAGCATCTGACCCGGCATCCCCGGGGAGCTGAAATGGTCAGAACATACATCCAGGGGCTGGTGTTCTGAGCAGATGTGAAAATGTGGATTTGCCGATATAATTACTGAAAAGTACATGAAGTGGACAGTACCTGTTTAGAAAACTGTCCCTGATGGGGACCACAAAAAAAAAAAAAAAATCCTCTTTTTTTTTTTTTTTTTGGCCTACAATATAGCAAAACCTTTCCACTCGATAGGCTTGTTCCTAGTCTTGGCCCTTCTCTGCGCATCTCTGCCGTACTGTGTGGGTGTGGTCTTCCTAAAATGCTGATCTAATTATGTCCCTGCTTCTAACTGCCCTGTGGCGCCTCCTGTTTGTCCTTGTTTTGTTTTTATTTTGTAGTTCAAAAGCAAACAACACTCCAGATTGTCACTCCATTGCTCCATAATAAGGCAGATGACAATCTCAAGGACCCAAATGCACAGATCAGCATTACGGTTGTTTCCTACACCGGTAGATCTATAAAGGAGAACTAACTAATTATAACTGGAAGCTTGCTGGGTGATCTTGGAATTAGAGCAAGGGCACTTAATTCTGCATTTAAAATGTTAAATGGCATTAAGCTAAGCTTGCCGGAGGCATCCATCTCCATAATGGGAGTGCCTTCACAAAGGGAATGCAGAACTTGAAGTACTTTGGCGAGGACCTGTGTCCCCTGGATGGACACTCCTTTCTCTCTCCTTCATTTACTGCCCAGCACCAATTCTGAGTGACACGTTCTTTCTTTGGAAAGGTTAGTGCCTTCAGCCAAGCCTTGCTCAAGCCTGGGAACCTTTCAGATTCATAAAGTGGTTTTGCACAACTTTTCTCTGAAATGCATTCATTTTACCATATGAAATTTTATTTGTGATTAGCTTTTTTTAAAGTTATATTTGAACGTGGTAAATGCAAACAGTGCAAAGGAACATATCATGAAAAGTTAACCCCTCTCACCTCTCAGCTTCCTAGAGTCTACTCACATACATGAATGTATACATATGTCCTTTTTGTTTGTACATACATGAAAGCGCACTATACCCACTGTCCTGCAGCGCGGTGTTTTGTTTTGTTTTGTTTGCTTTTTACATAAGGCTGTATCGTAAAAATGTTTCTCTATCAGCACATGTACGCCAGCCTTAACTGTTCGAAGCCACTCAGTAGTCCATTGGCTTTTCTTCATTAACCAACCTCATTTTGAACAACCTTGCACGCAAGTTCTCGCACACGTGCGTGATCTTATCTAAGGAAAAGATCCCAGATTTTGAATTGCAGGGACATTTGTAAGATGTTTGTGATTTTTTACAGATACCGGCTGTTGTGTCTGGCAAAGCGATCCCATCATTTCATTCTCCCACCCAGCCAGGAGGCACTGGTTCTTCTATCGCTAAGCCGTATTATTTGTTACCAAACCTTTTGACCTTTGTCGGTCCTATTCCTGGGCACTCACTGCTTTATTTGACAATTCAGTAATTATGATCCGGGTTGGAAATCTTTCTATGTGTCTGTAAGTCGTTTGTATTCTTTTTCAGTGAACTATGTTTGTCTTATCCCTTAGCTATTTTCTTTATCTATTGGGTGGGTGGCCTTTTGAAACGTGAATTCATAGGCACCTAGGTGGCTCAGTAGGTTGAGCCTGTGTCCGGGACTCCTGGTTTGTGCTCAGGTCATGATCTCAGGGTCATGAGGTCAAATCCTGCATTGGGCTCCACACTCAGTAGGGAGCCTGCTTAAGATTTTCTTTCTCTCCCCCTTTGCCTCTCACCCTCGACTTGCACACTCTGTCTCTCTCTATCTCAAATAAATAAATAAATCTATAAAGAAATGTATTCATAAGCTCTATGTAACAAAAAAGAAAATTTATACCTTTCCTAATGATTGGCTTGTCTTCTGATGTTGGTTATGGCATGTCTTCTTTTTGGTATGTTTTTTGGTAGTATATTTTATATATTTTAGTAGTAAATATATTGTATATTTTTTGGAGTAAAATTTATTATTTCCTTTATGGCTTCTGTGTTTTAAATGTGGCTACAAGTCCCCCCCCACCCCCGAGAGTATAAAAAAAGTCATTTTCTTCTACTACTTTCATTATTTCATATTTAAAGCTTTGCTCCATCTGGATTTTCAGCATACAAAGAAGAAGGTAACTAAAACATAGTTTTGTGATTTTTTTCAAGATAGTTAATCAGGTCTCTTGGTGCTGTAGATTATATAATTCTACCTGTCCCCCAGTAATTTCAACTAACAATTTGGGCCATTTTAGGATCTATCCATTATGCTAGTCAGTCTGTCTATTTACTTGTCAGCATTATACTTTTAATCTCCTAAAGCTTTATATTATTATTTTTTTTCTATTCAAAGTATTAGTCTTTCTCACTAGTCTTTTCTTTCAGAATATTCAGTTATTTTTGCATGATCATTTTTCCATACAGACTGTAGGAATTGCTTGCCTAGCTCTCCCCATATTGTGTTGGTGTTTTAAACGAAGACAGCATTACATTTATATATTTAGGCCAGTCTTAATGAGTCTGAAAAGCACTGGATCCTCAAATTCAAACCTCTAGTCTCCTATCTTGCCTTTTCCTTTGTCCGGTGACATGATACAGCCTCTCTGAGCTTTGGGTTCCCCTGTTGGAGCTATGCTCTTACTGAACTCTCTGGCTTCTGCCTGGGACACCTTTCCCCTGCCTTCTATCTCTGGCTAAATTCTCCTGCCTCCCTGCCTCTGGGCTGTGTCCCCACCCTGTGCTCTCTCCCAACTCCAGAACAGGTCACTTAGCGACATAAATGCGTGCCTGGCTTCCAATCAGTACACACCATGAGGACATAAGTGACATGAAGGTGAGGACCACGTGCATCTCGGTCACACTCTTCCCCAGCACCCAGCACAGTGCCCTAGATCTCCGCCTCGTACACGGACACGTGGATGTACAGACGTGCGTGCACGCACTTCCCTACACATCTATCATTGAGATTTCCAAACGAGAGCGCGTACTAGCTGTTTTTGGGCTGTCAGTTAGGGAAATTTCTAGCCATGACTTTTTAGTCATTGGGTTAAGATGTTTGTTGGAATAAGTAACCTTTATGGAATTAAATACCACAACGCTGGTTCATGCACAGTAAAAAAAAAAAAAAAAAATAGTGTAGCTATAGCTGGAAAGGAAAAGAGGCAAAGCTTTGCTGGGGCAGGCGTCTTGTGTATCCAACAGGAAGGAGGGACAGAGAAGAAATGGGAGGATGAGGGCAAGCAGATGACGAGAGGAGCACAACAGGCCAACTCAACACCAGAGGCAGATCCAGGGGAGAAGAATCATTCTAGGGACATCTGATCTCCAGCAAACAAATAGGTCTAATGAGAAAGATCTGTGGTTTTTCTGTTGTGTAAGAGCTAAGAATGGCTATCCCTGTGGCTCAGTTACAGTTTTCCCTGTGACTGCCTTTCAAGTGCTTCACTTACAAAGTGATTCTGGTGTGAGGTTGCAGATGTGATTTATCCTTCTTGTACCATGGCTGGTCGAGGCTGTTCATTTTTCTTTAAGGACTGCAGACATCAGGAGTATAAAAAAGATAGTGTGTCAGGTCCAGTTGAACGTACCATCCGATACATATACTTTTGTGTCTTTGCAATCAAGGTGCGTTGGCCTGATCCTGTGAATGTTCCATGGGACTTCCTTTATATTTATAATAATTAACACTATCAGGCATCTCGAAATTTTGATCATTGTTTGCAAAACTGATCATAAAACAACTGATAGACATATGAGATTGGGAGGCTTTTAAAATAGAGTGGGGAAGTATATAGGTGAACAGATTGTGTTGAATAATCCAAAAAGATAATTCCCCCTTGAGATAAATAACATCCATTTATTTATGTTTATGAGCTGCAGTATGTTCATAATATACATACAAATGAAAGTAGTTTAGACTCCATGTGTATTTTGAAAGTTAAATTTTTAAAAAAGAATGAGCATTGTGGAACCAACACGTGATGTTTACGTCTCATGAGAAAAGTCGTAGTTCTGGTTGAGTCGTTGGCTCTCATGGTGACCCTCTGGGTTGAACCTACCATTTCATTTATTCTTTCGCGAAATTTCTCTCTCACCAATGAAGAGTGTCTTCTGGCATGTTGAGGGCACTCTTGAGCTTTTTATTTGCCTCAGTCTACCCTAGAAAGTCTTTCCTCTCCTTTCATTGTGTTTTATAGCTACATACAGTTCAGGGGACAAAAGATATTCTGTTGACAAAGTCCTCTTTTCCCACAGGTGGCTGAATTGGAGGACAGCAGTGGACTGTTGATACATATATGTGTTGATCGATTGGTCAATTCATTCATTTATTCAGTCAGTGAGTCAGTCAACAAGTATGTTTTTGAACATGTCCTGCCCACCAGGCATTTTTCTGGGTCCTGGGTAACAAGACTAAGGCGAGCTCCCAATTTTATATGGCCTGTTGAAGGGCACCAGTGGGGGTGCCCAGTCAGGTCACCCCCCACCCTCCTCTCTTGAAGTTCTGAGGAGAGTCTAGCCTGTACGTTAGAACTCCATCCACACCCCCACAGACAGCAACCCCAGACATTCCCTGTCCCCCACACTGCTGTCCCAAGGAGTGTGTCTAAAAATAGCACGGCTACACCCTCCGGAGGACAGACTTACAGAGAAGCCCCATATGAGCTCTGGAAGTGGACTCAGGGTTCTTGGGTGGGGAATTCTGGAATCCTCCTAAGTCAAACAGGAAAAGTGTAGGAGCATCCTGTCGGCCCTGTAGACTCACTACTTCATCTGGAGGAACTTGGCTGGAGGACCACCAGAGAGAGGGCCACTGACGTCCCTGGACACTGCCCAGAGCAAAGGGAAATGCCTTCTGGGCCTCTGCCCTGGGGATCTGACCTCTGCCTCAGCGTAGTTTTGGGCTGGGCTGGCTCGGGAATAGAGGGGGCTTATGCCATGGGAGTGTGCACGGGGGGCGGACAGGGTACCCGGACTGCTCCTGCCGTTGCCGTGGTCCTCTCCTCAGAGGGATTGTCAAGCACGGGGCTCCATGTTTCCAGCAAAGACAGTGCGTGGAGATTTCCCCCCTGACCATATCATCAGCTTTGAGCTATCACAGACCCAGAAAGACCGGCCAAGCCCAGATCTGTCCCCAGTAGCGAATGGGGACTGTTCAACGTCAGTAGTTACCAGCTCCCACCTTTCTCTTTTCCCCATACAGATTTTTAAAGGTCCCCTGAAAGGTCTAGATCTGAATGCAATATTTTAAGAATCAGCTCATTATGGCTGAATATATATATATATATATATATATATATATATATATATATTTAGTGGTACCCTAGGAGGATCCTGGGATTCTGCAAACTGTGTCTAAAAGTCCCTTTCCTCATCATTTCTTTTCCCCAATTGAGAAATCACTGAAAATGTCCATTGGCAGACAGAGGAGGGTCAACAATGTAATTTGTCATTTTCTTTGGGCCTTTGTGTCAGGGAGGATGCAGGCTGGCAGGCAGGGTTGCTTGGTGGGTGGAGAGCCCCTCTGTGATGCTGGTTTGCCCCGCTACTTTGGATGAGTTACTCAAGTTCTCTGTGTCTCAGTTTCCCCATCTGTCAAAGGGGACAAACAGAACCTTTCTCATGGGGTTTCTGTGAAGTTAAAATGAGCTGACACATGTAAAATGTTCATACCTAAAAGATAAAGCTCGGATGTTTTTATTTTGTGTGGGTCTTCATGACTATATTCTGAAGGACAGTAGGCTCCCTGGGGCTGGGGGAGCTGGGAAAAGCCGGAAAATCTACCTGGAGCACGGCACTGGACAGGCGCTGGGGTTGAGGACAGAGGTAAAGGGCGTTGGCTCCCTTTAGTGCAACTGTTGCCCTTTTGCTTTTGCTGTGACTCTCCTGTGTGGGACCCGGCACGCTCCGCCGAGTGGGACACGGACCCTTGGTGTGCTGAGCAGTCCCGGCTCCGCTATAGCTATTATTCAGGTCACGCTCTTTGTTCTGCAACTTTGTTTTGTTCCGTAGTCCCGGTCCATTTTATTTATTAGTCTGTTGATAACAGCTCCCTGGGAGTCTGGAGGTCATCAGTTACTTTGTACATCATTTTCTCTTTTAACTGTCTCTCTCACTCTTTAATTGTAAAGCCTTTAAAAAGAAAGATCTTTCAGAACATTGTGGTGGAATAACATGAAATTTACTATCTTAACCATTTTTTATGGGTATATTTCAGGGGTGAAAGTTCATTTACACTTGTGTGCCACCTACCCTCCATCTCCAAAACCCTTTTCATTTTGCAAAACTGAAACTCTGTACCCATTAAACAACTCCCCACTCCCCTCCCTGCGGCTCCGGGCAACCTCACTTTTACTTTTGATCTGTGGTGAATTTGACTAACCTGGAGTACCTCAAAAATACACATCCTTTTGAACTGTGATGCATTCCTTGAATTAAAGTTTTTGTAAGAGATCTGTTTAGGATTTTTAGATGCACTCACACTTCCTTTCTGCAAAATAGATACTCTGTACTGTGGCCTTACACAACCACTTACGACTGGGATCCCTTTTCAGCAGCATCTTTGTAGTTTCACTCCAAAGAAAGTAATCTCTAACCTTCTGTAAAAATGACTAAAGGTTAACATGTGAAGTGAAACCAGTGAAGATAAAATTGGAAGTGTTGCTCACATTCTATCGCTCTCCTTACTCCCACGGCCTATAAATGTTGGATGAAAAATTGTGCCAAAATCAAAACAGACCTTCACACAGAGATCCTAAAATTTTACCACTTGAATCATTCTCTTTTCTTGACGTTGTGCCTGATGCTCATTTTTCTCTGTGCCGTGCTTGATCTGTCCTAGAGCTGGAGCAGAAATATTAGTTCCAAAAATGCTCTTCATATGGAATGATTTGACCCGACCGGAGGCCAAGAGCTTTCAGAACTGTGTTCTGTTGTGATTAGTGCTGACTTGAATGCTTCTTAGAATTCTTAAGGCCTGGGCTAATCATTGGAAGTTCTTCACTAGGCATAAGTGAAACATTGATTGGCCTAGAATAGCGGGGAAAGAGGAATTGACATTTTTTTTTTTAATGCAAGATAATTTATGCATCGGGTTGGAGTTGCAGGAAGATTTTGTGAACAGTCACCCTGAAACCTAAAAACATGGTGGATGAAATTATTTAATCCATTTCTTGAAAACGACTCCAGGTAATTCTGTAGTCTTGGCCTGTTGGTCATAATGGCCACTTCGTTTGCATTGAATGAATGCTAGAAATGTCACGGTTATTCACTTTATCATCAGTATCGGAATATTGGCCATAATTGCTTTACACAGGAAGGTCACTAAGGTAAAAATGAGAGGGAGGGAATAAGGAGTGAAAAAAGGGGCTAGGACTCCCAACTAACTCGAATGGTTGACATAGTTGCTGTAACTGAGTGCAACATTTGTTCTCAACTTCCTGGCAGTGAAAAGAGAAGCTCATTATTGATAAAGAGAATGCCTACTAATTCCACAGGAACATAGCTTTGTCTGGCACTATGTTCTGAAAGGAATTTCTTTTGCAGGGACAATGAGTGATGTAATTTGCGGCTTTTGTGAAACACACAGAAGATTTCATTTTCTTCTTACTGAGAAAGCCAGTGACAGTTGGGGGAAGTGACAAGGACATCAATTCTGCAAGGAGGCTAAAGTGGCCCCCAAATTTAATCTCCCAGGGCTGTCATTATAAAACCGATGCCACATGGGAACTCGGTCTGCCGTCCCCTTGGCTGACCAGGCTTTGCTGGACTAGAAGCTGGATGGCAGACGATTTGATGTTGTCTCCTCTGACCAGAGGCTGGAAAATTTTAATCTCTGGTACTGGTTAAGGCCAGATCCTTTCTCTTTGGAACTCAGACAAGCAGATGGAGGGGCTGACACCCTTTTACAAAGACCAAGCAGCCCAGCCTCTGTGCTCATCCAGGTGGAAGCTACCCTGTCCGCAGCTGCAGATGGGCTGGGAAGGTGCCGGCAGGCAGACCCAGGCCAGCAGGGAAGCAGCCCTCCGATGGCCCCACAGTGTGGACAGATGCTCCATTGAGACCTTGGAGTTCCTTCCACAGAGCACAGCAGATGTGGGTGTAGTCTAGAAGCTGCTAGGAGCACGTGTGACCAGATGGCTTCCCAGCCAGAAGAAAAGCCTGCTCAGGCTCCTGAGGTGCCCCCAACCCCAAGAGAGCCGGCCCCTCGAGGGCATGCCAGGATGAGTTAGCTGCAGAGCGCAGCCCCAGTCCCCTAGTGAGCCGACTCGTGTTTCTGGGGGTTTCATGCTGACTGACATTAGACGATATCCGCCCACACTAAAAACTTTAGCTTGACTATGAACTTGAGCCCCTTTCTTCACAGTAGTTGACTGTTGGACCCTTTCCACCCTAGGGCTCTTCATTTAATATGGTGAAACTCCATCACGGTGAGTGTTTTTTTACTTGTCTTTCCATTTACTCATGGTAGGTGGTTGTGACTTCTTGAACGCTCTGAGACCTAATGTGAACTGTGCAATGATTATTAAATTAGTTGGAAAGAAAACTGTGTTTTTGGTCAGGAAAAAAAAAAAGCCCATATCCCTTGCTTCTCCTGGGGCTTATATTTACCACTCTATCAAGTATAAAATTAAACTTGGCTATGTTTCTGTCAGTTTCAGTTTTTAACAACAGAGGAAGCATGTAAAGCTTCTGGGACAGGTAGAAGGAACTTTTTAAACAAAAACGAGGTATTTTTGTTGTGGGCCGCTGTGTCGTTTTCTTTGACGAGACTCGTTGTAGAGATGTCTGTGTGTGGAGATGACCTATCAGTGGAGGAGGATAGTTGGAGCATTGACGTCTCAGGGGAGCATTAAGTCAGGTGTCACAGAATCTTTCCATGGGCCGGTGAAATAGCCAAGATCAGCGGGAATGGGACCAACTGGAAATGTGCCCCAAACCTCTAGGGGCAGTGTTACTCAGCTTGTCCCGACCCTTGCCAGGAAGAAATGCTCGTCCAGTTTGGCAGACCTTCAGGTTGTTGTTGTTGTTGTTTTAAAGAATATGGAAATTCAGAATTCTAAAATGTGAAATTTTGGAAAGTTGGTGACTAATAAGAAAATGTGAAAAAATAAAATTAAAGGACCCCACATTGACTAGATGTCGACCTGGACCACATGTGGAAAGTTGGCGGCTAATAAGAAAATGTAAAAAAAATAAAATAAAAGTAAGGACCCCGCGTTGAGTAGATGTCGATCTGGATCTCATGTGATTGCTGTGACTTCTGGTCAGCTTATTAGGTTTACCTGTCACATGATTTGTAGGCTGGAGTCCAGTCATAAGTCTATGTGGAAGGCTATCCTCATAAGTCCAATTAAACTCTCCTTTCCTGGGGAGAAGACCGGTATATTTTATATAGAAAGCCAACTTTAAGGTTTTTTTTTTCCATCATCAATTTCTCTGGTCATGAATTGTGGTGTTCCTTGGTGGCAACGCCCTTGTTTCTCGAGAGAGAAGAGGAAAATGCTGTATAAATACTCAGAAACCCAGAGAGTAATTTTCCTTCATACCAGTTTGCTGCCGTTTTCTTATAATGTGTGTGCTGAAGGGAACAGAGACATTATCAAGTCTAAATGTCCTCTTTCCCGGGTGTGGGCACTGGAGGCGGGCTGAGAGTAAGCTCAGCAGCTGCGGGGTGACCAGGACAGCCCTGGAACCTCCGTCCTCTGCTGATTGTTGGTCATGACTAGCATTAATGGAGGTCCTCATATGGGACCTCCGATGCCCTCATGGGGCGGTCTCCTAATCTCCCCAATACCCTGACAGACAAGGCTGTGGAGTCCTGGGGACTTGCCCCTGGTCCCCTCGTCATAGACCTCATAAGAGGTGAAGCTAGCGGAGTGCGTTTATCCCTTGCACGACTCCAAAGATGATTTCCCAGCCACTTGAATTCCTAAATTCCTGGGGTAGTCAGGCTCTTCTAGGAAACCGCAGTTCCCAGAGCGTGGCCCTGTGGAAAGATCTGCAGATTTCTCATTGATCACCGGTTACAGGTCTATGTCCACAGAATGCACGAGAGCCTCCTGTAAAATGTTCTCGTTTCTCTCCATCGACCCTTGTTTTTAGGCCTTGATTACCTGTGAAGGTCCCTTTTGTAGACATTTTAGAAATGTTCTGTACCGAAGGTTCTGGATTTACACGTCCGTAGCCCTCGTGGTGTGATACAGCGGCCCCGAGCTCAGACTCTCCAGGCCGGTAGACATGTGTGCAGATCCTGTTCCGACAGCTGTGTGACCTTGGGGAAGTGACCTGGCATGATTCTGCCTCTGTTTTCTCTTCTGCAAGGTGGAAGCAATCGGAACGTTCTCCCGGTACCGTTGTTGTGTCAAAGGGCACCCTTCATCCTGGGTTCCCCAGTGCCTGCCACACAGCACTCCACTGAAGGGAATTACTGGTGTTCCTTTATGCCCATGGCCGAAAAGAAGTTGGAAGTGTTCATGCCCCACAGCATGCATTAGTAGGCTGTTTGAATTCAAGTTTTGAGCATGCTTACTTACTTGGTCTTCTCTGCATTCATATCTTCACAGTTGGGGTGATGCGCCCTCTCCTAAGAACGGGCCAGTCTACTGGTGTATTCGTGTAAGCATAGATTGAGATATTCCTACCTGGAGTCTGGCTTTAGTCCATCAAACTATTGCTTGCACCTGCTCAGGGATTGACTTTCAAAACTTTCAGCATTTTTGCTGAGAAACTGAAGCTGCCTCGCGTAGGACCCAGAGACCACGGGCAGTAGTTTTTAAGGATTATTCTATTCCTTATGAAAGAAATCTTCTGGTAGAGAGGATCCCGTCCACATCAGCACGGAAATGCCTCCCCCCATGGCTGTAAGCCTGGGTGCATATCGTAATCTCATGTGGCCGTATGAGTTCTACTTTTATTAGCTTGCTTCTTTATTTATTTGGTAGTGGCGTGGGGTTGCTGTGGAAGGCGGCTCGGGCAGCAGGAAGCGATTCCATTTGGAAGAGTGGCCATTAGAAATATTCACTGCTGTTTCCCTCTCTTTCTAATGTGTTGCCAAAGTACAGTTCAGGCAATAAAGTCTAAGCTAAAGGGAAATTTTACTTTTGAGCAATACTGCTGTTGAGCTCATACACACAAAGACAAGATGCATTAAAGCCACTCTTTGTTCCTTTGGAAGATTACCTGTAGGAATTATCTGGTAGGGCTGTTCAAGCCAATGTGAAATCTTTTCAAATGGGATGAGTACCCTTTCCAGGAACCTGTAATTCAGAAAAGTTTCTGTGAATTTTGCCTAAAATTACCTCTTCTCTCTTCTTTTCCAAAAAAGCCACCCGTACGCTTTTTGTTAAGCATAAGGAGAGGAAATTCTTTCCCCTCCCGAAAATGTCTTAATGAAGGTCCTGGATGTCAGGTTGAGACTGGAGATGCTTTGGAACTAAATGGCAAATAGTATGGACTTTGCTTATGTTCGTGTTCTTTACCTTTCCACTTTCTGGTCCCTTTGCAAGCCCTGACCTCCATTTAGGCCTCTCCTGACCTGCCCAGTCACGTGTTGTAATTCCTTCCACTGCATCCTCTCAGCATGCTTGGACCTCTGCTTGGACCCTTCTCTTATCTGCTGATCAAATACTGTGGCAGTGACCACTGTCCCTCAGAGGACATCTCCTTCAAAGTCAAGGATCACCGGATCTGAAGACTTTTTTTTTTTTTAAGGTTTTGTTTTTATTTACCTGACAGACAGAGATCACAAGTAGGCAGAGAGGCAGGCAGAGAGCCGATGCCGGGCTCGATCCCAGGACCCTGGGATCATGACCTGAGCCAAAAGCAGAGGCTTTAGCCCACTGAGCCACCCAGGCACCCGGTATCTGAAGACTCTTTCAGGCCATTTCTAGTCTTAACATTCTTGAGACTGAGGGGGCCAGTGGGAAATCAATGCTCCTCTTCTAAGGGTGATCAGTTTTCATCATTACAAAAATTCATTGGTTTAAATATGTTGTATGCTTGCAATCTAAATTTGCTTCTAGATTGGACTAATTTTGCCTTTGAAATTGGCTCTCCATCCTCCTCTGTTACTGTCTACTGTCTTTACTTCGTTTCTTTGCTTTGTACCTGATTGTTTCCTGTTATCACACATATGTGTTTATGTCTGGTCTTTCTAATGGGATAATAAAAACTCTCAAGTGGGGAACCTGTGGATCTGTTTGATTGCTTTAAGTCAATGACATCCCAAGAACATCAGCTCTATGCTAGGAAGCGAGATGCAGTGAGATAAATAAGACCTTTCCCTCTAAGGAGTTTAACAGCTCAGTTGGGGGTCAGGTAGGTTAAGAGAAAAATACAATTGTGGGCACAAAGAGAGCCTTCATTCTCCCTATTTTTAAAAAATATTTTATTTATTTATTTGAGAGAGATTGAGAAGGAGAGCATGGAGGGAGAATGAGAGGGAGAAGCAGACTCCCCACTGAGCAGAGAGCCCGATGTGGGGCTCCATCCCAGGACCCTGAGATCATGACCTGAGCTGAAGGCAGACACTCAGTCAACTGAGTCATCCAGACACTCCACATTCTCTCTAATTCTTTTTTTTTAAGATTTTATTTATATATTTGGCAGACAGAGATCACAAGTATGCAGAGAGAGGAGGAAGTAGGCCCCCCGCAGAGCAGAGAGCCCCGATGTGGGGCTTGATCCCAGGACCCTGAGATCATGACCTGAGCCGAAGGCAGAGGCTTAACCCACCCAGGCACCCCCTCTCTAATTCTTTTTTTTTTTTTTTTTTTAAGATTTTATTTATTTATTTGACAGACAGAGATCACAGGTAGGCAGAGAGGCAGGCAGAGAGAGAGGAGAAAGCAGGCTCTCCACGGAGCTGAGAGCCCGATGCAGGGCTCGATCCCAGGACCCTGGGATCATGACCTGAGCCGAAGGCAGAGGCTTTAACCCACTGAGCCACCCAGGTGCCCCCCCCCCTCTAATTCTTAAGTACAAAGTTAAGAAGTACAATAAATGCTAACCAAAAAAAAAAAAAAAAAAAAAATTGGTTGCCAACTGATGGACTAAAAATGTTCTGATTGGAAAAAAATTCTTTTTGGTGTTTCCCCAAAATCAATCAGTATTCTAGGTAGTGTAGAGTCCCAGAATAGATTTGGGTGAATTCATTGAAAAACCCCTTAAATATGCGATTCAGCTTTTAAGGCAATAGGCAGTGATTCTGGTATGTAGCAAAAGTGAAAAGCAACTATTAAAACAACGCTCATAAGGTGAGGTCCTGTATGTAGATTTGAGAAAGAAGGAAGGCATATTTGGGCAAAACAGGAGGGCTGGAGGCCAGCAATGATTCTAGACAGATCACTGATGGAGGGTTGGGCCATAGGGGCTGGGAGGCCAAGGAGGGAAATAGAGAAATTCTTAAGGAGTACCAAAATAAACCCAAACCTACCGTGTCTGCATGTCACCATTTAAAGGCTGATGACTTGCCTAAAAGACAATGAAGGCAGGGCTTGCAGGTTAGGGTGGCAGAAACTTAGTTGTCTGTGAAGAACCAAAACTGCTAATTCTTGAGATTCCTTATCAGACAGGTGCTGGCACATGGACTCTGGGCTGATGTCTTGTACCTTAAAACACCCGGGGCCTAAGTTTTTGTCGGAGAAGTTAGGGGTCATCATGGAGCGAAAGCTCCTGAGGAAGGTTTGTGCCCCAAATGCCAGGCTTTCCCACTGCTTCGAGGGGAACGAAACACTTCTTGGTTTTAATAAAACCCTGGGCTTTATTAAGCCAAGTTTGACTCAGTCAAGAGCCCTCGGAGTTTCAAGACACTTTGGAGTCAAAGCCTGGCCTGGATATGTGTCTTCTAGCTGTGTGTCCTGGCCTCCGCTTTCTCTCTCCCTCCTAACCCTGACTGGGACCCTGCGGCTGAGGGCTCCAGGCCTGGTGTTGCCAATATCCTGCGGGAGGCACGTGGAAATCACCGGTAGGGGGCAGTCCAACATGCTCCTTAATCTCCTGGTTCCCGCCCAGGGCTCTGGGGCCAGGAGCAGAAGGCTTTCAAGACTGTCTTTTCAGTGGTCTAGGGAATCAGGACCTTGAGCCTGGGGGGTATGTGAACACCTTCTAACCCCGAAGCCCTGGGGTCCAGCGTCCCTGAAGTCACTTTACTTGTGTGGCTTTCTTTGTCTGTCTTTTTCCATTCCTGTCTCCCTCCCTTTCTTCCTTCTTCCCTTTCCCCTTCTTTCTTTTTTCTTCCGAAGTTTAAAAATTAAAAAAAAAAAAAATGCTTCTTGTACTCACATTCCGAACTGGCATGCTAGCATTTTGTCTTTTTTTTTTACAAGTCTTTATTAATAAGAAATAGTTTTCTAGTTTAATAAGGTAAATAGTTAGAACCATCCTCCTTTCCCCAGGTGGGCTTCCCGCAGTCTTCTTTTTATGTTTTACAAATATCCTTGACTGTGAGCATTATGCAGTGTTGTTTTCTGTGTATTTTTTAAAGTTCACATAAATCATTATGTATCATCTGTACATATCAGCGTGCAATTTTGCTTATGTAGCCTTCTCACTCAGCGTGATGATCTCTTCCTACTCAAATAGGAGATCTGGTTCAACTTTAAACCTTATTTTTTTTCTGTTTCTTTTTAAATTTTTTAAAAAACCTTAATTCCAGTATAGTTAACATACAGTGTACTATTAATTTCACATGTGCAACATATAGTTCAACATTTCCATGTATCACCCCTGTATCACGATAGGTGAACTCCTTAATCCCCATCACCTATTTCCCTCATCACCCTCCCACCTCCCCTCTGGTTGTTTCCTGTTTCTTTCTTTCTTTTTTCTTTCCCCTAGGTTTTTTATTTATATCACTAATCTTGAACTCACGACCCCAAGATCAAGAGCTGCATGCTCTTCCAACTGAGCCGGCCAGACACCCTCTCTGTTTCTTAATTGATGGACACCTGGGTGGTTTCTGACTTCAAATTCTGACTGTATTACAGTGAATATTCTTGTACGTATGTGTGTGTGTGTGTGTGCGCGCGCGCACGCGCGCACGTAAGAATTTTTCTCAGGTAAATACCCAGAGATGGGATTACTGGGTTGTAAAGTGTCTGATGTATCATTTTGCAGGACGAACTGCTCTTCAAAGTGATTGTACCAAATTACACTCCCTCCAACAATGTAGGAGAAATCCCCACATCCTCGGAAATGCTTTATATGGTTAGACTTTATTTTTTTTTTTTTAGTATTTTTAAAAGATTCTATTTGTTTGAGAGAGAGTGAGTGAGAAGGAGCACAAGCAGGGGTAGAGGGAGAGGGAGAAGCTGACTCCCCACCTCACTGAACAGGGAGTCTGATGTGGGACTCAATCCCAGAACCCTGGGATTATGACCTGAGCCAAAGGCAGATGCTGAACAGACTGAGCCACCCAGGCGCCCCTATATTGTCAGCCTGTAATTTGCACTTCGGATTTCTTGTGGGGTGAGCAGTTTTTCATCTGTTTCTTGGCCACTAAGGTTTCCCTTCTGTGGATTGTTTGTTATTAGCTGTACTGGTTTCCATTCTAACCCTGTGATTCCTCACTTCGAGGTAGCTCAGGAAAGTTTCTTGGCCGTGGGGGTAGAATTGATGAGCACTTTGTAGCGGGCAGCTGTGTTGTGGGTATGTCTGCAGATGGTAACTTGCGAAGGGCAGTTCTTGGCTTCTGGAGGGCACTTACCCACCTTTTAATCCAGCTCTTCTGTTAGTTTTTCCCATTCTAACTAGGAGAAACCTTCACGATTTATCCAGAGTATTCCTGCCTCCACAGTGGAGAAGTATTCTCTGGTGACCATTTTTCATAATTTCATATGGTTCTTTTGATGGTTTTCCACACAATCTCTGGTCTGGTCTTAGATCTAAGAACCATTAGGCTTTGCTTAACGTCTGACATATTTTCATCTCATGAATACTGTGAATTTACCACTGATGAAATTTATCTCCTTTTCCTTCTTTTCTAGGGTTTCGGTGACTAGAAAGCTTAGAATTAAGCCTGTGACCCTTTACTAGCCGCATATGTATTTCGAACCTAATTCCTCGCTCTGTTGATATCTCTGCCCTTTTCATTCTTCCATGTCCTCCATTTTAATTTGTGTTAGCTCGTTGTTTTTTATGAATACAACTGGGGAGTTTATCAATTAAAAATCTGATGAAAAATGAAATTAAAAAAACAAAGGCCATCAATAACTAAAAGAAAAGTTAAAGATAAATGCTTTGTGTCACAGATGTTGCCTAAGAACCTGTTGAGTATCAGGCCCCTGCCATAAGCATGGAGGACACAGTGATGGTCTCACCAAGAGATCTGAAAAACTCTTATATGATTTCAGAACAGTGACAGGTACCATGCTAGCTCAGCTATAAGGCAAGAACAGGCTTCTCTGGAAGTCCTGGCTGTGACTGCAAAGGAAACCATGCCCTTGCTATCTGCCCCTTTTGCTGCCAGTTACATGAAAAAAGGATTAATATTTAGGGGGTCTCTGGAATGAAGTTCTTATTGGGAGATAATTGAGAAGAGGGAGGTCACTATGGTCTGTATTGAAAATATAGTGGAATGATTTAAATAATCTGAAGTGTCATGATTTAGAAATATTTCATAAAAAATCTTGATGTTGAAAATTGTTTGAGCACTAGGTTGGAGTCTTTTTTTTAAAATATTTTATTTATTTATTTGACAGACAGATCACAAGTAGGCAGAGAAGCAGGCAGAGAGAGAGAGGGGGAGGCAGGCTCCCTGCTAAGCAAAGCGCCTGATGTGGGGCTTGATCCCAGGACCCTGGGATCATGACCTGAGCCGAAGGCAGAGGCTTTAACCCACGGAGCCACCAAGGCGCCCCTAGGTTGGAGTCTTAAAAGTGTTTCCTTCCAGTGTAGTAGAAAGAGAGCAGGGAGTGAATCCTTTCTGTGCATTTATTTAAGTGCCAGACCCTGGATATCAGGGAGAACCAAGACCTTTGAACAGAAGATGCCTTCTTCCATCTTGGAGGTTGCTTTTTTTTTTTTTTTAATGAAACAGAGAACAATGTTTATGTGGATCCTTTGAAAATTATTTTTCTTTGGTGTGATTTTGCTATCTCAGAGCATTTCCTTATTTTACCTGATTTCTAAAGTTTATTTTCTAAAAATGGGTGCCCCAACTCTATTTTTCCTTTTCTGGATTGTGTAGAAGAAAGGACCTATGGATGCTGGATTTTCTCCCCCACTAGTTACTGTTTTTCATTTTAACTCATGCTGGTGAGAGCAGGCCTGCATATTGCTTTCAATGTCTTAATGGTAATATGTTACATATCTTAAATTTTTTTTGAAAAAAAATTTTTTCAATGCCTTTGGAACTCCAGCTGTTGCCCATCCATGGATGTGTCCGTCCATCTGTCCATTTATCTGTCCATCCACCCACCCACCCACCCATCCATTCATCTATTTACCCTTTACCTTTTGAATACCTACCTTGTGCAAGGTACTTTGCTAGATGCTGTGGTGATATTAAGAATTATAGAACAGGATTCAGCTGTCTTCAAAGAGGTTATGACCTAGGAAAAATGAATAGACAGCGACTCGGATAACTGTAGCACAAGGAAATTCCACGGCGGTAGGTTTAATAGCTTTGTGTTTGTATTACTAGGGATTTTATTGGTTGGAAGTGACAGAAATTCAGATCAAACTTCCATTAGTGACATTTAACCTCAGAGATACCTAGATCCAAGGGCTCAAGTGGTATTTTTCAGGTCCTCTCTCTTATTATATCTCGTAGCTCTTTTTCCTTCTGTGTGCTGACTATTGTTAGATGGTCTCTTTCATTGTGGTAGGGAAATTTCTCATGGAGGCCCTGGGCCTGTATAACCTTTCAAGTAAGATCCCAGGGTAAAAGTCTTTCTCTGTCCTAGCATCATCTATTCAATTTTAGGGAAAATATTCATTGGTCTGGTTGAGGCCACATGAACATCTCTAAGCCAGTCATCATGGTCAAGGGGATGGAATTCTGTGTCCTGTCAGTCACCATTTTCCTCCTGTATTTGAGGGTCTGGCGGGTGGGGAAGAGGAGGGTTCCTACAGAGAGTACTTTAGGACCACATTGCCTTTGTGAATGTGGTTCCTGAAAGGGGATATTGGTAGGAGTGCTGACATGATAGGGGCAAGAAAAGGGGATCCTGGGACAGGAAAAGAGGGAGGGGAGGAGGGAGAGAAAGGAGAGAATTGGCTTCATTGTTTTAAGAGGTAGAAAGAAGGAGTGACCGGTTATCATGGCATGTGGAGAAAGATGTGATCTGTCTTGCATGTGACGATGCCAGCATCCCTGTGGCCATCACCATAAGGAGGAACACTTTTGAGAGGTAGTGGATGCATTTCCAGGTTATTTTCCCCTCTGTACACAGGGGATACCTTGAAAAGGGTACAGGGGATACATTGAAAAGGGAGGCAGACTGAATTTGTTAGTTCGAAGTGATAACAGGATCAAGGAAAAAAATGAAACTTGGTGAACCTGTTGTTGACCTTGAAACCGGCTCAATCATGATTTCTTCCCAGTCACATTCCATCCCTCCCACCCTTTTCTGTATTTTAAGGAAACAGGTGGGGCTCAGGTGGGTGGGGAGGGCTTGCTGCCCTGGTGAGCTAGGATGGAAGCTACCCATTCTTTTCATGTACTGTCTGCATTCTGAGTCACTGGTTTTCACTCTGCGCTTTTTGCAGTTACATTGCCAATCAGAAAAGGTTGGAAATCATCAACGAAGATGATGTTGAAGCTTATGCAGGACTGAAAAATCTGTAAGTACTAAGGACTAGCGTACCTTATTTCAGAACTTTCTCTTAGGCTCTGTTATAGTCAAGCGGGCATTTACCAGTTCATTCTAACGTACATGCAATTTTGTGTTTTTTCTTAGGACAATCGTGGATTCCGGATTAAAATTTGTGGCTCATAAAGCCTTTTTGAAAAACAGCAACTTACAGCACATGTAAGTAAAGGTTGATTCTTTTGCTTCCT
Source organism: Martes martes (assembly GCF_963455335.1). Lineage (NCBI taxonomy): Eukaryota > Metazoa > Chordata > Mammalia > Carnivora > Mustelidae > Martes > Martes martes. The sequence continues at coordinate 26,575,562 of NC_137900.1, forward strand.
GGGTCCCAAACTATTCAATATTTTCCCCCTCTCTTCCTTTTTTTCCAAGACTCAACCTCCCCCCACCCCCTTTTTTTAAAGTTAGCATACATGTGACAATAGCTGAGACATGTTAGCTTTGGTTTTTGAATAGCTTTCAGAGGGGTACTTAGAACAGACTGTGTATTCCCTTTCATGGATTTCTGGGCCATTTCCATCTTGGACGGAGCAACAGGCCAGCAGCAGAGTCTGATGTGAAAACTATGTCCTGGTACACGGTCCTTGATTCTTTTCCTTGGAATCATGACATGTTCCCTGGAAGACATCAAACTAGTGGAATTAAAAGAAACTGACTTAGCCATGGCCTTTTTGGGGAACTAAAAATCACCAAAGTGTCCCCCGGCCCCCATAGATTCGCTTTTCAAAGTTCATTTTCTCAACACTTTCTGTCGTGATTGATAAAAGTGGAGAAAAATCAATCATGGGATGCGCCCGAGGTTCAGATGATTATAAGATAGCAAATGTTGGCCCCCAAGTCACGCTGATGCTTTGTCAACTGAAGTCGGCTGGAAATATGGACTGTGGGATTTCTCGGGGTGTTTGCTGCTACGTCCTGTCAGGTGATGGCCCATTGTCCAAAAGGTAGGGCCTTCCTGAGAAGTTTCTTCATTCAACAGAGGCTCGTCTGCCCCTCAGCTCCGATTGGTGTTCCCCGAGCCCCGAGTGTTCAGTGGGGACACATTGCCTGCAGCCGTTAGCCTTTGGGTGCGTTGCAGATTCTCCGTAATGATGCTTTTCTGTCTCCTCCTCTACAGTTTACCTGTAGGACTCTCTCCCACATTCTCTCACTTGAATTTTCCGACAGTTGGCAGGAAAGACTTTTTTGGTTCCCATTTCATAGACATAAAACCGGACTGAGGAAGTTCAAGGATTTGCTTGGGTCCCTACATGGAAAGCGACAGAGTTATGACTCCAGGGCCCACCCCTGGCCGAGCTCTTACACAGGAAATAAAATCTATGCCGTCCGTGTAATTAGAGAACCGGCCCTTCTTATAATATTTATCCTCTTTCTTTTCTTGGGGAGGACAGCTCCCCCGAAGATTTCCGTGCCAGTCATAAAAGAAATCACTGTCTTGGAGCAAGGCGCTTGGACACTCTATGGAGATTTGTTGATTTTATGAAAAACCTGAACTTCCTAAAGCCAGTTTCGTGACTTTGTATTTTATTTAGGTGGCGCTAATAATGAAGTCTGTTTAAAAATGACATCTGTAGAATAAGGATACAAAACATTCAGCAAAATTGTGATAAAACCCCACAGAGCTTGATTCATGCATTTCATTTAAATGCTTTTCTGGCCTCATCTCTGTGGTTGCTTTGCCTGCACAGATCTGATGGGTCTTGAGGGCACGAACAAGACAGAAGTCGGAGAGAAGAAAAAAAAAAGTCAAAATGCTCTAAAGCCATCGCTTAAATGTAATTAATGACCTCGGTGGTTAAGTTCTGGTATTTTCATTACAGCTAACATTCCACCTGAATTACTCTCCCGACCCCATTTTATGGGCTGTTTTACCCCATCACTTCCCCTAACGATGTGATGTGTACAGTGGGCTATGGTTAATTGTCGTTTTAGTAATAAATGTATTTATTTATAAGGGGACTTATTCATAAGAGGGCTTACTCTACCTCTTCATGCTTTCCCTTCCTCCCTGTTGCATGCCATTTATAGGAAAACCAGAGCCGCTGGTGTATTTTTTCAGGGTGATATATGGAAGAACAATTTTAATGGCATCCTGTGTGCTGTCAACCACTTATATAAAACCAACTAGCTATCCCTGTCTCCCAAAGAGGTGTCATTTGAGAGTGGAAAACCAAAGAGATGGACATATCTTAGGTGGTTTCTTTAAAAGGCAGTGGCCGGGAAGCCAGGTCATTGGTCAAGCAACAAAAACTCTATTGACGTAGAGGCATGATCAAATATTAAGACAGAATGAAGTTAGACAATATTCAGGCAGTCAGTAATGCCAGTAAACTTCATATACAGTGTTCATGGATGACAGAGGCTCCTCATCACCAGAATTAAATTAAATTAAGCAGTTGGCTTTGAGAATGGCAGGGTTGGAGGAGGCTGCAAATCAAGTGTCTGCTTTTGCAGACCTGAGTCCCGACCTCCGCTAAGGACTGAGGACTCGGACGCTGGCTTGTTTTTCCTGAGTTTCTGCAGTCCTCTCGGGTATCGACACTGTGGAGACCCGGGTGTGGAAGAAGAAATGTGCATTAGAAGCTGTTTCTCTTTCCTCCGTGTGGGGGAGCATATCCTGATTATCTCTGAGTCTCCCCAACGATATAACGGTGTTCGCAATAGCAGTATTTCACTTCGGGTTTTAGGGAGATTCGGATCAGATCCTGTCTCACCACCCCTCCCTCTGCCCTGGGCATATTCCGCATCGCGTGGGGACTGTCCGCCACCCCTGTGACTGGTCACTGAGTTTATTTCTCGGTGCCTTCAATTCCTCCCCAGTGTCTGAGAACCCAGGGGTTGTGAGAAAAGCCAGTGTTTGTATTTTCCAGGGGCTTTGCCGAGGTGCTAATTAGTTCCTTTGCAAAGTTCTGTCATCAAACAGTAAGAGGATTGTTGATTTTTCCTCCTCCCCTCCTCCTCTTTTTTGGCTTTTGTCCCCGATAATAAGTATGGTTCATAAAACTCATCTTGTTCTTTGGCATGTGACCCCACTCCGGGCCATGCGGCTGGCAGCCCGAGAGGGCCAGCTGCTGCCGGTGCCGACGGGGGGCTTTGTCACTGACTGAGACCTTGACCGGAGGGTCCTCTTTGTTTGCCTGCTCTCTCCCAGTTCTTCTTGGGAGGAAGAGTCCTGGTTTTGTTTGTGTTTCCTTCAGAGGGTGGCGGTTTCTGAAGATGCCTGGAGAACACAGGCAGAATGACTTTTCAATGTGTGATACTCCAGTGAAACTTATTTTTTTTTTCTTAAATATTTTATTTGTTTATTTGACAGAGATCACAAGCAGGCAGAGAGGCAGGCAGAGAGAGAGGGGGGGAAGCAGGCTCCCCACTGAGCAGAGACCCTGATGCGGGGTTTGATCCCAGGACCCTGAGATCATGACCTGAGCTGAAGGCAGAAGCTAAACCACTGAGCCACCCAGGCACCCCTGAAACTCATTCTTAAGTCACGTTCCAAAAGAAAAAAGATGTATGTGGGCACATTTTACAACTTCCCAGTGGATTATTTTTTCATGTGGGTGAGCACTTTATGCTCGGTGTAAAGACAGAAGAAGTAAGCATCAAAGGAAGAGGAACCACTTGTGTAGGTAGGGGTTTGGGTGAGTGGGACTCTCTGTATAGAAGGAGGCAGGGTGAGGACACACGCAGTTTCGAACTGCGGGACCCTGGAGAAGCAGTTTCTGTATGCATCACGTGACCAGCCTTGGCTCCTACATTAGCTCCTGGGCTCGAACCCCTCCCTGAGGGTGACTGGTCAGACATAGTGGGATGTCTGAGCAACCCATGAGTTTGCTGGGCTGACATAGAAGACTAGGTCTTCCCTCTCCACCCAGTGCTTCCGGAGCAGGAAACAGATCCCGAAAGGCTCAGTGCAATTTGTTGAGGGCTTGGCGGTTTCTGTCCAAGTTGATGTTTATTTTACATTCCTGCTAGTTATTAAACACGTGTCTGGAGGTCCAAGCATTGGACACTTTTTGAATAAATTCAACCAGTAAACATTCACGGAACAAGTTAGCTGCCAGGATTATGGCTCTGAATTTTCCAACTCAGGGCCTCACAACCCTGATCATCAGAAATGGAAACTCCTGCCCACTGAACAAAACTAGGTATTCAGAACACGTCAGTAGATTCATTGGTATTTTTTCAATCACAAATATGACTTGGTTTCTTTGACTTTTCACCATCTGGTTGGTCCAGATTTTTTTTAAAAGATTTTATTCATTTTTTTAACAGAGATGACAAGTAGGCAGAGAGGCAGGCGGAGAGGGAGGAGGAAGCAGTCTCCCTGCTGACAGAGAGCCCGATGTGGGGCTTGATCCCAGGACTCTGAGCCAAAAGCAGAGGCTTTAACCCACTGAGCCACACAGGCGCCCCCAGATTTTTTTTTTTTTAAGATTTTATTTATTTACTTGACAGAGTGAGTGAGCATGAGCATGGGGAGGGGCAGGGAGAGGGAGGAGCAGATTCCCCTCGGAGCAGGGAGGCCGATGCAGGACTCAATCCCAGGACCCTGAGATCACAGCCTGAGCCAAAGGCAGATGCTTAACTGGTTAAGCCACCCAGGTGCCCTAAAGCCACTGGTTGGTCTAGATCGTAAAATGATATGTTGCTAGAATAGTTTCAGATGAAATCTGACATATTCCTTGTTTTTTGTCGTTCTTGTCCTCATCATGTAACCTTCCGGTTATTTAGAAGTCATATACGTACAATGCCTACCCGAGTTATCAATCAGTGGGTGTGTTCTTTCCTATAAGGATGCATTAAGTTTAGTTTCTATTCAGAGTTTTATGTGTTATGTAATTTCAAAATACTCATAATGTTGTTTAGTTTTGTTTTTTTTTTTTTAAGATTTTATTTATTTATTTGACAGAGAGAGATCACAAGTAGGCAGAGAAGCAGGCAGAGAGAGGAGGAAGCAGGTTCCCTGCCGAGCAGAGAGCCCGATTCGGGACTCGATCCCAGGACCCTGAGATCATGACCTGAGCCGAAGGCAGAGGCTTAACCCACTGAGCCACCCAGGCGCCCAATGCTGTTTAGTTTTAAATCATCTTTTTCCCTAGTGAGTTTTATGATTTTAAATTAGATTAAATTAATTCTTTCTGTTAATTGTTCAGAGGTCAGAGATCTCTAGGAGGTATATAACTTGGCTCTGAATCAACATAAGAAAAATTAACCATTTGGTTAAGAAAGAGATGAAAAATAGACTTTTTGGAAATTATGCTTACCTCTCTCCCTACCCTCTGGACAAGACTTTTAGCAGAGGCAGGAAAAACTAAGTTGTTATTCCAGATGGAAGAAAGAGATGATGGTTGAAGGAAGGCATGAACAATGATCAAATAAAATTATATTTTGAAAAAATATCTCTATTTGCATTCTTTCTTCTTGAGATGTCACATTTTTAAATTCACATTTAATGTTTTTGGTTTCTTTCAGCAATTTTACTCGAAACAAACTGACGAGCTTGTCTAGGAAACATTTTCGTCACCTTGACTTGTCTGAGCTGTAAGTAATGATCCTTGTGTGGCATTCAGGGAAACAGTTTCAGAGGAAAGAGTCATTAAGTATTTTTTTTAATGAGTGATGTGCAGATCTATTTTTATATCAAAACTCTTAAAAAATGATTTCTTGGTTTTTTTCCACTTGTTTTTTTATTCTCTCATATAAACCTGATTCAGTAACCAAAACTCAGAAATCTCAACAGTGAGGTATCATTTAGGATGAGTTTAAATGTTGTTTTTACATAAAGATTTGTTTTCTAAAGGAGGGAAAGTGGAAAAAGATGGGGGGGGGGTGGTGATTTCCGTTACAAGGTAACATGTCTCATAGCGTTGGTGATGTCCAGGCCCTCATGGAAAGCAGAGCCAGTCAAAGAGGAAATACCCACGGGCAGAACTCCCTGGTGCCCGCTGGTGCTTGATGGATGTTGGAGGAGAGGTCATCCTTCTCCCTCCCTGCCCATCCTTGTGAGATTTTCTTCTGGGTCTGCCCCTGCACTCAGGATTTATCCTTATGCTCTAAAGTCCTTTGCAAAATGGTAGGAAAAAAGGTTGCCGCGTGTTAGTGACTGATAGCCAGCGTTTCCAGGTGTGCTCAATTCTTGCGCTGGCCCCACGAAGCAAATAGAAACTGTAGATATTCCTATGGTAAGTTGCCCAAAGAACCCCAAAGCGGAAGCTCTGCGTGTCAGTGGAGGCCTAGACGGACAAGGCCTTTGAATACCAGGATGTAGCTTTTGCTCTCACGGTATATATTGCCTGGGTTGGAGGGTCCACGCCTGCTCACAAGGCAAATGTGCAGATGAGAAGATGCCATTCATGGAGAGACGAGTCAGTAGGTTGTAACGAGAGTTGCCTGGTGCCAGGTGTTGGCGATGGGCAGTCATTTTGGACTACACTGAATTTCCTGGTCTTGATGGAAGCTTTCTAACCCAGCAGTGGGCATGTAAAATTTAAAGAAATAATGAAACAGAATGAGAGATGCCCTGTGTGAACCTTTTGAACATCGCTGTGGAACATGTCCTTGACGGGTCAGAATTCAAAGTTCTGACTCCAAATCCAGAGGCTTCCGTATTCTCCTGGCAGCAGATTTAATCAAGTCACTCAACACACGTTCAGTGTGGGCCTGGTTGCGAGTCAGACTCACGCACCGGGCCGTGGGGACGTAAGGGGGACACTGTCTGTGTTTCAGTACTCTGCAGTCTCGTGGAGAGCTAGGAGCGTAAACGAGCCAGTGTCAGGTGCCGTGGCAGTCACTGGAAGACCGGTTTGCCCGTGACCTTCAGAAAGGAGCCAGCTGTCTGCCAGCGTGGTGTGCTCCTGCGGACATTGCTAAGGCCACAGCCGAAGACCCCTCGCTTCTTTATCCCTTCTGTGGGTTCGGTCATGCCTTCGTTTTTGGGAGATTCTTCAGTTTTTCATGGACTTAGAAGGCCAGGAAACCTCTTATTTATACTAGTTGGAGTCGAGGCCCTCTGGATCTCTTCTGCCTTCGATTCTGTATCTGCTGGAGGGATACTGAGAGGCGATCAAGCAGACACACATTAAACGAGGCTGCCATGACCACATTTTCCCCAAAGAGACTCCTGGAAGAGTCTTCGGGGATCCCTGAGATTCTTCGAACCCAACCAGAAAAACCACAGGAGTAAATGATGTTGCAAAGCCCAGGTCCTGTCCTCAAGGAAATCTTAAGTATTGTGGTTAATGCCAGGCAGAGCCTATGTAACGATTGTAAATGGCCTCATTTAAAGGCTCATTACCATAAATGGAATTCATCTTAAATAGGCCACTGAGTATTATAAATAAGCATTTAAAGATTTTTTTTTTCTTGTGGTTTTTATTTTCCTCTTGACTACTTCCTCCGTTACCCATCGTAGGCCACGGGAGCCCAGGCAGCTCAGCTGATGGGTGGCTTGTTCTTCGCAGACCCTCCCGCAGTGGGCTGAGTGGCTCCGTCTGGAGCTCACTTCCCCTGCTCGAAGAAACCCTGAACTTGGGTGTGTGTGTGTGTGTGTGTGTGTGTGTGTGTAGGAGGTCTCAGAGTTCCCCTCCAGGCTCTCTCATTCACATTTACTCCAACTTTCTTGCATCCGCCCCGCTGAACGGTGGTCGCCCAGTGCGGAAAGCTGAGAGTGCCGCCTTACTGGCCCTCAGGTTTCAGCCTTAACTCTGTATTTATAGGCTTATTGTAAAGTCAGATGAAATCGCTCTGCTCTCCACTGTGGTTTGAGCTTATTAAATGAACACACTGGAATCTCTAGCCTGGTCAGGAATAAGTATGTTAGCGTTCTGACAACTTAACGATTGGCATCTTCACTAAAGATCTTAATTGCTATATAATGGCCATGGCAAATTGGTTATGGCATCTGACTTTCCCCCATTCTATGAGACATCCTTTTCTAGCCTCTATTATAGTCCTGTCTTGTTTCCCTATTATTCTGAAAGGTCTTGCATCACTTTGCCTCCTTTGGAGCCCACGGTGGTGTTTGCACCTAGCAGAAGATCAGTAAGTATTAGATAAAGGAATGAATAAGTATTGTGAAACCGTAAAGGTGGGTATGACTCCCGAAGATTGCTGGCCAGAAAGAACTCATAATGTCGCAGCGCTTTGTAATCGCTAGCGTCGTGAACACTGACAAAGAGGAGCCTGATCAGGTGTCATTTTTGTTCCGTGTAGGATCCTGGTGGGCAATCCATTTACATGCTCCTGTGACATTATGTGGATCAAGACTCTTCAGGAGACTAAATCCAGCCCAGAAACTCAGGATTTGTACTGCCTAAATGAAAGCAGCAAGAATATTCCCCTGGCAAACCTGCAGATACCCAATTGTGGTAATTTACTTTCGAATCGATGAATTCTATTTGCTATTAATTGTTCTAATTGCCTTGGTGTGGTAGAGAGTCTGGGAGGATTATCACTACCCAGATTTTATATAGTATACTGTTGAGGTCTCTGGTGAGCTGGGCAACATTTGTGTGCAGTGTGGGGAAATCAGCGGGGAGCAACTTTGCCGACTATTTTTTGCAAGTAGAATATTAATTCTGAATGGATGGCTTTGACGCGCACGGAGAAGAACTGTGCTGTTCATTCCACTGTTTCTTTCTTCATTTGTCTGGTCGTGGCATCCATCGATCCATTTGTCCGTCCTTCCGAAAACTATGTGCGAAGCGTGTGATACTTCCTTGGCCACGTGTTTACACGGCTGGCACCCAGAAAATGGAGCGGGAAGGATCTTGTGGTAGTAGAGTGTCCTCACCATACCCAGAAAACGCAGTTTAATCCAGCACAGTCCCTTCAACTTGTCTTGCTGCCAGATGGCTGTGTCTCCTCATGGGGCACCAGGAATATGCCCTTACACACGCTTTTCCAGGTTTGAGTTTCAAGCCCCTCCTCAGTCTTGCCCTCACTTCTCCTCAGCGTCTGCACCTCCGATTTGCACCTCCAGAATCGGAGAGGACACCCTCTGACAAACGTTCAATTCTTCGTATTGTTTGAGATCCATTTTTCTTGAAGGAAGATAGGGCGGCTGTTCATTTTTAAGGAGAATGTCATGAAAGGCAAGATAAGTATTTGTTTTTTACCCTGAGGGGGCTTGCGAGAGAGCAGTTACTCTTCCCACAGATTTCTCTCTCCTCGAGCCCTGTGGCTTCCTAACAGGGGAATCAGGCTTTGTTCTCTTGCCAACTTCCCTCAGCTTTCTTTGCTAGCCAACACTTAAAAAAAACAAACAAACCCAACTTTTAATATATATCTTTTCCTGATTGATAAGAGGGTGACTGTGCTCTGTTCTGGTATAAATTTGCACCGCTGAGAGAAATCGCCTAGAGGGACAAGAAATTCAGCATTGAGTCACCTGGCTTCTTGGCCGGCTTCCCAAGTCCATGGCTGTTGTGACCACATTGGTTCGGCAACCACTGAGAGGAAGGAAGAGAGAGCAGGGAGCTCCTGCTTTGATTCCTCAAACGGCCCCATAATAGACGTCTGCATTGCCCTTGCCTGAAACCACTTCTTTTCTTAAATTTTAATTTTTGGCTGTGTTGTCTTGACAGTTTTCAGGAATGCGACCCACCTAATGTGTTGTTGTGAGACCATAGCGACTGGAGAGGGCGAGAGTGGGAGGGAACTGGTCCTCATTTTTCCTGATGAATTTGCCAGTTTTTAGTAATTTTCTGCTTGCTGCAAATTAGTCAATGAATTGTGTGTGTGAGGGACTCCGGGAATTCACTGTCCTGACTCAGAGGGAATGGGCTTGATTGCTCGGTTGGGATGATTACGTTCATGGTAACATTCACACCTGATTTCAGTGTCGGTGATGCTTTTCAAAAAAGGCGAATGGATAGACTTATTTCTCTACAGATTTTGTACTCAGACAGTTTTGTTGTTTATCTATTGATTTTTTTTCTTTCCAAGGGTTTTTTTTACTTATTTGTGATTGTACAAGTATTGTTGATACATTTTGTGGTTAAAAAGAACCTGTATTACACGTAAAGCTTGTGTTTTTCTTGTTTGTGATCATTTCAGGTTAGTGCTTACGGATCTATAATATTCTATTTAATCAATGCATGGGATTCATGATAGAATCTATCTAATTACATTAAAATTTCCACATTGATGGCATTTAGCTTATTTCCCATCTTTTGTCACTCCAGAAATGTTAGAAGGAGCGTCTTTGCATGTGCTCTTTGTACCTGTATACAGATGAAAAGGTTTTCCTGCAGTACAGAGCAGGAAGCATAAGTTTTGGCTTATGTGGTTTATACATTAAAAAATAATTGTACCAATTTATAGCCACTCCAGCAAAGCATACCTTGATATAAACAAACTTCTTATCTGTTTGTTTTTCTAAAAAACAGTAGGTCATTGCTTTTTGGTTCGCATTTTCCTGATGACTGTTGGGTATCTTCTGTGTTTAGGGGACATTATGTTTACTCTTCGGTGGTTTGCCTATTTATAACCTTTGTCTGTTTTTCTATAGTGTTTTCCTTTACCACTTCTGGTGTGTTTTATTTTTTTCTTGTTTGAAGATTATTAATTATGTTTCTGTGTTTTTGGAAATATAGGATACTCAAATATTCACCACTCATATTAAAACATATTTTTCTTTTAAGTATCTAGAGATGGCTCCCAGCAAGAGAAGAAGGGAGAGTTTTATTTCCTTTTACTTTCTCTTCCCATTCCTCAGATTGTTGTCAACTAGGATTTTATTTGTAGGTTGTTACTTGACTGTTTTGAAGATTTACCATTTCTTTGTATGTATCATTAACTTTTGTATCCTACTGCCATTTGGAGTGGCTTTTCTTTTTGCTGGTGTGTATCCTCTAATATTTCTCTCAGAGAAGCTAAGAAGCATAAAATCTTCACGTTCTCGCCTGGTGGAAAATCAGATTGTGTTTGTTCTTCTCAGTGGAATTGGCTGAGTATGAAACCCTAGACTCGAAAGAATTCCTTTTAGACCGTTGCAGATATTGTATTATGTTCTTGTATTCAGTGTTGCTGATGAGAGATTGAGGCCAGTCTTACGCGTGCTTCTTGACAGGGAACCTATGCTTTTCTTTTCCTTCTAGAAGCTTTAAAGAGTTTCTCCTCTTGCAAGTTATTCTAAAATTTTTACCACAACGTACTTTGGGGTGTGTGTGTGTGTGTGTGTGTGTGTGTGTGTTTAAAAATTTATTGTTTGACACGCAGCCTACTCTTTCAGGGTTTTTGTCCTAGTTCTGGAAGAGTTTTCTAATTTATGTAGATGGTTGTTTACACTTACAGCTCCACCCACCGTACCCCTCAGCCTCAGTAGCGCTTTCCATCTGCTTGTCTTTTTGTGCTGTGTTACAGGGAAATGGCTTGACTCACTCCTTTGGCCTTCGGCTGTTTCTGCAGATACTGAATTTTTCTCAGTTTCTAATTTCTGCAATCTCTACTGACTGTTTTTTTTTGTTTGTTTGTTTGTTTTGTTTTTTGTAACTGAAACACCTTTTCCCATGTTGGAGTTCATCATATCTCTAGGGTGTCACCAGCACCTAGCACTACTGATTTTTTCTAGTAAGTTTCCCACACTTGTTGCTTCTTGTTGGATGCTGTGTCCACAATGAGTGGGTAGGGACAGGATGGGGAAAGGCTATTCCTCCTGTTGTGTGTGTCCTGAACCAGTGGCCCCGTGTCTCAGCCGAGGCACTGTGTCTTGCCGTCTGCTCCTTCAGTCTTAGGTCAGCCTAGAGCCTCCCTATTTTGTGTAGGGAATACTTATGTGCCCCTTTGGGGCTGGGCTCATTTTCTTTTGTCACACTGTCTTGCTTTCTCTTGTTCAGGGGTTTCTCACAGTGTCTTTTCCACTAGCAGTATGCTGTCTCATTTTCCAACATGGTTCTGGAGTTTCCAAAAATTTTCTAGAGATTGGAGATCAGAAGGGGACGCTTCAGTTTGGAGCTTAGTCTTATATTACTTTTCTTCATCACGTTTTCCCAGTTTGGACTCTTTAAAGAGAAGTTAGACAAATTGAGCAGTAGATTTATACAAGGTGGTTGGATTTAAATTGTTTCTGAAAGTCCATACTAAAGAAATCAGATAATATGTCACTGTCTTCAACTTAGATGTCTTGTTTAGAGCATAGATTTGTGGTTGGTTGGCTTTTCTTTTAGGTCTTGCCCTTTGCAGACTTAAAATATATCTGTTGTGTTTAATTACATCATGGATTCATGGAACGCATCTTCATTTTTTCTTCTTCTTTTTTTTTTGGATGCAACTTGTTAGCTAAGTGTAGGGGTCACTCATCAGAGTATTGTATGGTCTTGTGTGTTTGTTTTGTCATCATAAGCCAACAATTTGCAATAACCATGGTTACTCCCTTAATTTGCAACTGGTAACATCTTAATTTCAATAAGAAAGAGCTACTGAGACTTCATTCATTTATTAGGTGGGTTTTCTTTAAAAACTTCCTCTTTTAGTATTTCACCATGTAAGTATTATATGAACAAACTCTTTACATTTTATAAACAAAAATACATCCTCCATGGTATCAACGTATCCCTGAATGTAATAGGCTTTGATTAGTGTTTGCTGAATTCACCAATTAATAAATGCATGAGCCACGGATGTTATAGTAATGATCGCGTTGGACCAGATTTTTATATAATGGTGCAGATATTTCAGTTACGATAACTTAAAGATTTATATTATTCTAGCTAAATTATAATTTACATAAATTATAATTATTCCATATATTAACATTTTGTCATTCCCTTTGAAATTTCTGTCATCATCCCATTTTGAAAGAGTCTCACGTTCCTTCTACCCTTAGTGATCAAGCGAACATGGTAGGTGGGGCTGGGAAGTTTAATGGCCATGTTACCATTAGCAGCACGGTCAGAATGTCTCACAGTATTTTTCTAGCAGCCCCTCCTGGCGTGAATTACTGTAAATTTATTCATGCTGGGAAACATGTTGTGGTCTGTTTCTCCACAAGGTCCTTTTTAACTTTAGAAAAACTGTATTAATTGCAAGGCAACAAAACACATTCTTCTAAAATTTCCACAGTAATTTGAAAAAAGAGTCGCTAGGCACACTGGTTCTGAAGACAGAGATCAAATCACCCAAGTTCTAAAGAAAGGTTCTTTTGCCAAGGTTGTTGTGCTGATCTAATACAAGAACGCGTCTGCCACTTTGATTGATCTTCAGCATCTAGTTTTGCAATCATTTCCCCTCACTAAATGAGATTATTAAAGAACAGTATACTTTATACTTTAAACTTTTTTTTATCCTATAATTAGGATTTAAATCTCCAGAAGAGAGTTTCTTCAGGAGGTGTTAATAGTGGCTGAGATGTTCTGTTCTAAGTAGACGGCCAATGCATGTAAGAAAGGCATATTCCTCTGGGTCATTATCAAAACAATCCCTCAACCCATTTTACTAGTAACTGGTTACCGTAGAACATGCTAGTCCCACAGTGAATATAAGGTGGTAATTCACTTGATGCTTGGACTGTATGGCTACTATAGAAAACTCCCTTAATGGTCCCACAAGTTGAAATCAGTCCTGCCTTTGGTTCCTTGTTATTTATAACAACAATTCCAATTTTCCACTTCCCCAACCTTCAGACTTTCAGTGTGGAGGTTCCTTAAGACCAATCAACAAAATATTATTTATGGTGGGAGAGGTCAGTTTGCAGGTGCCTGGGAAAAGAAGGCTGGTTCCTTGAGGTAAATTGGTTTTCATGATTTCTTTTTAAGATTTGCTTTTGGTTGTTGCACTGTGGTTTGTAGTACCTGTCTACTTAGCGTGTTTGTACATAGTCTTTCTTTGTTTCAAACCAGGAAACCAGACTGATTGCAATTCTGCTTTGTTAGAGCTTATGGAAGATTTGGGGGAAATGCTGTGTCGGTACTCCGGAAGTTAGATTGGTATAACACATTAATTTCTTACCACCTTAGCTGGATTGACTTGTTATTTCTTTTCTGAAAAAAACAAAACAAAACAAAACAAAACAAAACAAAACAAAAAAACCCCAAAAAACATGTACGAAGTCTAGTTTGCCAGGTTGCTTTGCTTTTACTGGGGATCAGGTTCTGTTTCCTAAAACACAGCAAGCCACACAGTGGACCATTGTTATTCTTTGTCTTTTTAGAATGGCAAATAAAGCTGTTTTTTCCCAACCTGTCAGCCGCTGACACAGTTTTTGTGTTTAGAAGTTTCCTGGTTGCTTTCACTGTAATGACATGGTTCACAGAAGTATAGAAACACAATTTCCAATTTGGGCTTGGAAAGTCACTTTGCTAATTTTCTGTCATTTTTGTAACTGGGTGTAAAGCAGCTACTTCTAAATAGGTCAGGCTCGTTCTGGCTTCTTTCCTGGTAGTGAAATATATATGCTTTAAGAGACAGAGAATTTGGAAGATATGCCAAAAAGAGAGAGCATGAGAGGAGAGGAGAGAGTAGACAAAATCATAATTTATGTGAATATTTTACATACGGAATGGTGACCAAACACAAAATGAACAGAGCTTAAACAAGATAGTTTAAAACAAGATGAGAAAGAACATAATCCCTACTTAGAGGTAAAAAATAAAACCCAGTCCTGACCCATTTCACTCACTGCAAAGCTGAGTTAATAACTCAAAATGATTAGAGGTTAGTTTTCCTCAATGATTAGAAAGTGACACCCTGCCTACTTGATTTTCTTTTTATGTTTGTGGGGATAGGTAGACCGAATTTATTTTTACCCAAATAGTGTGCTAATAATGAGCATTTCTTGTCCCTTTGGAATGGTGATAAAGGAAAGGAGAGAACCTGCATATTTTAAATTAGTGATCCTAAGACATAGTCAACTGTCCAGAAGTGTGTGCTCACGGAAGGGAACAGAGACAGGGCTGAGCCCAGTAAAGGAGGCAGCCAATCCATGTGTTGGTTAAGGCCACGGACAGAAAGAGGTGGGTCAAGCCCAGCTCCTACTTGCTAGCTGTTTAGTTGTGGTACTTGATAAACTTTAACTTCGTCTGGAAATGGGGTTACTGATGACACCTACTTGCAAGAGTCTTCAGCATGCCAAATAACCTAATATCTAGAATATTGCAGATGAGGTCTAGCGCATATTAAGTACTCAATAAACACGAGCTATTAATGTTATTCATACCATTGATATGATTATGTAGCCCTAAATATATTTTACATCTAAATTTAAATATGTGCAATCCTTTTTAGTTTGTCAGGTTACTTCAAATAAAAATAACAAAGCCACAACAAGATACCACAGAGAAAGGGTGTACTCAAAACAGCTGGGGGAATATAAGATCCGTGGAAGTGAACCGATTCTTTTGGAGCAGGACTTCTGGGAGCTTTTTCATACGTAATGTGCATAGTAAACATCCAGAGTTATGGAAGTTACTATAGGCTCTTATTTTTTTTAATCTTACATTCTCACCATCACCCCCCACCCCCCAACAACAGAGAGTGTGTCAAAGAGTCTGAGTTCCATAACACACTTTGGGGAAAGTTCCATGGAAGAGCTGATGGCTCGGATCCCTGCTGAGTTTAAGCATAATGGTCATAGACCCCAAAACCTAGTGAGCAATTGTCCACCCCAACACCCGTCGTCTAAACCCTTGCCACTCAAAGTGTGGTCTGTGGAACAGGGAGTTTGCTCCATGGGTTGGGCTGCGATGCAGACCTACTGGAAAGAAGCAGTGTTTCTAATCAGATCTGCTGGTGAGTCACAGGCACATTACAGTTTGGGAAGCCCTGGTCGAAAGGAAGTCAACCTTTTCTCCGCGTGGCTGGCGACTTCCTGCCGAGGTCCGTAGGCTGGTGCATCTTTTCTGAACACATCCGGGTCAGAGGCGTCTGTGTGGGCTCTGGGTGGCTGGTCAACTCTGCTGTCCAGGGAGGTTGAGGAAGACCTCTCGGAGGCTTAAATCAGGATCCCATGACAGTAGGGCTGGAAGCTCTTGGAAGCACTGCTGAGCTTTGCTCTGTACTTGTGCCGATTTCAAATCTTATTAAGCCAGGAAGTAGTGCCTGGCAAATGGTTTATCCTGCCTTGGCTGTTCACGCCTCCCAATTCATTTTTATTGTGCTAATTAAACCTCAAGTGATATTTCAAGTACAGATTGTTTTTTCCATTATTGAATCTCTGGCCAGCATATTAATGCTTTAGAATTAACGTGAGTCAGATGCTTACTCATTTGTGGAAGACTTTACATCTAGAAGATCTAGACTTGGCCAATTTTGCAGATTCTTTTGGAGACTGCTGTGACAGGGTGATACAATTCTCTATAAATAAAGGAGACTCATTCTTCCTTCACAAATAGACACGTAATTATTTTCTAAATGAACTAAATTCTTAGTTATAGATACATGTTGGTATTTATGCTAAAATGGATCTATGCCGTCTGGGAAGGAAGTAGATGTAGTAGTGAGGGCCTCGAGCTTTGGGTGCAAATGCAAGGTCTACAGGTACGTAGGCAATTTTGGGAGATGTATTAGACTTTTCCGGAACTCATATTCTTTGTTAATTAGATGAGGACAAACACTTAACTTCATGATGGTTGTAAGGGTTACATAAACCAGTCACTGAAAGTACTAGAAGAAAAGGTTCTGGTTCAATGAAAGCCCAGTAAATGATAGTACTATTACTGTAATTAAACACACATTTTTTAGAATTGTTTATATAAATTTAGGCTTGATGGAAAAGACTACATTACGTTTTCTTGGGGAAATAGAGATTATGACATAGCATTCTCTCTTGAGAATCTCTCTTTTAAACTTTTTTTTCTGCTCAGAATTTCCAAACTATTATATACATTTATAGGAAGTGGGAAATTCATCTCATAGTTTGTATTCAAGGTGCCAAGAGAGATATGTCCACGATCTGTTGGTGGAGGAGGTCATACCCTGAGGACAAGCACCAGGGCAGGCTCTGGCTCTGTGATCCCTCCACAATCAGCAGATAAATCTCTAAGCACAAGGAAATGGCAGAGGAGTCAACAGGACGCAAACAGTTGCAAGCTGGAAAGCAGACAGACGAATAGAAACTGAGCTGACACCTGAGAATGCTGGTTACCAGGTTGGCAGAGGGCAAAGGCAAGAGGAAATTGGTTTGGGATGCAGGCTACCGGGCTCAGGAAGAAGCAGGCTTGCAGGCAGCACCAATCCCAAGAGAGTGGGTCAAGTCCCGGATGGAGCCGTTAGTCCCATTTTCACTCCATACATTCCAGGTGACCGCACCCCTCCCTCCTCAGCAGAAAACTGAAGGTTTATTCTCTAAAGAGTATAAAGTCAGTATTATGAGGAACTCCTGAAAGAGCTGAGGCTGTGAGAACCACAGAGAGAAGGATGGATTTATATACCGAATATCGATATTTCCGTCCCCCTTCCTCTTCCGGGTAGGACACTGGAAGAGCATTATCTGAATAATCTGACCAGACTCTGTCCCAAAATGACCGAATGATATCGACATCAGGAGGTACCCAGGAAAGAGGCTAAGAATATGGCCCTACAAGGAAACCAACCGTTAAATGCACAATGCCTCTAGTGCCTTGTTCTTAAAGATGTCTGAACGGCCAGTGATACCCACTGTTTGAGAAAAGCTTATAACAAGAGACAAATAACCAAACAAAAAGATGAAGGAAAACAAGTTGCCAGAAACAATGTTGATGTGGAGAGAAGAAAAGTTCAAAAAGAAATGAGCAAGATCTCAAAGAGATCAGGCGATAGTGCACCCAGGAGACAAAAACAGGGTCCTATACCAATAGACCATTCAGGAACAAAAGAAGAGCCTTGGAAGCTAAAATATGACAGATTGAAAACCTCTGAGTAGGAAACTCAGAGTCTTAGGGGGCATTTTTGAAACCCTGTGAAAGAACGTGGCTTTCTGTGGGTTGCTGACAGGAAAGGTTCTGAAGAGTCTTGCGGGCACTGAAAGCCGGGTCTGGTTGGGAAGTCCTCTGCCGATGGTGGGGACACCGGGAGACAGACCCCTGGGACAGTCTCGTTCCAGGCTGGTTTTGGTCATAAAGAAGAATGGCTTTGTCAGTAAGGACTGTGTCATGGGAGAGGAGTTTATACACAGTTCTGTGGAGACAGTGGGTCAGGGAGCCCTAGGTGGGTGCTTTATTGCAGTTAATGAGTATTGAAGATGAATTGCCTTTTCTGACCTCTGGGTTGCTCCTGAGTTCATGAGGCGTTGTAGGTGTACGGGACATAACTGTCGGGGTGAATGCAGCCCTGAGCAGTTTCTGATACCAAGTGAGAGACTAGCTTGACAGGCAGGACCTGGCATATGGTTATTACGCTCTCTGGGACACGCTTTCATACAGAAAATACTGTGAGTCCCATGTGAGTTAAAGCAGTGTAAACACCCAATAGGTGTGATAGTTTAAGGAAGTGGTAATGGCATCAATAAAGCTTTTGAAATGTGGGAGTATAGATCCATGTGACTTTTTTTTTTAATCATACTGGAAATTTTACTATAACCCGTTTTTCCCTTGATATTGAACTATGACTTATATAACTTTGGGACATTCTGGTATTTTAATGGTCCAGCTTCATGTGTGAAGAATGCTTTAATACTGCATTTTCTTGGGGCACCTCAGTCGGTTAAGCATCCCACTCTTGGTTTGAGCTTGGGTCATGATCTCGGGGTCCTGAGATCGAGCCCCGCATTGGGCTCTGCACTGAGGGTGGAGTGCGTTCCAGAGTCTCTCTCTCCCTCTCCCTGTGCCCCTCCCTCCCTCTAAAAACAAAAACACCCCCCAAAGCTACATTCTCTTCTGTAATCTGACTGTCTCAAAATCTAGGTCTGATGGTGGGGTCATCTTTATGAGTCACTTAGCATAAAAAATGGATTTATACAAAAATATAGATGCAACAAAGGGGAAAATGAGGGGAACGACAAGACAAGATGGTCTACAGATACCAATTTATGTTTTATAAACTAGATTTTTTAATAGTAAAAAGTTATGCTGCAATAATATTTTTCAGCAGTGTGCAAAATTTGTTTTCAAACCTCATAACTGCACATTTTTGGTGCACCTTAAACCTGTAAAGCTTACCAACCCAGCACTTTTTCAGATCAACATAAATCTGTCTCGGGAAGTAAATAATTACTGATTCTAAAGCATGAAGAGTTTCTGATTTTTTGCTATTACTTTGACAATGCATCGAATGATTCATATATGTCTCCACTTGACTTTTCTTGTTCCACAGGTTTGCCATCAGCAAATTTGGCCGCACCTAACCTCACTGTGGAGGAGGGAAAGTCTATCACATTATCTTGTAGCGTTGAAGGTGATCCAGTCCCGAATTTGTACTGGGATGTCGGTAATCTGGTTTCCAAACATATGGTAAGGCTTTTGTTTGGCTCTGGGTTCCTAGAGAGATGAGAGTGTCTCAGAACTTGAGATTGGATTCATCTAGTGATGATCCCTTACTATTTTATAGGACCATACAGAGAAATTTATGATGAGTTTTTGATGTACATTTACTTTCTGTTCATTCTTGTAATTAACAAAGAGGAGTGCAGGTTTGCATTTGAGTTGTGTATATCCAGTAGATTAGAGTCTCTGGGTCTCTAGTGAGCTTCTTATGTCCTCGTGAGCAAGGTAAGGGATGTTTATTGTGGTCTTTTCCCTTGGAGAGAGGTAGATAGGAATCCGGGGATTAAAGAAACTTCGCTCATTGAACAGTTATACTCTAGAGAAATAGAATAGCTCTGGATTTACACTTCTGCCTGGCCCCAATTCAGGCCAGAACCCTTTTCCAATGGTGTATATTTTTTTCTTTAGGTAGGGGGAGAAACCCCAAGTCTTATCACTTTGGGATCAGCCCTAATAAGGATTGTTTTTGTCTGTTAATTCTTTTGTAGAATGAAACAAGCCACACGCAGGGCTCCTTAAGGATAACTAACATTTCATCTGATGACAGTGGAAAGCAGATCTCCTGTGTGGCAGAAAATCTTGTAGGAGAAGACCAAGATTCTGTGAACCTCACTGTACATTGTACGTAATCAGACGGGCATATGTTTTTAATAGCCAATGATCATAGACATACATGCATTTGTCATTGGGGCCCTTTGGGTGCTGCTTAAGTGTTAAAAAAAAAGTGTGTACAGTGTTTTGTGTGTATTTTTTAAAGAAATATAAGAAATATCAGTGTTCTATTTCTGCAAATCTCTCTTACACATGCATGTCTTCCTTTTAAGTTGTTTTTTTTTTTAATCTTAAATTTGTCCTCTTGTGTCTTCCTCTGTGGTTTTTTTTTTTTTTTTTTTGAGAGAACATATTTTGAGCTGGTTATCCGCCTCTTGCTAATCAGTTTTCGTTTATGTTCTGATATACCAGTTTCTAAAATCTTGAAAACTCTTGAAAATATGAAGATTTAAATTTATTTCACCTAAAGCACGGTCTATTCACGAACACCCGAGTGTGCTGTTGACGCGATAAAACCTCATTAGCTTGACATCAAGTTTTTGTGGGCAGGTTGGCGGAGTCCTGCCTAAATGACCGAAAATTATTATCAGCTGCAGAAAACGTTTATTATGATGGGTTTACATTTCTGTATACGTTCAAACTAAGATATGGGCTATTATGCTTCTTCAGCGTATGTGCATTATTTTCCAGTATTAAAAATCACACCACACTTATCTTAACATTCCAGATTGTAGCGTTTCATGCGAACATGTACTCCAATAAAAAAATCACATGTACTTTGCACATCGTTCCAAATTCTGAGCTAATCAGTATAAATTCATGAGGTTTTACTGTGTCTGGGTCAGGATTTGGATGAGAAAACCACAAGTGGGCACGTGTGTATGTACAAATACACATTGCGCACATGCAGACACATGGATACGCTGGCTAGTGTTCACCCACGGCACAAATTCTGTATGTGATTGTTGGGGTGCATGACTGCAATCACCAACCGTAACCCTTTGTCACTGTGAGCACAACCTCTGTGCTCAGTAGGTACTGGACTTATAATTTCTCATCATTTTGACCCACCCAGAAGCCTGAAATCAATGTTAATCCCCAAACACATGCAATCAGCTTCCGACTTTATGTCTGTAAGTCAACACTTCACCAAAAGCTCTTTTGAGCATGGTGGAAGGAATAAATGGGTCCTGAGCATGGGGGCCTGGGCTGGTGGGAGGAAGGTAAGTGTTGTCCCTACCCTGCTGGGGTCCTTGTATTTGTAACACAGACCTACAAATCAGGACGCTCACATTCAAAATTTCCTCTTGTAATATCTATGGTGGTTGCCATGGTCTGAGGAATTGACCTTATCTATCAAAATCTAGATCAAGAATAAAAGGAATAAATGGTGAAGAATTTTAACAACTGTGACAGCTTTGGTAGTGCCTCTGGCCAAAGTGTTAGCAGGCTGTAATTCCCCTCCTTGTGTGATGAACCCGTACCACAAGAAGCAGGTCAAGAGGGAAGGGCTTCTGGGTCGGACATCAGGAGATCAGGATCCCTGTTCCAGATCTGTCTCGCTCGCTAAACTTGACCAAGTCCTTTAACCTCACTGGACTTGGGTTTCCTGACCCGAGAAAAGACACTATGAGGTCTCTGGAGGTATTTTCCAGTCCTCAATTATATTGTTATCAAAGTCAGACCGCATTAAAATAAACAATTATGAGGGACTTTAAGTACCTTTCCTCAGAATAAGTACTCTGTTTAAAGATGCTACTTGAATGTTTGTTTCCCCAAAGGATAGAGTGCTTTATTTTTTAAAGTTTAAGTAATCTCTAGTTTGTTTGTCTAAGTTTGGACAGAACCCCAGACATTTAGAAAGGATCAAAACATTGGCTTCTGAAATCTAGCAAAAATGGAGTGTGCTGTAATGAAATGTCATGCTTTTTTTTTTAAAAGGGATTTATTTGTTTGAGAGAGAGAGAGAGAAAACAAGCAGGGGGAGGGGTGGAGGGAGAGAGAGAGAGAGAGAATGTTCAGCAGACTCCCCCCTGAGTGCAGGGCCTGAGTGGAGCTTGATCTCACGACTCTTGAGGTCATGACTTGAGAGCCACCAAGGCACCTTTAAAGAGCATTTACTATTGGCAATCAGCAAAAAGTACCAATTAATCATACTTTACAATAATCAGTCTGCATTGGTAGGAGCATTCATAGCCTTAGTCAATTCGATCTGTTTTCGATAAATGATGTGAGATTTGGGCTTCCGGCAATATTTCCGAGGTCATTTTTGTCCGTATTTGTGTTGTTTAGTGAAGGACCATAAAAAACAGTGGCCCTCAGCATTTTGGTGACAAATCTACATAAGATCAAGGCATATTTATTTGAAACCAAAGTTGACTTCAAATGAACCCTCTTCTGCTGTCAGAAATCTCCGCAATCTATTTGGAGCTGGTTCTCACACTGAATAGATTTGAAAAATGACTATGATTCATGGGTCTTAAGTATAGGGAAAGGAGTCTCTTTGAAACTCTCTGTAGGGAATTCAATCAGCCTTGATGATGATTCAAAATATTGATGGATTCCAGAGTTGCCGGTCCTGTATTTTCTTAAACCAAAGGGTCCTTGAATAAAATCCCCTATTGATGACACAGAAATCTGGAGATGGGGAGAATTCTGAGCGTTCTGGTGCTATTAACTCTCTCTTTTTCAATTTAGTTGCTCCAACTATCACATTTCTCGAATCTCCAACCTCAGACCACCACTGGTGCATTCCATTCACTGTGAAAGGCAACCCCAAACCAGCGCTTCAGTGGTTCTATAATGGGGCCATATTGAATGAGTCCAAATACATCTGCACTAAAATCCATGTTACCAATCACACGGAGTACCATGGCTGCCTCCAGCTGGATAATCCCACTCACATGAACAATGGGGACTACAAGTTAGTAGCCAAGAATGAGTACGGGAAGGACGAGAAACAGATTTCTGCTCACTTCATGGGCTGGCCTGGAATCGATGACGGTGAGTACCTGGCGTTTCAGCACGGAGGGGGGAAGGCAGGGGGAGTGGGAGGGGAGATGATAGGGCATGTCACCAACTGTTGACAAAATGGTGCTTATAGGAAACCACCCCCAGACCCAGTGGCTTAAAACACCATTATTTAGTCTTGCTTATGGGTCAGAGGGGCTGTTTTGTTCCGTGTGTCTTTATTCTGGAGTATAGGTAAAGAACTACCAGCTACATAAGAGACCTGCTTCGTAGTAGCTAGTGTAGACGGCAAGCAGGCAACTAGAAATAGGCTTGGCTTCTCGGGGACTAGCTTCGGTACCGGTGCATGGTCTCTTCGGGCTGCATACCACCAGCCAATGGAAGCCATAGGGCCGAAGCCAAGTCCAAGGGCAGGGACTCATACTCCCAAGGAGGTGATGGGAGGATGAATCATTTTGAACAATAGTCAGATGCACCCATTATTTCTATCTCATGTGTTAAATGATGTTCTGTACCAAATGATGTTTTGTACCCCAAATGGCAAAACCCATGCAAAACTGTGGGCAGGTGAACCATATTTGGTTGGCTCATGAACTGGTGAAGATGTGTTTCCTAGCCCCCTTATCCGTTTGGAATTCAGAATCCTGCCCTCCCACCATGGGTGAGAGACCAGGGTCCTGGAATGTGTGGCTTACCCGGGTCGAGTGCAGACGTTCTTCTGTTGGATCCTGAGTTGTGTTTCTAGGAGCGGTGACTGTTTCCCTCTGACTGATGATTTGGACTAGGCACAGGATGGCTGGCCTTCAGGAGTCCATTTCGTGGCCAGCAGGAGAATTCCAGTGTGAGTCCCAGTTATGGCAGGGACAACTGTCATGCCTTTACCTGCTTCAGAAACTGTCGTTTGGCGAGTGTTCTTACTTGCTGAATCTTGTTGCCTGAGTACTTGATAACACTGTGGAGGCTGAGGCCTGTTTGGACTTTGGGACCTGGACCTGAGTAGAATTCGCTGTAACAACGCTGAATTAATCACAGCCACACAAAGATGGCTTGGCAGAGGAAAGGGAAGATGGAAACTTAGAGGCCAGGGAGGCAGGGGCTGCATGGGCAGTGTGAACTTGGGGGCTCAACGGGCAGCCCCAAGGGCAGAGATGATGCTTGAGAAGCCACCTGTAGCTAACGGTTTATTCCATTACACAATAAACCTCTCCAATACCCTGGTGTTTATTAAATAGCTTTTTAAATGCACAAGCTTCCTTAGCGTGTTCAAAGCGTTGTTTGAATTATGCGAATGTGATTTACAAACAGCCTTTCAGGAGCACATAAAACAAGCTATGTTTGGACACCTTGCCCAGGCTACCCTTGGCGGTTGTTTTCTGTGCCATTAAATCTTCCTCTTCATTGAGAGTTTAGCTGCTTGGCTCCGTTTGCTGTAGTAAATCTCTAGATCACTGTGTTTCTTCCTGCACGTTTGGGGGAGTACAGCCTTAGAGTAAAATCCACAGACTCTGCCTGGGGACAGCCGCTTTATGTATGTTTTTAAATAAATGTTCTATTTATGAATGATTTTAGATGTACCAGACAGTTGCAAAGACAGCACGGGGTCCCTAGACACCCCTCATCCAGTTGTCACTATTGGGAACGTCTCACATTACTGCGGTGGCCTTTGTCAAAAGGAAGAAACTGACATGGGCCCATGACTATTAACTAAACTTCAGACTTTATTTGAATGTTGCCAGCAGTTGCCTTTTGAAACTGTTGGAGGTGAACTTGATTCAGGGTGAGGGTCTGGCATCGGAAGGTTCTAGAAGTGGTTTGTGCACTTTGATTGATGCTCGGTCCTGCCAGGGTAAAGCTGCTGGCTTCTATTTAACACAGGGCGTTGATGTATTTTCTTTTGAACATTTCTGTGTGGTGCCAATATTTGGTAGCGCTCCACTCCTCTTACCCATGTGGCCTCGTTTTTATCGATTGCTTTTGTTAGTTTTAACTTAGCTAATGATAGGAAAGAATTGATTTCTGGTGTAAGAATCACCTGGAGTCACTCACGTATTCCCTTTAAAGGAAATAATCATCTTTCAAAAGATAAAAGTCAAGGTTAACGTTATGAAGACATTTGTTCTTTCCTTCTTCTTGTTTTTATCAAATCTTTGGAATATAAATATCTGCTTTTAGGAAGGACGATTTTTCCCCCTTTAAGTATTTACTCAAGGGCCGGCTATCATGGAGTAATAAATGAAAGTGGAAATAAAAGAGACTTGGCCCAGGGTGATAGTGGATATAAATGGCCCTTGTGGGCTATAAACCAGTGTGACCAATTAGAGATTGACCTCACTTGGCTTGTGTGATAGAATCTTTGGTATTTATGAGATTTGTAGTCATAGAATACAGATAATGGCCTTTTAAAGAATTGCTTCCTTTCCCTCTTACCCTCCTTTAAAACTAAAGAAAAATAAACAAATAGAAAATATTAATATATATATATTTCCCTGCTGGTCTAAAGTTTACAAGTTTAGGATGACACGTCAAATGTGGGCTTATATTCCTTTAGTATTTCTGTTGTTGTCCCATAGTAATTGGTAAGAAGAAGTTTAGCTCTTACAAATCTTTTTGATAAGATGTTTCAGCTACTTTATTTGAAGAGACTTTTTTTTTTTTTTTTTGGATTGCAAGTTTCCTGGCTTGTGAGGAAGCAGGTGGCCTGGGAGGGGTGAAGTGAGCTGCTTTTCCATATGCGGCCAGGAGACTTAAATGGTGGCTCTGCTGTCTTCAGAAAGTGCCTGCCTTCTTCAGCTCAGAACCGAGATTGTTATGGGGGTAGTCACCTGGTGTAGGAATTCACTGTCCATTTGTAGATGGAAAATGAAGCGCGACGAAAGAAACAAAAACAGAAATAAAAGCAAAGAAACAAAGTCCCTCAAATAAAAGTTGGTGAGCTTTCTGGTGAAGAAGATGGACTGGCGGGATGTAGTGATAGCCTTGATGACCTTTCATACCTCATGGTAGGGAAGACACGCTGCTCCTTCCTCCTTGGAGCAGAGAGACCTGGAGCCGGCACCGGCCAGGTCAAGAGGGCACCATCCGTGGGGTGTGAGGCCGTCGGCAGAGATCCCCATACAGTGTCTCTCCAGAGAGCCGGGACCTCGCAGACTCTGACACCAGACCCAGCCAGGGTGCTAATGAGGACGGACAGGTGTGATGAGACCTTTCGATGTCAGCAGGGCCCCAGACACCAAGCCAGTGCCTTCCCATCTGTTAATCACTGGCAACCTGGCTAGTGACCGAGAAAGGGAGGGAACACTTTCCCAAACTCCAGACACCAGACTGATCACTTTGGAGGCCACGTTTAGAATTGAACTTGGCTCTGATCAGTTTGGGGTCACATTTAAAGCCCAAAACTCAACCGTTCGCTTCCAAATGAAATTTAGGAAACTGTAGCATTTATCCTTCCAGCACCCTGAGGAGTGCAGCTTGTAACCATCAAACTAATTTTATTTCATTGCTGTTTTCCATTGTCCCTGGAACATGTATTCATTAGGAATAATTTTCTCTGGCTTCTGAATGCTAGTATCCTGCTCCTTGTCTCCTTATTGTGCATTGGAATCAACTGGGGATTTTTAATGGTTATGTCATTAGTTAGCACACATTTCTAGGGCCCACCTCTAGCAATTCTGATTCAGCGGCTCCCGGATGAGGCTCAGACTTTGGCCTCTTCTATTTTTAAGATCCCTGGTGACTCCAGTATGCACCCAAAGGTGAGTGTCCCCAGTCTGGATGAGAACTCTGACCCAAGAAAGATTTTTCTGTTCCTTGTTGAGTAACAGACAATCCTTTGGTCACTTTAGGTTCCAGACTAAAATCTCAATTGAAAATAGCATGTCTTTCTGAGTTAGAAATCAGAACTCTGGACTTAATTTAAGGCCCAGTTTCTTCTCCTCTGCCAGTCCAGGCTGTCAAGATGCGGGTGGGGGCCGGAGCTGGCTAAGGAGAATTCAGGCCTTCTGTTGCCCAAGTAGAAGGGAGGGGGCCTGGGGCCCAGTGGCCAGCAAGTGTGCTTACTGGTGGCTTTGTCTCTTGGGACCTAGGTGTGTTCAATGCTGATTCGCAGACCTTCCTCCTGGATAGCTTTATGGGATCTTGGCAATTCCTTTCTCTGTGGGCCCCTCTCCTATGGTTCCCTTACAACAAGCAAACGTGTCTCCATTCCAGTTGGTGGAAGCATCTCCTTCCTCAACACCCAGGGGCAAGGCTTCTGTTGCAGGGGTCCCTCTGCCCCCTCAAAGGAGCTGTGGTCAGGATGGACTTTCTCTCATAGGGCCTCCTTCTGGTCCACAGGGAGGCCTTGTAGTCCCTCATCCTGACTCCTCTGGGCTTACAGGTCGAACTCAAATGCCACCTGCCTCTTGCCACCATAGGTTGTCTTAGCCTTCTCTGGCCAGAGACAGGCACTCGTCCTCAGAGCCTTCTGCCTGCAGGGAACGCAGTTTGGGTTTTCAGAATGCTGTCCTGAGGCCCCATGGCTACGTAGAAACTTCCATAGAAGTCCCGTATAAGCACCTGCCGTCCTCTTTGGGACCTCTGGAAGTCTCAGTGTGAAGCCAAGGTTTCAAAGGACACGGATCCACCTCCAGCCTAGGCAGGCACCTGAGAATAGCCTCCCCAGCGTACCCATTCCTCACCTCCTTTGTGGCCATGAGGAAGAAACTTTGTACCCACAACCACTTTTCTCTGAGTACTGCTTTGTCCTCCTTATCCAAAAGCTTGTACATGCCCAGAGAGGAAGACTTCAGGGCTCTGCCACTTGACTACATGAACTTTCTAGACTTGGCACTCTAAAGAGAAAATGAAGTCACAGTTGGGTTCCTGGAGAGGATAGGTAAATGAAAGCTCCTTCTGGTGTCCAAGCTCCTCCTCCTTCCCCTCCCATTCAGAATGGGCTCAAACGTATGTCACTGGGGACAAAACATCTCCCGCCCTTACCCCTAACATTTGTTACGGTCACAGCCGAAGAGTACCCACCTCTCTCGGTAGTTGGGTGTTTTTAGGTTTGCTTTATGTTTCATTGTAAAGTTGCCATCCTCTATGCCCACTGTAGCCTTTGGACTTTGGCTTATAAGTTAGGGCTTCCCAAACTTTAATGAGCATAACTCTCCTGGACATCTGCTAAAATGCAGGTTCTGATGCCATGGATTTGGGAAAGGGTCTCAGATGCTGCGTTTCTGACCGGTTCCTAGCTGATGCGGACGCTGCAGGTCCCAGACCACACTTTGAGGAGTGTGGACAGTTCCCTTCTGTCCTGCAGAACCTGGGGGAAGCCATTGGACGAACTGCATGGACATTCGCCAAGATGGTGGCACTGACTCCTTGAGAATATTTACGAGTAATAATGATAAAAATACAGAATAGTTTATACACAGAGATGAGCTCTAACAGGGTTTGGCAAAAGGTAGGATGGATTCAATGTGTGCCTTAAGGAGGTTTAGGGAGAGTGGATAAAGTTGAGCCCTGATGGGGCACACAGATAGGAAGCATGGGGCTATCCTGAGAAGCTCCAAAAATTCTGCTTAGAAGCCAGAGATAAGACTTACCTGGGGTAACAGTGATCCACTAGGTGGCCGTCATTGACATCTAGTCCTACATCCAGAAAAGCCCTCTTGGGCACTCAAAAGTGGGCGTGGAGAATGAGTGGAGGTTAGAAGCGGTGAGTGCGTCTTTTCAAGCAGAATGGTAAACAGAAATCAGTGGCAGAGAGATTACTTGTGAGCGTAATCAGGAAGAAACCTGGGGCCTTTGCTGGCCTCTTTGGATCAGATAGCACAAGTGTCAAGAATTTTCAAGGTCAGGTATTTCTGTAATCATGAATGCGTTGATTGTTGAAGAGTAGATTCTTTTATCAAAATCTCACCCAAGTGATTAATACTTTAGCCTTGCCACGAACCTAGCCAGAGCACCGGGTGATAAAACACCCATGTTCGAAAGCTTCCCATTCTTCAAGCAGTACATAAAGAGTCTCTCTATGGCCCACTCATTCAGGAAGAATGTCACAGCTCAAGAATGCTCATTCACACAAGCAGTGGGAGTTAGTGACTTATGCTTCCTAAATTCGGGAGCAGTTGTCTCCTATGCAAAATGTGCGTCGGGAACAAACTATAAATATTGGAAGAGTTTTCCCCACAGCTTCCCATTCGTGCTGTTTTATCAAAAGATTCATGACGTCTGGATGAACTAGAGCTCTCTGCAGCACTTAGAATTGCCCTCAAACTGGCAGATTTAGTTTTGGTGTACTTGGGCCAAAGAATGTAGGGAGAGGAAATTTCTCCAAATGTTACACATTAAGAAAATATAAAGCCCCCCACAACTTGCTCCTTGGCCGTTTGTCAGGAGCCGTTCGTTCCTTGTCCTGGGAGCGAAAGGA
Source organism: Martes martes (assembly GCF_963455335.1). Taxonomy (NCBI): domain Eukaryota; kingdom Metazoa; phylum Chordata; class Mammalia; order Carnivora; family Mustelidae; genus Martes; species Martes martes. The sequence continues at coordinate 26,604,567 of NC_137900.1, forward strand.
AAGAAAGTTCGACGGACTTTTCTGGCTTAAATAACCGAGAAGGGTATGGTTTGGCTATAGGCTCCTAATAATCATGATAATTAAGATTTATACTTAAATAGTTCTTTAAATCTCAAGAGTACTCATGTTAATTAATTATGCTTCCCGAAGCTCCTGATGAGTTGCCAGGGCCAATGCTATTATCCTCTCTTGAGGTATGGAACATTCCTTTGTCACAGGAAAAGTGAAGAGCTCCCCCCTCACCCCCCATGCTGCAAAGCACATTAGCGGTTCAGCCAAAAATGAAACCCAGACGTTTGGACCCCCATTGTGTGGGGGCCCTGAGTTCTGCCTGCCATTTAGAAAAGGAAGAGGGAAGCATCCGGAAATCAGAAGGAGGGACTGCCATGAGTTAGACAACAGTGCTGACAAACCAAGGACAGTCGATTTGGAAAGAATGAATCTTTTGCGATTTCTTTATCATATGGAATTCTTTGAAATATTTTTCACAAACACACTAAACAGAGTCTGGGAACAGAATTGAGAGAGAAGTCTTTTTTTTTTTTTTTTTTTTTTTTTTTTTAAATAGGGCATTAGAGAGGGACTAAAAGCTGAAAGGAAGGAAGCCACTGTGTCTTCTTCTGGCCTTCACCATCATTTTTATCTATGCAGCAGGTTGGAAAGGGAACCCTCCTGCCTTCCCACTCTTAACTAAGAGTCTTACAGTTAAAAAGTCATGGAGTTTTACTCACGAGGACTTAAGCAGAGTCCTAAGATTTACTCACGAGCTGTAACAGCTTAGAATAGAGAAGCTCGAGTCTTCCCTTTAAAGGTATTTCGCACAGAGGTCAGAGGATGCTGAAGTGCTTTGGTCTGACACGTTGGGGAGCAAGGACTTTATCATTGATGTTCAGAAGCCTGAATGCCCTAAGGTCCGTCCTTTGGAGGTGCAGACGGCCCCGTTGCAATCTGGAGCTTTGTCAGGAGCGTGTGTGTGGCCGTATATGAGGTGTCCTGTTTGCACCGGGAGCATGGCAGGCTGCCTCCTGCACCTGTTAGTCCCAGTCCCCAGATTCCCGACAACAGGCCCGAGGTCCAGAACAAAGCACAAGTGCGTGTAGCACTTGCCAACGCTTGACACACTCTCCAGAAAACAGAATTGGAACATGAGATAAGCAACAATTTGTGCTTGGCAGTCACCTTCCTTGGGTTGGGGAGGAGCAGCTCCTTCCAGGCTGGAGCGAGCTGGAGGGTCATGTGCTGCTTGTTTGGAATGGAGTGGGGTTGACGGAGTTCCCGGGTTTTCAGATTTATTCCAGAAATTTCCATATTTTATTCCGGTGGTTTTCAACATGAAGCTTTAGGGTTTGATGCTTAAATATGAGATTTCTTGCTTGGTGAGCTACTGGGATGGTATTCAAGGAAGCACAACTCTGCTCTCAGCCCCCTTACAGGCTCAACCTCCTTATCTTACGTTCGTTCTCTTTTTGTTGGCTTTCCCTCTCATCATCAGTGTTGATCTCTCCTTGCCCACCTTTTCGTCCTGAATATCTCAAACAGGCATTTCTACCTATAGCCTATAATGATATATAATGAGCACGTTTAAACTAAGTGGAAGAAACCAGTTAGAAATTAGACTTAAAAATGACAGGATATTTTCCCAATATGACCATTGGCAGAGGTCTGAAAAGGAAGGGGTGACCTTGTCTTGTGTCTGCATTTAACATGATGTTAATAACTATCTTCCTCTTGGAGTATAAGCACCACAGGAGGTTAGCTTGACCGAGAAGTTGCTAGAAGCAAAATACTGTGTTCGATGAGCTGGGGTTAGCTGGAGTACTGTGACCCTTGTTTGTGCTAAACTTTTTTTTTTTTTTTTTTTTTTTTTAAATATTTTATTTATTTATTTGACAGACAGAGATCACAAGTAGGCAGAGAGGCAGGCAGAGAGAGAGGAGGAAGCAGGCTCCCTGCTGAGCAGAGAGCCCGATGCGGGGCTCGATCCCAGGACCCTGGGATCACGACCCGAGCCGAAGGCAGAGGCTTTAACCCACTGAGCCACCCAGGCGCCCCTGTTTGTGCTAAACTTTAGGTCTGTGTGTCCGCCCATGTGCCGGGCTTTCTAAATCTTTGTACGGAAGAGGTGTTTCTTTATTGTAGCGAGCTGGCCCTCCTCAGACATTGTATAGTATGGCCAGGAGGGGCAAATAGAAAACACCTTATTGTTCTTCCCTCATTGTCTTCCTGTGAGTTTCATAATCCCACACTAAATTTGTGTCTTTCAGACCACAAAGGTCAAGTGACAATTCTTCTCATACGTTTGCGAAAACGAAGTTAGGAAAATGTAGTACTTTTCAGAAAGCATAGATGTGATCTAATGGTTTTGCTGGTGAACTTGGTAGGAAAGGCATGCGCCAATAGGAATTGTAGGTCTGGAAAAAGACTAGTTTTCCAGATTATGGGCTAACCTATTTACTTTTGATCCCATCCCAAATCCTTTTTCTATACCTGGTATTTGCTGCATTGAACTGATCTGACGTTCTGGATGTTCCCTGGGAGTCTTGTGTGAGTAATGTGTTTAGGTGTTCCCTTTCTGTGACGAGGTCGATTACACCTGTACATCAGTCTTCCCAGTATGTGGTTTAGATAAATCTGGCTCTGGATCCTCAGCCTTTTTACTTCTTTATGGGATTGCATGTGTAAAGGCAGGAGGTGACTGTGTGGGAGGTCCCTCAGGGCCTGAGGACAAATCAGGGTGACCGACTAGTCCTAGTTTTCACGCTTAAAGTCCTATGTCTGGGGAAAGCCCTTGTTTCTGGACATGCTGCAAGGATTTGCCTGGGACTATCCCAGTTTTGAGACTTAAAGCTCACTGTCTCCGGAATGCCCTGGGTCCCAGGCAGCCAACCTAGTACAAACGAATGTCTGTATACTTATATCCAGATACTTAAAAAATATGAATCAAGTTAATGAATTGTTTAATAAAATAGCTTCTGTCTTCCTACTTTGGCATATATATGTGTAGAATGACCTGAAAGGCTGGGTTCGAGGATCTGATTCTTGTGGATTCTTGGAGTTCCATGCTGGAACCTAGCAGTTTGGGTAGAGCCGGTTCCCAGCCATTGCCCCTGCCCTGTGCCTCCCACTATACGATGAGAGGTATATGAGAGGCAGTGAGCAGGCTCATGGATGTGACAGCTCACCTGCCTTTGCTCAACCCTTCCCCCTCCCTTGGGTCTTGGGTCAGAAGGTGCTCATCCTGGTGGTGTGGCCATCTGTGGGCTGACAGATGAAGGGAAAAGGCTAGCTAATCCTAGGATGTGTGTCTGCGGGGAGTACGGGGAAGGAGATGTGAGTCCTGGGTCCTGGGTCCTGGGTCCTGGATTGAGGTCTAGAAGTAGAGTGTGAATTCTGGTGGGCAGGTATAATTACAGAAGCTGACTTCTATATTGAGGGCACTGTAAGGAGGGGACCAGAGGGGGATCTTGTAAAGGAATGCATTAGTGAGCAGCTCTTGACTTAGTGAGCAGTTCAATGACTTGCTCACAGTGGGGTACAGATCCTTTCCTTCAGTGAGGGTAGGAAATCCTTACAGAGATAGGACACCCACTCAGTCCAGGGACTCTGCAAAGGGAAAGGATTTCAGCAGGTGGGTGGGTGCCCTGCATATGACGTCACCAAGGCTGCCACTGGGATTTCATGCTGCTTTATTCACTGAATTATCTTTCAGACTGCAAGACAGCCTTCAAGGCCCTTTTCCACTGCAAATAATTCTGATAACACATACTAACATATAATACCTCAAGACTACCTTGAAATGGTGTCTGAGATAATAAAAGTCAAAATACTATTGAAATATCCTAGAATCGATGACTTTGCATAAATTGATACAGAGCCATCTCCTATGGTGGCACAGGGTGTGCACTGCACAATTTCGGGTGGTGTCATTCACATAGACTACAGCCTGAATGGAGTCCCATGTAGCATGGAATACTCAGCAGTTTGAAGCTTCCCTGAATCGACGTACACAACCATCTACTTAATGTTCCCCTGTTAGTTGAACTGTGTTAAAATTCTGATTTGAACGTTAAGGCCATGTTTACTTGGTTCTTTATTTAGACTACCCTTATTAATTACTAGGAATACATGAACAGAAAATTGGCTCTAGTTATCTTAAATGATATTTTTCTGCTGAAGGGTTTAGAAGTGAAATGAGAGCTAAATAAGCTTTACGGTTTACAAGTAAGTAAGTGGAGCCTAAAAGCATAAGAAGTAACTTTGGAAATTTATTTTGTAATCACACAAATGTTATATCGAATTTTAATTTTATTTCCAAGTAGGCTTTCACATAGAGACCCAGTTAGTTCTGATTGGAGAGTAAATAGCAAATGGTTTTGTCACCAGTTCTTGCCGATGATGGTTTAAAAAAAAATTGAAAACATTTTTGCAAATTTTCACGGGAATATTTTAAAACAGAATATTCTGATCATCTTGGTGACTAAAGAATCCTTCCCCAACCCCCAGATTAAGTGGGTATACTTTTGCATTTGTCCCTGACATAACATTTATGTGTAATCTCTTATACATAAATCATTTCAATAGAGAAAGCACATTTATCTTTCTGTGTTGTATTAAGGTGAAGAAAGGGTTTGTTGATTCAACCTTGGCAAACCCCATCTGACCACCAAGTAGGGAGCAAGATTATGCATTAGGTATCATTATTTGGGCTGGTTAATAATGTGTTTGTGAAAGCAAGTAGACCTGCTGAAATATACTTTGAAAGTGATACCCAAGCCATCAGAGGTTTTATCTTTTGTTTTTTAAAGTGATATGGAGACAATCTGTCTCTGTAATAAAAAAAGGTACCAGGATTGCCATTAAAATGGCCAACCGTATACTAGAAACGGTTGTAACGCATTGATTGCTAAAGTTTTCCCAGCTGCAGTGATTTTGCAATTTCTCTTCATTCATTTCTTTTCTTTTGAAGGGATGGAGGTTTTGGGACTGGGGAGGGAAAGAGTTCACATGAAGCAAACCAAGAATTTCAGGTTTCATGTATCTGTCCTACAAAATAGCCTATAAACCTATAAAACCTTCAATATCTATTTAGCTCATTTTAGTGGGGATACTTAGTATTAACTCTGAATGCATACTTACAAATCTTTGTTTTGCCTTTTAGGTGCCAACCCAAATTACCCTGATGTAATTTATGAAGGTAGTTATCATGTTGTCTTTATTTTGTATTTTTTCAAACTGTTTGTCTAAAATGAAACAAATCAACTAAAAGAGGACTTTAAGCTCAGTTAAATATACACTTTAAGCATTACACAGGCCACAATAATATTTCAAAAATCATTCAATATTGATGGCTGCTTTCCCTTGATATTTACAGTGCTTGTAAATAGCGTTTTCTCTCTCATGTATTGTTCTTGGAAGTAGTAAATCCATTCCACTGTAACAGACATTTTGTTTCTATAATTGGGAACTAATTACCTGTTTAAAAGCCATGACTACCAAGAAAAGGGAGGTGTATCAGTTTCTGGCTTTGACAGTAAACCCAATTCAAAATTATATTTCTTGTATAATAAGGAAGTTTGGCTCACAGACAGGAACCTCAAAAGTAGGGCATGCTTTTAGCTTTGGTTAACCCAGCAGCTCTACCATATCATCAGGCATCTAAGTTTTTCATCTCTATACCCTGTGTGCGCTGCAACCACTTTCCAGAAGGCTGACTCCCCTCATGGTAGTAAGATGATGCTGACAGAGGGGGCGCTGTCACTCACATTGTTGGGAGAAATGGAAGAGCTTCTGAAAGTGTTCCAGAGGAAAGGGAACTGTCCCAGAGATCTCCACCAGCCTTCCCTGAATTTGATTCAAGGTCCAGTGGGTCATGGTCCATTCTTGCCTCCATTATTGATAAGAGGGACAAATTAACCCTTGACTACTAGAACCAGCCCTGGAGTTTAAGTCTTCCTCAGAGAATATCATTGAACCCTTTGAAAAAGATGGGGTTCTATTAGGAATGTGGAAAGGGAAAAACCAGAAGGTGAACTACATTACCTTTTAACTGGACCTCTCATCTGTGCTTTGCTATTTTAATGGAATTCCAGGGATGTGGGTGAAAATCCGTCTTTAACAGATTCCCAAACTCCCTTCATGACCAGGAAGCCTCTGTTTAGGGAAGTGACAGCCTCAATTTCAAGACTTGGCTCAAAATTTAAGACTGATTAAAAGTTAGTTTGATTAAAATGTGACAAGTATAACTTATTCTATTAAATATTCCATTCTTTAACGTGACGTACATGTGGACATTTTATTTTTTTATAAAAAGATTCTATATTTGTATGTTTGTTATATGTATGTGTATTTAACTTGAGCTAATTTTAACGGAGGATTATATTGTCTTTACCTGTTTTACGCACGTTAAACTATATTTCCTTCAAATTGTGTTATGGATGATTTTGTGCATGTGATTTGTGTATTTTTGTTTTTATTTGTCCCAATATGGCTTAAAAAAAAATCTCAAATTGTGTCACTAGAGAGGTATGTTTGAATTGTGATTTTATATCTTAAAATTATGTTTTGGGCTCTTTTCTGGTAACCTCAAGATTTTAAAAAGGCCATCTTCCCATTGCCCTCAGATCCCACTTTGGATCTCTGTGCCAAATATGATATTAAACTATCAATACTTTAGTGATTTAATTTTGCATATGTGGCTCATTAGAATATGAAGATGTAAAAAATTAGCAAATGGATGATATTTCTTAGTGTTTGGTTGAAATCAATGTTCTAGTATATTTAAAATGAAAACGGTGACAATGTAGTTTCAAAGTTAAGGATAAAACAGCAAACAGAAAATAGATGCTTTTTCAGTTACTATTTATTCGCATGGAAAGGAGCACTCTGCTAACACAAATATAATTTAAATTTGTTGCCCCGAAGCCAGCCTGATAGTCCTACTGAGGGAAGTTCAGCTGGGGCTGACTTAATGAAGTGGTGTGTTTAGGATGGAAATCTCATTTCTCGTATCTATTGAGAAGAAAAGTACCAAACATTTATAAACATTGTCTGCAATAAGTTCATCAAAAATTTTCTATGATTTTTTATATGTAATATTACTAATAAAAACATTCACTACCCCCCAATCATTTATGTTCAACCTGATCCTTATAGATGAAAATCCATTCAGAAGATGGTGGTGATATTTGAGATGTGCTTGGGAGTGTGTGTGCCCACAATTCTAAATACTGTGTTGGTGTAGCTCCCTCTGTATTAATTCAGAGACTGAAATGTTGGCGATTCAGACCTTTTCAAAAAAGTTCACATGGGCACCCAAGTTTAGGCTCTGCCACCTTCCTTCCCACCAGTTGACCTTAAACTAGTCATTGACTTTGCTCAGATGACGTTCTTCAGCTATAAAACTGGCAGTTAGAATCCTAATCTGAAGGCTCTTCCAGGTCTAGAAATGTATGACTCTTACAGGATCGATTTCCTTTCATATTTATATTAAAGACTTCATTAAAAAAAAAAAAAAGATACATTCTTACCTACCAAGGGAAACCTGGTTCAGAATTTGTCCTCCAGACCAGTGATGGAAAGATCTGGGTTGCGTAACATTTGAGCATCACACGATCCCAGCACTACAATGGCTCTCAACCAAGAGCTGGGTCCTGTTCCTCCGCAGCCAGGCTGTCAGGGGCTTGGAATCTTCATGACGTGTGTCGCTTCGTGGTTCTGGGTCATACTGCATCCTCGTGCTGGTTGGTAGCCTGGTGACAACTTCATGGTTCCTTTTCTTTCCCATTTCTCCCATTTAAGATTATGGGACTGCAGCAAATGACATTGGGGACACCACGAACAGAAGTAACGAAATCCCTTCCACAGATGTTGCTGACAAAAGCGGTCGGGAACATCTCTCGGTGAGTGGGACAAAGAGTTGTTTCCTAGGTGGGCTCTGAACGCCGTGGGAGCTTAAATGTTGGGGGAACCGAACTGCTTCGGCGTGTGTCTTTCAACACATTTTTACTGTTCAGGTGTGAATAGGGTGTTGACATTTGGAAGACATCACAGAAAGGTTCAAGAGAAGGGATAAATGTGCCAGGTAGCCTCTGACTTACTTGTTTCCCCTTTTATGCGCCCCTTTAATTGCTAGTCGTTCTTATTTTCAATGTCTGTCCTTGGAAAGATTATCACTAGAAGGGCAGTGTCTCATTTGGGCGTTATTCTCGTCTTCGCCACTGTCACACCTGTCTCATTCAGGATTTTAATAAGAGTCTTGTTGCCCACTAAATTTAAGGGATCCCATAGGTTCTGGGAGGGACTGGCAGTGGGAAGACAGACAGACTGTGAAGGAATAGCAGGTCTGTCCTTCAGGAGTTTCTATGTCGGTCAGAGCCGTGAGATGTGAACGGATAGAGCCCCTGTGGCACAGGTAGAGAAGCGGTGGGGTGGGAGGGCTCCACACAGAGGGGCAGGTGCCCGGCTCCTTCCCGCTGGGAGAGCCAGAAGCATCTTGGTAGAGCCGGGGGCATTTTCCAGCAAGGCGGGATGGCTGGTTTTTAGACGGAGAGGAAACAAAGGGAAGGGCATTTTGGGTGTGCACACACAAGCCCGCAGGCTGGGAAACAGTTTTGATGGAAGGTGAAGGGTGTGAAGAGGGCCAGTCAGAGGCGCGGCTGGAGAGGTGGTTGTGCCAGGTCATGGGGTTTTGAAACACGGTGCCAGGCGTTAGATTTATCATGCAGGGAGAAACCACTGAAGGGGATGTGCTTGAGCCCCAGGACTCTGGCAGGGTTGGTCTGTCAGCTGCTCAGCTCAAACACCAGCAGCGTCCCTCGTTCTTCTCCTCACTGTCACATGCACCCAGTCCCCTGTGCTGTGAGGTCTGCCACCTGATAAACCCCAAGCCCATCCACATTTCCCCACCTCTGCTGCCACGGACACAGCCTAACCTGAGGGTGGGCAAGCCATGGCCCACAGGTCCAGTCCGCCTTACCCCCTGTATTTGTGCCATCTGCAGGCTGAGATGAGTTTTTACATTTTTAAGTGGTTTGGGGGGGGGGGGAAGGAAAAGGAGAATGATATTTCATGACACGTGCAAATCTTATGCAATTCAAATGTCAGTGTACGTAAAAAAATAAAAAGTTTTATCGGAACGCGGTCGTGCCTGTTTACATATTGTCTGTGGCTACTTTTTGCTACAGTGGGGGCTGGAGTAGCTGCAGCAAAGACTATATGGCTGGCAAAGCTGGAAGTATTTAGTATCTGGCCCTTCACAGAAGACGTTTACCACAATGCTCGTTCCTGGATGACCTCCGCAGCCTCTACCTGTCCCTCCTCTCCCATCTTGTGATCTCCCGGCCTTTCTCCATACAGCAGCCTGAGTGACCTTTGAAAAGCACAATTCAGATCACTTTTATTGTCATTCTCAGAGTCTTTCCAATGCGAGTGTAAGAGAACTTTTATTACGAAAGCCCAGCTCCTCATGGTGGCAAAAAGGCCCCACATATCTTGCCCTTGTCTGAGCCTCTGTCTTCACCTTGCACCCCACCCTCGTGTGTGCCCCCTGTCCTTCTTCATGTTCTCTCGCACACCTTGGGCCTACTCTTGTCTCACAGCCTTTATGTTTGCTGTTCCCTCTAAAGGCATGCACTTCCCAGTGGTCATCACATGGCTTTAGCCACCAGGCAGCCATGATCATGTTCCATTTTCTTCAGAGCAGTTATTATGGTCTGTAATTCCCTTGCTTCTTTATTGTTTACTTGTGTGTCTTTTTTCCTTCCCTAGATTCTTTTTAGAGAGAGAACACCTGCGCTTGGGTGGTGGGGAGGGACAGAGGAAGAGAGAGAATCTCAAGCAGGTTCCTCACTCAGCACAGAGCCTGAGGTGGGGCTCGATCTCACAAACCCTGAAATCATGACCTGAACCAAAATCAAGAGTCGGATGCTTAACCAACTGAGCCACCCGGACCCCCTCCTTCCCTAGATTCTTTAGTGAGTTTCCAAGTCTAGGCAACCCGGTCAGTGTTTTTCAGAGCTGTATCCCATCATCCCTTGAATAGTGTGTGGCACCTAAGAGATCATAAGAATTGGAGACTGATTAATGGTGAACATTCCAGAGTGGGTTGCAGGACAGAGAGATTGGAAGTAGTGTGATTAGTTAGGGGTCTGGAGCAGTCATAAAGAGATGTGATTTATCTTTAAACCAGCACCCTGGTGGTGGGAACGGGAGGCTCATAACAGATGTAGCTCAGCTGCAACTCAAAATATGCATATCCAGTACCTGGAGACACACACACACACACGTATTTCCATAGCTGACGGTATACACTGCATTGAAACAGCAAGGACAAATGCCAGGGAAAATCAGCTGCAGAATGTTTTCTACTTCCTTCCTTGTGCAGTTGTTTCGGCTTATTCTCATCCCAAACCACTTAGTGTTTTCTGGTTTGAGAAAGTTGTTTGTGTATGTAAGGAATCCAGGGAGCATGTGTTAAGCCCACAGGTGTGTACCTATCCCAGTTACTAAAAATTACATGCCAACTTCACTTTCCTCTTTTGAGACCAAATGACAAATTTAAGTCCCTGTATGGCATATCTCAGGGATATTTGGACTGTCTGCAGTAGGGCCGCTAGAAGGTGAGATCAATGAAAATTAATCTTTGTTGAAAGTTCCACCTGAGGTCCCTGGAAATCTGCATAGCAGGTGCAAGGTAATGCTTTGTAGAATTTAAAGAAAATGTAAAACTTAAGTCTGGATCAGATGTTTAACATATGAATAGTTCCTGATCACAGGGAGGATTGTTGAATTAGAAGAAGAGTGTCAGAGTCAGGGAACTGATAGAAGAGTTAAAGGTGTTATGAGAGCATTTGGAAGACAGCCTCAAATGCTCTCGATTCTGGTCCACTAAGTAATCCTCATGAACCTTGCTGGACTTTTCAAGTGGGGCAGATCCTTGTTCTATGCGGAGAGATAGCTCAGATTAAAAACTACTAACCAATCAATCAACTAACCATCCATATAACTGATCAAACAACCGACCAGTCAACTAACCAAATAACCAACCAACTAACCAAACAACCCGTCAACTAAACAATCAACCAGCTAATCAAATAGCTAACCAGCCAACCAGCCAGCCAGCCAACCAAACCAACCAGTCAAGCAAATAAATGAACAAATACATTCACCCCTGCTTGTCTCTTACATAAAGACCACCCCTACCCCACACATGCACAGTACATGGGACTATATTTATCAAACAATTCATTGTTGAGGAAACAATTCTTCTCATTGTCTTTGGATTCTTTGTTTATTAAAGGATATTTTACATACAGAACTGCTTCCATAGTTTTAAATATTTGCTAGCAGATCGTTAGCTGCTCCCTGGTGGTGGAACCCTTATCCATTTTCCATTTTAAGGTTGACTTAAACACTCTATGAATAAAGAAGTCAGGGAAGGTATGATCTTTGCATACAAATGAGGGACTGGAGGCTTGCAGAAGTGAAGCATCTGTTAGCTCTCCCAGCTTGTAAAGGCAAGGTGTCCTGTGAGCATAAGGACCAAGTCTTCTGAATGCCAATCGAGTACTTTCTGAAGTGGGTCTGAGGCTGTCTCTGGTTCTAAAGAGAGGTTGCGGGGCTCAGGGCAAGTCCCCTAAAATCTCTCCATCCCTGTTTCCTTATCTATGAAATAGGGATTGAACTTCTTTATTCAATTTTTCTCCTTCTATCAGTACAAGTCTGGAATTTAATAAGATCGAGAAACCGAGAGCTAAAATACTATGATCTCTTTTCCGTGCAAATGTTAGTTAGAAATAAAGATGAGAAAACAAAACAAAACAAAACAATAAAACCCAAATCATTAGGTACATTTGAGGGCAATGGTCTTAGCTATAACAGGTTGTTCTATAATTAACCTTTTAGGAATCACAAGCACTCTACATAGGCCACAGAGAGAGGGTTAAGTCTGCATCGGACTTTGGCGGAGGGGTCCTGTGGGAGAGCCACTCACAACGCAAGCCAAGGGGAGGATTCTCACAGCTTGGTGCCCCTCTGGCCAAGAGCATGGCATGTGCCCTTTCCCGGGTTTTATATCTTCTTTAGTGCTGTCCTGTCCCCAGTGGAAATCAGAGAGGATGTCGCAGGAGGATTAGCCATGAATTTTTATTATCCTGCCTTCCCTCTCAGCCATGGGTTTTGAAGAAGTAGTATAAAGGCTAAATCATGGAAAAGCCCCAGGTTTTGTAGTTAGACAGACTTCAGTTCGAAGCCTAAGCTCAAAAGCTGTGATCTTGGGTTGCTTATTTAATTTTTTATAAATCTCAGTTTTACCATCTTCATAGCCAACATTAATTTATTATCTATTATAGAAGACTCTGTTTCAAACCTGTTATCTGCATTAACTCACTGAGTGTTTAAATAATCTGCAAGGTAGAATGATTATATTCCTTCCCTGCTTCACACATGAGGCATGTGGGATGCTGAGAGATGGAGTGATTCTGAGGTCAGGCACCTAATAAGTGGTAAATCTAAATTCCAAACTCATGAGGAGCTCATGTTCTTAATCTCTCCCCTGGACTGCCTCTCATTCTGAGATGGGTACATCAGTCAGCATAAGTTGTGCTGCAGTAACAAAAATCCCCAAATCTTAGCAGCTTTAAACGACAAAGGTTTATTTCTTGCTTTGTTATTTGTGTTTAATGGGAGTTCTGTCAGCCTTGTCCTCATTCTAACTGAGACTAGGTTGAAAGGCAGCCACAAAGCTAACTTTGGAAAGTTAGCAGTTATGAAGGTCCAGAGAAAGAAGTATGAGAGCAGTGTTCTCAACCTTGGAGCTCTTGGCATCATTATTATGGACGAATAACTTTTTGTTGTTGGGGGGGGAGGGGCTGTTAGTGTTGTAGGATGTTTAGCAGCATCCCTGGCCTTGACCCATTAGATGCACTAGCACCCTCCTCCAGTTGTGACAACTCCAAATTGACCAATGTTCCCTGGGTATAACATTATCCCTGGGTGTGAATAACTGCCTCAGTCTAAGATCTCATGTAGCAGTGAAATACTCCGTTGTCAGGGAGACAAGTCTCACCTCATTGGCCACAACTGGTCACATGCACCCATCTTACCACAAGGAAGCCAGGAAGTGAATCTTACAAAGAGAAATGCAGGGAGAAATAGAAATGTTTGGTAAATAACATTAATGATTACCACAGATGGGAATAATAATATCTGTCTTAAGGATTATTATGCAGATGAAATGAAACAAAAAGAAGCTTATGCATCTAATTAAGTGTGGACGTCTTAAACAGTTTAGCAGTCTGCAAACTATACCCATCTGTTTTTGTAAATAAAGTTTTATTGGCACCCAGTCATGCCCATTTGCTTATACATATTGTCTATGGCTGCTTTCACTCTACACCAGCAGAGTTGAGAGGTTGTGAAAGACATCGTATGGCTCCCAAAGCCTGAAGTATTTACTGTCTAACCCTTTATAGCAAAAGTTTGCCACTTCCTGGTTTAGCGAGTCACACTTTTCTTGGGAGCAAGACCTTGGAGTGAGTGGCAGGAATGGAAGGAGATGCATTGTCCCACTTCCATCTTTGTTTCTGGAATGTTAACTATGTACTTCATCAGCATTACACACTTGTACCTCTGTGATCTCGCTCAGGGGTGTGGCAGGATTCACGTGGATCTGCAGCTACCCCCCTACTTATATCATCCACATGTTGCGATTACATTTTTAGGCTTTAAAAAACTTTGTGTTGACCTCTTTCATACATACACATATGTGTACCTATCATGAGTCTGCAACCCCATGAACTTTCAGAAGTGAACTCACCCACAGGTACCCCTCCTTCTCCCTTCTAGGTCTACTCCAGCTCCATGGGACTCTGATTTCTAAGAGCATCCATAGCCAACTTAAAAATTTTTTTTCCTTATTATGGACAGCTTTCTAGATGCCCAACAGTAGAGAGCATAGCAAAATGAATTCCCTTTATATCTTTCATCAGCTTCAGAAATAATCAGTATTTTATTATTCAAGTTTTGTATATTCTGTCTCCTCTCTCCGGGTGGGTAGGTAGGAGGCTAGATACATGGGGAGAGAGTAATATATCTTTGTGTCTAAATTTTAATAAGCTTCTAACTTACGTGTTCTCATTTGTAAAGCAAGGATAATATTCAGACTTACGATATTTCATTGTAGAGTTCTTGGGGGGTAAATGAACAGATTGACACAAAGTTCCTAGCAGTGCAAGTGGTAAATATGAACGTCATCCTCATCGTCATCATCATCTGGGTGTAGGGAACTAAGGAGCAAGGTCATGACCACCCTCCTTCCTTTTCTTCTAGGTCTATGCTGTGGTGGTAATTGCGTCTGTGGTGGGATTTTGTCTGCTGGTGATGCTGTTTCTGCTGAAGTTGGCAAGACACTCCAAGTTTGGCATGAAAGGTAAGAAGGGTTGTGTTTATTTTACTTCTTATGTGGAATCATTTTTGGCTTCTGACTAATGCTAATTACCACTAAAGAAAGAAGCAGCTAGATTTACGATGACTAGGTTTTAACGCTGAAAAAAATAGCAACAAGGCTATGATACTACAAATCAAGGCAGAGCAAAAAAATGTTGATTACTCAGCAGTACCCACTTTCCAAGGAGGGTGGTTGTCTCAGAAGACACCGAACTGGTTTCCTGAGTCTCAAGTGACTAATAACGATATAGGCGAAGAGTGCCTGGGTTTCCCTTTCGCTTCAGAAAGGCAGGCGAGGTGTGGTGGCAATAGGTCAGTTAGGGACACAGATATTTTGTGCAGAAGGGTCCTTTCTGCTGTGCAGGTGCCTTCCAGACCCTTCCATGGTAGCTTTTGTAGTTGCTATTGCTTTTAGAATAAGATTCTCATCTTCTGAGATTTGAACTGTGTTGGGAAGTGAAATCAGAACACCGGCTGTACATTGAAGCTTCGTGAATGTGCGTGTGTGTGCACGCGCGTGTGCGCATGTGTTAACGGAAAGACTCCCAATGCTCGATTAAAAATTGGCGGCCATGTTGCCCAAGAATAGACTAGGCGTCTCTTTCAGAAGACTGAAAATTCATTTTAGGGGAGAGAACTTGTTTAAATGTTGTTAGATAAATAGGCAAGAGTCTCAGTGATAGAAAAGAATTTGCTCTGAAGTTTAAACGTTACGTATTGACTAAGATGCTATTGTTGAATTTTGTGTGGTCTCTTACAAATAGCCACTAGTTTGGGAAAGCCACAAAGAAGGGTTGGTGGTGGTTTTGCTGTGTTGGAGACAAAGTGGTGGGTTTTCTTGATCTGTCTGGTTCATCATAATCACTACTCACGTCGCCTACTCACTTGGAAGGGATGTTATGGAGCGATATGCTGTCCAGTGTACACTGGGCTCTGGGGTGGAGAGGATCTATTTCTGACGGTTTCTCCTCTCCCTCTGTGGGTGCCCATGATCGAAATCCCTAAACCTGAAATGAACAGGGAGGCGTAGTGGTAAATTGGGCCTTGAATGGCCCCCAGACTGGCTCCTGACTTTCTCTTGACCTGCCGATTCTTGACATTTCTTTTGGTGGAAGAAAGCTCTCTCATTCTCCAATTATAAATAAGGCCTGGAGGAGAGACTATACTACAGTGATTTTAATTAGTCCTACTACGATGCTGGTTTACAAACGTGACTTTGCATCAGCAGCTCCTGGAGGGCTTGTGAAAACACAGGTTTCTGGCCCCACCCCGAGAGTTGCTGTTTTAAAAAGTCTGAGTGGGTCTGATACTTGGCATTTCTAACAGTTTCCAAGGGATGCCCACACTACCGTGGCCCAAGTGTTCCTGGAGAATCAGCATTCTATGGGATCAACGTGGGCAAGCACTGAATGACAAGATGGGGGGGGGGGGTCGCTTCGCAGACCTGTCTGGGCCTAGGTCCGGGCGAGGCTACTGTTCTCGGCATGTCAGCCACCCACCACGGCGTTTTGTTTTCCTCATTCTGATCAAGTACATTCTTTCCTTAGAGGCACTTGGAGTGGAAGTCCCCAAGCAGGGATTTTACTGGGGAGAGCCAGAGGGTTTCGTTTGAGACCTTCCCGAGGGTTTAGTTTGAGACCTTTCATCGCATGGGCTCTTCAGAGAGAACAATCTGTCTAGGTTCTCCTGGGAGCTGCACAGAAGCTACCGGAACCCCAGCAGCAATATTTAGGAGCCGCCCCCAACCCAGCTTTGTGTTAGGAAAACAACCTCCAGAATGGTCTGTAAGTGTTCACATGGTCTGTTCGGCGCAGGGAGAGAGGGAATAGAAGGTAGACATTTGTTTCAAGGAAGATTGTATTTCCTGTAGAGACTCCCACACGAAGACTGAAACAGATTTTTATTTGGATAATTTGGGATGATTACCACGGAAGCACCTACATTTCCCGAACGTGTATAACCTAAGGGGATCCTTAATGAATTGTAGGAAAGAGTTTGCTGAACCTTGTCCCAGAGCCAGTAAATGACTTCCTTCAGGTGGTAGCTATTATATCGTATGTTTCACTCCCTTATTTCCAAACATAAATAAAGTTGTTTTGAAAAAAATCATCTCGGAGACTCCCGGTCTTGTTCAGAATAGCTGCTTTTTCTGTTCTCCGTGCCGTGGTTTGAACTCATCAGGCTTGAGCTGAGGTTACAGTTTTACCTGTCAGATGTGGAGTTGATGATTTGGGGGGACGGGTGGGGGTCTGGAAGACAAGATGAGGGCAAATGAAACTGCCTAAAAAGTGGTATTTAAACATTAATAGACGTCATTGTACTTTAAATGCTGTTAGTGCCAGGATCACTGCTGAAAAAGACGTATGTAAAAATAGTATCATGCCTCCTGAAATCGCCAGGAAACATGTGAGTGGTGATTTCTCAGTAACAACCATGGGAAATGTGCATGCATGGCCTTGGCCGGGAAATGTGCATAGCCTTGGCGGGGACCTATGGCTCCGTTCCGTGTAATGTGCAGATGAGCTCTTCCAAATGTAATTCTTGCCTTCAAAAGCCCCTTCAGGAGATTCTACCTGCTTGCCTAGTCCCTTGTCCTGGAGACAGGCTGAGATTGGAGGTGGCAGTCGGCCCACCCACCAAGCATTTGCAGGTTTTCGTCCATCCCCGCATTGCACGCTTGAGGTTCCAGTGCTGACCGTATCATCACAGGAGCCGCCTGGGATCACACCCATAGTTTAAGACTGTTGATCCAAAAGGGCCTTGGAGGGACCAGAAACCTCTTTGAAAAATCACACTGCAGCTGACTGCAGGTCAACTCCAGCCCTGTGGCTCGACCGAGGACCCAAACATGATTGACAGTGTTGTTTCTGTGCGAAGAGGGTCTCTCAATTCCAAACCTGGAAGTTAAATCTAGATTTTAGAATACCACCAGTGAGTGGTGCCGTGTGTTCTCTGGAGGTGGGTTTATGTGACTGGAAGCCTCGTAGGGTTTATTCTCTGTTCTGTTAATTCACTGTGAAGGGACCGTCTTACACATGGAGCTTTGGCTGGGAGCTCTGTGAAGACAGGGTTCGTAGAGGTCTCGTTCACAGAGAATTTTCAACTTAAGTCACTTCAGTTTAGTGATTGGAAAACAGTTGGTGTTTGGAGGACAGCTGCATGTGGATGGTTCAAGAGAGACCAGAGAGCTTTTCTAAGTTTTTAAGGAACCAGAGCCCCCCTCCTCCCCCAATCCCTGCTTTCTTTCATTATTCCGGATAAGTAATGACCCTAGACAGGAGGTCATTTTGCTAGATTTTTGCTTAGAATCTCTAAGTTTTCATACAATTACTATTTCAGTTCGGAGGTCCACTTTGGCTTTCCGTTTTACCCCACGAGCCTCGTGGATTTCTGCCTCTCTGCCTGTGAATGTACGGCCTCGGAATATGTGTCTTTGTCAGCTTTGAAACTGGCGCAGGTGCCTGGTGGTGGCTCCCATCTTGGCGCTAACCTGGAATGTATCTTTCTCTATTGCTTGTTATAGTTTAAGCTTCTTGTTGCCAATGTTCAGTGGACTGCTGGCCTTTTGTCAATAGAGATGTCAGGAGGTAGAATTTGCCTCAATCTGTTTTTCCATGCTCATTTTCGTGTCTGTACACCACCCTATTTGCTTACTGGGTATCTGGTTACCGTCATCATGGAAGCCCCGGAGATAGGCCTTCTGTTAGTGCTTGGTCATCCGTGTAGGGCTTATTTATATGTGTGCTTAAGATAGATGCCTAAAATACATAACAGACTACCGCCATCTATGTCTGTATCCGTACCCCATACATAAATGCATAATTTTATCCCTTTTCTCCTCAGGCTGCCTCTGATTGATTTTAATTTTAGTTTCCACTGAAATAGGGCTCCAAGACTTTTCCAGAGCAGCTGTATTGCCAAAAGAACAGGCAACGAGACCTCAGCACGCTCTTGTGTT
Source organism: Martes martes (assembly GCF_963455335.1). Classification (NCBI taxonomy): domain Eukaryota; kingdom Metazoa; phylum Chordata; class Mammalia; order Carnivora; family Mustelidae; genus Martes; species Martes martes. Next base: position 26,622,967 of record NC_137900.1, read on the forward strand.
GTAACCAAGCCTCGTGTTTAGTTCTCACATTACTTCCTGGCTCCCACTCTTCACAGAAGATGGAGAAGGGCTCAGGACAAGGAAATGGAAGCATCCGGGGGCATGAGGACTGCGGGGCCTTCCAAGAGCACTCCGCCTCTGGGAGCCCCACCTGATGGTGTGGATGGTGTGCAGGCTTGGAAAACATCTAAGGGAGCCAGAAGCGTGGAGGGGGCCTGGCACTCGTCACCCTGATGGAGAATCCTTGTGACCATCAGCTTTGTGCCACGGGCATTTCCTGATGGAAGCCCACATAATGTTATTGATTCCCTGAGGACTGCTGCCTCCTTTGTCCATTGAGAGTAAATATATCTAAGTGACCCAAAGACGTCCCACAGGAGGAACTGGGCTAGGAGGCCTGTTCTCTCATTCAGTGTTGCTAGCCTCCAGATTTTATCTGCAGCCTCCTCTCCTTGCATGTAATCCGCCGATCTGCACTCATTCCTATGACTTGAGCTGTAGAAATTTCCAATTCCTAGCTGCCCAGAGAACCGCACTCCCTGAGAAGGCAGAGCCAGGTTTTCTCGACTCCAGATTCAAGGTCCACAGTTTGTTTTTCCTCTTATAAATGGTCTCCTAAATGTCTTTCAACAGCAACCAAAATTTTGGCTATTTCAAAAGAGTCATAAACATATAGTGGGACCGAAGCTAGAGAAGCTGGAGGTTAAAGACTTTTCTGTGAACTGAAAATGAATCTGGAAAGTTGAGAAGGTTGAGTTGAACAGATCTTTGGATCAACTTTTAAAAGAGGGAAAAATGTGTTCGAAAGCCAGAAGCACAGTTGTAGAAACATCTGTAAGGACAAACTGTTTTCCATATGTACCCCCACTGTTTTTTTATTTGAAGACAAATAACTTAAAAAAATTATAACAGTAACACATGAATGCGTTCTTGCTTTTCACAGTTTCAAGCGGTTTCGAAACATATGGAGCTAAAAACAGGATTGTTCCTGACCTTCCTTTCTTGCTACCCTTTCTACTGCTAGGGATGACCTTCTTTAACCATCCAGAATGCATATAGTATGCAGATCATAAAATCCATAGCTTTACTTACAATGTAGATAATCAAACAGACTCATTTTTGGTTCCATAAAGAAATTGTAATCCCAGGCTTAGGCTGCGTCTGCTTTCGGGAGACCATTTGCCTATGGATCTTCCTGCATCAGTACCGGGGTATTTCCTGCATTTGAATTAGTAAGTGTTTTGGAGTCGGCTGCTCTCGGGCTCCTTGGGTCTGAAACCTGCCCCTGCCCGTGACAAACTATGTGACTTTGAGCAACTTTCTCATCCTCCCTCGCCTCAGTACTTCCATCTGGAATGGGGCAAGCCTTGTACCCACTTCATCAGGTTGCTAGGAAACATGCTGAGTTTATGTATAGGAAGCATTCAGGAAAGGTCCTGGCATTTAGTTATTATGATAGTTATTACTGACAAATTGTGATTTGTTTTCTTCTTTGACTGTTTATGTTGTTAGGGTTTAAAGTTATGGTTAAATGTTTATGCTTTTTTTAAAAAAGATTTTATTTATTTATTTGACGGACAGAGATCACAAGTAGTCAGAGAAGCAGGCAGAGAGAGAGAGGGACGCAGGCTCCTCGCTGAGCAGAGAGCCCAATGTGGGGCTTGATCCTAGGACCCTGAGATCATGACCTGAGCCGAAAGCAGAGGCTTAACCCACTGAGGCACCCAGGTGCCCCAAATGTTTATGCTTTTACAAAGTTTTCAGAAAAGTGTTTCGAATAATGCCTTTCATATAGAGATAGGTACTTGGAATAGATTGCCAAGACAAAAGGGGGTTGTGTATTTTATATGTTGATAGATTATCTTGAGGAAACATATTATCAATTTATATTCTCACAGTAGTATAGAAGGGCATCCTTTGTTGATACTTTTATCCATATCAGATTTTATCAATCTTTTCTATTTTTGCCAATTCAGTTAAAGCGATCCTCTGATTCACAATGAGGTGAAACCCGGTGCCTGAGTGGCTCAGTTGGTTGAGAATCTGACTCTTGATTTCCACTCAGTCATGGTATCTGGGTCCTGGGATTGAGCCCTGCTCAACGGGGACCCTGCTTGGGATTCTTTCCCTCTGCCCCTCACTCCCCATGTGCTCATGGCCTCTGCTCTCAAATTAATAAATAAAACTTTAGCCAAAGGAGAATAAGGTGAAATGTCTTTATCAGGTGACCGATAAGAAGAGATGTTCATTTTACCTGTTGATTTGCAGACATACCTTATAAATCATGTACGTTCATTTTTTATTGGTTATATATATTGCTTCGATTTTTTTTTTTTAGTCTTACCTTTTTTTAATAGTGTCTTTTGGCAAACAGCAGATTTATGTTCTTATAAAAGTGAGTCTGCCCCTCTTTTCCATCTAAGTTTTGCATCTGGCTTAGGAAGCCTTCCCCTCTCTATGGTTGTAAATATAATTCTTAATATTTCTTTCACTAGTTTTACTCTGTGTGTATTAGGTTAGCTCTTTAATCTTCCTGAAATTCTTTTTTTTTTCCAACTTGGTATCAAGTACTCTGCTTTTTTCTTTTTTTCCCCAGAAGTATATAAAGATATTTGAACAAATTTTAGTGTGACACTTGCCAGAGAAACCAAGAATATTATTTTATCTTTCTGGAATCAGAAAGCCCCCTTATAAAACAGAAGAGAATTTTTGAAGGACTTAGCATTTAACTCTTTTGAAAAGTAAGTAATGAGCTTCGTTGGTTCTCATATAATATATGGGAGTGTAAGCCTCACCAAATAGTAACAGAGAACGTAGGTTTTCACAGGAAACTTTTTTTCTCCCTGCCCTTCCCCCCAGCTTCTAACTGAGCTCAGAGTATAATGTCACATTCTCTTAGCAGAGAAAAAAAAATTGTTGGTTTTAACAGAATTTTCATATACTTCAGAAAAGACATTCAGTTGAAAGAATTATGGGCAATTTAGCAAATTGGAAATTAAGAAAAAAAAAAAGAACCCATGCGTTCTTTTTCTGTCATTAGAGGAATGTTATTACCAAACTTTTCCCCATATACATCTGCGACGTGAGGATCTGATCTCTGATCACTGTCGCTTCCTTCGGGGACAGCACTTGGGTTATGTCTGTGAGGGCAGAACATGCTTGTTCTTTGCGGCAGATTGGACATGGGTGTAGAACTTTCGGGAACTGGCTCCAGCTGGCAGCAGGGAGCAGCAGCTTTTCTCCCCCTCGGCCCCTGCCCTGACCTTGAACTTTGTAAACTACCTCCCTCACCTGGGCAGCTTCGAGTGCTTCACGGGAGGGCCCAGGTGTGTCTGGGATGGAAAAAGTGCACACGGTTCTGTTTAGACGTATTCTGCACCACTAGTGTTTCCTGAAAAGATAAAGGAGCCCTTAAGAAATTAGGTTTGGAACTTCAAAGTCAAGAAAAATTGTTCCCCATTCGTAGGTTCTCTAGAAACCTAGGTTCTCTAGAAACCCTGTGGTGAACTCACTTTGACTATTCATTTGAGAGGTTGGGGGAGAGGTAGAGGGAGAGGAGAGGGGGGAACCTCGAGCAAGAGCACAGAACCCAACGTGGGGCTCGATCTTGGGACCCTGAGATCATGACCTGAGCCAAAACCAAGTCAGAGGCTTAACCAACTGAGCCACTCAGATGACCTCCTTACACGCAGATCACGGGCAGACTTTGCAGAAGTCTTCCCAAATCGGGACAGGGGTGTTCTTCTTCCCCTTAGCTCCATTCCCATTTCTCTTTTTCCTAAACTTTCATTTTTTTTTTTCCTGCCTTTCATTTTGTCTTTCCCCGTCTCCTTGCTCCCTAACTTTACATTCTTCTTCTCATTTGGTTTTCTTCCCCCTCATTCCTAGAATCTGATTTTGGTGGACACGCTTTTCAGAATTTATGAAGAGGACAGATAATAGCTTGGCTTAAATTCTAACATATGCTTCGATTTTATCTTCCTTTATTTTGGGCAAAGAGACTGAATGACTCTGGGATTAAATTTAGCTCCAAATCAGCAGAATTGTCCTGTGGCACTTTGAAAGACAGTCTGTTTGAGTACCACACATCCTTCATGTTTGTAAGTTGTTAAATCTTCAGTCTTCAAACCTAGAAGTGTAGAGGAATGTAATATTAGAGACTCATGAATCAGATGGGCTTGGGTTCATGTCCCAGGTCTGCCACTGGCTAACCATAATTTGGGGGGAAATTTTTAAACTTTCTAAATCTTTGGTTCCTCTTTGGAAAAATATGGAAATAATACCCATCTCTCAGGCAATTACAAGAATTAAATTAGTGCTTAATTTAGTGGCGGGCTTATTGAACTAATTCCAGAAGAGGCAGTTTTTTTTTTTTTTTTTCAGATTTATGTTATAGTAATACATCATTAAGGAAAAGAGCGTGGAGAGTCCTATCTGAATTGATACTGAGTCTGAAAAAAGGTCTCATATGTAGACAGTGTATAATAGTGTTTTCAAGCTTATTAGTTGAGTTTATAGAAAAAATTGTAATTACAATGTGTCTCTCTTTTATAAACATGTTTTATGAAAGCAAAGCTGCTGAAACATGTTTCTGTTAAGCCCTTCATTCTTTAAAGGTATGAATTACTGCAAGCTCTTAATTTTATTGTCCATTGAAGGATTCACCTGCTTAAAGAAATTTCTTTTATTGATGGTTGGATTGGGTATGGAGGTTTTACTAGTTTCTTTCGGGAGGGGCGTTTACTGCAGGGAAGGGGCAGGAAGGGCATGTAGGGGTGGGATTCGGAAGAGACCCAGTAACCATTCGCTTAAAACTCAAAAACATGAGCTCATGGAGCCTCCCGTTCGAAGGTGCTTCCCCTTTGCACAGAGGAGGTTGCAAGTTAAAGAGACTGGAAACAGTCTCTTTAACAAAAGTATGCTTTAATTTTTTTCTAAGATTTTATTTTTAAGCAATCTCTACACCCAGCATGGGGCTCAAACTCACAACCCCGAGATCAAGCATCGTATGCTCTTCTGACTGAGCCCCAAATATAGGCTTTAATTTTTGATGTGCTCACAGCCTGCTAGAGATGAGAAGAGGGGTTTTGGAGAAAATAAGTTCTTCCTCATACTGCCTATTGTCATCCACGTTATTATATCCATAGACCAAGATAGTGAATTTCCTGTGAGAGCAGCCAAGGCGGAAGCAGACAGATGACAGTGGGAGGTCTTCGTTTTCCTCAAGGCATCAGCAAAAGTAGAAGTCACTGGCTTCTTCTGTGAGCATCTGGGAGCGTTAGCGGTCTGAGGACAGAGAGAATGAGAGGGAGGGAGGAAACGGGGGAGACAGAGAGAGAGAGAGAGACATCTTCATTTTAACTTTTCAAGTCTTTAGTACCAAGAGATTAGTATCCTGAATTGAAGGCAGAAGAGCCATCTCCACCCCAAGTAGTGACAGTGGAAGACAGGAAGGGGACATGAGTTCAGGAGTGGGAAGGTCCTGGGAATGAGGTGGTATTTCTGTGTACAGTCATGGTTGTCCACTTTCGTTGTCCCACCGAGGGTCCCACCCGAGGACAGTCCAACACCCAACTGAGCTTTTCCCACACTGACTTCCTGGATCATCTTTGAGAGGAAATTGTGTGAGGACCAGAAATAACAGTGCAGGACTGAAGGGCATCTGAGGGTCCTCTCCAGCTTCAGTATCTACCATCCTGTTACACAACCATTCAGAACAATCACACACTCACTAGAAGAGTCTGCCGTGTACTTCTGGTGATATCTTTTATTGTTTTGGTGTGTAATGAAATAGTCTTTCATTCTCCACTGTGGAACCACATTCTCCTTACTATTAACATAGGAAACATCATGTCTGTGTGGCAAGTTTGGACAATCCCAGAACATTCAATGTTCGTTCCATTAGGTCAGGGTGTCTCACAGGGGTCCCTGGGCTCCATTTCCTCCGGTGGCATTTCAGTTTCTGGGTGATGGTGCAGTATGTGGGATCATGTGGGATTAAATCCTCAGGGGTCATGACATGCCACTGTGTGGAGGGGATGTATCTGTGGCCGTGGGTGGTCACTTCTTCTTCATGTTGGTGTCTGCTGTGTTGCTCACCTTTCCACTCATCCTCAGCCACCAAATTCGGGCCAGTCACAGATACACCACTTTGTGTCCCAACTAGGTTCTGTCAGCTTCACACACATCTCCACAGGGACATCCTTGGAGGTTTGGGACCAAGAAATTCCATGAAAATGGCCCCTGTTCTCCCTCCCCAGACACACTGTGGTTTCCCTCATTAATTACTCGTGCCATTATAGGCTTGGGATTGCTCTGGCTTCTTAGCCACCTTTTTTTTAAGGTCTTCCCAGAAAGATGGATTCAGGCTTGTTCATTTTTTGAATCTCCAACCCTGACTAGAGACTCTATGGTTCCGCCAACCCCCATATTTTATGAGGGGACAGGTTATGGGGCTCATCTTACCTGCAGCTGACTTGTTGGGCTACCCTCTGTCTCCCTGCTTTCCTATGGGGACAGAAAGAATATGAAATGTTCTTTCCTGATTCATCTTCTTCCAAATCATTTGTGCCACGTATGTGGATCTTGTGTTTCTCTCCAGCTTTTTCTGATGACAATTTCAACATGAAGAAAATTTGAAAGAATATTACAGTGAACATCTGTATAGTCTACACTAGGATTCACCCTCTGTTTCACATTTTGCTTATTTGAAAATAAGTTGCCCGGGGTGCTTGGGTGGCTCAGTCGTTAAGCACCTGCCTTTGACTCAGGTCATGATCCCAGGGTCCTGGGATTGAGCCCCACATTGGGCTCCCTGCTCAGCAGGAAGCCTGCTTCTCCTACTCCCCCCTGCTTGTGTTCCCTCTCTTGCTGTCTCTCTCTGTCAAATAAATAAATAAAATCTTAAAAAGAAAAGAAGTTATCCATATCATGTCACTTCATACCTAAAATTCCCAGCATATTTCTCCTAAAACTAAAGACACAGTATCTCTTAAAAGCACAACCTGATACCGATATCATTGCACCCAAGAAAGTTAGAGCAGCTCTGTAGTAACAGAGAACACCTAGTGCATCTTCAGATCCCCCCAGTGATTTGACAGTGCTTCTTACAGCTTACATTTCTTTCTTTTTTTTTTAATTTAAAATTCAATTAGCCAACATTTAGTGTATCATTAGTTTCTGCTGTAGTGTTCAGTGATTCACCCATTGCGTATAACACCCAGTGCTCATACAGCTTCTGTTTCAAACCGAGATCAACTCAGAGCTCACGCGTTGCATGTGGTGACTGTGCTGCTTTGGTTCTTTGGTCCCTTTCAGTCTAGAATGCTACCTTCATTTTTTCCCCCTCTTGACATTGACTTTTTGAAGGTACCAGCCAGTTGTCCTGTAGGATGTCCTTCATTCTGGCAGTATAAGTGACTTTTTTTTTCAGTATTCTTTTTTTTAAGGTTTTATTTATTTATTTGAGAAAGAGAGCACAAAGAAGGGGAGCTCCAGGGGGAGAGGGAGAGGCAGGCTCCCTGCTGAGCAGCAAGTCAGATGTGGGCCTCGAACACAGGACCCCGGGATCATGAACTTGAGCCAAAGGCAGACACTTAACTGACTGAGCCTCCCACACGCCCCCTTTTGCAGGATTCTTTAACCTGTCATTTAGCCCCTGTATTTCCTTGAAGTGGAACTTATTTCTAAAGGCTCAGTTAGGTTAGGTGTAAGTGAAATGTTTTTGGGAAGAAGGCATCACAGATGCTGTGAACTTACATTGTATCTCATTTAGAAGCACATAATGTCAGGCTGTTACACTATTAGCATAAGTTGGATTGCTTTTTAAGGAAGGTCACCACCAGATCTTTTCTTTACAAATTTAAGTTTCCCTTGGAATTGGGTAAGTAATTTGTGGAGTGATAGTTTGGCATCTAGCAAATATCCTCTTCCCCTAAAATTTGAACTTCCTGAGCATGGTATCTAGCTCTGGTCCTTTTCTGAAATAGTTATTTAGTTTCTAAGGGTTGCAGAATGGTGTTTTTTAAATTCAATAGTTCTATACATACTGGCTTCCACTTGGGGGACGGGGAGCATTCTGGCCTTGACCAAAGATTTCAAATTTTAATTTTAGTTCTACCTGAATAACTCTCCCTTGAGGCATTGGCTGATATCCAGCTGCCTACACTGGGAAGTGTCATGGGGTTATAGAAGACTCATTGTTCTGTATATAAAAAATATTATTTTATCTTATAAAATATTATTTATTTTCTGTTTCTCAAGGTCATTGAGAAAGATATTATGGGACTACTTCTATTTTTCTTTGTCACAATGATTAAATATTAACTAGGTATTAGTAACAATTGCTTTAGGATTCCCTCTTGCATTTGTGTGGTGGTTGGTAGAAATAAAAACAGAAAACTGGGAGCGGGCTTAGGAATCACCCAAAGCCTTTGTTACGGAGGTGAGGACATTGGACCCAGGGAGCTTAAGTCGCTTGCCTAAGGGAAGACACATAGCTGGTTTGTGGCTGACCCAGGGCTGTAAGCCAGGCCTTGTGACTCCAGCTTTGATGTTTTATGCCGTGAAACTAAGAGACATTATAAAGAATAAATAACACTTGTTTCCATGTCAAGGTCACTGCTTTCATGCTGGTTTGTATCCCCGTGAAACTAAGAGACATTATAAAGAATAAATAACACTTGTTTCCATGTCAAGGTCACTGCTTTCATGCTAGTTTGTATCCCCATTGAATGTGCCTAGCCTGTGTTTCCACTGGTAGCCATTGCCACTGGATGGTACTGTGTTTGTCAAAGCTGGGGACATATATGATAAGTGATAATGAGATGGCTTTAGCAGATACTCAGGGGCGAACATCGTTCATTTTGATAGTTCTGTATTTATTTTACTATTATTTAGAGAAAATATCCTTAGTGCCTCCTATCCTTGATTCCATGATATTATTATCTAAGATAAGGCTTAAACTAAGAACATGAAATAAAGAAAAAATATTAGGTAAATAATTTAAATTTAAATTTTAAGAGTGTTTGAATAGGACTATCCTTAGGCTCTGGGAATTTAATACTAAACAGAACAAAGTTTCTGCCTCATGGAGCTTGAACTCTACTGGAGGGAAGACAAGACAGAGAAAGAAATGTACAAGTAATGACAAACGCCACGAGTAAAGGACACGAGGAAGAGGAGGATAATGACAGACTCGCCATTCATAAATAATTAGGACAGGCCTATCTACTAAGATGACATTCAGGCCAAGAGTCAGGGCAGTGAGGGAGTGAACATGCTGATACCCGAGGGAACAGCTTTCCAGGCAGAGGGAACTGTCAATGCAAGAGCGAGGGAGCCTGGGGTGAGCTCTGCACATTGAAGGAGCAGCAGAGGTCAGTGTGGCTGGAACACAGCGAGGGTGGAGAGCAGTAGGAGAGACCAGAAAGGGGCAGAAATGAGCTCACATATGGACTTCCAGGCCTTTAGGGGGCTTTTGTCTGATGCGGGGTCTTGGTGCAGGTGGTACTTGGGTAGGGCATATGTGTGCAAATGTGTATAAAGAACGCTGGTGGGGGCAACAGTGATGTATTCTTATGATGCGTTCATTTCTGGCAACAAAAGATGACTTGGGGAAGATGTTGCTGAGGGGTAGGGGAGAGACGAGACATTCATGATATAAGGTAGTGCAGAAAATTTCACTGCAGGTTCATGAACAACTTCAGGAGTATGATAGTTCACCCCCCCCCACTCTCCTCCCTTCCTCAACATTCATACACAAATGCACACACACACATACACCCCGAAAGGGGGGTTTGTAAAAAGTTTGTTAGTTCTCTGCATTCCGCCGGCATTATGCTGTCATGAAAAAAATGGTTGGTAATCACATGACTCTGGCCAGTTGTGACCAGAAGCAGGTAGGACCCAGGCTCTGGGTTGTGTCTTGAGTTTTCCTTCTGATCCTTCTCACTGAATTAACTCTGATTCCTCTCATGCAGCCGAGTTCCCTCCAAGAACAGGGGCTTTATAGTTACTTTCATGGCTGAAACACTTTGTGTCAAATTCCCTCCTTTTGAAATCTCTGTTGCTATTGGGAGAAAAACACCACTGTCTGAAAACTCAAATGATGCATTTTGGAGTGAGCAGAGGCATTGTGAGAATCCTTCTGTTTTCCTTCATTACGGTGATTAAACATTAAGGAGAACCCAAGTTCTCTGAATGTGTGCCTTTCAGCTTGAGAGGCAAGGCTTAGAATTTAAGATCGGGCTGGAAGTTTCGAAGTTGTGCATTTCCAGAGAAGAAGAGAGTACTTGATTTTCCTGCTTATTGTCCTCTCAACAAATTACTAACAGCACTTTGCTACCTTGTGGACTGGATCAGTCTTCTTTTGAATCACCATGGGGTGTTGGGGTTCTATGGGCAAAAAACCCAGATCCCCTTAAATGCATTTTTCTCTTTTGATGCTTCACACCTCATTCCTTATTTAGGAAGTATTTGATTGACTGCTACCTTTGGGGAGCTTGGACCACTTGTCCCTATTCTCTGGCCCTGGGTGGTATGGAGCATAATTTTTTGCATCAGACCCTATAAGACCTTGGGAAGTTCTCATTATCGTCAGGTAGACCTTCCTCTTTATGAACTGCCCAGTATTCCCTATTTATTCTAGTCTGTTTTCTTACCCATCACCTAATGAGCTTGGGGTCCGCAAATTCAATGAAACTAACCCAGATATTACCAGCAAAAAAGCACATTTGCAAAGACAAATCTACCATGTACAGACCTGCACAAGAAAACCTACACACAGAAAACAATAGCCTCAGTGTTGGATAATCCCATTCATTGGCATGGATTCTTGGATGGTATTAATTTTGGTTTGACTTCTCCGTTTTCCCTCTGTTCTGCATCTTAGACTACATATCAGATTCTTTTCAATTACGAAACAATGCAAGCGGAAGCCGGGAATTATAATCAGACTCTGAATTCTTGGGATTCAAATATGCCAAAAGTGGGAGACGACAAGACTGAGGAGCTTTGTTCCTGATCTTAGCACTGACTTTAGCAAATGTCTCACCTTGGAGGAGAGTTCATTGCAGCAATTTTGTAACTGTGGTAATGGTTGAGAATTTTGTTTGAGGAAGACGTTCAGTCATTCTTAGGGTACATCGTGTCCCCTACCTCACCCCTTCCCTGGATCCATAGACTTTTTCCATTCATCTCCTGAGCTCCTGAGGTGTTCTGAGAATCCCTGAAATAGGAAACAGCCCCTGTCCCTTGGTGACAGCCATGGTGGTCACTTGCTTTTTAGTTAGTTAGAACTGGGACTCCTATCCAGGTGTGAAAACTTGAGGTGCCCATTAATTTTCAGTGTCCTCTTTCTGTCGAGCCCTCAGAAATTCGACATGACATTTGTTTTAACGTATCTGTTTATATGGCATTTGTAGGTACTCTCCTGTTCTAGTTTGGGTCCCCCAGATGTGTTGACCTAATTGCTTTAAGTTACAAATGACCAAATTATACACATTATTGGAAAATTTCAGAAGTGGGGTGTACGTCCTGAACCGCTCATGACCCTAACAAATTAATTGCCTGTGTTATTTAATAATTATGTGGATGCTTCATGTTTTTCTAGTAATTTATAATGACAGTTAATTCTCAGCTGGTCTTGTGACCCAGGCTACCGACCCAACTGGCTGTCTCCATGAAGCCCCCATTACCTGAAGTCTTTAGGTCAGCATCCTCTTTCTACAGACAAAGGCATAGACGTAGAAAAAGTTAGATATTGTTTTAATTACGAGAACTTTATTTGGATAAGGCAGAGTCTTGAATCTCTGTGCTCTAGATGTGTGTTAACCAAATTCATGGATTCCACAAGGCAATTTAAATAGCGTCCCAGACTCTCTGAGCAGCGTGGATGGTGACATGAATATGCACATGTAGAAAGAGCTGTAGAACGTTGCTGCCAGTTCTTTCTCTGGTACTTGAGCTGGCCGGCTCCCCTTCCCAGTCAGTTCTGTCTGTACAGGGCCCGTACCCCTCTATTCGTGACCAACAGCACTTCTTTCAGCAGAAAACCACAACCGTCATAGGTTGGAGAAGGCGTTTTCTGATGCCTGAGGGCAAACCTTCAAAACGGAATTTTACACGCCCAGGAAATAGTTACGTCAAATTTAATTCTTTACAAATTACCGGAGAAAAATGAATGCAGTCACGGTAAAGTGCACAGCGCTTGGTGGGGAACCAAGTGCAGTGACGGGAAGGCAGAGTCAACAAAGATACGTTTCCATGAAACTCTCTTGATTCAAGTGGCAGATATGTGTCTGTGCTCCCCCGGCCGCCCTCAGATTCCCTTCATGGGCCCTGGGTGCTCAGCCTGGCTTCTATGTCTGTTTACTTCTGACACCTAACCCCTGGAACCTTCTTCAGAGGGCGAGGGTTGAGCTTGGCAGAGCTCCTCCCAGACCCAACACACACACACACACACACACACACACACACACACACACACACGTGTGCACGCGCACACACAAACACATAGCTGAAAGTGGCTGGGACCTAAGCACCAACCCACCCATTCCCTCAACCCCTCCTTTGCTGAAGGCTGACAGGTGAAGCCTGGCCAGCCCCTGGCGGGTCATTTACAGGTTCTCTGCAGGATCTGTGGTGTCACTTACACTCCGGAGCCCCCTGCAGGATCAGACTGAGACTGTGTCCTCACGCAAATCGCAGGCTTGCTTGGTTTCTTCTTCCCTTTCCTGCCTCCCCCTCTCCTGGAGAGTCTTCTTGAAGTCAATCACTTGTCCACGGACACTGTTTCCGGGTCTAATTCTGAGCAGTGGACCTAAGACAATATTTTCTGTCAGAGCTCTAAGAAATGTAGTGTTGCTTGATGATTTTTATCAGTGTGTTTAAAACTATTTTTAGCTCTTGGGGCACCTGGGTGGCTCAGTGGGTTAAAGCCTCTGCCTTCGGCTCAGGTCATGATCCCAGGGTCCTGGGATCGAGCCCCACATTGGGCTCTCTGCTCAGCAGGGAGCCTGCGTCCTCCCTTCTCTCACTCTGCCTGCTGCTCTGCCTACTTGTGATCTGTCTGTCAAATAAATAAATAAAATCTTAAAAAAAAAAAACAAAAAACCCCCAAAAAACTATTTTTAGCTCTTGTTTGCTAATTTGGGCTACAGGTGTGCAAGTGGATGATCGTAAATTTAATTAAAAAATCAAGCGAGGTGTAGGTAAGAGTTACAAGTTATTGAGGGAAGAGGCACTGTGTGCCATGTCCTTGACACATTTTCTCTGATTTTTCTAATAATCCTGCATTTTTTAAAAGATTTTATTTATTTATTTGAGAGAGAGAGAGAGAAATACCAAGAGAGAGCAGGGCAGTCGGGAGGGGGCAGAAGGAGAAGCAGACACCCCGCTGAGCAGGGAGCCCTATGCAGGGCTTGATCCCAGGACCCTGGGATCATGACCTGAGCCAAAGGCAGACGCTTAACCGTCTGAGCCACCCAGGCGCCCCGATCCTGCATTTTCAGAATAAGTTCACTGAAGTCCAGAGATTTTATTAGGGTGCCCAAGTCACGGAGCTAGGAATTGGCAGAACCACAATCCATATCCAGATCTTTCTGGTTTTAATGCTTGAGCTCTTCCAGCTGCTACCCTGCTGACTCGCTTTCCTTTTTGGGGTATTAAAATGTCTATTTCTAGATGCTCAAAGAGGCATTCCAACATCAAAGTTCATGACTTAATAAAATTGGAGGAGACTAGCTCTTTATTAAGAGATAACAGAATATATTACCAAACACCACACTTAATTTCCCAGAATGGGAGTGATTGGAAATAATTTCTAACAAGTGCTTGAATCAAGCCATATGAATTGGCTGTATACAAGAGAGCTTTGTCTGGTTTGTGACAGAATGTGGGGGGTTCATAAAAACATGAAGGTATAGAGAAGGTGAAAACAGCACAGGGCTTCAGGAATGTGCTTCTGGAACAGTGGACAGAGATGGTCCTGCCTAGTCCTGTGATAGTCCTATATCAGGATAGGTTCAGCAAGTGACACTCTTAGGCCCATAAATGGACCGCTGGGTCCTGAAAGCCCTAATGTACCTCATAGGAGTTACCAATCTGTGCCACGAGAGATTCTTAAGGAAATAATGAGGGGATAATGGCAATGATAACATGGACTTGCATCTAGCATCTGCGTTGACCTCTATGTGAGTTATTCATTGTGGATACAAATACTACATTTGTGAAAATTTCAACAAGAATTCATGAAAACCTTACCAGAGACCTTTAAAATTTCTGTGTGATGACATCAGCACTTATCACAGACCATGGATGTTCTCCCTTTGCCTGATTATTTCTTACTTATCTTTTAAAGATGAAGCTCAGGCATCACCTCCTCCAGGAAGCCTTCTCTGATACCCTCAAGATAGACAGAGTCCCTTTAAAAAAAAAAAAAAAAAGAAAGAAAGAAAAGGCCCCTTAGGATAGACAAAGTCCCTTAAAAAAAAAAAAAAAAGATTTTATTATTCGTTTGAGAGATGGGGGAGGGGCAGAGGGAGAGAGAGAGAGAGAATCTCAAGCAGACTCTGTGTTGTGCATGCAACCGGATGTGGGGCTCGATCCCATGACCCTGAGATCATGACCTAAGCCGAAATCAAGAGCCAGATGCTTAACCACCTGAGCAACCCAGGTGCTCCTGACAAAGTCCCTTTTGTGTAGATCTGTATTACTGTGAGTAGTCATCCAGAAAAATGCTTAGACCATCATAGTGAAGGAATAGTCTTACCTGTTCATCCTTCTATTAACCTAAAAACTCCTCAAGGATACTAACTGTATTCGTATCTCTGTCCCAGTACTTGGCGTGATGGAAGGCAGAGTTGACCCTCAGTAAATGTTTTTTATGCCATGTCTTTTTGGCGTACGTGACTTAGTCTCGTAAATTGTTTCGAAATCATTCAGGTGACTTGGGCGGAAGAAATAATGAAGTGCGAGAAGGTAGCGGTTAGTTAGGCTTTGGGACAAGAGGACCTGTAAAAGAGAGGAATGTGCGTTATGGGCAGTGGGCTGAGAGAAGTTGGGCAGCCAGGTGCCATTTGAGGGTCAACTGAGGATATAATTTAAGAGGTGACAAGAAGGGGGGAAGACAGGTGGAAAGAGAACAGTCTTCTATAGTTGTAAGGAGTGATGTGATATCTGCACTTGTGGCCAGACAGGGTAATGGAAAAGCACAGACCTAGGTCTGACACAGGTCTCTACTAGGTTCTCTGTGACTTGTCTGAGTATCATTTTATCTGTAAAATGGGCATACCAGCACCAACTCAGAGGATTTCTAAAGATAACCTAAAGGTTAATAAGATATTAGGTGCTCTGTAAACCGCCATAAAGTTTACCTCAGAACCTTCCCCGGGGTCTCTTGTCATTGGTTGTAAGGTCAGTAGCTGGGAGGGCTTGTGGTGGGGGAATAGAAGGGGTAGCAGTGGCCGTGAATCCTTGTGTTTGTTCTTCTGATGTACATTTTACTGAGGGTTTATAATGTGCCAGGCACCGGAAATACATAAGTTTATGTGACCAGTTACCTTCAGGAAGTTTGTGATCCAGAGGACAGCTGACACAGGAGAGGAGATTAATTCTGTCTAGAGAGACTAGGGAGTACTTCACAGGAGAGTTGACCTTCAGGTGGGGTCTTGAAGGGTGAGTAGGAGTTCACCACACAGACGTGGTGGAGAAGGAGGTGCCTGTCAAGGTCTGGAGGTTCATGTTGGGGCACTTTGGATATTTCTTGAGTGTAAGGTAGGAGAAGATGGTGGCGGGAAGATGATGGGGGGCTGAGCAGGGGCCTTCCTCCCATGCTATACAGTTTGGAACTGGTCCTAAAGTCACAGCAGAGCCACTGGATTGAGGGATTGAGAGGGAAATCATTAAGAGGCAGGGTTAGATCATCTAAATGTGAAGAGAGATCATGTTTATGTTGATTTGGTTACTGCCAAGCCTATTTACTCTCTTCCTTGATTTGCTATTAAAGCTGTTCATTTGAGTTATAAATAACCGTACTAATTTTTAAAAATTTCTGGTCTCATGTCTTCATCTGGTTTTAATGGACTATAAATCCTTGAGTGGCGATACTTATTAAATAACTAATGTAGAAGCCGTTCGTTCCTTCCACAAATACTTACTGAGAGCCTGTTCGGGCCAGCCTGTAATAGACCATGGGGACAGTTATGGTCCCTGCCCTGTGGAGAAATCTCCCCAGTGAGGGAGACAGACCGTAGATTGAGAAATGTGGAAGGGTGGGTGTGGGAAGAACACAGTAGTGGCCGGAGGAAGTGAGGGATGGCCTGTCGGAAGGAAGTAACCTTTCTACCTATGAGGATGGTCAGGGTGGAGGTCCCTGTTCAGCAAATCTGAAATCTATGGCTTTTTTGTTGCTGACTTTATTCTTCTTGGAGTCCAGGAGAAGGTTCTCTCTCTCTCTCTCCATCAGAAGGCATCATGAGAGCTGTACCCACCACCACTCATTGGGCATATCTGAAGTCAGTTGTAGGCAGTGAAACTTTCTACCCTGTGTATATTTCCTTTTTTGTGAGATTTCCTCAGAAGGATTATGATATCCAGTTTCTAATCTAGAAATCAAAGAACTTGGGGCACCTGGGTGGCTCAGTGGGTTAAAGCCTCTGCCTTTGGTTCAGGTCATGATCTCAGGGTCCTGGGATCGAGCCCCACATCAGGCTCTCAGCTCAGTAGGGAGCCTGCTTCCTCCTCTCTCTATGCTTGCCTCTCTGCCTACTTGTGATCTCTGTCTGTCAAATAAACAAATAAAAAGAAATAGAACTCAGAGAACTGGAGTTGAGAATCACAGCCTCTGTTTTTCCTTCTTAACTCCAATAAGAACACTTCCCTCAGTTTCGACTTTTCTTGTGAAGTTCCTACTCTGTGCTAGGTTTTGCGTGAAGTGCTTTGCATATACAGTTTCTCTTCATTCCTCAACGTGGCCTTGTGAGCGAGGCATGGTTATCTTTATTTTTTTAAATGGGGACAGTGAGGCTCAGGGAGGTCTCTTCACTTGCCCCGGGGCCATGTTCCTCCTGAGAAGTGAAGCCTGATCTGTCAGGATAGTCATGCTTCCCATCTCTGGCCTGGCCTCAGTCCTGCCTGTTTGTTTTCTAAGACCGTTCCTGTCTCACTGTTGATTTTCTTTCCCCGTTCATTTGGTGACTGTCATTCATTGGGACTGACAACAGACCGATGCAGCCTGGTCGGCAGCCAGCCCTTGGAAGGGAATCTTCAGGTTTGAGCGGAAGGAATGAGACCCATGTCAGTCTCTGACACAATGAGTGAGGTCAGGAAAGAGGCCAGTGCCTCGTCTCCAAGAGCGGTTTTCAGTAAGATGGACACTTTTCTGGCCAACCCTCAAGGGACATGGATTAACATCACCTCTGAATTGGAAAAGCCAGGTGGCCGAGGGGACTCTGTGCCTCGCACTTTGCACACTTGGTTTCATTTTGTCACAAAACCAAGGGCACCATCTGGTAGATGTCATTTGACTCCTTCTGTACACAAAGAGGCTGGAGGTTCAGAGAGGTTCTATGACTTGCCCAAGGCCACAAAGCTTTTTCCAGGTAGAACTAATTTAAACACAACAGCTTGGCTGTGGTGTCTAAAATCTTCGGGCCAGAGCTCTCGTTCTCGGAACGATTTCCTCAGAACACTAGCAAGTGGGGCTGAGACTGCTTTTGGCAGGGAGACCTGGAACATTGCAGCCCATCCCCCCCCACACTCCCCCCCGCCCCGCTCTTGGTGAGTCATGGCGTGTAGGGGCCCGTTAAGGCTTTGAGACAGTCCTTGGTAAAGAAACCTTTGAACTCTGTGTAACCCAGGATTTCTCAAGCATATTTGACCAGAGAAGTCTTTTTAAGAGGAATTGTCACCAACCTCATGAGAATAAAAGAATGTTTGGAAAACCAAAGGACACCTCTCTGCCTTCCCACTTGTCTTTGTAGTAGAGGCAGAGGGTAGGAAGGAGGGCAGAAGTCAAAAGAAAGACAAGGTCGGGGCGCCTGGGTGGCTCAGTCGGTTAAGTGGCTGCCTTCAGCTCAGGTCATGATCCCAGGGTCTTGGGATCGAGTCCCACATGGGGCTCCCTGCTCAGCTGGGAGCCTGCTTCTCCCTCTCCCTCTGCCTGCCGCTCTGCCTACTTGTGCTCTCTATCTCTCTGTCAAATAAATAAATAAAATCTTTAAAAAAAAAAGGCAAGGTGAAAGAAAAGGAATCAAGGAAAGGTGTCCCTCCGTCGTTCTCAATAAAACCGTCAAATACGTTTTCCACCTTTCTTTTACTCCTGTGCTCGCTCTCTCTCTGCCATGCTTTTCAAATTGGCACACCAACTTTTCCTCACATCAAGAAAATAAGACAGAAAGATTGATTTCTTTGGGCTGCTAGCAGTTTTAACAAAAGGCCTTGAAGCTAAGAGGTAACCTCGGGGCAGGTGACTGGGGGCTTACAGCCAAGATAGGAGTGAGACGTGGCGAGAAGCACCCTCTCCCCTCCCACCTCACTTCCCAGTGAGGACTGACTTGTTTTCCCTAAGCTCCCATCACAAGCGAGTCACAGTGTGGGGACCACAACTCAACCCTGCCTCCTTGCCCATGGGGGCCTTCTCTCAAGCACACTTCCTTTATGAAGTTAGTCCTCTGTCCACATGCTATCTTCTCTCTCCCTGATCTGCTTAGGCCATCAGCATTAGCTGAGCCAGAAATAGAGCCATCAACGGTGTAAACTGTGAGGACAGTGATTTGCCCTGTGGATTGATTGCTGAGCTGCGGACCGTGTAACCCACAATGGTCTTCTGCGTATTCCCTTCTTTGTATGGAATGTTTATCTTTTGGAATAAAGAATAGCTTATGACACATATAGATTTTTTTTTGATACAAGTATGTAAGCAGTCGCCCTCATGTATGCAGGAATTTTTTCAGTACTCTTTACTAAGCCAGTGGAGGGATTCTCTGATTTATGACTTCCTGAGTTGTCATAGGTCTTTTTATTAAAAACGTCAAGTTTATGCAAATATTAGGGTGTTAACAGGTATAGAATTTATATTTAGTTGCTGTCAGAACCTTGGTCTCCAAGTATGGTCCTTGGACCGGTGTCCTCAATATCACTTGGGAGCTTGTTAAAAATGCAGAACCTTGGGCCTCCCCCCAGACCTGCTGATTCCAACTCTGCATTTTAATGAGATTCCCAGGTGATTTATATGCTCCTCCGAGTTTGAGGAGGCCTGCCCCGGAGTGCATGGAAGAGGTTAAGGCCAGTCATCATTTTGTTCCTGTTGTCTACTTTCACATGGGTACTTTTTTTTTTTTTTTTAAGATTTTATTTATTTATTTGTCAGAGAGAGATAGAGAGAAAGCAAGTATGAGCCGAGGGAGCGGCAGGCGGAGGGAGAAGCAGGCCCCCCATTGAGCAAGGAGCCCGATGCGGGACTCCATCCCAGGACCCTAGGATCATGACGTGAGTCAAAAGCAGACGCTTTTAACAGCCTGAGCCACCCAGGCGTCCTGCACATGGGTGACAGCTCAGCAGTTTTCATCCTGGTAACTTCGCTGTGAGCTGTCTTATTCGCTGTTTTCCAAGGGAGCTGCCATGAATCTCTGGGGGACACAGTGAGTCCTTATTAGATACACAGGTGTGTGATGAATCGAGCTAGAGACAGAGCTACAGACACCGATCAGTTTTTAAACGCCATCTAAGTAGCAGGCGGCAAGCACTGTGAAGGGTCTGAAATTACACTCTCTTCCTCAGCTGGCCGGTTCACCTGCCACAATATCACAGATCGTGGCAGAAGACAGGAGACTCCCGGGTCAGAGACAAAGGAAGGGCATGAGCAGTTATGTGCCTGATGTCTCTCCGACCCGAAGCCCCAAGGGGGAGATGCAGATGAGCCCAGATGGATGCCTGCCCGTGCTGTGGATTGTGTTAGAGAAAAGTTTAAACAATCCAGATTCTTTCAGTGGGCGGTTAACCTGCTTTCCGTTTGCTCCAGAGCCCCTATCTCTGTCTTCTGAGGCTGTTTGCTAGACAGACTTCCCTAAAATAATAATCTAGAACAAAAGGCACTCGGTGCCTCTCTTTGTGAGCTAGATGGAAATGGGAGGGATCCACGGAGAATCATCTCCCGACCGTTGGTATTAAAACATCTTTGTTTTGGGGTCTTAGGGCCAATAGATTTTTTTTTTTTGGAAGCCACAGAAGACACATTTCCCAGTCCCCAGGTTGCACTAAGGGTTGTTTCTGTCAGAAAGATTCCAGCGGGCAAATCACTTCCAGTCTG
Organism: Martes martes; assembly: GCF_963455335.1. Classification (NCBI taxonomy): domain Eukaryota; kingdom Metazoa; phylum Chordata; class Mammalia; order Carnivora; family Mustelidae; genus Martes; species Martes martes. Next base: position 26,643,275 of record NC_137900.1, read on the forward strand.
GTCATTCAGCTTCGCTCATCACAAGAAAGGAGAGGCTGTACGAAGAAACCAGATGGGGTTGTGTATCCACATAGCAAGGTCACCCGTGGCTCTTCACCGTGTCCCTTGTGCCATTCAAATACCAAACCTGTTCTTATCCTGGGCTTTGAGCAATCTGACCTAATTTAGAGAGCTCTGAAGACCCTCAGAGGTGTTCGAAGGGTTGGCAAACACTGGGGAGAATAGCAGAGGCAACTTTCTGATAGAACAGTTTTGTCATCTGTAAAGGGATGGTGTTACAAAGCAGCTGATTTTCTTTTGCTCTACTTAGAGCAAAATTTTTCTGTAAGAGTTATAGAAAATTGTAAGTGCAATTCCTGCATCGACTCCTACTAGAGTTTTTCTCCATTCTCAAAGAACATTAAGAATCTGGAGAAGAGAGATCTGGAGCTGTTCCGCAAAGCAGGTGACAAACGTACTTTGGAGCGTGTTTTAACAAAAAGCTCACAAGGGGGGAGTGGGGTTGGGGCCCTCATGTGTACCGTCTGCTGATGTCTGTGGAGGAAGGTATTCCTAACACGGTTTATTTCAGGCTATTGAGGTGAAGTCAGCCAGCTCCCCCGAATCTTCACAATTTACCAAACCACGGCAGTCCATCGCAAAACAGTGCTCGTGGGCCCTTTTTTTTTTTTGGCATGACCTTTTGATCATGCACAAGGTTTGCTCATAGGTGCTTCTCTTTTTCAAGGTCTTCTACAATCATGATGTCCTGTTTGCCTCTGGAGATTCATAGATAAGACTTACCTTCAGGCAGGATGACAGCCGAAATGATTTTTTTTTTTTTTAATTTCGTTTGAACAGTGTGATTTCTTTTCTTTTCTTTCTTTCTTCCCTTTTTTTTTTTTCTTTTTTTAAAAGTCTTCTTTTACATTGTGGGTATCACCAGCCTGGCTGTTTGCTTCCTTTAAATAAACCAACGGCCAGCTCAGCAGAATTTCCCTTCTATGGAAGGGCCTGTAGGTGCCTTCCGATTGTTACTGGTATTTTTAGAAGAGAAGAAGTCTCCACCGGCGCCAGCCAGTGATGATTCCTTATAATTGGGTGATCTGCAGAAGCATAATGAGTCACAAATTCAGAAACAAGGCACCTGCACCCGTGGCTGGACCGGGCGCATGGTAAATCCTCTTTGCACTAATGAGGCTTTATACCTCTTCAAGAGACTTAACCTGGAATTCCCCTTGGGCTCAGCGTGGCTGCCGAGTTCTGTGAAGTCCCTCTCGAGAGCGCTTTATTGCTGTGTGGACAGAAGAATTTTCTCAGGGAATTCAAGTGTGAGCCCCAGATGCCACCATTTCAATGAAGATCGTGGTGAGCCAGTGCCCCCTCCCGCCTCCAGTACGGACGGCCCAGCTTACTCTGGAGGACTTGGCTTTCTGGGCGCCCATGTCATATTTTCACGTCCTAGCTGACATGCACCCCAAGTGGCGCCTGACATGGAGGAAGGCTCCTCTCTGCTGGAGCCAGCTTGCTGCCTGCAGCCCTACCCAGTGAGGTGAGCTTTTCCGGGCCTCTGCTTCCTTCCCTCAGCATTTCCCAGAAGGAGGGACCTTGACTTTAACACAGATTTGAGTCCCTCCTTCCCCCCTCCCTTGGGAGGTATTGATTGGGAGGCTTTAGTTATTTATTTATTAGGTTTATAAAATGCTCAGCTCACCAAGGTCTCTGGGCACACTGACAAGAGTAAAAATATTAATAACAATGATAAAAAAAATCCACCCAAACATAGATACACGTAGATAAACATACATTCTGAAGGTTTTATGTCAACTCCATTGGAAGTCTGATAGCATTGATTTAGAACTTCCTTTGCAACTTGATTTTTCTGTATTTATAAAATGTAATTCTTTCCAAGTGGACTTGTTCTCTGTAGAAAGAAAATGCTCTGGGGCGCCTGGGTGGCATGGTCGGTTAAGCATCTGACTCTTGGTTTCTCCTCAGGTCATGATCTCAGTGTCCTGGGATTGAGCCCTGCATTGGGCTCCATGCTCAATGGAAAGTGTGTTTGAGATTTTGTCTCTCCCTCTCCTTCTGCCCCTTCCACTCGGGCTCTTGCTCTTTAAAATAACTAAATAAATCTTTAAAACATAAAATAAGAAAATGCTTTAACAAGCAAAGAGATGAAACACATAGATTTACTGTTTGGGCTAAGGCCAAGTTGAAAAGACAACTCAGCTGCCATGTTGGAGAGGTCAGTTTCCACCCACCCACCCCCTTACCCCCATCTTCCCTTTTTCGGTAAAAGCAAAAATAGGAGTGAATTTTTTTAAGAGTGTTTTGCATTGTTTGCCCCAAGTTTTTGTCTAGACATGCTGAGACAAATTAGCTTCAGAAATGTTCATGCTCCGTAAGAGGGAGAAGATTGTCTGAGAAGGGTGTGCCTTGCCAGCCCATATACCTGCTGTACCTTCTCATGCCTCTGTCATGGGAATAGCACAGAGGTGGCAGATTGTTTAAAGGCTCAGTGAGGTGTGGATGACCCTACTTGCTCCTCAAATGTTCAGGAACAAGAAGGGGGGGCATTTAGTTAGGTGAGCAAAGAGTACAAATTTGAAGAAATTTTCTCACGTGTACTGGGTATGAGAGCCTCATGCTACATTGGACTTCCTCTCTGGAGAAGCCTCCTTCTTTGTTTCTGCCCACTGCTGATAAAAGCAAACACCAGAGATGCCAAGAAGAAATCAAGACATTTCAGACTGTGTCTGACATGAACAAACTGCATTAATTCCTCTGACGAGGAGTGCCCTGGTGGCTGGCTTCTGTGAGTATATAATAAGTTATTGTGGACGGGATCCTCCATTATTGTTTCTCTTAAGAATCTAGTTACGATTAACACGCCCGACATTAGGAAACCTCTGGAATGTGCTACACATCAGTTTCCTAGCCTCTGGAGAAGAAAAAACTTAAGTTATCCCCTTAAAACAGAAGTTGTCAAACTAAGGCCTGCAGGCCAAATCTGGTGCGTTGTTTTTATAAATAAAGTTTTATTGGAACACAGCTCTACCCATTTGTTTATGGCTTGTCTAGGGCTACTCTCACATTGCAATAGCACAGCTGAGTAGTTGTGACCCAGACAATATGGCTCGAAAAGCCTAAAATATTTAGTATCTGACCCCTTATGGAAAATGTTGGCTGACCCCTGTCTTAAAAGAACAAATTAGCAAAATATCTAACAAAGTAATGACCTGCCATTCAGTACTCTATGAATTTTATAACAGTTGCTGGTTTGGCAGCAGAAAGAAGTTCTAGCTGGAGAGAACACTCTGGTGCAATTTTGCCTTAAGTGTCTGCAATTCCAACTGTGGACGCTTCCATTTTATATATGAAAACGGACAGACTGTATATAAAGTGAAAGAGATATGTTCCAGGTTAGCTTCAGGGTTGGAGGTGGTGCTAGACCTCACTGATCAACAGTCCTTATTGATCTATTGATTCCTAGGTAAGAGCTGTGTAGCAGATGGTTACAGGTAGAAATATGAGCTCTTATATTTGAAATAGTTCTTTTCCACCTATTTTGTAAAGAAAAAAAAAGAAGTTTTCTGGCTTATATGTGGGTGCTCATTCCAGGGATATGGCCAGCTTTGTGTGATATAGTCCTGGTAGATAAACAAAAAGGTTTGGTTCTGGGGTGCCTGGGTGACTTAGGCAGGTGGGTGCCTGACTCTTGATTTCAGCTCAGGTCATACTCTCAGGGTTGTGGGACCGAATCTTGTCGGGCTCCATGGTCAGCGTAGAGTCTGCTTGACCATCTCCCTCTGCTCCTTCCCCAGTTTGCGTGCGTGCGCTCTCTCTCTCTCTCTCCATCTCTCCTAAATAAATAAATAAATAAATAAAATCTTTTTTAAAAAGTGGTTTGGTTCTGATACAGAGTCGCTCAGGGATTCTCCCTTTGAGTCCTTTCTGAGGGTACTTGTAGCTTCACATGCATTTTATTTTTTATGAAAGATTGTCAGGATTCACAGTATAAATGGGTTAAATGTGCAGCCTCTGTGTGTTCCATAGACTTCTCTTCCTCTTCTCATAACTTTTCCAAAGAAGGCCAGTCCTGTTTTTATCTTTCAGTGTCCAGATGGGTGTGTGCGAACTGACTGTGTGGTCTAATGAGAAAAAAAGGTGATAGATCTTTTAGAAGCAGACATTTGAAAAAAATGCATTTGCAGGAGTCTTTTAATACTTCAAGGATGGAGAAGAATCTTAAGACACTACCAGTTCCCCAAAGTAACCTAAAGTTAACTCTAGCCCCTAAAGTTAACTTCTCATTGTAGCTGGATGCTCTTTGCCTGTATTTTTTGTGGACGCTTCTGAAGAGCTCATAACCGTCTCAAGTGTATCTTGCCTTCTGGAACATAATAATTTTTCCATATTTATTTAATACCTTTGCATTTAATTCAAGAACTACCCACTAAAGACAGCCTTTTTGCGTCCCATGGAAAGCGTGAATTTCCAGATTAATAAACAAAATCTGTATCTTGGCCACTTCCGTGTAACTAGCACTCTTTGGTACCTGGAATCCAGCCGGTCAAAAAATCTTTATTTTCAGTGAGACGAATGCCCCCTGGTGGAAGGAGTCGCAAACATTTGCACTGATTTGGGGGGTCCATGGACGATTAGATCAAATATCCTCATGGGACAATGCAGGGATAGAACTGACTGGACTTAGACAGCTCTTTAGTTCTCTTAGTGTACGCTCCATTTAAAGGCAGTGAGTTGAAAACAACCTCAAGTCTTGAGTCTTTTTTATATTGACTGAGAGCAAAAGATTCAACAAGGAGCTAACTAACCCCTTATTATGGTAATTCCTTTAGTGTTTTTTTTACTTTAACTTGGGAATCTCTTAGCTGGTAGAGTCATTTATAGCCTGGCCATTTGTAATGATTTTTTAATGGATGACTTTTAGATAATACCTCGGAGGGTGTTTTAAAACGAAATCGTGGCATAAGAGAGAATTGTTGAAAGGATTGTTTTAAGATGGCCTCCCGGAAAACACGTCGGTGGGAGGGAGGAGCAGGGTTGGGGATTAAAGTCTCACCGAAGGACAACTTTATGTCGTCTGTCTCATTAATGGCCAGACAATTCATCTTCAGTTCAGCGGGTAGGGCTCGGCAAGCAGGGGAATGCGGGCTGGCCGGGGCTCAAGTTTTTAGGGAAGGCTTTCTTTTGGAAATCTCTCATCAAGGCCCACTTGAAAACTAGCTCTCAGAAAACTTTGCAAAGCATTTCTAGGGAAGTGGAGGAAAGGAAAAGCAGGGTTTTGGGGGATGAGCTTGGGGCCCCTCTCTGCGGAGCAGCGTTGTGAGGAGAGCCCTCCGCATGTTCCACGGGGCCGCTCCCCACCCAGCAATACCTAGTTTTGCTGTGACTGTGACTGTCGCAGAGAAGCTGTGGCTTGTTTTGCTTCTGCGTTTTTCTCACTTGGAGGGAACCTTTGGATATAGAAAAAAAAATCATCAAAATCATCTTGTGTTGAAAGACGATGTTCTGCATACTTAATGGGCTGAATCACCCTTTCCCTTTTCAGATATGGCTCGTGTCCATTAGGCTGTGGATGTGGATGATAAATATCACTGTACTTGTCATATCACCAAGTGCCACATTTTCTGAGGCAGTGACGTTTCTTTGCCTCAGCATTTGTAAGGGACTGCCCTCTGGAGTACAGCAGCCCAGCCTGACATCTTCTGTTAACTTGTCTTCCTCTTAACTTGCCAGATATGTTCACAGCTTGGTGAGAATTGACTTTTGCAGAAATGATTTTTTCTTAAACCAGTGCCTTTGGTCAAGCCATCTTATGTTCTCCGTTGGCCTCTGTCTTGAAGTGGGTGGGGGTTCTGGGCTTCACTTCCCCATGTGTGAGAAGGTGAGTCATACATGAGAGACCAAAAGAAGCCCCTGAGGCTTGTGGAAGCTTCTAGAAGGTCTTCGAGAGCTTGTTTCTCAGATGAGAAGTTCACGGCTGTTGTCTTCGGGTGAACAACCTCTCATTGCCCATCCTGCACATCTCCAGTAGGAGAGACCACTGAAGTATAATGTCATAAACACTCTTCATGACACTTCCCCTCAGGGATGTTTATTCAAGACTATTGAGCACATTTGGTAGGTACAGGGATTGACTTGCACGCCTTGACAGTGGTCTTTATCTTGATGTGTTTTTGTTGCAGTGGTTTTACACCCTAAACAGTGTGACCTGGGTAGGTCAATCACATTATTTGCTCAACTTGGCTCTGAATTATTCTCGTCTATTTCTGAGTCAGGCTCACCCCCAGGTTCATCCCTTCCTACTTCCATTTATTCATTTGCAAACATGTAACTCTACTAAGCACTGGGGTAGATGGCCCCATTTCGCCGGGAGCATACACTTGGCTGTGAAAGTAGAGTCTGTGGCTCCTTGAAATGGAATTTGAAAAGTGCTCCGAGAGAGAGGGCAGGTACAGGGTGCTGTGGGAGCCCCCAGGAGGGATATCTACACTAGCCTGGAGATTGATCCCAAAGATGAATATTCTTTCATGTTTGCAGAGTGGGAGAGTTGGGAGAAGCTCATGGAGGAGGGGGTTGGGAATATTCCAGGTAGGAATTTCCTGTCCGAAGACGGACAAATGAGAACCCTATGGCAACCATACGTTTGCAAGGACTTCAGTTTGGGCAAGCGGGGAGTGGATGCAGAGAATTGGGATGAGAGACTGGAGGGCAGTTGGGGGGACCACCCTTGGGACCCTTGGACACCCCTTTGGTAGGATTTATCCCGAAGGACTTTGTGTAGGGGCGGCATCCTAATTATGTGTATGTATGGAAAGAACACTTGGGGGCAGGGAGGAGAGTGGGTTGGGGTAGAACCGCCAATAAGGATGATGAGTTTAAGTAATTCAAGCTAATAGTATTGGCTGTTAGAGGTGAGATTTAAAAATGAATTCCATAAATGTTGTGGGCAAGGGCATCATGACTGAAGGAAGCAGCATGAACCCAATGGAAAGGCACAGGCCAAGGCTGCCAGATTCATGTTCCAGTCCCAGTGGTGTGGGCTACTAGCCATGTGGTCTTGGATGGACTCCTCACCTCTCCTGGCTGGCTTTTCATCTTCTGGAAAATGAGAGGTTGCTTGTTCTTCATGGTGTGTGCTCTGGGAGTAGAGTGAGGTTATTTGTGTGATATGTGAAGAGTTTGGTGGTTATCCTCAAAGGTGGTATGAATGTGTGTGTTTATTTGGGTGTATCTCTGGAGAGTGAGAGGGAGAGAAGACCTTCATTCATTCAGATGTTGGTTTTCTCTGTGCTTATTTCAAATGTCTCATTGACATGGTAGATACCTAACAACTACCTTTCTTTCATTTACCATGTTTGGTTCAAGACCAAGGACGTTCTTCTGAGCGGTATCCCTGGAGGGGTGGGGACAGAGAATGTTTAATAATTAATTAATGCTCATCAACTAATCCATGTCTGCGAACAATGACAAATGTGTCCAATATCCATCATAAATCAAAATACTAGAACTCCATCCATCTGAGTGATTAACGTTTTAATTTGGATCGATTAGGAAAAATCAGCCCTTTGGGGGTTTTCTTCCTATCTTTCTGAGTATTTTCTTCCTTCTCACAATTTAGTTACTTTGAGGACTGGACGTTTATAAAATGTTGCTGGCAAACCCATTTATGCAGTAGAATCCGCTTTCTCTGGGAGGTTGGAGAGGTAGGGAGAGAAACCAGGGAGTCATAAATCCTATTTAATTCGAGTTCATGCATTTCATGAAAGAAGGCCCCTTCTTAATCCTCTCTTTGTATTTCTCCGGAGACCTCTAAACAGATGACGTTAGCAGCAACTTGAAAATGCAAATCACATCGCAGAAGTTTTAAAAGGATTGTTCCCGCTTCTTTCTCCCTATTTAATCAATAGGAATGGCAAAGCCCCAAACCAGAATCATGCTGTACAGGTCAAAACCGGTCATTTCCTGAAAAGGTTGGCTGCCTGACTCTAGCTGTCTCGGTCATCTTTGTCATCCACACCCGTTAGAACACTGAGGATCTAGGATCTGAATCTCACAAGTGTATTCACTGATTCACTGAATGTGTGTGAAGGGCCTGGTGTGTGTGTACCTGGAGAAAGGAGTGTGCTTATGAGGCTAAGTAAGTAGTACTTTGCAATCAAGTGGCTCCTGTATTTTCTAGAAGAGCGGCACTAATACTGCTGTGGGCATTCAGAGAGAAAGATTACTTCTGGCTCATGCTATCGAGATGCTTTTGTCAAAAAATCGGAGAACGGGCTTCCAGTCAGACCTCCAAAATACTGGCCTCTAGAACCTTCCAGTTTGAGGAATCCCTAATTACACAGTGTTTGTGACATCTGTTGTGCCTTTTTTTTTTCTGTAAGATTTTTATTCTTGCTTTAATGACGTAACCTACTCTACAAAAGTGTCCTTGGAAGGCGTTAGTTGTTGGACTAACTTAGTTCTTAAAACATCAATGCAAGAGGCAGGGGCAGTTAATCGTTGCAGATGAAGGATGAACTGAGGCTTTCATTCATTTCCAGCCAAATCGGTGACTTCCACACAACCACCAGTTTGGTGCCTCTCCCCTGGCAATGTGGGCCAGAATTTATTGCAGCTCTGGTGTGGAAGGAACTGAGACATCTTTTAGAAACATGACCTGGGAATTCCAAAAGCCGCACACGTCTTTGTACAAAACCAAGAAAACCGGAGAATGTTGAGTCGCAGTGTGAAGCTCCAGCCTCTTACTTTTGTGCCAACCCCGTCTCATCTCAGAGGCTGATCTTCCCAGAGTCCCCTGGGAAACCGCCATATTGGTAAAATCGATGACTTCCCGAAAGTCACCACTGGCGCTGCCATCGCTCAATCATTTATTGAGTATTTGCTTTGTTCCAAGCATGTTTCTGTACTTTGCACACATACGTTAATTTCACGTAACCCTCAGCTCCCTCGTGTATTAGAGGAAGAAGTTGCTGAGCTCCCAGGAGATGACGTCACCTGCCTGGTGTCACCTCTGCATATGCGGAGTGTGGCAGTAGCACGACCCAAACCTGGGTAGCCACCAGTCGTCTGGCCAAATTTTCCGGGATGTTCAGCGTTACTATTTCTTTTACTTATGCTTTTTTCTCTCTCTTCCCTTTGGTTATTTTGATCCATCTGTCTCTACTTCTGGTTTCTTTTTCTGTTTCTTTCCAAAATTGGATATGCTTTTTCTTTATTTTATAGTCTAATCCTTTCATCATTTTGGCTTAATAATCCTATCTAACCGGGAAAGTGACAACACGATGGAAAGCGAGGAGCTCTCTCAAAACTAAAAAGGGGGAGAAAAGCTTGTTTTTGAGGAAGATTGTGTGTTGCACCATGTTTGATTTCTCCGGGTTGGAGCTCCAGGACATCATCACATGTCTGTGATCACAGACACTCTGTCTGCTTTAAGGAACTGTGGACCTGCCACGGTGGAGCTGATAGCTCCGTTTTTTGACCTTTCATTGTCCTTGAACCAAAGGAGAAGCATTTCTATGTTGTGCTGCTCAGATTTCCGGAAGCTTGACATGATGCTCCCAGAATGAATGTGAACGAATAATGACCAGGCACAAAATGATCTCATGAATAATGACTGGGACAATGGAACGGGACACGCTCCAGAGTCTTGGGATCCCGGGGGACGTGGCTTTGGGATTGGGCTAATCACTGGCTCTCTACCCGTCTGCTGAATTAGGATGATTTGGACAGATCCCCCAGTTACTTGGGGCCCTGGGTCATGGTGAAATGCTGCTACAAGAGCAGTGTTGACCGTGTGGGTGGATGTGCCTTCATAAGCTCCGTATGTTCGTCCCTTGTCTCATCTTCTCGGCTGTGGGAAGTTAAGCAATACACGGAATTTTCAATTCTAAAGTCCAGCCTTTATTAGCTGTATGACCTTTGGTGAATTTTTTCTTTTTAAGATTTTATTCATTTATCTGAGAGAGAGAGAGAAAGAGAGAGAGAATGAGCAGGGGAGAGGGGTAGAGGGAGAAGCAGACCCCCTTGAGCCAGAAGCCTGATGTGGGACTCAGTTCCAGGACCCCTGGATCACAACCCTAGTGGAAGGCAGATGCTTCACCAACTGAGCCACCCAGGCACCCCTTTGGTGAATTTCCTAACCCCCCAAAGCCTCTGTTTTTCTTAATTACAAAATATGATGATAATAATGACCCTACTTGATAGAGCAATTTTGGGGATTAAATAAGAGAATATCTATGAAGCCCTTAATATGGTGGGTGCCGTGGCATACAGGGGACCGGTCTGGCTCACTAGTGGACTGCAGAGCCAGATTTCTTGGATGTGAACCCAAGCTCTGGCACTTACCAACTTGGTGACTTTGGTTGTGTTACTCAATGTTTCTTTCTTTTCTTCTTCTTCTCCTCCTCCTTCTTCTTCTTTCTTTTGTTATTTATTTGTTTATTTATTTATTTGAGAGAGAGAGAGAGGGTACACAGAGGTGGGGGGGGGCAGAGGGAGAATCGGCCTCCCCGCTCCACCAGGCTCCATCCCAGGACCCTGGGATCATGACCAGAGCCGAAGTCAGATGTTTAACTGACTGAGCCACCCAGGTGTGCCATGTACTGAGTCAACCTTTCTGTGCCTCAGTTTTCTCTCCCTTAAAAGGAGATAATCCTAGTACTACCTATAGGGCTGTTTGAAGATCAAATGAATGAATGCATGTGAAGACAATTAGAAGGAAGCTTGGCATGTAGTTAATGTCATGTATTAGCCACTGTTATTGTATATAGTATCAACAAGTGTTACTTTAAAAATATTAATTTTAGGGGCGCCTGGGTGGCTCAGTGGGTTAAAGCCTCTGCCTTCGGCTCAGGTCATGATCTCAGGGTCCTGGGATCGAGCTCCGCATTGGGCTTTCTGCTCCGCAGGGAGCCTGCTTCCTTCTCTCTCTCTGCCTGCCTCTCTGCCTAGTTGTGATTTCTCTCTGTCAAATAAATAAAATGTTTTTAAAAATATTAATTTTGGTTATATAATAACAATAGTTATTATATCATAATATAATATAACTTTTGGGAATTAAAATATTTTATAAAGACCAGTAATAATATACAGCCGATTCTTGAACAACACAGGTTTGAACTGTGTGGGTGCACTTATATGTGGATTTTTTCTGACAGATACAATACTATAAATGTATTTCCTCTTCCTTATAATTTTCTTCAAAACATTGTCTTCTCTCTAGCTCACTTTATTGTAAGAATACAGTACATAATACATATATGAAACAAGTGCTAATTGCTTATATTATTGGTAAGGCTTCTAGTCAACAGTAGTTACTAGTAGTAGACAGACTATTAATGGTAATGTTTTTAGGAAGTCAAAAATTGCCTGTGGACTTTCAGCTGTGTGGGGCTGTGGCTTCCCTATGCCCCCTGTTGCCCAAGGGGCAGCTATACTTACTAAGAACTGAAAATTAAATTTTTAAAAATTGGGGAAATGGGAAGAAAATGAGAATTATCAAAAATGTAAATCTGGCAGATGCTGATCAGATTCTTTGTGTTGGTCTGCCAGTTTTTAAGATGTGTGGTTTAGTATTTAATATGCTGGGGCTGTAGACAGGGGAGATTCACCCTTGAGAAGTATTGCTCAATGTATTTGCTGAAAAGCCAGTCCCAGAGAGTAAAGTAGTATGTTCTGCCATGAATGTGTCTGATGGGGGCTCAGAGGGCGCCCCAGCCTCAGAGACTCAAGGCTGACTTTATGTAGAAGGCACTTGATCTTGGCTGTTGAGGGTAAGAGGCCCCCAGGCAGGAAGTGGTAAAGGGAATTCCACGCAGATTTTGGTTTGTGGGATGAGGACAGGGTGTGGTGTTCTGCTGGGGGTGAGAGGGGGCAGTCTTATGTGCCTGAGACACAGATGCACGAGGACAGAGAAGTATCCAATCATGCCCAGGTGGACTGACAGGGAAGGGAGAAGACAGAGAGGGAGGGGGCGATCAGGGTGGCCTGGGATGGCCGTGTTCCTGTAGGGGGCCTGGAGGGAACATTAGGTAGGATAGGGGCTGCATCAGCTTCGTGAGCTACTTTGAGCTGAATGCAGGGCTGCGGTCCTCCCTGGAACGGGTGTCTTTCCCAGCAGTGAGAAACAGGGAATTAGAACACAGGCCAGAGACCATCAGTTGGGAAGCTGTAGCCTAACTCCAGGTGAGAGCCTGGAGTGAGGCTGGGCTGCCAGAGGGTGTGAAGCAGAGAACCTTGGGGACAACCAAAACTGGAGGGAGGGGAGGGGACGTGGCCAGATTGTGAACAAAGAGGCCTAGATATGGCAGTAGGGAAAATCAAGGGCGTGGAGAAATTAGAAGTAGAGTCTGCTCACCGGTGCCAAAGGCTTCGGCTTAATCTGATGGAAGAGGCTGGAGAAGGGGCTTCTGGGGAGCTTGAGTTCTGATGTGGCAGGAGCTGCGATACCCGCCTCTCACTGGTGACATACCGGGGAGAAAAGAAGCAGGAAAACTCACTGAGGGACACGCAGAATGGTTGCTGCCTGTCCTTAGGTGTGGCCTGAAGAAATGGCCCCTGGGCGGACCAGCTACAGCCTGTGAAATTGCTGAGCTGTTGGGGAGCAGCCAGAAGTCGGGGGGTAGTGAGGTGAACTGGATTCATTGTATCCGTGCCGGATCTTGACAGCCCAGAGCTGTGTGCAGAGACTTAGCCTCACAGAGGAGGGGCGCAGACTGCTTTGCTCACCTGGGCCACAGAGGCAGCTGTCTGAGCGTCCACCAATTGAAAACACCCAGAATTTGTTGTACAGTCGGTGAGGAAAGACAGGTTTGGGTGCTAGAACCTCTGGGTGTTAGGCCTGGAAATGCGGGGCACACAGTCAGTACAGCTTCCCTGGGGAAACCGAGGCCTGTGTGACCCTTGAACTTGTGAAGGTCAGCCTTGGAGTTGGTGGGAGACTTAAATCCGGGAAGACTTTCTTGTCCATGCACGTGTCCAGTGCACACCTCCCAGCAGCCTTCTCCCCTCCTTTTTTGCCCTGTGCCCTTTCTTGCCCTCTGGCCACAGAGATTATCCATCAGGTTTATCCTAACCCGCAGCTTTCTTATCGCCAATCTTTCTACCTGTAGTGGCCCTTGTTCCTCTCCTCCCAGAGTTTCACTAGGTGGTTGGTCCACAGACCGCTTAAAGGTTAGGGTCTTAGGCAATGGAGGCAGTGGATATTTCTATTTCTTCCATGCAATTTTTTACAGTTGCATTTTTTTAAAATTTTATTTATTTATTTGAGAGAGAGACAGTGAGAGAGAGCATGAGAGGCGAGAAGGTCAGAGGGAGAAGCAGGCTCCCCATGGAGCTGGGAGCCCGATGCGGGACTCGATCCCGGGACTCCAGGACCGTGACCTGAGCCGAAGGCAGTTGCTTAACCAACTGAGCCACCCAGGCGCCCACATCTACAGTTGCGTTTGCGTTTTTAATATGGGTCTCTCCCTGGTACATAGACCCTCAATCTATCAATCTAATTGGTTTATATGCCAATCTCAAATTCTCTATCAGAAAAAACTGTAAGCTCGAAAAATGAAGTCAAGCAAACTTTCAGTTACAAATTAAGCGCTTAAAGCCTTCTCCTCTTCATTATCTTTTCATTATCAATATAAATACATTTCAGAGGGAGACTCAACCATCAGCCCCACAAAAGAAGCAAAAAGCAGGTATCTTCGCAAGGCAGTCATTTAGTTGGTTGTGGATAAATTTTTCCCGGGCTATTCTTAAGCAGTAGGTGAAAGAAAACGGAGTCTTCTCTATGAGCATTTTGATAGAAGAAATTTTACTATTTCCCCCCCAAAGATGTAAGGACACAGATTCCTGGCTTGGGTGAGGGAAGGGGGGCAGAAGAGAACATGAAGGGAATCCGTGAAAGATTTAGAAGACTGCTTAGCTTCCTCCCTCCGGAGCAGAGAAACAGAGCTTGATCAATACGCTCAAGGTCACTGCTGATATTTGCTATGTCAGCTGGTCTTTTTTAGAGTTTTGAAAACCATCCCATGCAGCCACCCTGATAGAATTGTGTGGAGTTAGTGCATGAAGAGAGGGTTTCCATGTAAGCCCAATGAGATGTTGAAGGAGGGAGTGGGGGTATATGTGGTGGGGGTATGAAGGGATGTCGACAGCAGAGTTTTGATGAGTTGAAAGACTAATTTAGTTTGAGGTAGACTCTGAGGAATGGACAGAGAGCCACCATCCCATGAATGCCAATCTGTACTGATAAGTCCGTTATTAGTACTAAAATGAACCCTGGGTGTAAGGTGGTTTTATCAGTGTGTTTGGTCTTCAATGATCTCTGTCTTATTTTAGTTAGCCCTTTCATTTCAAAAGTGACAGTGCCCCCTTAGGATTTGCCTAGTAGTGGCCTATCCCATTCTGTTTATTTACTTGTTAAGTTGAGCTTTTTTTAGAATAAAGATTCTCTAACTTACTCATGTTAGAAAAATATAAGCTTCTTACCACTTTTGCTGACCAGGATGAGTATAACATTTTCTTTGGACTTTTTTTTTTTTAAGATTTTATTTATTTATTTGACAATAGGCATAGAGGCAGGCAGAGAGAGAGGAGAAGCAGGCTCCCTGCTGAGCAGAGAGGGATGTGGGGCTCAATCCCAGGACTCTGGGATCATGACCTGAGCTGAAGGCAGAGGCTTTAACCCACTGAGCCACCCAAGCTCCCCTTGTTGGGACCTTTTAAGAAGAAATTGATTATTGCACAGTCCAACGTTCAAAATGGTGCCTAGAAGATGAAAGGGGGTCTGCCCCATGACCCCTGTCCCTCCAAAAGCTGTGATCCCTTCGGTCATCTCATTATTTGCAGACTTTGACCAGAATATCAAGCTTAAATCTTGGACTTAACTGCCTTTGCCCTAATATTTAATTAGAGTTGGTTATGTCTCTATCAGTCAAAAAGGAAAAAGTAATAATAAAAGGACCCAAATACCTAACTGTTCTCTCTGCGGCATTCCAAGCAAACTCAAAGCCCAAGAAATCTCATTCATGGTGATGCCGGTCATCTTAAAAAGCTGATCTCTAGGGAGTTCTCTGTGATGTGGACACATCAGGGGTAGATACCCTGAAAAGTTCCAGAAAACACATGTGGTTTCCAGTTAAAATACCATTCAAATATTTTCAAACATTTTCTTGACCATGGTATTTCCTCTCTATACATTGCCTGTAGAATGATATTTGGTTATTTATTCAGTAAAAGCAAGTGGAGAAATTCCTTTTTTTGATGCATTTTACAACCCTATGAGGCAACACCCTGGAGATGAGTATCTCATATTTTGGAGAGAAAGGCTTTTTCAGAAATATATTGGAGTTTGAAAGACGTTGTCTAAAATGCAACTCAAGCTTGAAAAATGTCTAGACTCGTTCAACATACATAGCTATTGGGAACATGATAAAACAACCAGAACTGGTTTAGGTTCAGATGGGAATTTCTTTCTGTTAGGCTTGTCAGTGAGCAGACAGACATTTGAAGGGAAGCCTCTTTACTCTATGATTCCCCAGCCTGGGAACAGGAATGTTATTTTTACTCCCATTCCCCATCATGGAATGTGAAAGAGAAAACCTGATTGTTCCTTCATGGAAAGCTGCCGAATTACCCTCCTAGTTTTAAGTATGAGCCACAGCAGCAAATCCACGGTGGAATATCACGAGCAGAGTTAATTATAACTGTTTAATGAGGCAGGTCCCAATTTTCAATAGATCATGACCCTTCATACATTAAAGAAGAGAGACAGTTCACATTTTTATTCGACTGACATTCAAACACTTCAAACAAATTTTGGATATACTGCGCTGATTATGAGATGGATTTTGTCCTGTTCATAAAATGCTGCTAGTAAAATAAGGAAAAAAAAACCAACAACAATGTTGTTCTTGTCATTTACTCACTCCCTGATGTCAGTTTCAGCTTATCATGGGAACTCTCAGTAAAAAATATCACTGGTTGTCTTTGAAAATCAATGAGTCAGTGGAAAAAACATTGGCTTTTGCCATCAGTTAAATTCAGATTAAAATCTCCTCCTTGCCACATAGTACTGTCCATGGGCAATGATAACAGTACTACTAACAACACCATTTGCTGAGCAATTACTAGTTTTGAGTCATGTGAAATGATGATTCTTCTGGGCTAAGGCAGTGGTTAAATACAGGCGTTTTCCTACAGCTCAGACTCACCCAGGTACTAAGGCACCACGTTGGAGTTTTACAGATGCTATCTCGTTTGATTCTTTCAACACAGTTTTAAAGAACACCTAATTATTCCCATTTACAAATGAGAACATCTAGCCTTACCCAGGGTTAAGAAAGTAGTTCAGGGTCGCAAGTTAGTAGTAAGGTGGAGATTTAAACTCTGAGCTGTCTTTGACCCTGGTGTTCCAAGCCTCCCTGCAAAATCGATGGCAGATAACTCCCCCGAGCCTCCATTTCCTGGTCTGTAAACTGGGGAAACAGAAACATCATGAAGATGCTTCCCACGGTGGCCATCGTGTCATGGACACGTCATGGTGTGTG
Source organism: Martes martes (assembly GCF_963455335.1). Lineage (NCBI taxonomy): Eukaryota > Metazoa > Chordata > Mammalia > Carnivora > Mustelidae > Martes > Martes martes. Next base: position 26,659,825 of record NC_137900.1, read on the forward strand.
ACGTTGTCACCGTGAGTGCAGCACCATGAGTGTCTAACATTTTAGTCACTCGAGGGTGTGAGCAGAACGTGCCCGGTGTGACAGTGAAGGCAGACAGCTAGAGTGTGTGTGTGTGTGTGTGTGTGTGTGTGATCACTGAGAGGTCTCTCTTCTATTGAGAGTCACTCCTTGCATGAACTGTAGTGGTTTGAGCCAAACACTTGGGCATGCATTTTGCCCACTCTGCTATTTTCAAAACAAAGGAGAAATTGGGCGAAAATACACTATCGAGAACAGAGGTGTCTGTGACAAATTGGCTTAATTGAAAACAACTAAAAAAAAAATCCCCCAGTTTAGGGGCGGGGAAAGGGGGGCATCAAATTAGCCATGGAGAATCTAAGTGGAGGGTTTTATTGATTGCCGTAGGCATGACCTAAATTGCAGAGCGTGAGTCATAATGAAAATACTACTATTTGTACGTTACTAATTGCGAGGCAGCATTTCTCCTATGGTGAAGCTGGGAATGGAGAATGTGGCCACCAGGAACCTTCTCCCAGCTGCGTCCCACAAAGGCTGTGCTGCCTCGGGCACATCTGCCTGCCCTCGGCACTGGTTTCCCCAGTCACAAACACAGATGATAATTTTATGAAACAGGGTTTTTCATTTTTTCCCCACAAGGCATTTGACGTGCAGCATAGATAAGCTTATTCTATATTTTGAGATCCTTTAATGGTAAGGAATTTCTGTTTTGTTCTGTTTCAGAGGGAGGGAAGAACAAGCAATGACTACAGAATAGGGGTCTGGGAACCTGTGGGCCAAATCCGGTTTTGTTAATAAAGTTTTATTGGATCACAGCCACGTCCATTTGCTTGGCATTATCCGTGGCTGCTCTCCCCATGAAACAGCAGAGTCCAGACTGGTTGCTTTGGAGGGAGACCATGTAGATGGCAGAGCTGGGAATCTTTACTACCTGTTCCTTTACCAAAAGACTGTGCTGGTCCCTGCTTTGGAACGTGAGGAAGATCCAGATAAGCCAGTTGACTCACACCAGTGCACGCCATCTTCTTTTTGTATCTAGTGATGCAGGGAGGCTTGGGGTCTCAGGTACTGACGCATGTGTCTGTTGGGGCGGACAATGTCTACGTGTAGGAATACTTTGGCCTTTGTCTACGGTATTTGGCAGGAGATAGACCACATGTTTAGAGAGGACACTGTATCTGTGAAAATATTAAATTATAAGAAAGGAGGTTAGGGAGGAGTTGTCTAGAAATGAGAATGAGGCATCGTCTGAAAATGGGGCATCCTTGAACCTTGCCATGGGTGCCTTTGTTTATGGGTTGGGGTGAAGGCCACTGATGGCACCTTCGTTTCCCCTCTGGGAGAGAATAAACAGGTCCAAAAGGCAGCTCGGATTGGTGACTCCCCAAACAAAGCAAAACGAACAAACAAACAAACAAACAAAACCCCCAACAAAACAATGCAGTACTCCTTGAGGCTGGATATAGCTGTTTCATCGGCTGTTGGGCAAGTTACTTATCTTCCTGGTTTTCTCATCTTTGCTGCGAGGATAAGTCATGCTTTACATTTGTTAATGTATACAAAGGACCTTACACAATTGGGGAGGAGAAGAGCTGAGTTACTGTCCTGTCTTCCTTCTTTCATGCATTGAAATCCAACAGCGGCCGGTATCTTCCAGGGAGGGAAGTTCTTGGCTATGAAGGGACTTTGGAGGTTGCCTCTAGTGTTACATGGACTTGGATTCCTTTTCTCTGTGTCTGGATCTAAAACACAGGCTTCTCCCCTTTCTTGGGCATATTTCCATCTCGCTGTGTCTCAGTAAGGGAACATGGGTAGGCAGAAGCACATCTCGTGAAAGTTGGGGGAAACGTTAAAACTCCTCCCTACTCTAACATGTACGGTCTCTGTTTTCCTCTCCATGTTGTCACGTCCAGTAAACAGAGCGAGTGTAGGGATATGTTGTCCCCCATGGGGACCTGTGGGATGGTGGGGACTGCCTCTTAGCGAACTTGTGCTGATATCTGCCGGCCTTTGGTCTTGGGAGTTGGCCTCCATTGTGGGTCTCTACTGCTGACATTCTCAGACCTGCTGGGGCCCCCAGCATCCGGTCTGCATGGGTCTTTCTGTGTCCCCCATATTTCAGCAGCTGCCTTCATACCCAGTGACAATCTTGGCCCCTTCTGTGCCCCTCTTGAGCACAGAGGCACTTGTGGGTGTTCTTGCTTGGTGCTCAGGGCTCTTGGGAAACCCAGAGGGCTCCATGAGGCCATTGGGCACATGGGTCCAGGTCAAGCTGGACGCCGTCCCACAGCTCTCCCAGAAGAGGGGGCATATGTGGTGCAACTGCTTCCTGAAGGTTTTGGTGGAAGCAGCCACAGCCCAGCTCTCGAGTCCTCAGATGTTGAGGGGGTTCTATTGGTTCTCCCTAACCCTAGGATTCCACCTCAAGGTTGTTCAGCCAGGGTGCCTCCTCCTCGTGTCTGATTCCCTGAGTTATATACTCAGGCTCTGTCTTTTCTTCACTTGGTTCTCTTCTCCTGGTTCTCCTTCTCTTCTCCTGGACTCCCAGAGTCATGCAACTCAGCGCATCTCCCCTCTCTCGGGGTTGCTGCTGTGACCCTCTCAAAGGCAGGGGAAAGATGGGGCCACAGCATAGCCATCTTTAGTGCATTTCTGCCCTGGCCCCCCACCCAGCCCATTATCGTAACTTGGGCCGTTGCAGAGTTCCGCGTGCACCCAGATGCCACAGTGTCACCTGAGAGCTGATTCCTTTCCCGTGGTAGTAGTTTATAGCCCTTCTAGCCCTCAGCTTCTCCCTCTCCTCCTTCCTCTGTCTCTCTCTCCTGCCCCCAGAATAATAGAAAGAAACCCAAAGCCTCCTTTACTTGTGTCACTTAGGATTGCATTGGCTACAATTAACCAACAGAAACAAACAATCAGTGAAATGCAAGTTTGTTTCCCACAACAAGAGTTCTGGGTCCAAGTCTTATGGTGGCTTAATGATGCGGGCAGGGACACTCTGGCTCTTTGCACCTTGCCCTTCTGCTATCCTTAGAGGTAGGCCTCTTCCTCATGTTCATGACTCTGTGGTTGCAAGACGGCTGCGTGTCTTCCAGGCATCACATCTGTGCTCCAAGTAGATAGAAGGAAGAAGGGCAGTGAGGTTTTCTTCCAGTGAGGCTTTGCCTTTTAATTCAGGAAGAGAGGACCCCACCTGCCCTGAACTTCTAGCTGTCGCTCAGCCGCAAAGAATTATGCCCATGTTTAGCTTTGAGGGATACCGGGAAATCACGTATACTGGCTTTTCTCCCTCAAAGTAGTGGAAAGCAAGGGAAAAGGGGTTTGTGAATGGATTTTGGATATGCAACTCACAGTCTACTGATGGCCAAATAGAAGCCCTTAGAGAGAGAGCAGGAAGTTTGGTGTTTCATAGATGGCGTGAATCTATGATATCGTAAGATTACAATTGATCCAGCTTTTCTGGAGTTTAAAAATTCTTGCTGATACAAATAATTAATTTACGGAGGAATTGGTTGGGTAGAGTATTTGGGCATCTTTTCTGAACAGAGGAGTACCCAAATCAATTAACAGTGGGAAAAAAATGGGACTGGTAGGAATCCTGTTCCATCATCTTAGAGAGCAAACTTTCAAAGTCCTTTAGAAGAAATCTCATGAAAAAAGTTGATGAATTATACAATTTCAATTTCTTCTTTTCTCTTGGATAAGGCTGAATTACCCCCTACTTGCCAAAACAAGCTGGAAATGTTTTATTGGCTTAATTTCAACTCCTATATGTATATGAAAGTAATAAAAGTGTATTTCTTTAAATATATTTCATAATTTAGAGTTTTCATAAATTCATGCTGGCTTTTCTTCCTAGTATACAATAAATTCGATTCTATTGCTTGTTGATCACATCCTCGTAAGAATAGTGAAACAGTATGAACGTTCATTTTAAGGAGATGGGTTAAGTTGTGAAAAAGTAAAGGAGATAAGATAAAAACAACATCAGGCAGGTGGTTGCATTAATTGGAGGTCGGTAAACTACAGCCCCAGTGTGACCTGCTTTCTGCTTTTATAAATAAAGTTTTATTGGAACACAGCCAGCTCATTCTTTACATATTGTATGGCTGCTTTTGCGTTACGGTGTTGGAGTGAGTAGTTGTGACAGAGACCGTATGGTCTGCAAAGTTGAAAATATTTACTGTTCAGCCCTTCACAGAAAACGTTTGCCAGCCCCTGTAGAAATCAGTCCTGGGTTGATTCCATGATAGCTGAACACCAGGCCCCCAGGTTCTGCTTCCCCCCGACCATGTGGAAATCAAGTTTCGGGTAAAAATAAAATACAGTAAAATATGCGAGTAATTAAGCAGATATGAATTCAGAACTCCCAGACCAGAGGCATCAGGATGTTTACTTTCGTATCAAAAAACAACCGGTTCCATTTCTGTCTTTGGCTTCCGCCTGTCATGAGAGAGACTCTCGCCATGTTGACGTTTCGATCCAGCTCGGAGTCTGTAGCCAACACACTAACAAGGGTCTCGAGTTTGCCCTTTGCTGGCTCTGTGCCACTGAGCAAACTCCTCAAGCTCTCAGAAACTTCTCTTCCTTGTTTCTAAGTGAGAGGGTGAGACTGGCTGGGTGCATGGTCCAGGGTTGGGGTCTTTGAGTTTCCTTTCTTCACCAAAGTTGTCAGTCAGTGAGGAGAGAATTTTTTTTTTTTTTTTAGATTTTATTTATTTGACGGAGATCACAAGTAGGCAGAGATGTAGGCAGAGAGAGAGGGGGAAACAGGATCCCTGCTGAGCAGAGAGCCCGATGTGGGGGTTGATCCCGGGACTCCAGGATCATGACCTGAGCTGAAGGCAGAGGCTTTAACCCACTGAGCCACCCAGGTGCCCCGAGGAGAGAAATCTTATCAGAACAAGAGGATTCTCTGTTCATAGCCTCAGTCCTGAATTCTTTCCCCTTTGGTGATGTGTGGACTAGTTTGTCCAACAAACCAGACCTGTCCATTAAACATTTACAACTCTTTTTGAACATGAAACACAAGCTATTTCAAAGGGACAAAAGCTGAGTGCTAGCATCTGAAGATAATGGAAATAACTAATATTTATGGACCACGTATTGTGTGCCAGACATATTTCCAAACACATGACATGTATTAGCTTATTTACTCTGCACAGAAGCCCTGAATTAAGTACTATCATCAGCCCCATTTCACAGATGAGGACACTGAGGCAGCTTGCTGACCTCACACAGTCATGGCACATTCTAGCATCAGAGCCCACACTCTAGACCATTCTTCTTTCTACCTCCCAGTGGGTCTGACTGGTCTCCAGCCACACGGCAGTGTAGGAGAAGACAAATATGAGAGAGACACATTGTGGTTCCTAGAAATTATGGACACTTACCTGAGACTTTTTTCATTTAGCCCAAACCTACCCCATGCCATTGAGATCACCCTCAAAAGCTCCTTTTCTCAGCTTCCTCTCCTTCATCAGATTTAAAAAAAAAAAAAAAAAAAAGTAGAACAACAGTTGAGAAAATACAGGTTGGAAACTGGGTCATTTTTGTGAAATCATCCTTCTTTGCCAGTACCAATTTTGAATTCTTTCTGAGAATTAAAAAACAAACAAGCAAACAAACCACGCGGAACAATCTGTGGCAGATGGTTGTTTCGGCTCTAGGTGAGTTTTGTCATTATACTCCGGGACAGAAAACCATCACTTTGGAAAATCATCTGTTATTTTCGTGAGCTGCCAGCTCAGAACTATTGTAGCTGGGATGGTTTGGGACGGGTTGGGTTGTTTTCATTTAGGGTTTTTTTTTTTTTTTTGGTTTATTCGTTTTTTGTTTTCTTTTGTTTGTTTGTTTGTTTGTTTTTCCTAGAGATTAGCACAGAAACCATCCATGTTGGATTACTGTAGGATTTTAGATGCCATGCCATGGAGGCTAACCCAGAACTCGAGCAGTTCAGTGGGGTGGGAGAGGTGAGATGGAATTAGGTTTGAGGTAGAAGTTAGCCCTCTTCTCAAGGTTTATCTTCCCCTGGAAACTACAGCAATAAACAGCTAAACCATGGTGTTCATTACCAGCACAAGTCCCTAATTAATTTATTTTATGTTAATTAAGTTTATAATTATATAGTAAAACATTTACTTTCTCCCTCAAGAAATTGACTGAATCTTCTGAAGGGGCTTTGTGACTGTAATTTAGGTGCAATTAGCCTGTTAAATTTAGTTAGTTTGGTTCATTTAGCTGCTGCCGGAAGATGCTAGAAAGGAGGAAACTAGGCAATGCCTCTGAAGCAACTCTGGGTCTAGAAGAAGGTGTTGCTGAGAGGCTCCTTCCTGGCCTCCGGGCAGCTAGTAGAGGCGTCTAGGACAATGGAGATGTGGTTTCATGTTGATCGTCTGTATGTATTCCCCGCTTATGGAACTGTGGATTCCTATAGCCGTGGATGGAGGTGAAAACTTTCTGTGTGGTTCTGGAAGGGGAACTGAAGCTATGGAATTGTTCTCAGACATTCTTCCATGTCTGTGAAATCTCTGGCACTGGCCAGCCTTCGGGCTCCGAGTGGTATCACCAGCCACGGCCACCATTTTGGCCTGGAAAGGCATCTTGCCTCCTGGGAAAGGGCATGACCCAGCAGTGCAGGGCCTCCGATGGCTCAATGGCTCGGATGGCTATGGTCCAGCCTCCCCAGGGCTCTAACAGAGAGGACCCTCCTACTCCAGGCATGTGAAGATGAAATTTTTGAGCCAAGTTCCTTTTATGAGATTTTACCTGATAGCTCCTAACGAAGGGTATATTTAGGCCTATCTTTGGAAATACAGTTGAAAGTAATGATCTGCCGTGGCCGCTGAGCTGTATGCAAGGTTAGAGCTCACTGCTCAGGCTCATGATGGGAAATCGGGAAAGCGCAAAGGCAGGATGATTCCAATGAGTAGAGAGAGAGCATCCCAGCAACACTCCAGTGGTTGGGGTAGCCAGGGTTCACCTATTTTCAACTCCCTTTGGTTTTTGAAACACTTATTTCTTGGTGGATAACAGAAGTCCTCGCTTTGGAAAGGAAGTCAGAGAACTTTTTGTCCTAGAGTGCTAAGCTGAATTACACGAGATCATATTTTAAAAAGATTTCCTTTATCTTGGTGGGAATTGGTTTATTACTGTGTGATTCATGAATGAATGAAACATGTCCTTAGATCAAACAAAGTAGGATCACTTAACCCACTTCTACCTAAATGTTTTTATCTATAAAATGGAAGCACTAACCTCCTTTTCACTTCACAATATGCAAGTGATAGTCTCCTTCCCAAAAGAAGCATATGAAATATGATTTATATATACCTGGAAAGGTATACAGAAACACGAGTTTTATAAATTGTCATATTTGTCTTGCTTATGTTACTTAATACTATTTTAGGAAACGGGGTCTCTTCATTTCTGGTTGGCTCTTAGCTTTAATGTTCTTTCCCCCCCAGTTCTGCTATAGCAGAGTGAAAAACCAACACCAAAAAGAAACAAACAAAAACAAATCACAGCAACACAAATTGGGGCATAACTTGCAATCAGAAAAGTACTCCAACTGGGCTTTTAAAGGGGAAACAACATATTCAAATCTAGAACATTCGGGGTCAGCAGTCGATCTTCCTCAACATATTTTTGATAAATAACACATATTTGATAAAACCTAGAACTGTCTTCCATGACAGGGTCATTCCAGCTGTAGTTTTTTAAGCTAGTAGGATACTTTGGAAGGTCTAAGGCTTGGCACTTTGTCTAAATGTTAAGAGTCATAATTTGAGCAGCTACCCCAAGCTGAGGAACTTGTATGTGGCATGGACAGTATTAGGTACTCATGTTCTAGTCATCCCACTATGATAGACTCATTTTATCTGTAACTAGTGTCGGGTAACTGAGATTCAGAGAAGTTGCTTGACTTGGCCAGAGCTGCACAGCTCAGGAAGGGGAGGGATAGGATCCAAACTCAGGTCTATCTGGCTTCAGGCTGCTTCTTGCTGTCTAACCAGCCACACCAGGTCTCTCTCAGGCTTCATGGTGGAAATGAATCTGCTAGCACACAATTGCCAAAGGAGATAATCAATGTGGGGTAACTGTGCTTATTAAAATTCTAGTTCCAATAGTAGCTGGAAGTAAAGGTCCAGGAAATTGTATAGTTAAACAGTGGATGGTAAATGGCCATAATTATGAAGAATGAAAAAAAAAAAACCTAATTTATAATCCAGTCTTCCCCGCTATGCACATGTAATTATACTGCGTCCTTTCATCTGGGTGACATTGAAAAATGTTTTCTGCTTTTGCGTAAGGCAATGCACTGGTCCATCCCATGTGTCTGAATGCCTCTCATGCTCACGTAGATGCTGGTTTCTGTTTTATACTAAGAATGTGTGTAGAGTTACAGGGTAAATAGCCCTTCCCTTTTAATCACTTTGATTTGGCAAAGAACTTCCTGTGCATTTTGGAAAGCATTTCTTAAAATAATGTCAGATGTTTGGATACATTAAATTTTTATTAAAAAACAACTACCACCGCAACAACCACCAGAATACATTGTTTTCCCAGTGTCTTGATTCTGGTTGATTCTTGGCGTGACTGCTCTAATTCTTAACCAAGCTGTCATGTTTGGTTTGCCGTATATGCCATGCATACTTTATTTTAAAAGGAAAATAAACTGTGAAATCTGGCGTGTGTAAAAATGCACTCTCTCTTTAAAACCCAGAGTTTTCTCCGTGGAGATATTGTACCCGAACGAAACGATTCTGAAGGGCCTTAGAGTAGAATCCTCATTTCTCAGGAAAGGGTGTTGCCAGGTAAAATCGCTGGGGTTGGCCCGTGTTCAGCTGCCGTAAGACGTTGTGAGGTGTTAGTAAGGAGAGTTGGATGGCTTCACGGCGTGGACTTGTTCCAAAATGAGCTCTTTGAGAAATAAAAATGTCAGGAGCAGCAGAGGCTTCTAGAACACAGGGCTAGCTTGGGTCAAGTCGGGGGTTCGGCAGGCTGACAGTCTGATGCGTCCAAGGGTGACAACGAGAGTTGACTTCAGGGGCGCCTGGGTGGCTCAGTGGGTTAAAGCCTCTGCCTTCGGCTCAGGTCATGATCTCAGGGTCCTGGGATTGAGCCCCGCATCGGGCTCTCTGCTCAGCGGGGAGCCTGCTTCCTCCTCTCTCTCTGCCTGCCTCTCTGCTTACTTGTGGTCTCTGTATGTCAAATAAATTAAAAAAAAAAAAAAAAAAGAGTTGACTTCATACTTCTCCAGCTTCCTACTGAGAATAAAATAGCTCTCTATTTTACCAGGGCTTTTTAAAGTGGGTTCCGTGCTACTAGAAAGGGCTGTGCCGAGCCACGGGCTGTGACACCAGACTCTGGAGGTTCCTCCTGAGGAGGAAGCATTTTTGGATGGTGAATCCCGTTCCTGGTGGTGTGAATGGGCTGGTGCTCGTTCAGACTGATGAGCAGGTATAAGGATATTCCCTTATGACCCTTGCTAGGGTGCAGGATAATCTTTGGGGTCAGAGTTGGATATATCTTTGCAGGGTCCAATATGGGATTTTAAATTTGGCTTTACAGAGCAGTGTCAAGTTACATCCCAGGTAGTCTGGCCAATGGCACGACGAATCTTCTTTCCAGCCCAACATTGCCCCTCTTGGAGGAGAGGTATGTTTTAGTGCTTGTCCCAGCAAGGTGACTTCGAGATGTGGAAGTTGTTCTGCTCGTGGTGTTCTGGGGGAAAAGGCACTAGAGATAAAGGGTGGGTTTTGGGGGAAGGGCCTCCTTCCTGCCCCATAATCTGTGTTTGTCTCTGAGGTGGGGTGCCTCCACTTTTCTAGAGAAAAGGCTGAGGCCAGGGACATATCTCTGGAGCTTCCTGTGTAGAACAGATCTGTGGTCTGGGAGCAGGACCATGGGCCGTGGAAGGTAATGTCACTGCATGGGGGCAGGCAACAGTGAGGAGGAGGTGATGTGGCAGTAACACACGGGAGCCATCCCAGGGCTGGGGAGTGACCACCCGGGCCGGACTCCTGGCAAAGCCGGAGCTCCGTTCCCCGAGTGGACTTGGCAGCTCTTCCAGAGGCAACCTACTTTGCAAGATGTCCACGACCAGATAGAACGAAGGCCTTGCTCCTGTCCTGCTCTGGGGGTGGGGGGGAGTGGGGTTTGGGTAACTCAGAGTTTAGTGTAGCGGGTTCCTGGGGATTATCAACCCCACCTCTCTTTGTTTTGCATTCTGGAACCGTGGTGTTTGGGGTTTCATTATCTTGTGCCCTGAGCTCGTTGAAATGCAGATGAGATTTCTAAGCTACCTCTACTCAAGTGAAGATAATTTGTTTGATCTTCTCTGCTTAATTGGAACCATTAACCGCTCTGACCTCCAGGCTTTGCAACACGGGGCAGACAGGGGGCACAGGAAAGGCCGCCTGACTGTTCCCTTCTCAGCAAGCATCCTTAATGGGAACAGTCTTCAGACTTTGTTTCTGAGCTAGGGCTTGGGATGCCTCTTGAAAAGCTGGCGCTCCAGCACAGACTAGATGTTGACTTTCTTCTTCCTTTGCTGGTCAGCTTAACCTCGGACTTGCACTCCGAATCCTGCTCTGCGGCTTTCTGATCTCTCCTTGCACTCTCCAATAACCGTGGCCACCCCCTTTACATGCTTGAGGTCTCCCGCGTGCATTGACAGCGACTCCTCTTGCTTGAAGTCCTTCTCCTCTCCCTGCTCGTCTCCTTCCATCCGCTGTAGTTTCACCACCACCGTCACGGTCATCATCAGACAAGCTCAGGCCGACTCTCGGCACTTGTTTCCTCTTGCTTGTTTTATGTGTAATTGGCTCTTTTAGAAACATATCCGTGGTCTGCGTGTCATGGTTTCGGCCATGCTCGAGCAGAGCCAGGCACCTTCCACTGGGTATGTTGGAGGTTCTTGCAAATCTGATGTCGCTGTAAGTTAATTAAGTTATAGATTTGAGGCCACTTGTCTCCTATTTGGACATGGAAGGTTCTAGTACTCTGGCTTCATAGACTCGGAAGAATCGCCAGCTAGAGTGTTTCAGCAAAAGCAAAACCAGACACAAATCTGTGTTGGCAGCAGGGAACGCATGGTCTTCTGTATGGAGAGTTCTATTGCCATGTCCATGTGTACTGAAAGAGTTACTGGCAAGCCTCTCTGGTCTGGGAACTGCGGAACGATGGCTGTAAGAAGATGTCATTTCCTGTTGCAAAGAGCTACCCTATGGATTTTGCAATATATACTCACTGAAGGGAGCCAGAAGGCTAGACACACCCCACGGGAGAACAATAGATTGGGGTGTCTCAGCGTGGTTGCTTAATCTTAATGCCCCTCAGACCACAAATTCAGTCTTTTTTTTTTTTTTCCACCTACTCTACTTGTAGCATTTTTAGGAGATTCCCCAGATAGAGACCATATCATCGATCTTTTTTGAAGTCCCTGATGTGGGAGCCGTTGAGCCCTGGGACACTTGTCATCAGGCCCTGCTGATCAGACCACATCCTCCTTAGAATCCTTGAGTTTTAATTGTGCAATAGCTTTGGCTTTCCTTACACCGCCGAGTTTGCCAAGAACTTTGTGTTTCCTGCTTTAACGTTCAGCTCGTAACTAAACTGTATTTTGTAAAGTCAAACCAGAGCTTAGAAAATCTCGCTGACCATCCTCAGCCATTTATTTTTAGTTGTTCATCTTCCATGAAGAAATGGACAACAGTTTCCTTTGTCCAACGCCCACAGTGGTTTTGATCATCACAAGAAAAAATAAACTAAGTCTGGCACCTTTTTCCCAGGAGCTTAAAATGCTGCAGGAGGCACTCACTGGGTGTCTGCGCGTCTAACTGTAACTTTCACTACACTTCTGAGCAAATACGTGACTCTTTGCAGGAAGCTTTGAAATGCGTTGATGAGCCCAGTTAAGAGTGAGACACAGTAGATCCTACCTTGTGTCATATGCTCCACTCCCCTCCGTTTTGGCTCTGTTACTGAGTGCATCAGAGTCCTCTGATAAAACTCCAAGTTTAAACATCACTATTCTAAAACTCAAAATGCATCCCACCCTTGGTATTGTGCAAGCAACTGTGCAAGGCACCTTGGTATTGTGCAAGCACAGAGGATGGCTAGACGTGTTCTCTTTGCCATCCTGTGGCCTATAGTCTAGGATGCAGGGAAGTAGAAAAGAAATACAAGTTTAAAAAGGTAGAGACGTGGGCTTTGTGAATGAATGGAATTGAATGTCATAAAGGTTGGGAGGCCTGTCAACTAAATGCTCGTAGAAACGGCTTTTGCGTGGACCTTCAAGCATGGTCAAGGCTTCTGTAAGGAGAGCTTGCTGGGTGGAAGGGGATCTTGGGCAAGAGATGGCATGTGGACAAAACCTGTACTCAGGAAGGGACAGCGGTATCTGAAGGATGGGGAAGCCACTTCTGGAATGAGCTTGAAGAAGGAAGCTCCAGGACCTGGCTTATGTGTTGGGACATTTCTGCTACAGGTGATGCCACTGTACAAGAGAGACTGATAACCCAGAGGGTCTGAGTTTGGATTTGTGGGTGACCTTGGACACATCACATTGGCCGTGCGGGTCCAGCAAGTCACCTATGAAATAGAAAAGGCAAATGGCAAGGGATCATTGGTGTAACAACCAACGTATATTAGGTACCCCACAAATGTCAAATTAGGACGATGGGTGTTTAAGCTCCAGTGTTGAAATAAAGCAGAATTACACCCAGCTCAAGTCTAAAGGGTGATGGAAAGCTCTCTGCACTCCCTGGGTTCGAGGCACCTAGTGCGATGAGAACATAGAAATTTATCCGTTGATTTTACTTGGTAGCCATTTCCCAGAAGGTTCGAGAAGGCTTTGCTTTGCTCTTTGAGGAAGGTGAGCCACTCTGCTGGCACCCCGGCCACCATCCGGTCTCCAAAGTGGCAGCATGCCACACGGACGCCCAAGTTGGCAGTTCGCTGCTTGAATTCTCCAAATGAGATAAGATTTGCTTTTTTAGACAAACAGCTGCGTCTTTCTTCCGTTCCTTTCGCTTCCTTTCCACTCAGCAGTTTTCCTTTTGCTCCAGATAAATTGCTGCTAATTTAAATGTGCTGCAGATCCTTGCCATTTTATGGCTGATTGCTTCTGAGTTATAGGAGGGAAATGTGTGCACGTTTGAATGTAAATAAATCTAAATGGATCGGAAGCCAGCGGTAAAGAAAGCACAGCGCTTCACTGACCTTCACCTCCCCCGCCCCGTCCACCCCTTTGAAGAGGTCAATGAGCAGATCTGAAATCAGCAAGCAGCAGGGACGGAGTTTTAGGACACATCCTGGGTTTCTCTCTGCTTTCGACTTTACATCCCATTTTTGACAGCACCTGCTTTATCCTTTTTCTTATTTAGATCAGCTCGTGCCGGCAGCAGCGGCAAAGTTTCTCGCAAGTTTTTTCGTTCTTTTTTTTTTTTTTTTGATAAAAGAGCCATTCTCACGATAACTACCATGCACCATCGGAATGCTGCAAATCCTTCAGAATGTCACATTGTCAAAATATCTATATTTCAGGCTCAGAAGCTAGACAGCTCGTTTGGCTGCTAAACCCACAAGATGTTCAGCCATTTGTTGTGGTCTAAAAACTTTCCCCCTCACTAGGAGAAAATAATGATCTATTGTTTGATATCATTTTGTGTCCCTTTCCTTGAGTTTCTTGTAACTCGAATAGGCAAACGTTAGGGAGGTCCTGGTAGGTAAACTAGGGCCCTGATTGAATCTTCCTTAGAAATAGGAAGCACCAGGTACATTTCCTTATGAAAAACAGTCAAATCTTGAAATCAAACTGGTTTTCACTATCTGGTGACGTATCTCTAGTGCGTCAGTGGGCTTGTGAAGATCAAGTGTATCAGAGAGGAATCTGACTTGCCTTCCTGGAGGCGGAGGGAGGAGGTAGTAGCAGTTGAATGCTGACATGGTGCACGGCTTATCATAGCAGCAGCCTGGCTTTTCCTCACAAGACGTCCCGTGTGTTATTCTGGTTGGCTTCACTCCACTGGTGGTGTGGGTGTGTGGCACTGAGGTACGGTTCTTGGAGAAGGATGCATCACGAAAGGCAAAGCAGAAGGAGGTTGAAGAGGGACACTTGACATCTGTTTAAGTAGGGGTGGATGCAGTTGCAGCCTGAGTGAATGGCAGCCCCGAGATCTCCCATCTGGCAAAGCGCATTATTTCCCAAACTGTAATAACAAGCTTGGGCAGGCCTTGGGGAGGAAAATGGCAAATGGAAGCAAAGGAAGGGTGGCTTGGGGCCTGCTGTAAACCCTCTGACATGAATAAACGCTTAAGAGTTCCTGTGCCATCAACTCATTGGAACGAAACCGGGCTCACTTTAACAGTTTAGTCCGTTCTATTATTATTATTGTTTTAAAGTCAAATGCTTTTCAAAATTAAGTGTGCAGAGAGTGAGTGATATATTGAATCCACCAGTCTTTTGGTTTGGGGATGATGTCTTCCATTTGTATCAACGAGTTTCTCCTGTTTTTATTGGCAAACTTGACATCCTGATATTAATCCTATTGTTTCAGTGGGAAGGAATTTGAGACCCACCCTCTTAGAACCCGAAGGTGTTTGGGTAGTGTGTTTGGCATGCTTGTCCTATGTGTTGCCGTGAACCCTGAAGCCAGGGCACTAATGCCTGCCTGGAGGCTGGACTTGGAGAGAAAAGACTCATGTCCGGAATGAAGGAGCCTTCACTGGCACTGCTGTGCACGTCCTGCGCGCTCTGTGCCTTGTGGATGATTAAATCCATGAGCGATGTTTGGCGTCCGTATAGAGTGTTTTTCCTGAGACTTGGAAGGGCGGGAGGGAGAAGAGCCGTGGAAATGAGCTTGGTAGACTCTTCTAGTGTTGTTGTAAATGATGACACAGATCGGTGGTGGTAATTACAGCTCTTAAGGCAGATGACACCAGCGCCTGGCAGACCAGACTCCAGGTTGCGGAAGATCCAGAGTCTGGAGGGCTGGGTTTAGAAGTGCCTTCCGAAGCTGGACTTGAGCATGTCTTGAGGGTTTCTACCATGATGTCATCGATTTTATCACCTAGGGATCTGATGAAGCTTCATGCGGATTACACACAAGAACTCGATGGGTTGAATCTCCCCTCTTCTCGCTGGGTTTTCCTAGTGAAGTTGGAGGGATCTCATCCTCCCCGCAGTGCCAGGGCAAGGTGGCTGCAGAGGACAAACTCCTGGGTCAGAATCCGATCTCTGGCCCACACTTTGTCAGGCCTCCAGCAAACTGCTTTGCCCATAAGGCCTCACTTTTCTCACCAGGAAAGTGGGTGCAATAATAGAACCGACCTCATGGGGTTATGGGCACCCTATGGGAACTTACAAGGGCTCGTTTGGACAAAGAGCATAGAAGAAAGCTTGGTACCAAGTGGATTAGCTGTTATTTATTGTGCAAGTAATGTATTCATCTTTCTACATCTGCATGACAGTGAAGTCTTTGAGGTCCATTTTCTTTATTTTCGTATCATCTACTGTAGTGTCTCCTATTTGGTCACTGCTCAATTAATGTCTGCAGGATTAATTAATATTATTATATATTACATATATAATATTTACATATACTATATGTCTTATACATGCAATATATATAAGGCAATATACCACATATGTATGCTACATATCATATATTATATAATAAATGTTCCATCTATCTATGTGTGAATGTCATGTATATGGTATGATACTTCAGTGAATTTAGGCAATTAATTATTTAATATTAGGGTTCCTGGAAAAGAATCTAAATCTTTGTGTGGTCCAGTATTTCACAGCTGAAACTAGCCAGTTCTCTGATCTGGTTGCTGAGTAATGAATCCATCATTTTAGAAATAATCTGATGAAATGAAGTGGGGAAAGAAAATCAGTATTTGAGTAGATATTTGTTGTTGAGTTTTATTTTTTTCCTTTGCTATGCATAAAAATTCTCCAGAGCTCGTCTATATTGTACATGCAATTTCTCCTCCTTGAATTAGGATGTTAACATCTGAGACCGTTGTGCAGAGCTATGCGCAGAAATCCTTTGTATGTCTTTCCATGTGTTTCCTGGGCCACGTAAAATTGGTTTGGAAGTTTAAAACCATGTGGCTTGACAATAAGATGCACGTTTTTCTCCCAATTTCTGTTCTGTGATTATCTATTCCTTTATGTTTTAAAGCATATTCCATGTTGTGTCTTGCTTTTGATTATTTATTAAGTTCTTTTTAAAATTGATTATGCTTGTATGTTAATTTCCATTGATTTTTGTTTTGAGCATGACTTATGTTTTATTTTGTGTTTCTTTTAGGTTTTGTTTTGTTTCATAAGATCCCACTGGATGGGTAGCTGAAATAAAGGAAAAGACAGAGAAGGGGGCTGTGGTGCTTGTTGGTTGATGCTGCCTTGTAAGCTGGACTCTTGGGACGGGCGTTGGCTTCTCCCGGGAGGTGCCGCGTAGCTGGGGGTTTTCTGGTAGATGTGGGTGGTGTTTGCAGGAGGTCCCATGTGAAGCCTGCGGCTGTCGTGAGCTATGTTTGGGGAGCATCCGCTGCAGAGGCAGCTCCCAGGCTGCTAAGCAAACACTCAAGAAAACATCTTAAATTAATGCTTCTCTTTTGTTCTTGCAATTAATTGTTCAAATAAGAAAGTGACATGGAAGTCCATTGGATTATGCTTCTCTTCTGAAAGGAGTGCTCTTTGACCATACTGGAAATGTATTAATTCTTATGTTTCTGTTCATTAAAGGTGAACTGCAAAGTTTAAACAAAAAAAATCTAAATTTAGGGACAGGTATAAGAACACACTAAACAGCCTAATCTCCACATAACATGTAGCTTAGTATTGTTTTCTGTTGATGTCTAACGAAGACTGAATTCAGAAAGTCTCTCTTCTCCTTCTACAGTGAAGTGACTGAGAAAGTGAAGGGCATTGCTATGGGGACTTGGCAAGGCCACTGAGAGGTCCTCTCCTTCACTAGCAATAAAGGTCCAGAGTCATGCAATCAACGCTAATGATTTTTCTAAAGTTTGTTAGCAGGCAAAAAATAAAAGCAGTTCAGTG
This sequence comes from Martes martes, assembly GCF_963455335.1. Taxonomy (NCBI): domain Eukaryota; kingdom Metazoa; phylum Chordata; class Mammalia; order Carnivora; family Mustelidae; genus Martes; species Martes martes. The sequence continues at coordinate 26,676,923 of NC_137900.1, forward strand.
GTCGGGGGCTGTAGATTTAGGTTAGGCGTAGTCAGTTTCAGAATAACTACAAGAGTGAAACAGACACATAGGGCGCGCTTGTCCTTTTATGTGCCCCCTGCGATCCTCCTGCTTTTTAGAAGTTTCCTAGTGAGAAGGCCGCAGTATCTCATGCTGTTCCCATGACAGAACTGTAGCTTTTCTACTCTGAAAAGGTCTGCGGGCAGAATGGCTGGCCTGCTGGGAGCAGGAGACCATATTCTAAGAAGGATAGTCCCCTACTCCATACTACACTGCTGCTGGTTTTCATGGGCAGGAAGGCTCTTCCTGACCCCAGCAGCACAGAGGTAATGAGTCTGTGCTTTATCAGATCCAGCCTCATTGCAAGAGGGTAGCCTGGGATCGACAGATCCGGCGTCCCAGCCTCAGTCCCATCACAGACCCCTGTTTCCCTCACTTGGCCACTGCAGTGACCTTGGTCCGTTTTGCTCAGCCTCTGCCAGGTAGGATCCCTGTCCCGCTGACAGGTTCGGCTGCCCTCGCCCCACCTCCCCTCAACTTTTCTCATGAGGTGGACGGCAGAGCCAGGCCCGGAACATTTTGCTTGAAAGCAGGATCGGCTCTGACCGTGAAGTCATGCTCATCAACACCATGGCTGGACTGGAATCTTACTGATATTTGAAAAAAATTCCTTTTTGGGGGGGGGGGGGTTGAAATAGGAAGTAGTTACTCAAGTTTTGCAGTTCAGCTTTAAGGATATAGAGTTTTAACTAGTCCAGCGTGTTTGGAAACATTGTTTTGCATCCTGTGTAACCCAGACATTAATCTTAATAAACCAGGATCCATTTAGGCACCACTTGATATAAAAGGATTATCCATGATGAATATTTTATACTGTATCTTTTACATTAGCCACTAAGTATGTTATTGCTTGATACAGACATTTCACAGGGTCCTATGGATTACAGCATTGAACTTGGCTACTCCATGCCCCTGCCTCTGACAGAGGACAGTTTCTCCGAAGCGTACACGGGCTGCTTGTTCTCAAACCTGTGCTTTCCAAAGACACATTTGAGTGGGAGAGCAGCTGGCCCGTGGTGTTGGGGGGAATCTAAATATTCCCTGAATTCCCATTTTCTTGCTCTTTGCTAAATGACACGTCCTGTCACCACTTAGATTTTGATCTCTCCCAAAGTTGTTGATTTACCAAGAGCCCAGCTAATTGCAGAAATCTTGAACCCTGGAGGAAAAGGAAATTCACACTGAGAGCCGAGCAGAGGCTGTCAGTACCCCAAGCATTCTTAAATATCGGCCATTCGGTACAACTTTTTTTTTGTTTTTTTTTTTTAACCTTTTGTATTTTATTCCATGGAACTAGAAAAAGGCAATGAATTGTTTAAGAACTATTTTGTACATTTCCCAGACCCGAAAGGAAAAAAAAAAATATTTGTACTCAATATCTAGAAGACTTGCAGGGTAGATTTTTGTTTTAAAATGAAGAGAAGTGGACAGATAAGGCAATTTAATATATCAAAGAGCAGTTGACATCTCCTAGGGAACGATGAAAACAGCAGGCTATTAGAAAATTGTTTCATATGGTTCTTGTGTTCCTTGCTTTTCATTTTTCTTTAATCCCTGAAGACCACAGTCAGTGACATATCTTCTCATTTCTATCCTCTAGACCACCCTCTTTCATCCTTTGCTTTTTTATGTCCCCTACAAGACATCTTTTTACAGCTTCCTAATGACACGTATCGTGCATTTTTTTTTTTTTCAGCATTAGAAAAGACCAGGCAGCATTTTTGCTGAAATCAAGTCCGTTGCCCCCCGACCAGGACCTGGCGTCTCAGTGCCAGGCAGGTGCCCTTCGTAAAAGGCGTGCGCTGGGCCCTGCGGAGCCAACTCCTGCCTCCTGGGAACGGGGCCCTGGATTCCCAAATCTGATTCTTTAAGAGAAACTTGAAACCTGGATTTTTTTTTTTTTAATGTGAAATGTCCCTATTTTTAAAGAGTTGGCTCAGTTATTTTTAAAACGTTATGTAGGCCAACAAAACGTGTCTGCGGGCTGCTAGTTTGTTACTTTTGTCTTAAAGCAACATCATTGTTCCTCTGTTTCCTACTATCTTTCTTTTGCAAACACACTTCCCTGTGTAGCAGTTGAGAGCTTTTTCGCCATGGAGTTTGGGGCCCCAGGGATCTGCAGCGTGCCCCTGACCCTTTGGGGCTCTCCTGGGACTTCCAGTAGCTGGGGTCTTGGCTCTGTCACCCTGCCTGGGACTCTTGCGACACTGTTCCCAACTGGCCCCGCTTCTGAGTGGCTGGAGACAACCTAGAAAGTCCTGCCTCCTGTTTTGTCGGACGTGGCCTTCTTTTCACCAGCGTCCCTGTTGCCTGGCCCCATTAGACGGGACTTGATGGGAGAGCGCGCAGGCCCCTTCCGGGTCCTTGGTGCACTTCTGTGGCTGCTGGTAAGCGGGAAACAGGCTTGCCTCCTCAGGAGGTCTGGCTCAGGCCGTGTGTCTTGAATGGGGTCCCCCTGAGATCCTTGGAGACAGCTGAGACACACTAAGAGACAATGGCAACCCCACTAATGTCCCCAGAGACACTAGTTTGAGGCCAAAAGGGCCAAAGAAGCTTCCCCCATGGGAGAAACTCTTGGGGTTTCACTCCCGGTCTCTCAGCCCAGACCCATTTCATTTTTGATCAATCGAATGTTCTTTCCAAAAGTAGGGGGCACAGAGGAGAAGGAAGTTGTCTCAGCCCCTGCCCGCCACACAGGGCACAGAGGGGGTGGGCTGCTGCTTCCAGCTCTTCCGAGGGACACCCCGGTAGTTAGGGCTCGAGGCTCCCCCCAGACAGAGCCAAGGCCATGGTTGCGGGGCCGTACGAGGCACGACTAGCTCAAGGAGAGCAAGGCAGGAATTCAGCTCCCTGCCAGGTGCCAGAGCACGTGTGATGGAGGCGCTTCCCCTCTGTCTCTCTTCTTCTCTCGATCTGCGTAAAATTCCTGACTTTTCTCTCTTTCTCTCTAGCGGTCTAAACTGACTCCATGACAAACAAGAAGGCTGGTTTCCCTTTGCTTTCTTGGTTGCTTTGCATATGCTTCTTCTCGTTGTTGTTCGTTGCAACATGAGACCAAACGTGAATGGGGCCGCAGCTAACCTCTCTCATGCCACCGCAGGCCACAAGATGCACTTTTCCTCTGTTCTGGAGCTTTCTATCTAGACTCCTCCCTGGTTTTCATCTCATCCCCTCACACAGCAGGAGAAGCTCATTTCACCTTGCCTCATCCAGACCAGAGGCAGAGGGAGGGCTGCTGGAGGGATGGGGCTCGTATCATCCGGGGCCTTCACTGGGTGCCCGTGGCCAGCTACGTGGGCTGTGCCCTTCCTGTCTAGCCAAGGTCAAGGGGGCCCCCTGGGGTCCCGCAGACTGGACTCCAAGGAAACTGGGGCAGAGGCCGCCATTTCATTAAGTGTGTTCTGCTGTGTTCACACACCTGCAGTGCTCACGAGCTGTGCCGGGTTTAGTCCAGGGCATCTGGAAGGTTAAGGACTCTCCCAGTCAGGGCAAGAATATAATTTTCTGTGGGGTGCTGCCAGATGGAATTAAGTGAACAGAACTCCCAACCCAGAGGATGACATGAAAACAGTTGTCACAGAAGGCGGCTTTCCACTCGGGTTAGTCTGTTTCCTTGTTTCGGTCATCAGGGACAAGGGAACCCTTGGCCATCGGATTCTGATGGTGAGATCTCTCGGGGTTTCATTCAGGCAAATGACACAGTGGAGTCTTGGGATGGTCATTAGCGAGCACCCGAGATAGGTTGTTTTCACGGAAAAAAAAAATGCATGAGAAGCGAAGGAAAGAATGGAGATTTTAACCCCCTTTATTTTTCCATTTATGAATGGAGCATAATCAAATATAAAAGAACAAGAGATTCTGCTCACAATGCTTAGGTATATCAAATTGTCACATTGTACCCTTTAACTCTCTTACAAATTTATTTGCTAATTACACTTCAATAAAGCTGAAAAGGAAAAAATGGAAGGAAGAAAAAAATTAGCAAGAGATTCCAGAGGAAGACAAATACTTGGGTTTCATTCACTTCCTGTTCAAAACCATTTGCTGTAATCCATAGGCAGTCTGTGAATCATAAGCATGTCCTGTTTTTCCCCATAATGTTCCAGGTTTTAAAGTCATTTTTTCACATTTCCTGTAAATAATGGATAATCATTTTTATTTTATTTTTAAGTGCTGTTTTAACAATGTGGATACACCATAAATGTACTTGCTGAATTCATTCATTTTTTTTAACAAGCCAATAAAGTTTTATAATTCATCTCCATGTGTCTTGCATTCTGTGTAGGGCCTTGTATACCTCCCCTTCCTCCCTCAGACACATAGCATCACCCTGTGTGGCATTGACGGTGATCAAGACGAAAGGTGTCAGAAGGAAGAGTGTGAGAGATGTCACCAAGTGTTTGGGGGAGTCCCAAACTCATGATAGGTCTTGGAATACATCTTCTCTCCCTCAAAAGGGACTTTTAAAATTTCCATCTTTGTGAATTATACATTTATTGTTAACTGATTCTTGCATTGGACATGTTTTTGTTGGCTAAAAGGCAGTCCTAGAAAACAAAAGTTGAAGGGAATTAAAAAAAAGAAAAAAGCAAACAAATAACGAACAACCTACTTTCTGTGGGAAAGTCCTTTGGTATTTTAAGAACTTGGAATGACCCAGGTCCTAGCAAGAGGATACACTCAGTGCTCTGTCCCTCCATTCTAAGTGACATGTAGCCAAATGAACATGATGACTTGTGCTTTCATGGAAGAGAGAGAGAGAGAAAGACAAGTGGACATAGAGATAGGATGCCATTGAACCATAAGCGTTAACTTGGTACCCACACTTCACAGTCCTCTTGTCTCCATCCCTCAGGTTTGTCCCTTTTTTATGTTTTCCTTTTAGGATAGGACCGAAAAAGCAAGGTTTGTGGGGCTCCAGATTCATTTGAGCCTATTTTCACCTTCTGGGAAACTTGGAACAGTTTTGCACCAAGTTGAAGGCTAAGGACTGGAAAAACCAATCCAGTGCGACCTGCTGTCTAATCAGCCCAAGCACACTGACCTCTTCTAAGAGTCTGGCTGGTGCTGGTGACTTGTACTTTTTCTGAACACCCTTCTAAACAGGTTTCAATGGCCATTCGGAGGTCGCATAATAATTTGAGGCAGTAGACACTGAACCCAGCCTGTGCAGGTTGGAATCCCAGTAATACTCACAAGCTAAATGACCTTGGGAAGGACATGTCATGGCTCCATTCTTCATGAGATGACATTAATATTCATAGTACCTATCTACCCCCTCCCGCCCCAGGCTCTTACGAGAGTGTGCATGTGGGGGCACTTGGTGTTGCTAATAAAATACTTTGAAGGACTTGGGTGTGCCCTCATGCTTGAGTATCCCTCAGTAAAGGCCCCAGAATCACAGACTCATTTTTATGTATTGGCCATATGGTGACCATGTGGGTGCAAATGATGGAGCCCAATGGAAGGGAACTTCACTCACTGGGTCATTCTGGGTGTGATCCAGCCTATGATGCCCTCTTGGGAGTTAGAGAGATTCCCCTCCTAGATCCCTCATTCTGCCCAAGCAGTTCTTACACATGGATTTTTTTCAGATTTGATTTTGATAAAATAAGAGCATACAATTTGTTTGGACCTATATTATGATAGCTCAGTGAGTTCAAAAGATGCTCTAGAGTTTGAGGATTCTGGAGGAAAAAGCATTGAAGGTCATATTCCCAAAATGGTCTGCCTTCTTTTCTTCTCAACGTTATTAATTCAGAATTTTTGATCATTTGAAAGGAGTTTACATTATCTTTAACTGTTAAATCATCCATCTGAAAATCTTTGGCTATGAATAAAAATAAACGAATTGGCTGAGAGATTGTGTGAAAGAAAAGACTTGTTTCAAGTTCCCTCAAGCCTTAGAAACAAGTATTTGCAGGCAATGAGCTACAAATAACTAGATTATTCCTTTCTACTTCCTGAGGTAGTTTCTTGTAATAGCTGTGGTAGGCAACGCATGACGACCGGCCTTGCTGAAGCTCCTTCGTGTTGGAAGCAATGCAGTTTCATTCCTTTAAAAATATTTTGTCACTTGGGCTTTTTTCTTCTTAAATCATTTTAAATAAGTGGTACTGAAGTCTTACCAGCACCTAATTTAAGGCACTTTTGCTGTTGTTACCGCCTTTTCTAATAAGTTTTTTTTTTTTAAGATTTTATTTATTTATTTGTGAGAGAGAGAAAGAGAGAGAGAGCATGAGAAGGGGGAGGGTCAGAGGGAGAAGCAGACTCCCCGCTGAGCAGAGAACCTGATGTGGGACTCGATCCGGGGACTCCAGGATCACAACCTGAGCTGAAGGCAGTCGCCTAACCAACTGAGCCACCCAGGCGCCCCTCTAATGCGTATTAAAGGGAGATTGACTACAATAGCTAAATGGTAGTACTAGTTAACGGTATTGGTGTCTCACTGTATGCCCAGCACTCTGTTAAGTGCTTCCTGGATTAATTCTTGATCCTCTCAAAACTAACCAATGCTAATATTTCTCCCATTGTCAAGGTTAGGAAACTGAAGAACAGAGGGATTGAGGAACTTGGTCCAGGTTACACCAGGATTTGAACTCCAGCAGGCTGGCTAGATAGCTGGAGATTGAAATGGCTACCCCATATGGACTCTTGAGCAGGGCTGGGACTGGGGTGAGGCCAGTGAGGTGCCTGGGGCACTGTCAGGGCCATGCAAATGCCCAGAGGTCGCTCTTACTGGCTCTAGAGGTTGAGCAGAGATGATTGTTTAGAAAAGTAAAATTGTAAGGTCAGCCTTTGTCACCAGGGAGGCACCTGCTGCCCCAGTAAGCCCCTGGTTACTTAAACGTGCCACTGACAAAGCCCTTGTACATCTCAACTTACAAGTATGTGGCACAGTAGTGAATTGGCACATGCTTTCTAAGTCTTACTTCATGGAACACGGAAGTTGCATGAAGTATGGGCTCCTGGCTGATTAGCTCATGACAACCCAGCATATGTTTGCTTGTCCATTGGAACTGAAGACAGATTTGTTGGTTTTGATTGTTCTGAAATGAATTTTCTCATGGCTCCTGAACCCCAGTCCTTCCAGCTTATCTGGAGAAGTCTTGGCTCTCTGGTGAGTGCCCATGAGGGAAACGGCCTCGGTGGGGATGGAGGTGGTGGGTGAGGCCGGAGGGTTTGTCTGAGGACCATCCAGATGCTGGAACAAGGCGGTGGAGGAGGCCGGAGCAGCGTCTTGCCTCTGAAACACAACGAGGCAGAGCCGCATCTGAGTAACTCAGTCACGTGGACACTCCTCTCCCCGAAGATCCCGTCCGGCAGCCGGGGACTGAAAGAGACTGCCAAGGGTGTGCTCTGAGCTCCCAGTCATTTGGTCAAAGCTCGTGTCACACAGCACAAGACTCTGGGTGCCTGTGTTTACCGAATTAAAATCTCTGCCCAACCATAAGCTGATGGACAGTAAATTCTCCTCCTGTCTCCTTTTAAAATACTGTGTTTCCCAAAAGGAAAGGAAAAGACTCTTCCATGTTTATTTGACACCTGTTCTTTTCTTATTAATAATTCTCATCATCTGGTGTTTAGTCTTGCTGAATTGCTAAATAAAACTGTAGGTCGTGGCTGCTTGCTTTAAGGATTACGACCCAGCTTCAGGTAAGTCGTGCAGAGACACTTGAGCTGGGGTGGGAAGTAGAGCCCCCAGCACTCCGGGGGGGATGTCCTCAGTGTTTACACGAACTAAGAGGTACTGCATGTAGGGTGCTTCAGACTTTGCAAAGAGGATGCCCTTGACAGGTGTTCTCTTTGCACTTGGGCTCCTGGATTTGGGGGATGGCCAGTCACCTCTCTCTCCATCACCGTCCTTCACTAAACAGGGCTGAATGCTCTAGTTCCGGGGTGCTGGTGTGTTGGCTCCCCGGTGTGTTGAACCAGCTGGGTGACTAGCAGGTGTCCGGGGGAGGAGAGGGGTCGGCATAAGCCTGCCCCCTTCCCACGCGTGGAGTTTCATCCCTACCAGGGCTCATCCCTGCGCATGCGCGGTCCTGTAGCTAGACCACCTTTTCTCCTTTTCTCCATCTGCTCCCCTCGATTCTAGTGGAGGGGAAAGGCTTCCTGCCGCGGTCCGTCTCCAGTGCCTCACGCCTTCTTGTTTGTCCCTTTAATCTGCTGGTTCCTCTCCACAGCGTGCCCACATCCCTCCTTCAAACCATTTTTGGTGAGTTCCTTCTCCTTGACACGCCCCCCCACTGAGACATATCCTAAATTCTTCATTATTTTGTTTCATCTTACGTCAGGTCTGTTCCAAACCCAGTAAATATTTATTGTGTCAGTTACAGGCCAGACGGTGAGCCGAGCACGGGGGGATACCACAGTCAGAGGAACAGATGCCATCTTTGGCCTCATGGGCTGGGGTCTGACGGTAATATCTCTAACACTGATGTCACGATTGGCCGTATTGACGCCTAAGAAAACAAAGACTTAGAAAGTTAAGTAGCTTGTCCGAAGTCACACAAATCAGATCCATCCGCCTGTGAGACCCAGACTTCGGGCCCTGATGCTCTGGGGCTGGTGCTTTCCCTTTCCCTCTCGGGGGACCCCATGGCTACAGATTCTGAGACATCCATCAGGCCTCTGCCCTTCCTTTTGGTGGCTCTGATTCACCCAGTAGAAATTGGTGACAAGAATCTCCACTTTTGTCACCTATTTTCTCTTTCCCTTTTATCTTTTTTTAAAAAGGGTTGTCATTCCCTTCTTTTTCTCTAGTTCCCTTTCCCAAGCCAAACCACACACGGAAATATGCTTTGACCTCTCTTTAATTTTCATACATTAAGCATTTAGAATGAGTTGGGTGGAGTAATTGCACAGGAGAGAGAGGGTGTGTGTGTGTTTGTGTGTGTGTGTGTGTATGAAAGAGAGAGAGAGAGTTACCAGCAAGGAAAGACATAATTCCTCTCATTCTCTCTCTCTCTCTCTCTCACACACACACATATACACACACACACTCATACACGGAATATTGCATACTTTAAGCCCTGTTTGATTAAATAGGAATTTAATCCCAGTACATACACCATCTGTACCTAAATTATTGGCTTCCCAAAGCACACCATGCTGTAATGTTCCCAACCAGCTTCTTTTAAAAACTTTCCATATTGTATTTTTTGCTTTTTGTTTTTACTTCCTTATAAATAGCAAGAAGTTTCGCTGAGAAGAAATGATTACAAATCCCAAAAGGTTGGTGTTCCGTTCTGAGCTCCAAGATGTAAGGATTGAGTGGATTTCAAACTTGGCAAAATTTCTGACTTGGCAAATGCTTCCATCCTTATTTATGACAGCTTGGAAACTTCCATTTTCCAGGGCTTATAAACGATGCTGCTGATTTTGTCTCTCTTTCCTATTTTGCTGTGAATTATGAAATAGCCAGCCTGAAGGTTTCCTTTTAACATTACCCCTCATAGCAGAGTATGCGTGTGAGTGTGAGTGTGTGTGTGTGTGTGTGTGTGTGTGTAGGTGACTGTGTTCTTTCTTTTCTTTGTTATGAGGCACATTTTACATATCTCATGTAGGCAGTGTTCTTCCCTTTTCCTGCCTTTCCCCAAAATGACAGTCGGAGTCTGGGGTGTTAGAATGAGAGCCTTGTGGTCTCCATCGTGGTCACAAAGGACTTCCTGGCCATCCGTCCTCTAAGGGATCACATGTCTCATCCCCACATGGCAATTGAACAGTTGGGATTCCAGAGCAAGACATGTAACCCAGACCGTCTCTGAGCGTCTTTCCTAGAGATGTGAACAGGTTGTGTTTCAGGGGACCTCCATGCCCCCATTTTCTTAATGGAAAATTATCAAAATGCAAGAACAACTGAAAACTTGTTCACCTTCTTCAGCCTTCTGCTCCCTCCTCCTGCTTTTTCTTTTTCTCCTTCTCTTAACTCCTTACCCGCGTCCTTAAAGCCTGCTCATTTTAAGTTCTCTTTTTAAGTACTTTCTTCTTCGGATTCATGCAACCACACAGAAGTTGAGAGCCTCGATCATTGGGTAGAGTCGACAGATTTTGCCGAATATAGGCAGTAGGAATTTTCAAATGCAGAACGTGTCCTCTGAGAAGCAGATGCCAAGATGGGACGGAAGTTGCCAGGATTCTAATCAGGAGAAACTCTTGTGTGAGAGAAATTGGGGAAGGAGCTAGGGAAGGCAGTGAGAGCTTCAGGCTACAGTGCAAGTACACCTCCCATGAATGAGAGGGAGGGAGGTGAGGTCAAGGCCTCTGGACTCCATGCGCCCTTCCGTAGAAGGTTGGGCAAGGCTGCGGGGGAGGCGTGGAGCCAAGCTGGCCATCAGAAGAGCTCCTTGGCTCCTAGGACGGGTCTGCCGTGGTATTCTGTGCCATACCCAGTCCTCAGGGAGCGTGGATCATGTGCAGGCGAGGGGATGGATTTCAGAGCACAGATGGGTTTCAGGATGTCGTGGAGCCCTTGGTCAGTTATGCTCACTGAAGCTGACGGTCTGCGAAGCCCTCTTGGACAACATGCACCATCATGTCCATCTTGTCCACATAACCAACGTGCTTGATAATTGTTGCTCGCCATCTCCCTGCCAAGCACAGCGACCCACCTGTTAGTGATCCGGACCCTCCACTGGATGGCCGAGGTCCAGGGCTCAAGGGAACCTCTGCTCCCCTAAATGACTTAGAACCAGTTACATTGGTTTAAAGAGTTTCAACTATAACCATCCTGTAAAAAAAAAAAAAAAGAAAGAAAGAAAGAAAAAAGAAAAAGTAAGAAGTACAGAAACAAGGCAAGTCCACACTTTGAACTGTTTAAAATATCGTTTTAGAGCTGTAGCCATCCTTTTATTTATGGCAACATGAAACAGCATCTGAAACAAAGACCTGTTTTTGTTTCTCTCCCCTGCATACCAAAACCACAAGTGATTTTATTTCATTTCCTTGTGTGCTCCCCATCAAATTTCCTGTCACGGCTGCTCTCCTCCCGGTTCACCTTGCTTTCAGGAGAGCGCTCGTGGCGGCGTCCATCCATCCCTTGCCAGGTCAGAGGACCCAGCTTGCAGGGGAGAAGAGCTATGCATCCGCCAACATGGTTTTCACCCCTGCTCTCCCGTGGTTACATTGTTTTCAAGAAAAAACGATGCCTTTTTCAGATTCAGCAGACTTCCCGGAGCACTTTCCATGGGCTCGACCCTAGGTTGGGAACCCCAGTGACTGCAGAGACCAGCCAGGTCCCGTAGGAGGAGGTCGGTCAGTTGGCGAGTGGGCACGGGCACCGCTCGCTGCCCCAAGCCCCCACCACTGCCTCTGTGTCAGAACGCGGGCTCGGGGCAGCCAAGTCTGATTTTCAAAGACAAGGGGAGATCTGGGTTTTTATGGGACATGTCCCAGTTTTTCCATGTTGGCAAGATCCTTCACAGTTTTTCAAGTCTCTGTGAGCCAAACTAAAATGTCTTTTGCCAGATTTTGCCTTTGGTGACCCTTCTGCTGGAGATGCTGCTCATCGCTTTTAAGATACGGTTCCTCCACAGCAGCCTGGAACAGACGCTGGGCTGCGGCCGGGCTTCCTGGAAGCAAAGGCACTGAGGATTCACGGAGCAGGTGCTGAACAAGGGCGTGCCGCAGGGCACCCTGCGGAGGGAGAGGAAGGTGCAGGACTGGCAAGGGGCCTCAGCTTACTGACATGCATCCCAGGTGCTGCTTGAGGAAATCAATGTGCAGAATTCAGATTATTTTAAATGCTGGATATCTATGTATTGGCCCCAGACTCCTAGCTCATCTCTCCTCTGGGACTACATGGCTCCCCAGAGAAGGTAGGGCAGGTGGATAGGAGCTAGGAAGGAGCTCTGGAACCAGCAATCTTCAACACAGCCACGCATGGGCTCCCAAAAGCTGTGGCAAGTCCCTGCTCTGAGTTCTTTCTCTTCGCTTAGTTTGCCGGTTGTTCATCTGAGATGCAGGCGGAGTTTGGGGTGCTCCGTCCTGTAATGCCGAGTTCTAGGCCTGCAACCCATGGCCATCCTGACCCTGGCCAGGGGGACTTCTCTGGGGAATAGGCCGGTGGTTTGTACATCTTGCCTGATTCAAACCTAGAGTGCAGGGTTTCCTTTGGAGAGTTTAAAGTATTCATATGTTTCATTTAAATACCCTCTTGACTCCAACCAGATCCCCTTAAAGAAAGCCATCAGGTAGGGAGAGGAGGCAGAAGCTACAGCACCACCTGCTAATGACCATCCCTGGAGTCTGAGGGTCCCAGAGACAAAAAAAAAAAAAAAAAAAAGTTCGTTTGTTTGTTTATTTAAACAGAATCTACCACGTGTGCCCACACAACCCTTGCCCTGTGTCCTGTGCTCTGGCCCACACCTTGTCCATCCTTCCACACCTCTGCGCTAGCCAGGACGTCTTCCTTATCTTTACCTCTTGAATGCTGTCCTGAAATCAAGCTACATCTTTCTCCCAGCTATCTTTGTTTTCTTTTTTTTTTTTTTAAATTTTATTTGTTTATTTGAGAGAGGGTGAGAGCGAGAGAGAGAGGGAGAGAGAATCTGAAGCAGACTCTACACTGGGCCCAGAGCCTGATGCTGGGCTCGATCCCATAGCTGCCCCATCACGACTTGAGCCAAAACCAAGAGTTGGACGCTTAAACAACTGAACCCCCAGGTACCTCCCTCCCTGCTGTCTTTCAAACCCACCTGGTGTTCTCCATTCCCACCCCTTCTGCCTTCCTTTAGGCTATCTGTATTTGTCTGGGGCAGACTGGTTTCACTCTTGTCACCATGCTCACCGACTTGGTGAGTCCAATATTTTCCTCCTAAAACACAGACTTGAGCTAGTCGGTCAGCCCTGGACTCACACTACTCTGACAACTGACTCAGCTATGTAGATCAAGTCCATGCTCCTCAAAATGGGGCTCCAAACTCCAGAACATTCTTCCTCCAGCCTGTCTTTTCTACCATGCCTTCCTATCCACCACCACATTTGTGTTTCCCCAAACCTCTGGCTATACTGAGTTTGACCCTCTTCCTCCTACCACCTGGTATATTCGTGCGTCAGAGTCCTGTCACTTGTTGATTAGGTGACCTTGGATTTGGCACTTTGCTCTCCAAGTCCCAGATCCTTCCTCAGAGAAATAAGGGTGGCAGCTATCTACCTTGTGGGGTGACTCGGAGCATCTAATGGGAAAAGTATGGTGGGTAGGCAGGACAGGATGTGTTGTAGATGCTCAATAAAAAAATAACATTATGAAGATGGTCATGACTACTGTCCTTTCCAAAGCCCAGCTTCACTCCTGCCTCCCTTCTAGAAGCTTCCCCGAGACGGCCCACATGGAAGTGACACCTTCCTTCCTATTCTCCCATAATAGCGTTGTGTTGTCTTTGATTATCTAGTGGGTCCTCTATGGCTGCATTAAGGGTCACACACCATTCCTGTCTGAGGATGCCCATGCTTTTGAAGCAGGAAATGAAATATATATAATTCTTAGTTGAGTTCACTTTGATTTTCTGAACAAAGCCCAGATCTCAGTCTTGTTTGGAAATAGGGAGTCTCCTATTAGGAGACTGCATGTCATCCTGAGATGCATGTCACTGGACCCTGTTAGGGTCCTGAATGCAGCCCTATCGCCCCGATGAACAAGACAGGTTAAGTTTTCTGGGGGACTCAGTATGTCAGCCCGGGAGTATTGTGATGTATTAGTCTCCTAGGGCTGCAATAACAAAATGTCACACACTTCGTGGCTTACAACCACAGAAATACCTCCTTCCACAGGCCAGAAGTCAGAAATTGAAGTGTTGGCAGGAGTGGTTCCTTCTGAAGGGTCTGAGGGCAAATCTGTTCTAGGGCCCTCCCAGCGTCTGGTGGCAGCTGGCAATTCTTGGCACGGCAGGGCTTGTAGATGTGCTACCCCAGTCCCTGCCTGTCTTCACTAGGCTTCTTTCTGTGCTTCCATGTCCTCACCTCCTCTTAGAAGAATCATTATCATTGGATTTATGGCCCATCTGATGTCTGGGATATTCTCACCTTGAGATCCTTACTTACTTCTGCCAAGACTCTAAGACCCCCTTCACTGGTGTCAGGGGATATAATTGGAAATATGCTTTTTTTTTTTTTCTTTTTTGAGGCTACTACTGAACCTACTACACTTGAGAATAGGGATTATTTAAGAGCTGGGAGGCATAACCTCTCACATACATAGTGTAGGTGACAAGTCCCTCCAGCCCCTCTGGCCAATGCTGTGGACCTGGTCATTAACCTCTCTAAGTCTCAGTTTCCCTTTCTATAAAATAGTGATAATAACTTCTAGCACACAGCTTGCGAGGATTCATTAAGAATGGATACATCAGCATATAGTAGATTTGTGGTGTGGCTGCTATCTATCGTGATTCTCACTGTTCATTCAGTCATTGAACAAAAATTTAAACCTCGGGCCATCGAGGTAAAAAAGATGTATCACATGGCCCTGCATCATACTAGTACTTAGAAATGTTTCCCTGTTTGTTGAATGAATAAACAAGTGATCTGAAGCCTATCAGAAGTACTTGCTTTGGTTAAGCCTTTGGTATAGCTTCCTACCTGCAGGATGAACGACGATGCCAGACCTTTAAAGGAAGATCATTTGGAGGGCTATTCTTTAAAATCCTTAATGAATATTACCACATTGTCATTTGGCTTCAGCAGCCTGCCTGTGTGGCCACGAACGTGGGTTCTGTGGGGGCGTTCACGTCAAAGGCAACAGGGTGTCTCAACTAAAGAAAAACTTACTGCACAGAGCGAGGTAGAAAATTGAAATGCCTTTAGGGTCCAGGCAGGCCAGACAGTCCGGGTGGGGGAGCCCCTTGGAGACTGTGCCCTTATTTAAAGAGGGCAGCTGCTCCCCATTCATTAATTCAATCATAATTCAGTATTCATTCATTCAACTCAGAATGCCCTCCGCTGTCCTTGGTGCTGAGGACAGGGTTGAACAAGGCGAACCCTTTGTCTTCAAGGAGCTTCTGTTCCATGAACCCAACTCCAGTTGCCACATGGAATCCAGGCCTATCACTGGGTCAGCATTTGAAAGAGAAGATGCCAGAATTTTATGTGCGATCTCCTGTTTCTTCAATGCTGGCCAGCTCTGTATGCTTTTAAAAGAATACCGTACAGGCCAGAGTGGAATGTGTCTCTTGACTCAGTTGAGCCTGCAGGCAGCTCATTTGTGACCCTTGGAGTGGCCTATCATGACCTTTGCCTTAAGAAGCATTTTTCCAGTGTCGGATTTTAAGCTAACTCTCATTTTCCCTGCCCTCTTTGGAAGTTGCTATGGTTACCGCATGTTGTTTACCTCCTCCCAGATTGAATGATTCTTTGGTGCCTCATCCTTATATTTTCAGGTGAGCTAACCTCCATCTCTCAGCTTTTCCTTTCTAATTCCACCTCCAAATCTTTGATTACTCTTTGTACTCTCTCAGGCTTCCGGAAAGGCTCTGAGCCTGTTGTCTGGCCCTCAACCCTTGCCCCGAGGGTCAGAATCTAGCCCGAACTCTTAACTGCTCCTGGCTTAGTCTGCTTTTAAGCTTCCCTTTCTGCTTGGCCATCCAATTTTCCTGGCCTCTGGGTTGCACTGACACCCAACCTTAGGTGTGATATTAATTTCTCTCAGAGGGACATGGGTTTAATAGATTTTTTTAATTAACATTTTGTAATATTGGAACCGTCATGCTTTATGGCAGACTGATACAAATGTCTATAATTACATTTTTGGCACTAAATCTTGGGAATAGTCTAGTAGTGTTTGTTTTAACCCCTTCCTAAAGTGTTCTGATTTATGGGCAGGCCTCTTTACGCACACCTCTAGCGGGCTCAGTTGTCATGGCAACCCAGAACATCATTTGTCAAAGAGCTGTAACTTCACTCGATGTTGAAGCTAAAAATTTATCTTTTAGGATTTATTTTTATGACAGGGAAATTTTGTATTTCCATAGATCTGCTTGCAGTTAGGGAGATTCAGGCTTCAGAGGAAGATTTTCTAGAGAATAAGACAAATCTCTTACCACCCTTCCCTTCCAAACAGATGAATTCTCTTAGCCATTCCAAAGAGAACTCTAATGCACTCATTAGTATCCTCCCCGAAGTAGAATTATCCCCCTTGAGTCTCTACCTCAATATGATTTTTGTTGCCTTAAAAAAAAATGAAGTACAATCTTCTTATTGGGTGACTTTTTTTTTTTTTTTTTTTTGGCTAACAAAGCTCAAAGACAGAAAAGAAGAACATGTCTGTCAATCTCTTCTACGTGCTGGAGAAGAGTAAGATATTTAGTTATTGTATTTACTTGTGTGATCTGTGATTTGGGGACTGCAAACTGAGGGCCAGGAAAATATATCAGTCAGTGTAGAGGGTCCCTGGGGACTTTGCATAGCCAGTCCAAAGACGGTTCTTTCTTTCTTTCTGGCGGCAGAATGTGGACCATTCTGCAGAATTGTCTGTTTCATTTTATTTTTTTTAAGAACTCAGAGATCAGTATTTTTATATGAAATTCCCTAATTTTTAAAATGTTGGCAGATCATGTATTTTTTTTTCTTTTTCTTTTCTCTCTATCTCTCTTTTTAAAGATTTATTCATTTATTTGAGAGAGGTAAAGAGTGAGAGCCAAGTGAGAGGGGCAGAGGGAGAAGGAGAGAGAATCTCAGGCAGACTCCCCACAGAGCACAGAGCCCAATGGGGGCTCTATCTCACGACCCTGAGATCACAACCTGAGCTGAAACCAAGAGTGGTATGCTCAACTGACTGAGCCAGGCGCCCCTAGTTTTTTGTTTTTAAACAACGTCATGGTCAAAGCACATCTGGGGCAAGTTCACCCTATGAACCCTCCAGGTGGGATTTCTGTCCCAAGCCATGCCACCCAATAGCTGAGAATGGCTTTGTTTCCTATAATGAAACTATTTGTAATTCAGTTTTATTTTCATGTTCTTCTTGGGATCTGACTTGTTAAAAATATTCCTTCTGTTAGCCTCACTAGAGGTGATGTTCCAACCCTTTGCATGTTGGGGCGCTCTTATACCAGGCGCTCCAGACCTGGTATAAGAGGAAGCTGATGGTAGATACGTTTCAAAGACCCACATACGCCATACGCTTCTCTCTGACATTCCAAGATAGGCGATGTGAGCCATCAGATACCTTCTGGGATTGCTCACGGATTTATGAATCTCTCCTTTAGCCTTTGATGGATGGCGTAGCTTAATCCTCATTGCTAAGACCCATGTTTTTCTTTTATATCGGGAAATCCTGGGTGGCCTCCTGCCTATCCACAGCAAATAGCAAGAGTTTTTTTTTTCTCACTGAATTTGAGTCTGTTTTGTTTCCCATTTACCAGAGGGGAAAACACTAGGAATTTTTGGGATTATGCCATCAGCAACATCTGGGGGCCAAGCTGATCCGGAATAGGAAGGGTTTGGGGAACACTCACCAAGCCCGTGTGCAGTCACATTTAAGACATTATGGGCTTCATGTAAAATTATGCTGAACATGGGAACTCAGAGTGACTGGCAACCACTGCTGGCTAGGGCGCTTTGTGCTCCTCAGACCCTATTGTCATCTGGTCTTTCTGGCCTTTTCCAGCCCCTTCCATGCCCTCTGGGCTCAAGCCCCACCAACAGTCCCTGCCCATCCCCAGTTACCTTCATGCTCTTGAGCAGTGTCTTGTACCTGGAAGGTTTTACACCATCTCATCTTGTTCATACCCAGGAGGGTTTTATGGGGTCCTTAACTTCTCCTTTCGAGATGTTGGACTGAAGTGTGGCAGACGCACTCCCCCAAAAAGTAGCTCTGAGAAGCTGACTCCAGAGAGGGGCTCCTTGCTACGTTCCTTCCTTCCTTCCTAGCATGCTTCCGTGAGCAGCCTATGGGTTTTTTTCGTGTTGTTTTGTTTTCATCCTTCTTTGAGCTGTTCTTAGTGAACAAAAGAGAAAGAATGTGCTCTAATTAAGGTAGAGTCTCCTGCAAATATGCGCCCACCCTGTTTAATCTTTAAAGCTGTTCTCAGTATTATAAGATGAAGTTTTAAAATGGCTATCCAGTGGTAATGAACTAATTCTGGTGCCCTTACTCTGTGTTTACTTCTTTTCCCAAGAGATTTAGCAAATTATGCCAGCAATGTGTTTTTTAACAAATATACAAAGTACAAAGAAAGAAGTAAAAATTTCCTGTAATGCTTTCAACCCAGGAATATCTTACCTTTTCGCCCCAGTACATTTCTATGTATATAATTGTTACTTAGGTGAAATAATAGTGCCTATAAATATTTTTATTTCCTAGTATAGGTACTGAACAGTATATGCTAAAGATTTCTTTAGGGAGTTAACACTTCTCAGAACTTAGTCTTTTTGTGGCATTGTAACATTTCACCCTGTGACTAAACCATAATGTATTTAATAATTTCCTAGTAAGGGACTTTTAAAAAATTCCAATTTCATTATTAAAAATAACATAATGAGCATCTTTGTCCATCTCTCTGTTCCCCTTGGCACTAATTTCAGACATACAGTTTCTCATGAAGTTTTTAATATTTTTAAGACCTTTATAACACATGGCCAGTTTACTTTTGGAAATATTGGCTAATTTGCAGCCATACCAGAAATGTTTAAGAAAGCCCATCTCTTAGTCCCTTTGTTAACACTGAGATTTGTTAATTTTTCCTCCTGGTCTTGGCTTTAGTTTTTATATGATGTTTTGTATACATGTCCACCTGTGGTTGAGTGTGTCTGTGTGAGTGTGCGTGTGTGTTCACTGCCAGTAAGAAAGAACATGTCCAGTCTCTTTGTACATTATTCTTCATAGTAAGGCTGAAATTGATGCCAAAAGATTCAGAAGTTGCATTCGTTGCTATGTCCAGAAAACACAGTTAATTTGGAAATGCAAAGTTGTTCACATTTTCCGGTCATGCTGATCTTCAGAACATGAGTTCAGCGACCTTGATACTCTTGTATTCTTGTTACCTCTGTTGTGCTCCCTTTAAGTTGAAATAGTGGGTTTCATTGATTCTTGGTTATAGGCTTGAGATGTATTAATGATCCCAATTTAATTCAGGACATAGGCTTTTGGTATCCGCCCAATGATATTGGGCATTTCAAAGGGATACAGAGACATAAGACTTACCTTCGAGGGGTTTATAATATCACAGGGAGTTTTAAGTTTACAAAACAGATACAGCAAGAGAGAATAAGATAGACACCATTAAAGGGATTCAAAGAAGCATGGGGTTATAGTGATTACTTGCTTTGTGGAGATCAAGAGAAGGACTCGTGGGGAAGCTGACATTTCTGCCAGCCCTGGAAGAGGAGTAAAATGTGTAAATGATGTAGGTGAGGGGCAACCTGGGTGGACATGCCAGGGAAGGGGAGACGCAGAAGCAGCCAAGGCCCATTGTATCTCGTGATGAGCTACTGTTCTAGCATGCATTAGAAATATCATGTTATTATCTATAGCTGTGGCTTCATTGAAGGATACAGAGGATCCACCCCAGTCCTTGGTTTTCTTGTTGGGACCATGAGGTAATAATTAGTGAATTATTATCCCCAGCTGGGTGGAGGAGGACACCAGGGGCAGAGGGGCCCACAGCCCCAGCTGTGGTCTGCATCAGAACCAATGTGTCTGAGCACCCACTCCCATCCCGGGCCTTGCATGGTGGTGGCATTGGTTTGGGGTGGGGGGCAGGAATCTTCCCGCTCAAAAAGCTTTCCACCTGGTTGTAAAACACACTAAAATTGAGAGCCACTGGGACCCACACTAAGCTTCAGAAAATAGGAGTCTCTGGGGACCCAGTGCTGGGAATCAGGTGATTCTTATGAGCGGTGAGGTCCGAGAACAACCAGGATTGGCTAACTAACCTCATGCTTTTAGTTCTTTCTATGAAAAAAGAAAGAAAAAAGAGACACTCATACCCGCAGGTATTAAAGTGAACATCTAATCCATTTCTGACACTTGGATTTTGAGGATATATGTGTATTTGGGGCTTTAACACTGAGGTTTAGTGCAATGGTTCTCATCTGGGAAACTTTGAAAACTCCACCTGCTTTGCTTGCCTCCCAGGCCAATTGAATAAGGCTGTCTGTGGGGTGGGAACTTGGCGTTGATGTTTTTACCACCCTCCTAACTCCCCCCGCCCCCTGCCAAGATGATTCCAGTGTGCAGGGAGGGTTGAGAACAGCAGGAGAAGGCCCAGGTGAGGACGTGCACAAAGGCGGCTCCACAGTTTGCTTCATTTGAGTTTCCCTTCCGCTCAGGCAGCTTGCTGCATCTCCACGGCCCCTTCTATCTGAGGGTTATACTGTCACTGCCCCAGAATTCCAGATCAGCTCGGAGAAGTTGACATTTTCTTACAGAACTTGACAAAATATGGAAGGGGAACCTATCAAGAACCCATCAAGAGTAATGTTGTTGGGGCACCTGGGTGGCTCAATCGGGTAAGCATCTGACTCTTGATTTGTACTCGGGTCATGGCCTCAGGGTCCTGGGATCCAGCCCTGCATCAGGCTCTGCACTCAGCAGGGAGTCTGCTTAAGGAATTCTCTCCCTCTGCCTCTCCCCCCACCTCTCTCTCTCTTTCTCTCTCTCTCTCTCTCTCTCAAAAATAAATAAATAAATCTTAAAAAAAAAAAGCAATGTTGCCAGATTTAGTAAGCAAATACAAGATGCCCAGTGAAGTTTGAATTTCAGATAAACAACAAATGATTTTTTTCAGTATAATTATGTCCAATGCAATATTTGGGAAATGCTTACACAAAATATTACTTCTTGTTGATCTGTAATTCAAATTTCACTGGGCATCCTGTATTTATCCTACCTGTAAAGGAAGTTAAATCAAATCCAAAAAAATTTAAAGTGACAGGTTTCTAATTCTACAGCTGACAGTGGTGTCCAGCTTTACATTCCTGCGACCCCTGGAGCCTGCCTCCAGGATAATTATTCCCGAACTCCAGAGCATTCGTAGTTCTTCACCAAGCCTCTGTTTACAAGGAGGGAAACAACTTTAGACCCCACCACATGAAGTTAACCCCAATATCATCTTTTCCCTTGATTATCAAGGTCACCATTTAGCCTTGAGCATCTAGGAAACATTTGGGTTGTCCTGCTTACTTTCCTTTTCTAATTTGAGGCAAGTTTTTCATGTGGAGCCAATGTAACATGGGCCTCATCTTTCCTAGCTCATGTTATTAGCTCTGCCCACCTGCTGAGCCTTCTAGGACTCCAAGAGGGATAGGGAACAAGAAGAATAACCATAAGGTTCTCTGACTCATGCTCCGTGGTATATGGAGTATCCTCATGGGCATGGATCTGAAGGGCTCCATGCTTAGTTTAGTGCTCTGCTGTCAACACTTTGAATGCTTGATTTATGAACAAGGGCCCTGCATTTAATTTAGTACTGGCCACTGCAAATTATGTCACTGGTCAAGCTCATACTAGAGCACATATGCAAAATAGGCCAAGAGTAGTGGCCTCCTTGCTTAGACAGGAGATTTTTTGACTGATAGAGGGTATGGGTAGGTGGTATTCCTTTGGCAGGGAAAACCCTAGAACAGCTTCCAGATGTGCTTGCCCTCAGAAAGACGTCCACAACTCAACTCAACTGAGACATAGTTGCATACTCCCAGGCATTTCGTCTGAGCATTGGATAAAGTAGATGTCTTTTAGAGTGGCATCTAGTAGCTGTCACCATTTGTCGATCAACAACTACTGAGTACCCAGCCTGAAAAAGGCAACCTTCCTTCACCTGCCCCCTCATCATTATCAATCATCACAGTAGATGTATACGAGGTCCATCCGTGCCTGGCTCTGCCCTGCGAGATGGAGCACGCTAAGCTGTATTCTGTCCATGAAAATATCCTGACTCTGAAAGACAGCCATTGTTGCCTTTGGAACAGTGAGCTTCTTCACATCAAAGAAGGGTCTGTCCATCAAGAGCTAGATCTCGGGGATCATTTTTCTGGCACCTGCCACCATGAGGTTCAGACAGAGGTAACAACAAGATTACAGAAATCGAAAGATGATGCATTGGGTCACCTCCTTTATAATATCGAGTCATAAAATTCTGCGAGATCACTGCCTCCCACCATCGGTGCTGAAGATACCCTTGTGGGTAATGGCAATACAAGGCTGTCCTGGGGAAGACAGCTGATTGGAAGTTATTTGGAAATCATGTATGGGAAGTCCTTTGGGAAAACATGATATATGAAAGTGATGTAAGTCGTTGTTCTTGTTTACAGTTTCTAGAGCCTGCTTGTGGTAGTTTCAGGATCTCCCCCTTGCAATGCCAGCAAACCGTAATCTAATAGAAAACTCAAAACAATTGACAAGATGCAACAGCTCCAGAAACATAAGGACGCCCTCATGGTTGAGGTGTGAGACAGGAATTAATATCTTGTGCCACGTGCCAAAGATCCCATCACATCTTGGGGCCATCCTTGGGCCAAAAACCTCAAAGAAATGTAGTTTTATACCATTTGAACAAATGCCATAGTTCCACTCTTTGCCAAAAATGTTTTGAGTGAGCCTTATGGTAGAAGTAAAATCGTTAAAATGTGCTGACATATTTTGAATGTTTTATTAAATAGAACAACTACTTTCAGATATTTAAGGCCAACTACTTGATTTGAGGTAGGGAACCATCACTAGGTATACAGAAGGGCAAGTCAAGGGCAGCCCTTCCCAGGGTCTACCCAGCCCATTTGCCCCAACAGTTGGTTGGAAATTGACGGTTACGTTGATGTTTTCATCTGAGGGAAGTAGCCTTGTAGGGAACTGGAATATCTTGAATTAAGGAAGATGCTCTTGGAGAGAATTAATTTGAGTAAACTGATTACTGAGAACCCACCAGGGACTTGGGAGCATGAAAGTTACTATAGGAGATGATGTGAGGAGTAAGAAAAGTCTGGGCCTTCAAGCAACTTGCATTCCAATTGAGAGAACAAATTGATTGCACTATTAGATCACACTAGAATGATATGTGATTCTTTTCTAGCATAGACTAATATTATTACAGTTATACAGAAACATGCTTTTCTATCCCAAACTCCCGGAAATGGATGCTTTGGATCTGGGGACTCTGGATTTTAGAAATGGAATATGGTTGCTGTAGTGAATATTACCACCACCTCCAGTGGGGCCAAGGGGAGTTCTTTTCTTTTTTTCTTTCCTTTTTTTAAGATTTTATTTATTTATATGAGAGAGAGAACATGAGAGGGGAGAAGGTCAGAGAAGCAGACTCCCCGCAGAGCTGGGAGCCCGATGCAGGACTCGATCCCAGGACTCCGGGATCGTGACCTGAGCTGAAGGCAGTGGCCCAACCAACTGAGCCACCCAGGTGCCCCCCGCAGCGAGCTCTTTGTAGTTGTCTTCAGTGGGATTTCTGCACTGAGTCTGACAACTGGTTACACTAACCGGAATTAATAGTCTCCAAATAGCCTCACAGCACTTTGGGTCAGGTTTTAGTACCAAATGAGGGAAAGGGAGAAAAGAGAGTCGCAAGCAGTCTCCATGCTCAGCTCAGAGCCTGACGCAGGTCTCGAACTCACAACCCCGAGATGATGACCTGAGGTGAAATCAAGAGTCGGACGCTTAGCTGACTGAGCTACCCAGGCTCCCCTGGAGAGGACTTTTATTTTTTATTTTTTTAAAGATTTTTTATTTATTTATTTGACAGACAGAGATCACAAGTAGGCAGAGAGGCAGGCAGACAGAGAGAGAGAAGGAAGCAGGCTCCCTGCTGAGCAGAGAGCCTAATGTGGGGCTCGATCCCAGGACACTGGGATCATGACCTGAGCCGAAGGCAGAGGCCTTAACCCACTGAGCCACCCAGGCGCCCCATGGAGAGGACTCTTAGACAGAAAGGTAAAACTTCAGAAAACCTTCTGGTACCCTAATTATAAAAGAATAACCCCATGCTACGGTGATAAGCTCAGAAAGCAGTGACAAAGCCTAAGTCACAAAATAAAATTCGGTTCTCTCCATTTGGTTTGTGTGTTGACAAAGTTAAGTAATATCTTCTAAAAATTGGTAGACTAAGAAGAAAAGAGTACCTCCTTTGTGCAATAAAGATGCCATATGTTTATGTTCATTTTCCCCCTGGTTTCATTGAGAAATAATTGCCTTACCTCACTGGACAAGTTTAAGGAGACCAGCATGGTGGTTTGAATTACACGTGTTGTGAAATGATGATGACACGAGGTGCAGCTAACATCCATCTTCTCACATAGATACAATAAACAGAAAAGAAAAAACAATTCCTCCTTGTGATGTTAAGGAAAAAATTTAGAATATTAAACTATACTCTGGAAGTATTCTATAGGCATCACAATTCCAAAACTTATTTTTTATATAAAAGATGAGATAAAACAGTCAGAATGTTAATAATTATGGGATGTGGGACTACGGGCAATTTTCATTTTCTTTTTTATACTTTCTGCATTTTTCAAATGTTCTAAGGAAAAGCCAAGCATGTGTTTTATCATGCAAAAAGTTATTTGAAAGCTTTTGAGGAAAAAACCTTAATACCAAAGGAATGAATTTACCTACCTAGTATTACTTTTCTTCCCATAATGTGTACTATTCTGTGAACTTTCATCGGGGATATATAAAGTAAAAGAGATAATGGTTTATTCACTCAAAATAGACAGTCCTAGTCTTTAAAATAGATCAAAGATAGCACTGTTTACCTCTGCTTCATTGATTGAAAAACATTTGAAATTTTGCAGAGAAGCCTTAATGATTTTTTTTTTCATAATGTTTTGCTCTAAGACTTGGCTTCAGTTTCTGGAAGAGAGGAAATGCCCAGATGTACACAAAGCACTAGAAGGTGAAACATCCATTTCATTAACTCTTGGAAAAATAAATTACCTCACTTCCTTTATTACTGCAGTAATTAACCCACATTCATACTGACTCTGACCAGTATATATTATTTACGACCTTCCATTTGTGGTGGTTTGGTGGTCAACCTAATGGGTATCTCTGTCAGATGATTTTGGTGGGTGAAACTTTGAGATAGCACTCTTCTGCTCTTCTGTGACTTCTCATCCAAAGAGTCCAAATATACTTTTTCTAAGCGTAAAATAGGGGCGCCTGGGTGGCTCAGTCAGTTAAGCATCTGCCTTCAGCTCAGGTCATGATCCCCGGGCCCTGGGATGGAGCCCTGGTCAGGCTTCTTGCTCACCAGGAAGTCTGCTTCTCCCTCTCCCTCTCCCTGCTGCTCCCCCTGCTTGTGCTCTTGCCTTAGTATCTCTCTCTCTTTCAAATAAATAAATAAAATCTTTAACAGAGAAAAAAAATAATACAGCCCACAGGGGAGCACTCATTTTCATCCTGACTTTTCACTGGCTTCAGTTGTGTCCTGTTTGATAAACAGGTACAGTTGCCTGATTTCCATGCGACCCCCCAGTTCTTGTCACAAAGCCGGGCACGTAACAGTTGTTCACTAAATGTTTGCGGACTGGATGGAAGGGAGAAGAAAACCCTGAGGCTTCAGACTCCTGGCCCTGTGATCCACCCAACCCGGGTGGGGACCCAGGTGGGGACCTGGTGGGGTCTGGGACCTTTGACCTTCACCGGAAGGCATGCACCCCCTGGGGGCACCCCCAAGCCCCACTAAGTTCCAGAGCAGGGGCAGCTTCCTTCCTTTGGTCAACACCAAATATTTATGGAGTGCTTGCTCCACGCCCAGGTCTGGGCCTCATTTGGCCAAGGGTTGGCTTTTCGGACAGGGAGCTGATTGCAAGCCTCCAGCAGACGCAGAGCAAGGGTGCCTGCGGTTTTTCTCCGCTTAGCCGCGCCGGAGTCATGCCGCCTTCCGCCTAATCCCTGCAAACTGGCTGGTGCGGGAGGCTGCCAACCCATCAAGTGTGTCTGCAAAATTCAGACAAATTGCTGCTCTTTATTCGAGGTATGGATGAAGGACTTCGGGAAGCCCTGAAACTACAGGGTGCCGGGTTTCTTAGTTACTTTTTCTCAAGCTCTACTTTCAGAAATAGGATGTGATTAAGTGGTGTGTTTTGCTGCCAACGTCTCTTTCCCTCCCTTTCCCTCCCTCCCTCCCATTCCCCCTCGCTCCCTCCCGCCCCTCCTTCTTAAAGACCTTGGGGGAAAAAAAATAAGATCCCTTTATGGACAATTCTCACCAATTAAGAAAAATACTCAGCCCGTTCTTACAAAGCTTGGTCTTTCGTGAGAAACGCACCTTCCGTCCTGCTGTGGTCATGTTCTCCTAGATATCTTCTTGACCTTTTCAGACCAGCCCCTCCCTAATCACCAGAATCTCCCTCTCAATCTTATTTCCAGCTCACTCTCTCCTCCCTCTGCTACCCTGACGCCAGCCAACAGTCCATAAACATCAACCCTACCTTTTGCTTGTTTTCCTTTCTTTCCCCCCCTCACTTTGTCTAACTTTGATTTCATGGTCATTGACCGGCTGTCATGCCTCCTTTGAACTTATTCAGAGTGTCTTTGCCCCTTTCTTGACCAAATCATCCCTGGGCTCACTCCAGTCCCTGCAGCCCAGGCACCGCAAAGCATCCCCTCTGCAGTGCTGTGCCCAAGCCCCCCCCATCACCCCCTACCTTCCTTTCTGCACCTCCTCCCCACCAACTCACCCCTAGCACCCTGCCTTGCTTCTCATTGCCATGAGAAAATCAAAGCCAGGTGTCAGAAGAGAACCCAAGGGCGCCCCTATCCCATGTAGCCCGGTCTGTTGGCACTGTTGTGACTTTGCACAATTTCTCTCCAGGACAGACAGCTCTCTGGGTTCTGCCCCCTTTCACCTGATGAAAGACATCAATGACCCTGGCAATTGTCCCCTCTCTCCCTGCAGCATCACACACTCTACTAGATCATTCCCATCGGCTTACAAATAGACTGTCATTTGGGGGCTTCTGCCTATCTTAGTTGGTTAGGCGTCCGACTCTTGGTTTTGGCTCAGGTCATGATCTCTGGGTTGTGAGATCGAGACCCACATTAGGCTCTGTGCTCAGTGGGGAGTCTGCTTGGGATTTTTCCTCTCCTTCTTCTCTTCCTTCCCCCAGCTCATGCTCTCTCTCTCAAAAAAAAAAAAAAAAAAAATCTTAAAAAAATAAAAAATAATAGACTGTCATTCCCCACATCTGAAAAAAACAAAACCAAAAATACCACAAAAAATAAAAACTGATTGTCTGTGATCCAGCCTTTCTGACTAATTCTTGACTACATGTTTCTGTTGCTCCATTTCCTGTTTGTATGACCTGAAGATTCCTGATTCCTCTGTACCTGGGGGATGGGGATCCCATCAGGGGATCCCATCAGGTATGATCACATAATACCTACGTGATACTGTAATGGTGAGGATTTAATAAGATGCCTGGCACATAGGAAGAACACAGTAAATGCTAGCCCTTTCCATAGTACTGCACATAGTAGCTTTTCAATTTAAACATGTTTAGTTGGGCACTGGTCTTCAGTTAAGTTGGTTAAGTGTCTTCCTTTGGCTCAGGTCATGATCTCAGGGTCCTGGGATGGAGTCCCACATCATCCTCCCTGCTCAGCAGGGAGCCTGTTTCTCCCTCTGCCCGCTGCTTCCCCTGCTTGTGCTCTGTCTCCATTATATAAATAAAATCTTTTAAAAAAATAAACATGTTAGTTGATGGATCCATTCTCTGGCTCTGCAATAGTTAAACAGTGATTATAGCTAAAGGTGTTTGGAAAGGCTTGGGAAGTAGATAAGGCCTGACTCCTCCATACTGCCTCTCTCTCCTTGCCTCCCCTCCTAGTGCAATACTCTCCCTGCCCCCAGAAGGTCTCCTAAACTTCTGGCCTTCTTGTTGGTTGCAGTCCTTCACATATAGGCATCTGTCCATTGACTTTCACTGCTCAGGGCCCTACAGATGGGTTGATTTTTGCAGACAGAGAGCCAGAGCTCAGAGTTGTGGCTTTTTATGGGTTGGCTGTATGTAGCCTGCTCTGAGCTGAGCAATTCCAGGGGACACTAGTCAGGGCGCAGTGCAGTGCCTTACCCCCGCCTGGACTGTTGTAGGGTATGAAGGCTTTATGTCAGCCTCTGAGTAGGAATAAACACTTGAAAGACTAGAAGCTTCTGCTCAAAGAGTTTATAATCTAGCTGAGGACAAAGATCAGTGTAAAGATTCATTGCAATATGTAGCTACACTCAAGATCTGCACAGAGTTTTATGTGAGTAGAGAAGAGAAAACATAGTCTGATCTGGAGTGCTTAGGGAAGCATCCTGGAGGAGGTGACTCTTGATTAGCAAAGGGTAGATAGGCATAACTGGGGAAAAGATTGATTTTGGCAGAGACGTGGGGTCAAGACACAGAGGCAGCAAGACAGCCCAGTGTGGGCATGAGACTATCGATTACTGTCTCCACTGTGAGGGCACATGATGAGAGAAAGAGTCTAGATGAGAAGACTTGGAAAGTAAGTTGAGGCCAAGACCTAGATTAGGAGTTTGGGACATAAGGCAGTGAGATGGAGCCCTCAGTCGGTTTTGAGTAGTAACGAAGAAAGAAGAGGACAGGGGTCATTTTGGAAAGTTCTCTCAACTGCAGCATGAGGGATGGACTGGAGCACATAGGAGGAGGAGAGACTCCGGGACATGGCCAAGGCAGCAGCTGGCTTAAGAGCTGGATGGGCCTGGACCAGGGCAGTGGCCTTGTGCTTCCAGCTAGCATTGGCCCAGCCACAGATGGTTCACTCTTTGCAAAAGAAACAATGAGCTCTGCATTTATAGACATAGTATAGACCCCTCCCATGTTCACACCAAGTCAAAGACTTTTTGTAAAAGGGGTAAAAAAAAAAGAGAGTGGACACCAGATCCCTTAATATCCTTCAATCATTACATTTCCTGACCTTTCTGGGTAACTTGCTTAAATCCTCTGTCTTTCTCTGCCTGTTTGCTAGAAACACCTGACATTTCCGGAGGGGAACTGAGAAAAACAGTTGCTGTTAGAAGCTGTAAAGTGTTACAGAATGCAAAGGGTTGCTTGTTGTTTGTGCCCATTATGGAAAGGGAAGCCTTCCCGAAGATGGTTCTTATCATTCCTTGGGTTGAAAAAACCCAAGGAGGAATAGTTAACTGCTAACAAAGGACGAAATGCCTCTTTTCATACATGAAGGTTTTCAATTCAATCTAGACTTGATTCTTGCTAATGTCCAAATCTGAGAACGGTTGGTGATGCGGAACCAACCTTCCCACTCAAAGCTTCATAGTTTACAGTGATTCAGTCAGTTGGATTAACAGGTCAGCCCGCCATGCACACTTACCCTTTGAACGTATATTTTCTTATATTATAATAATTTCCAAAACGAGCTGAGAAATTGGCCCCCATGGCCAGGAATTTTGTCTTCCCTCCCATCTGATTGATAGAATGCAGTTTTCCCAAGCAAAAGCCATATTTCTAAAACATTTAAAAAGAAACGAGTGGAAATTTCATTTTAAGCCAAATATGCTTTTTCCCTTACAGTCCATTCATTCTTCATACTTCTTTATTTTCCCCACCAGCATCTTTTGCTCTCGTGTCTTAAAGAAGGAGTGCTCTCCTGTCCGAGTCTTTATAACATGGAGGCCTACAAGCAGTTATAAAGAGTGGGTTTAGATGATATATATTAAAAATGATAAATCATTTTCCAGTCTTCCATAACATGTTATTTTCTCTGGATCTTTACGTCTTTCTGACTCATGTACCTGGGCTGATGAATGCCCATCTCCCTCGTTACACTTTAATCCGGGGCCCGTGTTTCATTCACCTGCCAGTAGTGATAGCCAATAAATTAATCATGCCTCCATGCACCCCTTTGCCATACAGGCTGCTGCCAGTATAAAACTGCCCAACACAAAGCAAGCAATTCCGAGCCTCCGTTTAGCTGGTACCCCCAAGACTCACATCGTTCCGCAATTGGAGCCGCAAATGCTCATTTCTTTATAGGCATGGGCTGGGAAAATGAGGGAAGGCTAATTAATGCATTCAAGGGATCCTACTGAATCAGCAAGCCCCTTAAAGGCACAACAGACACAAACAGGCAGCTGCAGCCTTTCGGGATTCAAAACACCAACAAAAGAGCTAGTTAAATATTTGAATAGCTAAAGTATATGTCTATTAATGCCCATGCAAATTGCTAACATAGGCTGTCCTCCCATCTCCAGAGGAGTCAAAGTCATTGAAATCCCAATGCCTTTCATCCTGTCAAATGGGCCATTGAAGAGCAGGACAAGAGCCCTGTCCAGCTTGAGCCCAGGGTAGGAATGCTTGGGTGCATGAAACAACATTTTGGCACCCATTCACTCCGGGCCTCTGGTGATACAGGTCTGACTTGCCGATGGTTAAGACGACTACTGACCCATCCCAGTTTCCATGTGCATGTGTTACGGTTGCAAATGTCTTGAACAATAAATATACCACTGGGGGAGTCAACACCAAGCTCTAGATCTGGCTTGATCCAAGGCCCAAACTCTGGGACCAGGATCCACTTTTTGGTCCTCTTCCTTGGAAACAAACTTTTCTCTCATGGTTGTAGCAAAGATGACTTCTTTGATCCATTCCTGATGCTACATCCTTCCAGACGCCCATTCAGCAGGAAAGAGAGCACAACACTTACGTCAACCATTGTACACGCATCTTAGACTTGGTTTTGATCAGACTGCCTGCCAGTTCTCCCTCCCTGTGGTCAGGGAGTGGAATTGCCAATTTTTTTTTATGCCTGAGCCATTGGTTCCATCTTGAATCACACTGGCTGCCTGGTGGTGGGTGGACACCCAAATGAAAATCATTACCAGTTAAGGAAGAGGAAGCACATACAAGAGGTAATCTCAATGGCAACAAGGATAAACAAAACAAAAAAACAAACAAGGAATACTCTGCCATGTCACTATAACAAAATATCACAGATTTGTTGGCTTAAACGACAGACGTTTATTTTCTCACATTTCTGGAGTGTAGAAGTCCAAGATCAAGGTGCAGCAAGTGAAGATCCTGGTGAGGCTCTCTTCCTGGCTTGCACATGGCCACCTGCTCACTGTGTCCTTACAGGGCCTTTCCTCTGTGGTTCTCAGAGAAAGCAAGCTCTGGGGTCTTTTCCTATAAGGACATGAGCCCTGTAAAATTAGCATCTCACTTTTATGACCTCGTTTAACCTTAATTGTCCCCTTAAGAGCCCAAATACAGCCACATTTGGCCTTCAACACATGAATTTTGGGGGGACACCATTCACTCCAGAACACAAATGAAAACAATAATTGCCAGTTGTGCATCTCTAATCAAGCCTGTTTAGGTAGG
This sequence comes from Martes martes, assembly GCF_963455335.1. Lineage (NCBI taxonomy): Eukaryota > Metazoa > Chordata > Mammalia > Carnivora > Mustelidae > Martes > Martes martes. Next base: position 26,708,267 of record NC_137900.1, read on the forward strand.
CTGTTAGCCATCAGGAGTCAACTGTTTTTATGGATTTACAGTCTGAGAGTAAATGTGCTTAGTAGCTTCTTTTTTTTTTTTTTAAGATTTTATTTATTTATTTGACAGAGAGAGAGAGAGAAAGGTTTCTAGAAATATGAATTCTAGAAATATGAAAAAATGTGAGAATCACCAGACAGGAGACTTTGTACCTTTTTGGAACTCATCTTTTAGAAGTGAAAAATTCTGAACTCCACCAAAAAAAGAGAAGCCTGAGCCCGTAGAGTCAGACCCCTTTATATTTTTAATAATGGTACTGTGACCCAGTTTAATCACCCACATATTCCATCAGACCTGGCTCCAAATGATCTTTGGCTATTAAAAATATATAATTTCCCCTCAAACAATGAAGATTTCCATAGTTGGTAGACTCTACTATGTTAATTCCAAATAATTCCCCAAGACAAGCTCTGAAAATGCGACAAACAAGTAGTGTGTTTGGAACAAAGGCATGGCCTTCTACGGGGCTGGCTGATAAGGTCATAACTCATTTCACAATATGAGTTACAAAGAGTTTTCAAAAATTTTTTGGCATTACTTTATCACTAACATTTACTGATTATGTATTTATGTACACACCTGTACATGCTTTAGGGGGTACTTATGAGGATGAGTACTCTCTTACACACATTGGAGTCCTTTTAAAAAATAAAAGCCCCATATTTTTGTGGATAACACTGCCTCTTAATAAGGTGGACTTGGAACTTCACTCTTGTATCAGTCAGAATAAGCTAGGTTAGGTTGCAGAAACAAATAAGACTTAAAGCAGAAAAGATGATGTCTCCTTGTCTTACACATACAACACATTGGCAGGAGGCCTTTCTTTATCTAAACTTCTTAGAAACCCCGAACTTTATGATGCTACCCCCTAAACATGAGGCTTCCCGGTTCACTGAGACAGAAGGAAGAGGAAGTGGAAAACCCAGGACTGACTATTAAATCTTCTGCCTAAAAGTGATATGGGTCATTTCTACCATGTTTTTATTAGCAAAAGTAAACAACATGGATAGGTGGAGGAGGGTCAGGTCCCATTCTCTTCTGGGCCAGGAAGGGCAGGTGAGCAACTCAGTGAATGACTCAGTGAATAACCATGAACCTGTGTGATACCAAATTGGGCTCCTGATCGAAGCAGGCAAGGGTGAGAGGTTGGAATTTGTTCATTTATTCATTCAACAAATCTTTATGGAGCACCCAAGATATAACAGACACTGTACTCGATGCTGTAGATAGAGAGATAAGAGACAAATATTTGTTGTGTATAAAGAACTTACAGTTTGGGGAGAGTTTACAACACGCAAGTGGATAATTAAAACTCACAGTGAGTTGAGCTGTGATAGGGAAAGAACAGTGTGTTTTGGAAATACAGAGGATGGTAGTCAACGGTGATGAATGTCCCCACTGTTGTCTAGCTCTTACTGGACAACACAGTCTCTACTATATTTGGGGGGACATCTCATGCCCTATTTTTAAATCCTTCTAGTGGGACCCGATCAGCAATGGAGCTATTTATTAATGTACCTACCATGCTTCAAGTGTTCTGCTTGACTGTTGCAATGGTTATGAGGCTCTTATGGAAGAGGGAACAGAACTGGAGAAGATGATTTTTCAACTCAGAGTGCTCAAAAGCTCATAGGAGAAATAAGATCATGTAAATAAATTATACACCGGAGAATGTGGTAGGTATTGAATGTGAGATGAACAACCTCATTGTCAAGGGGGGGTACTTCGGATTTGAGGAATGAAGAAGTGGTTTCTGAGGGACTAACTTTTAAGGTGGATTTTACTGGATGAACGGAGTTTAAGGATCAAAAACAGAGCTTGCAGGTTACGTTCCAGATAGAAAAAAGTGGCTGGTACAAAGACACGAAATCTGGAAGCAACCATAGTTATTCTATTCTATGCTGCATTACAAACCCAGAATGTGTCACACTGTCTTGCGTCCATCAGGTGGTCAAAGAACAGTTTTCAAATGAACGAATGGATGAATAGGAAAATTCAAGGTATATTCATTTAACAAACCCAAACACACAGTTTATACTAGAATCTGTGGGTCTTCAGGGGTGTCATAAGTGATAAAGCTGGGGCCTGGTCATGGGACCAGGACAAGGTTTTGAATGCTTGGAAGAGTTTGGACTTTCTTGTTTTCTTACCTCTCTGTGTATATAATACCAGAGTCTCACAGACACATCAGCTCACGTGATCCTAAGACAAGTCAAGTCCTGTCAGGTGAGCAGGGCAGTGTTTTTGCTCTGAGGAGAGACTCTTGGAGAGACCCAGTCACTGTGGGGTGTCTGTCAGGAAATGGTGGGTCCAAGACTCAAACCAATACTTGGAGTCCAAACCCAGATCCTGCCCACACTGCACGGCCTCTCCGTCGTGGGGACAACATTCTTCGGTGTTTGGGAGCAGCAGAAATGACAAGGTCAGAGCTGTTTCTCCTGAGGTATAAGAGAAACAGGAAGAAGGGGCTGGGCAGCGCAGACCGCAGTGACGAGAATATTGGAATAACATGGGGGCAGACTGAACTCCTCTGGTGACAGGGAGTGTAGACAGGCTAAAGTTTCTTTTTAACAGAGATAAAAGGTTCTGGGATAAGTTCCCCCTCTGTTGGCCCATGACCTAGGCCAGTGTTCCTCAGTGTTAGCACCACTGATATTTTAGGCCTTGAAGCCCTTATGATGGGAGACCAGCCTGGGCATCGCTGGCTGGCCAGCAGCCTCTTTGGCCTCTACCTGTTACACGTCAGGAGCGCAAACCTCCCACCATATCCCCGCCCCACACTGTGATGACCCCAAATGTCTCTAGATATTGCTGACCGTCCCCTGGGAGGAAAATTTGTCCCCATATGACAACCACTGACCTAGCCGGTCAATTTGGATTTGTTTCCAGAAAAGCAGTGGATCTGAAAGAGTCATCGAGCATTTGGTGGGAACACACTGAGGGAAGAGATCCTGTTCCATCTTAAGGTTTGGGTTTCTTCCCCTGGCAGCGTGTGGCCACCTCCAGAGAGACCAAGCAGGGGCCACTGAGAGTTAATTCATGTGACCGACATTCCCTCCTAAACAATGGGTTCTCATTTTGTTCTATTTATGGTCATTTTGTTCAGTTATTTTAATTCAGGACCCAGTTTTCTAAGTGGATATAATCCCATTATGTTCTATTCCATTATGGAAGCTTCCTAATAGAAAATCACACAGTAATAAAATTAAATAAACATTCCAGCCGTTGAACTGGCCTTACACGTTTCCTGACCTTGGCTGGATTCGAGAGTGTGGAGGTGGTAGATGGGAAGGAGAGACAATGGGTCACTGAAACGAAAGACAAAGGTGCCAAAAGATGACTTGACCAGGTCATCACGTCCCCAGATCAAAGGGAAGAATTTGAGTCCAGTTAAAAGTGGAGAATTTCTGGGCACCTGGGTGGCTCAGTCAGTTAATCATCTGCCTTTGGCTCAGGTCATGATCGCAGGGTCCTGGGATCGAGCCCCAAGTTGTGCTCCCTGCTTGGCGGGGAGCCTGCTTCTTCCTTTCCCTCTGCCTGCCCCTTCCCCTTCTTAGGTGCTCTCTTTCTGTATATATATAGGTCAAATAAATAAATAAAATCCTTAAAAAAAAAAAAAAGGAAGTGAAAAGTATCCTATAGTAGAATCATGGTTAGAAATGCCACCGCCCCCTTTCTCCCTCCCAAATTCCATAATACAACAGCAAAAAAATGCCTGCAGGTGCTTTGCATTAGCTACAGCAAGTGTTAGCTTAGAGACACTAAAAGACAAAAAAAAGAATTTTCATGTTATATACACATAAATATAAATCATGTAAGCTAAATATGAATAGAACTATAAATGTATGGCAGACACTGCTAAGGCATTTCCAAATGCATTTAATATGGCAGCAAACGTCATGGACAGAGGAGTGGGGAGCATAGCCTGCCTTTCTTTTGGCCTCACTTGGCGACTGGGCACAATAGACAGGTCTGAGCAGGTCAGCCAAGGTCTGAGTCATTGTTGAGGTTCTCCATGGAAACAAAAGCTCATGGGAATTTGACATAAAGTGTTTGCCAGACTCTCTGGGTTTGTCATTCTCTTTGAGGGCCACTAATATCACTTCTAAGATGATTCCCTGATATTCAGACAATTTCCTTCCCAAACACTTGCTCTGAGAGCTTACCAACATTGCTCTAAAGAAAGAGAGGGATTTGGGGTGAATCTCAGGCAGTCATTCACCCAACAGACCGTGTTAACAGAGAAATTTGGGGTGTGTGCTATCAGATATCATCTGCCTTCCCCGAGGGGAGCTTGTGATGACTGGGGGAAAATATGTGTATAGGGCATTTTGAGCTCTCGCTGGGGATGTCCTCTAGAAAGACAAAGCATTGATATAACTCTCATGTCTGTCAACTCTTATTAGCAAATAGAGGTTGCCCCTGCCTCTCTCAAAATTCCCAGCTTGGAAACTAATTATTAGGAGTTCCAGGTTCCATTTTTTTTTTTTTTTCCCTGCCCAGGAAAGACTATGACTGCCTTTGTTAAAGAAAAAGCCTTTAGAATTACAATAGATTAAAAACAACAACAGTTGGGCGCCTGGGTGGCTCAGTGGGTTAAAGCCTCTGCCTTCAGCTCAGGTCATGATCTCAGGGTCCTGGGATCAAGCCCACATCCTGCTCTCTGCTCAGCAGGGAGCCTGCTTCCCCCTCTCTCTCTGCCTGCCTCTCTGCCTACTTGTGATCTGTCTGTCAAATAAATAAATAAATAAATCTTTCAAAAAAACCAACAACAACAGTTTGTACAGTTTAATTGTGAATGACTAAGATGTGGACCAAATTAATTTTCTTGGAAATATTCCACATGTTCTAAATGAAAGAGAAAAGTCACTGGCATTTTTTTTTTTTTTTTTTTTGCCTCAAAGTTAAATGTTTGAAATACGGGATCAGGGCATTTTGCTACACTCCTAGCAAGTCTGGTTTCATCCATTGCCACTTGAGGCTTCTGAACTTAAGTCTGTAGGATTTAAAGCTTTAGTCTGCTTTTATTTTTTTAATGCAGCAATAGAAGCTGACCAATTTTCCTTAATTAAAGTAATATCCAATCTCCCTTAAGTTTCCTGGCATATCAGAACTATTCAGTAAGTACTGTTTTCTAAAATTGCTTTTGTACAATTTTGTACAAACCAGGCCCTTCTCTTAAGATGGGAATATAGTGACCCAAAAGCATCTGAACATTATTTAGCAGGAGAAAATCTAGGCCAGTTGACTGAGTGCTTTTCTTTAAATTGCACATGATCTCACATTCCCAAAATACCCATGCTCAGAGCAGCTATATACATGGCACTCTGCTCTCAGTCTTAAGTGCCTAATGATTAGTACTATAGGCTGCTTGAACTTGAATGGGCCTTCAATGCCTTTTCTCAACCTCTGTCTTCATGGCGTAGGAAGTGGGGCCTAGGAAGGGGAAGTGACTCACCCAAGGTCATGCGGTTAGTTTCTTGCAGTGTTTAGGGAGAACCCTCCCACCTGACATCTAGTCCAACATCTTTATTCCACACTCCTGCCTGGAGTGCAGGGTTCTCTGTCTCATTCTCCTTTTTTTTTTTTAATTATTTATTTATTTATTTGTCAGAGAAAGTGAGCACAAGAAGGGGGAGCAGCAGGTAGAAGGAGAAGCAGGCTCCCCACTGAACAAGGAGCCCAATGTGGGACTCCATCCCAGGACCCTGAGATCATGACCTGGGCTGAAGGCAGACACTTAACCGACTGAGCCACCCAGGTACCCCTCTCTCACCTTTAAATACTGTCCTCGGTGAGGTTCCATTGGAATGCCATGAAGAAATGAGAGAGGTAGCAAATACATTTGCCAAACACAGCAGTTTGTGTGTTGAGTGTATAATTTGCATATTGGCATTTTCATTAGACTCGCTGAACTTTTTATCATTAGGCTTATTAAAAAACGTTTTCATTTATTCGACAAATATTTCCCGAGGGTCTGTGCCAGGCACCAGAGATACTGCATAGACAGGATTCCGGTAGCAAATGCTGTCGCTGTCCTGCCCATACTCGCTTGGGGCACGCCGTCCGCGTTTGCCTACAGGGCCCAGCAGTAAGCGCCCATGACTCCTGTCTTGGTGCTATATCCGAGCTGGAAGCACTCGATGAGGGCCGGTTGGCAGTTGGAGGGGAAAGGACCCAGCTTCTTCACCTTCGGGGTGGGATGGCTCCAAGGTGCCTTGACCGCCATCTCCCAAAGACCCCCCAGGTTTTGAACTCCATTTGCACACAGTGTGCCCCCTTGGTTAGCACATCCTTTGCCCGCCTCCTTCCCTGCCTGTGCTGGAAGCCTTGGGTCAGGGTCTGCTTTGGGGGGAGCCTCGTCTATGACAGTCACCGAGTTCTGTCAAAAGCGGTGAGGTTGGGATCCGGCGGGGGCGGGGGGAAGGGGGGGGATGGAGGGGTTGACCAGAAGCCAGAAGGCTGAGCCGTGCATGGGCAGGAAGAGAGCCTGGAAGAAGATTCAGGGAGGAGGTAAGAAAATGTGCCAAGTGAGCAGGGACAGGAAAGAGGCGAGAGTGGCTGCTTCACAGGAGATCGCTGAGGCCACGGTGCACGGGTCTCGGGAGTGAGGATCAGAAGTTTATCCCAGACACAAGAAACCACTAGAGGAGGTGAAGTGCAGGGGTGCGGTCATCTGAGTTCTCCTCGAAAATGATTACTCTGGAAGCTCCGTGGAGAAGAGATGGGGGGAGGCGAGGGTGAGCAGGACGGAGCTGGAAGTCCAGCTGAGACATGGTGGACGGCTCTCGGCACCCGGGTTTGACTGTCAGCAGGGTGCATAATTAAATAGAACCTAAATGCGGAGTACTATGCCTTCACGTCTTTGTCTCTAAAACTGTTTAAATTTCAGTGTTTCTCGACATTTTGCAGTAAAGAACCCTTTGAAAAATCTAGTGAAATCTGCGGATTTTTGCTCTAGAAAGATGCAAATATACATGGATATACAATGTTGAATTTGTGACGCTGGATGGGGAAGTCATGGGTATATATGTAGATGTAGATAGATCTATATACAAAGAGATAAATCTATATGCAAATCTATATGTGTATATACAAATCTATATGAATCTATAGATCTATATATCTCTGTGTCTACATGGATTAGCAAAGCCTCTCTACCATAGTAAAGAAGTCCCAAAGTAGGTAATGGTTCAAACACAATAGTTTATTTCTTGTATGTGGATGACGGTTGGAGGACCAAGAGCTTCACCGGGTGTCAGGGAGAATAATTCGGTTTCTACATTGCCTATACATGCAAAAACAACACTGGGCGAAGTAGCAGAGAACTTCTCTGCTATCTTCATGTCATAACTTCCAAGTTTGCTGTAAGCACTGTTCCCATTGTGGAAAAATAGGAGGGGAAAGGGCATGGAGTGTCCTACACAGGAGGTCTTCAAGGGCTGGCTTGGAAATGGTACCCATCACTCTCTCATCTCCCACTGGCTACAATTTAATGGCATGATCATAACCAACCTCAGGGGGGTATGGGCCATGTAGTCTAGCTGTGGGTCCAGAAAAATAGAGCTTTCAGAGGGCAAGTAACACTTGCAGCCATAACACACACACATATATGTTTTCTACACTTGTCACACCGGAGGGGTTCAGTGTTACGTTTCCTCGAGAACGGTAGGATAAGTATGGAAAGGGATGAAGCCAACGAGAACTGGGCAGGAGGACCCTTTACATCATGTCCAGAATCAGTTAACTACAAGCAAACCCTCCTCCTAGCCGGTGTAGATGGGACTTAGACAAAGGTTGTGTCCTTAAGTGAAAGATTAAGATTAAATTGAAGTCGAATGTTGGTCTCAGACTCCACTGTTCCGTGCCCTGAAGAGCTGGAATTCACTTGAAATAAACTCTTACTCACTCCGATTGTGTGTCAGTTGGAAAGGGAGATGATCGTATCGTCAACAAAGTGATTCTTTGCGCTCATTTCCCCTCCCCTCCGAGGACCAGTCCCCCTGGTTCTTTGAGGGGACAGGCACTCGGCTACTCAGTCAAGCTCTTACTGAGCGTCTCCTCTGGGTTCAACAATGTCTGGTTCACACTTTCCCTGGAGGGGAAACGCAGCGCGCCCGAGGCTCCTCCTTCCTGTGTCCTTTAGGGAGTGGGTGTGGCCCCAGGAAGTTAGAGGTGAAGTTCATTCTGTCAGTGAATCATATTTTCCCATTGGCTGCCATTACAGTGTTAGAGACGCTTTTCTTGGGGTTGGAAGGTGGTGAGTCTTGTCTGAAGATACAAAGAAATTACACTTGAGAACACAGCAAATTTTAATTCTCTCGAATTGAAAGGGAGGAAAGCTGACTTTCTCCTAACATACTGAAACCATTTTTCTGAAACTTAGAAAGAGGAAAAAAAAAAATCTAGAAACTATTGTCTGGAGATCAGAGCCATTTTGATGATCACAGTTAGAGTCTGTGTGACTCAGTACCCACGGGGAAGATTGGGTTTCCTCTACCTTGTCTTTTTCACATTCCTGCCCGTGACTCTCTCGCCTGTATCCTAAGTACGCCTTTCCAGCCCATACATTTTAGCTGTTTCCTCTGAGAGACATTTGAAAAGCAATCTTTATTACCATTTGTTTTGGGTCTCCTCTTAGAGTTATTAATGTGTTAATGCATTTTTTTTTCTACATTCTCCTTCTCTGGTCAGGGAGGATTGAACTTTCTTCAATATGAGAAGGATTTAATTGGTTAATTTCATAATTTAGAGTCCTTGTCGGTCTAGATTGCAGAAAGAGAAGTTCCTCTAAGCTCACTGCAACTACATTTGCTTTTGAAGGGGCCCTTTATTTTGCAGTGAATAAAGTGTCTCTTATTAAACAGAAAATAAAAGAATGCTTGGCAGGACTCTACTCCCAATGGGTGAAACATCACAGGAAATTGAGAAATTGTTTCTTTTTGGCCTTGTGGGAGAAATTTGCTGGTGAAATTTAGTATTAAGGTCTTAAGACTACTGCTTGACTACTGTCCCATTGAACAAGGGACAGCTTCCGGGGGACGAGGGGGAAGGACCAATGTGACCTTGCTATATCTGGTCTCTTATATTTTCCAAGAAATCTGGGCAGTGGCCAAGAAGATTCTATTCTCTCTTTCATAATAATTATGTCACTGTTAGGGAGAACTTAGACATATTTCAGCAATTTAGGGATTAAGTTTGTCAAGAGTTAGCTGCTGCTGGGAACTTTCATTTGTGCCTGCAAAAGAGGGGTTTTAATTGCCCAAACAAGAAATGTGTCCAGGTACGGCATCCAGCTTGCATTCTCCGGTTAGACTATAAGCTCTAGAGCGTGGGCCTTAGACCTGTGTCCCAAGCTCGAGACCAGAGGTCCAAACCCTGGATGTTTCTCCACAGAGACGCCTTATCTGGGGTTTGTGGCCCACACTGATGTTCTCAGATTAGCCACTCAGCTGAGTTCTGAGTTCCCGGCAGGCACTCCGGGCTGCAGCATTGTATGTCCTATTGTCCAAACCCCAAACCTTCTTTGTTCCCCTCCCATAATCCCCTCAACGTGCGATCAGTTGCCAAGTCCTACTGATTCCCGTAAATATGACCGACAGCCATCTCCTGTGCCCATGCCACCACCCCATGACCCCATTCAGGCCACAGCTCTCTCACGCCTTGACGTCTCTAGCAGCTTCCTTTATCGGGTCTCCTGCCCTCAGTCTTTCCTTCTCACAATCCTGTTGTCTATCCTACAGCCAAAGTGAGTTTTCCACAATTCAACTTGATCCTGTTGTGTTGCTATTTGGCCCAAGGGTGTTTCCTTTTGTTTGGTTTTGTTTAGAGCTTACCCGTAATTTTTCTTCTAAAACCCAAACTGGGCCTGACCCTTGCTTCTGTTTCTCAGTTTCCTACCCTTTCCAGATGCCTCAGCCCCTTGAAACATACAGGGCTCCCCACTCTAGCTAGAAGTGGACAATGACAGTATCCCTCTCTGCTTTTCCCCATTCTTGGCTGATTGTAATCTGTTACCCAGAAGCCAGAGAACTCTCCCTCGACCACCTCCCCCAGACTGGATTATATGCTTCTCCTTTGTGTTCCCAAGCACCCTGACCAATACTTCTCAGAGAGCTAATCCCTAATTGTCAGCCCCCTAAGGACGGGTCCAAATGAGGGCAGCTCATTTATCTTTGAATTCTCTGGTACACCTGTGTGGAGCAAGAAAGAAGGGAAGAACTGAAATAGAACAAAAGCATTTGGGGGAGAGGTCTTAGAATTGTAATTTGGGGAGCACAGATACAGTTGCAACCCCAGTGGTGTCCCATTAAGGGATACAAGCCAGGGGTCTTTATTCTGCGGATGGCAGAAGTACGAGAAAACATACACAAGTTGGTTTTCCAAAAGTTGTGTTTGGAAGATGTGATGACATTTCACATCATTGGTTTTCTGAGTACATGATGTCAATTACTAGGAAAACATCTTTCGCAGAGTGTCCAGTTTTTATCCCGAATGTGGACTCAGCCTCCCTGAGTTGTTGTAACTCCGTCGCTTGGTTCAGTAGCTCCAGGTAGTTCCTGTTTCAAAAAACAGGATGAAGTTTTAGTCTCCAAATGGAGTCTGTCGTGTTCAGAGGTTTTACGCAGGTTCGCACCTGTTGAAACAAGTGAGGATGAATTACTATATATAGTGCTTTTCTATATCTAAAATTGAATCCTGACCCCAATGTTGTCAACCTGGGCTAATTTTGGCTACACATTTTGGAAGATCGGAAAGGCAACTGTGAAAGAAATGAAAAAAAAAACCCAGATTCGAGTCTGCTCCATTACTACATGCTGTGACCTTTGTGAAGTCTGTCAGCCTCTGTGAGTGTTAGTTCCTTGCCCATGAGCAGAGGACGGTATTTTAGAGCATCTGGCTGAGGATGAAGGGAGACGGGTCTTGCGTTGGGAAGGTGCTTGGTGAATTAAAATGTCTGGACAGGTCAGAGGTGCTCTGACCCTCTTCTTATCTGTGTTCTCTGTACATGCCCAGAGCCGGCCTAGAAGACATGGGGTGCGAGGCGTTTTGAGCGGCAAAGGTGGGAGGGGAGTATTTGCTTTTTTTGTTCATGTAGGTGGAGATACACCAATGGCAGGACGGAAGTAGAAAATGGCTTCACCCTTTGATTTCCCATGGGGCGAAGAATGAAAATACACTCCTACTATCTCGCACACTGTTGGTAGAAGTAAGACTAGGTATGGAGGGGAAGCAGTTGACTTACGTGGGTTGGGTACCTTAACATCATTCATCCCTTTGGACTCACACATTCCATTTCTAGCATTTATTTGAAGGCATGATTTTTGAAAATAGGGGTGAATGTACCTAACATATGAACAGGTGTCCCTTTGCAGTCATGTTTCTTCTAATGAGCAACAATAATCTGGAATGTACGATCCGTGAGGGAACCGCTATGGCATGGCCCTTCAGCAGGTTCCCTGTAAGATAAGAACAATTTTGAAAAAACTACTCAAGTGAAAAGGAAGGCTTAAAAAATCCGTTCTACTATTTAATGAAAACTATGTAAATCAAATAAACATAGAAAAATGAAAATTGACCAGTGGGAAATACACTCCATTTTCAAAAGGATTCGTGGTAACTGAGAAAGCTCTGCTTCGTTAGACTGAGGACGCAGTGAATGAGGGTCACTGTCTTCTGTGCAAAAGGGTCTTTATTTGGCATTGGATAGAGGCCAGACCTTCATCCTGTCTTCTAAAACCTGGAAGAAAGCATTCAGAGGAATATCAATCAGAAGTAAAAATTGCCTTAGGGTTTGGCCCCAGAGCCAGTCGCAGGCTACCAGGGAAAGGAGGCTAGCTTACACCGGCAAGAACTTTAATCACAATGACAACTTCGTGGGGCATTTTTGAGCATGCAAAGAGTTTTCCTCTACATCGTCTCACTTAAATTGGCTTCTTCTACACAGCTGTACGTCTTCACTGCCTGCAAAACTCCCTGTAGATCTGAAGATCTCAGAAACAGTTACTTAGTCGGGCTCCCTACACTTTATCCTTACCCAGGGATTTCCCTGCTGGGTAGCGTTCACTTTGAACCCAGTGGAAACTTCAGAGAGAGGAACAGTCAGGCCCAGGAAACAAATAGGCATTTCACCGTGGCTTTATTCCCTGGAGACCTCCAACCATTTGTCAGATCTTTATTTACACGTGCTTAGTGGGGCTTTGTGTTACCAAAGGCACAGAGCCGCTGTGAACGGCCCATCACCACACAGCAAGTCAGTGGTAGAATCCGTGTAGAATGAAGATCCCCTTTTTTTTCTTCCCAAACCCCCATCCAGCCCAAGTGTCAGTTCTCCCACGGGATTACGTGTTCCTTTTTTAACTGTCTCTGCTTCGCCAAAGATCTGTTTTCTCTTATTATTTCCCCACATAGCTGCGGTTGAGAACCGTAGTGCCTTTGTCAAATGCGTTGTGTATTTTCACCCCTAGAGCTCAGTTACTTAGGAAGAAGAAAGTAAGAAAGAAAGAAAACTGCTCAGAGCCATCAACTCTGGGCTTTGGCCATTTTTCTCGAAGACAGGCTACTGTATCTTATCTGAGTCGAACGTCCATGTTCTCGGGATGAGAAATACATCTTTACAGAAAAATTCAAGTGTTTGTTTCCAGGTGTTTGAGAGGAAGCTTTGGTCCCCAATGGAAGTTTTTCAGAGAGTTTGTTATTTCTCTAAGGACACTGCTGAATACCCTTGGTTTACGCTTCTCTTTCGAAGTTTATTTTATGTTTTGTTGTGGTTTTCAGATTTCTCATGGTTTGGATTTGGGAAAGTAAAATCAAGACAAGGTGTTGGTAAGTAGTTACTCACTCCTTCTTTGGATAAGTAACGGGTTTGTGTTGCTTGACTCGGATGAAACTCCTTCGTCCCTCTTCATGCCTGTTGGCCCGTTGGTTAATTTTCGGTGTTCCTTGTTTCTGATTTGCTGAAGAAAGAGGACTAGGATTTTTCCAGAAAAGGCATTGCTTTCACTAACTGAGCTGAGTAAATGGTTTTATATTTTTGAAGCTGACATGTTTTTATCCTAGGAGGAATGCCAACCGTTGTTCCAGGTCTAGGTAGTTGCTGGGCTTTTAAGAAGGTTCAGGAAATAAAATGCAATGGCACCAAAACTCCACATACAGCAAAGTTGGCTTCACATCAAGTCTGGACAAGTGGGGATCTTAACTTCTTCCATTGGCCAAGATGCGATACGTTTCTGAATTGGTAAATCAGCTGTTCGTTATGACCGTTTCTCTTTCAAAACAAGACTCTAACGTCCAGACGCTCTGATTCGTCCTTGATTGCATTCTACTCCTTGCATTCAGACTGTGCGCTGACAATTGAAAAGCCGAGTTTGTAGCTTACCAAATGAGTGCACATAATGTAGCTCATCACTGGGATTGAAATCAGGTGTGATCTCCCGGGACCTCCAATTTGTTCGGTACTTTGTGTGGGTACAGCGACAATGAACAGGAATTCATTAGAAAACACAAAAAGACAAACTGTCACATTCTGCATGTGTGTGCATCCAAGATCTGGCCATCCTGGGCATCTCTCCACTGGTATATATTCTGACATTAAGGTCGGCTGTCGGTTAAACTGCAAAGTACATGAAATGTACCAGTGTCATGGAGCCTTGGCGTCCTGAGCCCTCCGCCCCATTTGTGTTCATCCCCTCTGTGCAAGGAACTCTGTTTCCTTTCCTTTTTTGAGCCTGATTATCAGTAACTCTGACCCTTAAGTAGCCACATGAGTTCCAAGGTAAAAGTTCTTGACTGGTAAAGTGAAAAAAGACATGTGCCCGAATCGGAACATTTAAACTCAACCAGCTCGGGGATTTGTTAGTGATTCCCCCAGGGGCACATTTCAGATACAGCTAATCACAGTCTCTTTGCCACCAGAGAATGTGCTGCTGGGAAGTCTTAAAGGTGCCCTGCGTTAAGGCTTTGTGTTCTGTATGTGTGTAGGGTCAGGGCAGGAGGCGTAAGGAGCGGGCTGATAAGCTCTCCTGCAACAGCGCCATGAGATGGGGGTCTTTTCGCCACTAAACAGAAGATCACTATAACCACGTCATCATTTTCCAGGCCAGTTTGCCCTGCTGAGAGGTGTGCGTTCTTGGAGAACTTCAAAAACAGGTCTTCACCCTTTCAGGCCACAGCAGAGAGATGCTTCTTCTGAATTGGGCTTTGAGCCACAGTCCGACAGAGGCACTGCTGTTCTAAAATGGAGGCTTTATTATCTTTCGGGTCTGGTGAGGCCAACGGGTCAGAGGAAAGATAGTGTGTTACTCACCGTTCCTGAGAGAAGAGGGCAGCCGTAGCCCAGTGGAGAGACTCCCGGGGGAGCACTGGGGTCGGGCAGGAGGCAGGGGGAGTGAGGGAGAGAAGGCTGGGCAGGAGCCTCTATGGTGGTTTCCGTGGGAAGGAATGGGTGAGACGGGGTGAGTGCGATTAGGATCGGCCAGTTTGAGGAACTTGGGCAGGCTCTGGGGCAGACAGGCAGTCCTCAGTTGTCCGGTGTCTGGCTTGAGGGTGACAGGCAGGTGGAGAGTGGCCCGGAATAGGACGGCCGGACACCGTGGTGCATACTTTGGATGGGTTGGCTGGTCTAAGATACGTCTGCTCTTGGGTAAGTTCTTTACCATCTCTAGGAACTGACTGTCTCTGGGAAGGGCAGTTCCTTCAGGGTCAGCGAGGCTCCGGATGCTGAAGCATCAGACTGCAGAGTATGAAAGTCGTGCTTAATGCAGCTGCTCAAGAACCATAGTCTCTCCCCTTACCTAAAAAGACATCATTGGTCTTGAGAGAAGGAAATTCTTTTCCCAGATGACCTTCAGCAATTCTTATCGTGGGAAAACAAGTGTGAGGCTTAGAAATATCTGTAAGTCTTGGGGTGCCTGGAGGGGTGTGGTCAGTTTCACATCTGACTCTTGGTTTCAGCTCAGATTGTGATCTCAGAGCTGTGAGATCGAACCCCGAGTGGGGCTCCACGCTCGCCACAGCGTCTGCTTAGGATTTGCTCCCCGTCTTCTCTTCCTCTCCCTTTGTGCCCCCCACCCCCACTCCCTCTCTCTCTAAAATAAATAAACCTTGGGGAAAAAAAGAAATGTCTATAACTCAAATGTGCAGAACACATTACCAAGCAGCTCTGTTGGAAGAAAAATGCCTCTTTGCACCTGAGACATATTAAAATAAAAACGGGCTAAAAATGTTTCCAGATATAGCTCATATTTGTCAGCTCGGTAATTAGAACTACCCCCCCCCCACCAAACTGAGCAAGTCGCACATACCCAGCAATTTAAAACTTTTTATTAATATTAGAAGACTTTTTTTTTCCCCCAAACCCTCAGATGAATTTCTTATAACATTCTGTGATGTGCCCCTGACTTTTCTTCTGTCTGTCTTTTTGTGGTGTCTCGTCAAGCTGGTGCACAGACACACAATGACACACCCCGTGATAGGCACAGACAGCCTGCTGTCAAATTATATAGACATTCATTGTCCCTGCTGAGTGCTTCTCCCCCTTCCCAACTATGCTGTGCTCCATTAGATCAAAATGTTCATAGAAAAATGGGCTGACTCCCCGCAACCCTGCCAGCCGTATCAGTCTTCCAGGATTTAGAACACAGATGATGAAGAAAATAGCACTTGAATTAATATCCCACCTGATAAATTGTTGAAGTTTCTGTGTTGCTCAGATTTGCCAACAGCGACGTTCTGGCAAAGGGAAAGGGCGTTTGAAGAATGACCTCTGGTGCTTCGTCGTGCCACCTTTATGCTTAACTTTTTACCCCCCTCCCCGAACAGAGAGCCCATTCCCTTGGGCTGTGTTACCTCGGAGTTGGGGGTTTTACTCGGAGAAACCAAGGAAAGGAAAGAGTGTCCTTTGGTGGAGGAATAAAAGCCAAGGATAAGCCTCTTCTGTTACTCTGTAAGGGCTCCACGGTGGACACGGCGGATGATTCAGAGGCCGAATTCCCGGAGGAATCTCGGCATTGTCGTCTAGATATAAGCTTCCTCCAAAATGATTAAATGCTAGAGGAAGGTTGATAGCCTGACCTGGGCCAGGGGAGAGTCATAGAAAAAAGCAACCGTGATCAGTGCGTTTTAATGATTGCTAGGGCTCCAGAAGCAAATATCACCGGCCTTCTGACAGCACGTGGAGTATTTGAACATGACAGCTCCTGCATTTCTCGGGGTGAACGTTGAGAAATGTGCGACCTTGACTGTACCCCCCTCGGGGAGCGCAGGCGGCAGCATGCTTTGGTAACCTCGAAGGGTGGGGGTAGGGGTGGGGGAAGCAGCTGCGCCAGAAACACAGCAAGGGGGCCAGCGGTGGGAAGGTTTTATTGGCAAGATGCAGAAACCCTAACATAACACATTTCCATTTCCCATCTCTGGTTTAAGCTCTGGGTGATCTAAGCCTGTCAGGAAGCAAATCTTAAAACAGAGATGGTTAAGGATATTGGAAAGAACTTGTCTTTATAGCTACTTTTGGCAGAATTTCCACTCTTTGCTAATGCCGGTGAGCTAGGCACAGGATAAGCACAACCAGCGAGCTTGCTTTCACTCTGAGCATTCTGCAGATTCTAAGTTGGCTGTGTGAGGACTTGTTTGCAGAATTAAGCCAGAGCGTGTCACTAAAGGCAACTGAAATGTACATCCCCTTGAGAAGATGCTTTAAAAAATTACCTATAATAGCAGTTGGCTGCCTCCTGCGTAGTTTGTTTAAGATTCAGCTAGCTGGGGAACGTCCAATTGTTATCACTGCAAACTGTGATAATCCCTTTGAGGGGGAATATGCATCTTGGAGGTCTGGACGGATTATCAGTGTCTTTCTTTCACAAGGGGCTCAAAAAGGTAAGGCACAATGACTTTTGTCTTTCGAATTGCTGTGCCTTTCCCTGAAATCCTTAATTAACTGAGAGGGATAGGGTAGAGAAGGATGGAGGTGGGGAAACCTGTATCCTGGGGGAGTGGATGAAAACACAATCCCTTACTCAGCAGGTAGCAATTCGGTCTTTTCTTCCCCTGGAACACAGTTGCCTTGACTAATAGTCGCTTCTGTCTTTTGCTTTTCCTCCGTATCTTTCCCTCCTACATTTCTCTTGGCTTGTGCCAGTGGCTGTGGCCAGCGGTCTGCTTCCGTGGGATCTTGCAGCCGCTCAAAACGTTGCCGAAACCCATGTAATGTAGTCCAGGGTGTTTGTTTATGTCCCACGTGTAGAGTGTGGATCATGAGCCAGTGAGACCTTAATTGCTTTGAAGCTTTCCCATTGACCTTTGTCACTGTGCATCTGGTTTTGTTTGCAGACTGGTTGGGTTTAGTGGTCGATAGATAAATTGTTTAGACAAGACACAGTAGACCCTGTTTATGGGCACACATGTTCTTAGACTTGAGACTAGAAAGTTTAAGTCTTGTGTGAAAAATGTTATGCTTATTGTGTTACTATAAAGACATCCATGGAATGATCTACAAATAAGATTAGGGCTAAAGGCAAAGCAGGCAACTTTGCCATGGGCTTGATCCGTTATTGTCATGAAAGTATTTTGTATGCAGAAGGAGAAACATAGTAATAGGACCACCTGGTGTAATTTCAGTCCTCCAGTTGTAAGTTTCTTTAGTAATACCTAATAGTAATTCATACTCATGAAGCACCTTTAAATTTATAATGCACTTCCCTATCTAGAGTCTCATAAAGAACAAGCAGATATTCTTTTGCACATCTTACAAATTTAAGTGGGTGTAGAGGTACAAAAAAACCGGTAAGTGACTTGTCCAAAGAGTGGAGAAAAGCCCTCAGATCTTTGAACTGCTAGGACACTTTTCAGTATATGGTGACACAGGAATCCTACACTCATGCTGCGAGTTTCAATGAATGAGTGTTCTAAAGATGTTCAGAGAACAGAGAGCAAAGCTGCATATTAACTTACCAGAGAAGGAAGTCAAGACATTGGAACCTTCACACATTGCTCTTGGGAATAGAAAATGGTGCAGCCATTTTGGAACTCAGTCTGGCAGTTCCTCAAAATGTTAAACAGAGAGCTCCCACATGACCTGGCAATTCTGCCCAGGAGAAATGAAAAACGTATGTCCATGGAAAAACTTATACACAGAGGTTCATGGCAGCATTATTCATAACACTCAAAATGCGGAAACACCCAAATGTCCGTCAGTGGATGAATGGATCCACAGAACGTAACATACATACAATGGAATATTATTTGGCAACAAAAAGGAATAAAGTAATGACCTATGCTACAACCCGAATGAAGCTGAAAAGCATGCTAAGTGAAAGTGGCCTGTTCCAAAAGATCACATATTATGTGATTGCATTTCTATGAAATGTCCAGAATAAATCCCTAGAGACAGGAAAGAAATCCACAGAGACAGAAAGCAAATTTGTAGATGCCTGGGGCTGGGAGTGGGAGGCCTGGGGAGTGACTGCTAACTGGGATGATCAAAATGTCCTGAAATCACACTATAGTGGTAGCTGCACGACTTTCTGAATATACTGAAAACCACTGAGTTGTACGCTTTAAACGAGTGAACTTTATGTATGTGAATACAGCTCAACAAGGGAATGGAAAAATTACAGGAGAATGTGTATTTTTTTTCCAACTCCAGGCCCAGCTTCGGTTATCAGCAATGACGATGACTCTGCCAGCCCACTTCATCACATCTCCAATGGGAGTAACACCCCATCATCTTCAGAGGGCGGCCCCGATGCCGTCATTATTGGAATGACCAAGATCCCTGTCATTGAAAATCCCCAGTACTTTGGCATCACCAACAGTCAGCTCAAGCCAGACACATGTAAGTACAGCTGTTTATACTTACTGGCCTGTTTGCTGCACAGCGGTATCAATCAGCGTGTTTATCACAGTGCCTGACGAGGATGAGCGGGGCGGAGGGGGGGCTGTGAAATGTCTGAGGATTCGTGGGGCTTTGGGCCTATGGAATGGCTCCTTTAGTTTGCTGCTTATGGAATTCTCAGGGTGTGTGTCCTGCTGGGCTTGGAACTGTGGGTAGTACCGACTTCTCTTGGGATCCATTTTCCCAAACCATTTGTCACTGTGAAGTTGGAATCGAGGCATGCTTATCTTGGAAAAGATAGAGACAGAAACCAGAAGTATCAGGAGACAGCATATTCATCAGTTACAAAAGATAGGTGATTGGTGGGGTTTAAATTTGATTTACTGAAAGTCATTCAAATATACAGCACTGGTAGTCAGCAAGGTTCTGTGTTGCTCACAGGTGGTATCAATTTGGGTATATCTGTATTCTTTGTTCGGTCCTTCTTCCCAGTATGAGATTTGTTATCATGCCACAATAGGAAAGAGACATCACAACAGATAACCTGTTAGCCTCTGTTGAGAAGCTTGGGATTTCTCTCAAAGACTCTTATCCTATCTTTAGAGCCACTGCTCAAGTATAAGAAACGGAACATGGCCTTATGGAAAGCAAAAAATAAAACACAGTCGGCAAATAGGCTTATGCCATTGGAACTGCAGGCCTTTCTTCATACACGAATAAGGGGCTATGAGGGCTAGAACATCAGGTGGACTAGATCCCAGGGGTTCACCTGACAATGATGAATGGGCATCTTCTATTTGGCATGTTCTTACTCCATCTTAAATACTGTTCTTCTGCCTTGCCTTAGAGGTAAGGTGGGACAATTACAAAGTTAGATTTTGGGGCTGACTTTCCACTAAGACCTCTCACAGGATAAAGGGGGTTAGCAATGGGTATCTTTTCGTATATAAGGAAACACCTGTAATTTTTTCCTATTCATTCACCTATTCATATCACCCCAAGATATGGTGAATGTTGGATTTGAATATAATCATTAGGAAGAACAGTATTATGAGCTTGTAATGTGTGAGACTGGACCCCACCATAGTTTTCAGTTGAATACGTGATATGACGAGATAAATAGAATAGCATATATGAGAAATATTGAGCTCCTTGAAATAAAAAAATATTGTTTGAAATCAAGCTATTATTAATCCTAATATCGTCCATTGTGAAAAAGATGCATTAAAATGTGCATTCTTTGTAGAGATAACTATCTTCCAAAGGTCCTTGAAATACCCTCCATGCCTGATAGTCAAATATTGAATGAGGTAAAGCAGAGTCCTATGATGTGAGAATCTGTCATCATTTTGATTGTGCTCCCTAGAAAGAGAGTCTTTTGCCACCCCTGCCACCCCTGGGACTGCCCCCCGATCAGTCCCAGGCTGTGTGATTTACTTCAGCTAGCCCGAAGCTGTATTATAACCTATCCTCAAAAGTTTGATCTCCTTTGGTTTCTCTAACCGAAGCATGGGTTTGGTTATCTCTAACCAAGCATCAGCCCAACACATTCAACAAGAGAAAATGAACCAATGAGCAGTAAAGCAAACAAACAAATGAGAACCAAAAACAAAGTGGGCTAAGTGGCTGCTGAGTCTGTAGTTCTGTCTGGAAGTGCTTTCGGCCCTAAGACGTCTCACAGAAACTTTCTCAAGGTGGTTTCCTTAATCTAGAGTCCATAGAGATTTTACAAATGGTTTTCATTAGACATTTTGGTTATTTTGGAGAAGTCTTGTACTTGTGGCTTGGCCACTCTATGCCATCTCTCTCTAGAAGGCGTGGGAAGCAAGTTTAGGAGACTTGTAGCCTCCCCTCAGTTTCTGTCCTCCACCAGAGGACTCTAGACCATTGATTTTCCATTTGGCTGTCTTATAAAGTCTTGTGGGGCCCTTCTACCCCGTGGTCCTTACCCGGCTCAGGGTTCCTAGCCACTCAGCCAGCATCTTACACCAGAAGAAATTTTCTTCTTTCCAGGCATTAAGTCATGTGCTCTTTCATAATCTTAAGAACACTTAACATCACACATCTTCCATGAATCTTTTTCAAAGGAATGGGAATGAAGAAGCAGTCTACTTCTTTCCTTCTCTTCATTCTTTCTTAAATGTCCTTCTTTATCCCATAATTTTTTCCTTTATCTTCAATGTATCTGTTGCCTCATGTTAAGTCCTGGCTCTGGCCATCCTCGTGTATGTGTTTCTGTAGTCTTATTTAGGTTAGATTGTAAGCTCCTAGAGAGCAGGAACTGTTATCTGTTGAACTTCATAGCAAAGGACATGGTGTACCTTTGCTGTTGGCCAGATGTTGGCCAGATGTGGTTATGTATTACTGAAATATTAATTACCAACAGACTTATAACAAGTAAAGATGAACCATAGTCTTTTTCATTGGCTCTCCTCCTACTAAACTTGCCTACACAGTAGTTTATTTGTTAGACATATTTTTAATAATATATTAGCCAGCTTCACCAGATTTGGATAACAATTTAGCAGAAAAAAGCTTTTGACCCCCCGCAAAACCCTTTTCTTTGAGCATTCTAGTTGTAGTCATCCAGAAATTAAAATATTTAAAAACATAGAACTGACATACAGAGAGATTTGTTGCTAGAGGCCTATGAAATTTTGGGAGCTTAGCATTCAATCAAGTGAATCCCATTGAATATTTTTACAAACTAACCTTCAAAGAAAAAAACAGGTCTTCCAAGAAGTTGGATATGTTGCATTTGAAAAACAAATTTAAGAAGATCTCAGAAAAAGTTTAGGACGTTTGCCATATACTTAAAGCAAAACACCCCATGGATGGGACACCACCAACCTCTGGACCCCGTTAGAGGCATGGGCAACAAACCAGCACATTTACTTCTCTTTCCTAAATCGACATGCTATTCAAAGATGTTGGCTTTGGAATAGATGCGTGATCTTACCTGGAATGGTCCCATTCTCATTTCACTGAATTGTAAGAATCTAATATAGAAGGTGAAGTTCAATTCAATAAATATTTATTGACTACCCACAACACTTTTACAATGCTAGACAACCAGAGATTTGGTGAGGATGGTAGTGTGTTCTTTGCCCTCAGGGAGTCTTGTTGGGCACAGCGGTGGTTACAGATATGATCATATAATCACAGCGTACCCAGATAGATTGGTTCAGAGCAAGAGTCCTAACCACTATTTACCTATAGGATCAGGCAGGTCATATGAGGAACGGGCTGGGTCAGAAAGATGATGTGGCATAGTGAAGACCTTACTAGAACGTTGGCCTGCTATTACCAGATCCTCTCGTTTTCCCAGCAAGAACAGCATTTATTATTTTTCTATGAATTCCCTCAGATTTAAAACACTGTGTGGAATCAATAAATTTTGTCAGTGGGAGTCAGAGTTGGTCCCTAGTCCAGCATCCTGTTGTGACCTCTGAGTCTGACCTTAAAGATCAGTTAATACACCTTATTTTGCAAACAGCGCTCAGCAGTGGCCCATCCAAAATGACACAGCCTCCATGCTTGCATAGCTTTACTTTAAAAACAAAACAACAAACAAAGAGGATCAAACCAGATTGCTTTAAATGATGTGTAAGACTGCTTAAGCAAAAGATGATCAATTATATCCCCCGAAGTACCTTTCCACTCTCAGGAGCTCTGTGAGTGGACTCATTAAAAAAGTCCAGAGATGGTTGGTAGGAAATTTAGAGCGAGCTGGACAGGGCTGCATTGCTCCCGAGCACTTTCCAATAGCAAGTCTGTCTACTTTATTGCAGGGCCCAGAGCTTCCCCCAAGACCGCCTGATAATAATTTGGTATTTGGAGGCTCCTGTGTCACTGCAGGAACTAAAGGAGGCTAAATCCATGCCTGATGGAGGAGAAGAGTTCTATGGTTATCTGCAAATTGTGGCCAGACAACACCTTGACGTCACTCCTTAGCTTCCATAACCTAGCCAAGCAAGAAGTTGCCTTCCAAAGAGAAAGCAGTGTGCTCTAATGACTAAGCCCTCAAAATGCTGTGCCACTGTAACTCTAGACCCATCTCCTCGACCAATCAGGATGGCAAGATGGAGCTGAGGGGCTCAGCAACATCAAGTCTGGAGTTGGTCTTTAATTCAACTAGTCTGTGTAGACGTGTCTGAAAACCACATCATCTGACAGCATGGGGTGGTTTCCCAGTAGGAGTCACAAACTCGGCTCAAGGGCAGCCGTGTGCTATCCTCTCCTTGACGGCTGGGAAAGATTTTGACAGGGTACAGTGGAAATACACCTTCTGAGCTGAAAAAGAAAGAAAGAAAGAAAGAAAGAAAGAAAGAAAGAAAGAAAGAAAGAAAGAAAGAGACAAAGAAACAAAGAAACAAAGAAAGAACCACTAACCAGCAAAACCCTCCGAATCAACAATCTGGGGTTCATTTGAAGGGTGGGAAGGCGTTATAGCTTCCCCTGCAAGAAAAGCAAATGCTATAGACTTACTGTCATCCCCAAACGTGTGTCTTTCTTAGAGCAGCCTTGTAAATTAGCTAGGGTCCTAGGCCTGGGGCCAGAATTAAATTAGAACTGTCTCTGAACATGAACTGTATGTGTTTGTCCTTGTAATGCATGCCCTCTGCGAGTACCTAGGGCTGTAACTCCCTGCGGCAGATGCATATAAAGAATTCTGACTTCTTCCCTTTGGTTCTGCTTCCAAGGAAAAATGGATATTTATTGACTTCCTGCAGAGTGTGCCATACTTCTCCAGGTATTATAGTTCACGCGTGTGTGTGTGTGTGTGTGTGTGTGTGTGTGTGTCTGTCTGTCTGTCTTCTCATTGGCTTCATGCTTATTAGGCAGTTATGTAGATGAGCACAGATACCTAGACCAGCTAAGACTAGGGAAATAAGACATAAAAAGGACGAGGCGCGTGTTTCACTGTAGTTGAAAAGATCGCACAGGGCACTCCTCCTGCTCCCTTAACTGCCATTCCCACACCATCATCGTGTTGCCAATAAGGGGAGGATTGGAGGCAATATTTTTCACACAACTGCGGAGGTTTTAAACATATTTGTAACATTACTTTGAGTACCCACGAGCACAAATTCTGAATCATGTCCAGGACCCCATGAGCTCATTAGATCAAGGGATGGGGGTCCTCAGAGTTCCCCAGGCTTATCTTCAAGCCTCCCTACAGCTTGTGCCTGGGGTCAATTTCCATGGTGAGGAATGGGATTTAAGACCAGGTAGAAACAATTGCTTTAGCACTCTTCTCTATCTTTTGCCTATTAATTTTGTCTTTCAAAAGTATATTTTCGGGGTGCCTGGGTGGCTCAATGGGTTAAAGCCTCTGTCTTCGACTAAGGTCATGATCCCAGGGTCCTGGGATCGAGCCCCGCATCGGGCTCTCTGCTCAGCAGAGAGCCTGCTTCCCTTCCTCTCTCTCTACCTGCCTCTCTGCCTACTTGTGATGTCTGTCTGTCAAATAAATAAACAAAATCTTAAAAAAAAAAAAAGTATACTTTCTTCTAAGCATCTAATCGGCCAAGTAATAGCTGCTTGGGGAATTGTTTATATCCCTTTGAAGGCTGTGACCTGCACTTTAAAAATAAGCATAGCCCATTCTGCCCAGCGAGTGTTAGGACGGAGGGAGAATGCAGTTATTTTTGGATCCTTAGAAACAGCTTCGTTTACAGCACACGGGGTTGACAACTCGTCCCTCGGGGGTCTTCATGGTTCGAAACTGTAGGTCCCAGTCTAATTCTGTCTCCCTCTCGGTGCCATAGTTCCCCATTGCTAGCTAGAACAGCTTGATATCATATTCTCTTTTCAACTCCAGAGGAGATGGGAAAAAGCTATCAAATAATGCTTTAAAAAGCAACTTGAGTTCCCTAGAAGAAAGGAAATGAATACATGCTGCATAATTACATTTAAAATGTAAGCCATGTTACAAATTCCACTGAGATGAAGATACGTTAGCAAACCCATTCCAAGCGCACTTAGGACTAAGTGAGATAAGAGACGTCATTTTATCAGCATTTGACCCCTGGGTGATATTATTTGTTCTCAAAAAAAAAAAAAAAAAAAAGAAAGAAAGAAATGCCAGCCTGTCATAGGCTACCTGGACCTTCTAGAGAAACCACTCCAAGCCTACATCCAATGGCTAACAGGGAAAAACGACTATGGATTGAGGGGAACACTCCCAGGGTTGTTCTCAGAACTGTTTTTACTTGCACACCATCGACCAGCCTGAGGTGGATCTAAGCATAACCCCCCACTCCCCACCAACTGTAGACACTTCCCTCTGATTTCACCAACTCATCTGTGATGTCCTGGAAGCCTGCCAGTAGAGGCAGGATCCTAATGCATTTATTCTGGGCCTTGCCCCAGGCCCAGCCACCAGCGGAGCACGGGGACCAGCAGGGGGACTGGAATCAAGCTGCCCTCCCGGTTTGGTTTCCGGTTGGTCACCCTTGCATGTGCCGGCAGATTGTGGACGGGGGCCAGCTCAGCAAACACAAATGCAGGGGAGCCTCCTCGGTTGCGAGGAGGCCCCCGCGACCCAGCTGCTGGGAGCAGTTGAGTGCTCCCTGTGGTTAAGTGGAGACGGCATGATGGGAGGTTTTCTGGGGCGTGACGCTCCGTCCTCTATGGCAGAACTTCCAAGGGAGAGCAGGTCTCCTCCTCGTGATGCACGGACTTTTTCCATCTTCACTCATTCTGCCCGTCCCAGACGGTGACCCACCGTGGCTGGGCTTCGTCTCCCGTTACCCCCGTTCCAGCTCTCCACGTTGTCCTTCCGGTCACTCATGTTACAGTTGTTCGTTTCAGTGTCCTTTTCCTTGGCTGTTGTCACTTCCCTTGAAAAGCGGGTGAGACGAATTTGCTCCATACTAGGGACAGGAAAGAAGTGGAGGGAGAACTACGTCTTCGTTCAACCTGATAGCCAAGCACAAAGGTCTTCTTACTGCGAGGGCCCGGCGCCTAAGCGGGACCCCCCTTTGGGGATCCTTGCTGGGTCCCTGCTGTCCTCTCTCAGCTGAGACAAGGCTGTGTCTTTTGCCATGCGTGAGCTCCTTAAGAGGGGAAAATGAAAAGGCAGTCCTTGTGCCCAAAGGAAAAAGGAATGTGGGAGTCAGAGTGACCACCAGGAACGAGAGGATTCCTAGGAACCCTCTCCTAGGCAGGTCACCCTGGGCAGGTATAGGCCCGGTGATTGCTGCTGGAAAGACAGAATTAAGTCTTAGTTACTCCCTGAGAGGCTTCAGGTGTCCCCAAAATGAGGTACATTAAAATAAAAAATAAGTAATATAGGCTACAGTAGGAAATTTGGAAAACATAAGAAATAAAGATGAAATTAAAAAACCAGCCATAAGTCCAACGGTTAGAGATAGCAGCTGATCTCACTGGAATACATAGGTGGCTTTCCAGTCCTGTGACTATCCTTTTAACATCCTGTGATATACCATTGGTTTTTTCTCTGCCTGTACTTACGCTGGGCTTTGTTCCTAGTTCTGTAGTAATGGTTCACCCTGGGTAGATTGTGCCAGAAGGTCTGTAGGAAGCACGCTGAGTATATTATTGCCAGTTTCAGGGTTCCTATTTACTTGGTGGTACCTGGGGGCTAAGGTAGGCTGGGGGGCCAAACGTGGCCACTTCAGGTCTGGTCTAGGGGGACCCTAAATCCAGAGGTGTTCGGCTCTCTCATGGTGAGTGTCATAGAGGAAATGAGGACTGTGTCGTGAGCTGGGAAGACTCCAGAAGTAAGAGGCTTGGCCAAGGCAGGCTGACAGCGCTGGTTTAGGGTCAACACTGTCGATGACTCCAAATGTGGCTCATTGCTCAGCTGAAACAGACGACTACCTTTTGTCCCCTAGTCGTCAGCCCGATCCGCTTAGCTCCTCTCAGGGACCTGAGTGCACTGAATCTTACGGGCCTAGCTGCTTACATCTAGTATGTTTCCCATTATCTATTCTCATATTAGTTCTCATTATTTCTTCCACCCAGGGTCCCCACGCTGTGCAAGGGCCTCTGATAAGCTGGAATGTCCCCTTAGCCATTCAGCCATACCTAAACTTAATGGAGTCAGCTGCCTGATGTTCTCCAGACTTTTTACCCTGAAAGCCTTCCTCTTTTGGTGACTCAGGCATCAAGGCCTGCACTGAGTTTCTGGCAAGGGGACCTCTAGCAACAGTATGACTTAAGAAGTATGTCAGGGTTGGATTAACACTGAGAGAGTCTAAAAATGAGTTCAGAACAGAGAGATTCCTATCATTTTTAAGAGATGAGATTGGTGTGAGCTTGAATCGAAGCAGGAGTGGTAGGGAGGGAAGAATTCTAGGAAGAAAATAAAAATCGAATGCTAATGCCTAGGGTCTAAATTAATCTTATCGGTTGCTGTACACGCTATGAATATGGGTAGACAGCAACATTCTCTATCCTGCTGCTATTACTTAGCACAATTATTGAACCATGCCATTGACCTTCTCGGTGTGTTTAGGTGGAAACCAAGCTCATTATCAGGGGATGAGGACAAGTAGACTGAGTCGCATAGTCCTAATGTCCCAACAAAGTGGTTGATGTAGAGGGGACAAGATAAGATCCTATGCTACCTAATGATATCAAAAGAGTTCATCTCCGTGTTAGAGAATGCCTTTTCCAGAGCAGATTACGCGCTGTGTCTGCTGGTCAAATAGGCAGAGACAGAACCATGGAGAAGCCACCTGAATTGTTTTCCTCCAAGAAGGTCGGATGTCTGCGTCCGTTTCTACCCTCATAGCCAGTTCTCTTTCCAGCCTTGCTCCGGACCACAGTTCACTTTTGGAGTAACGGAAGCTGGCCTTCCCTCCGTTGCCAAAAGAACAGAAAGAAATTAACTTGTTGCCCAGAGACAGGACTCAAGATTCTTACCTTCTGTTAGTCGAGTACTAAGGGGCCTCATACTGTCTCTCTCCTGGTCTATATATTCCTTCTGAACCATAAGTATCCATCCTTCTGCCCCTCTCAAGCTGCCACTCTGCCTCTTCTTCTTCCATGGTTTGGGAACCATGATGCTAAGGAGCACATTTCTTCCCAGTTCCTACTTCCGGCAGCGCCGTTTGCTGATACCCCCAGGAGCAGATCTCCTCCTGTCTCCTTGCCAGAGCCTCATTGAGAGAGGGCCCTTTGTTTCTCCCCAAGGGTGTTTCCCTCCTTAGAGCTTTTGTTTTGACTTTGATGGTAAAAATTCCTCTATTGACATATAAGGTTTTCCTTGAGCCCAGCTAGACTTTTATCAACCTCGGTTTGGGAAGAGGAGAGCAGTCATTTCATCAGTAGGAAATGGGCAATGGGTTGCTCTCCCTTAGATTCCTGAACTCCTGAGCTTGGGGAGGGATAAGATGGCAGATTAGCAAAGGGAGTAGGATCGTCCCTCACTTCCTGAACCCTGCTTCTCTTCTGGGCTCGATGTACTCTCTGCCTTTTCCTACACATGACACCCCAAGTTCCAGTGGAAGTAGATCCTAGGCAGATTTTGGTCTGACAGCTGACACATGGGTATGGCTGTTGGTGATAACATTTCAATGCCATCATGTTACTGAGGGCAGAGTTTCTGCGTGTGGGCAGAGATCTGGGAGAGGTTGATGGGGGATGATGAATTCATGGGGCCCACACCCTCTGCCCACTTTTGAAAGAAGGGGATGCTGGTTCCATACCACATCTGGGTGTTGCACCCATCCCCTCTCTGAGGTCTCCCTGCTTCCCCACCATAGCCAGACGCCGGCCTGCTGCCTTGCCCGGCATGTCTCACCCTTCAGCCCTCTGATGCACCGCCGTCAGGGGGTGCGTTCGGGAGAGGTCTCTGTGGACTGCTACACTTTGTTCCACTTTATTGCCCTCTCTCCTCGGATGCAAGAGAGCAGACCTAAAATGTGACTTAAATTCTTTTGCTCTGTTCAGAGACTCCAGGGTTTGTCTATGTGTGAGTGAGCAGTGGAGCTTGGAATTCTCTATTATGCAGACATGTACATGGAAATGAGATCTGTTGTATTGGAATTTGTGATGTAGTTGATCATTCAGAGCCAAACACGTTTACCAATAAAGACAACTGTGAGATCCATGTTTCCGTTGCCTGCTTTTGTCACCTACCAATGATTCTTCTTACATGGACTTAAGAAGATAAACTGAGTGTTGGGATTCCAAAAAGCACCAGGAAAAACTGCGTAGAGATTGTCCCCACTGGTTCCCAGTGAGCTCCCAAGCAGGCTCTCTCTGCTTTCATGCAGCTCCCTGTGCACCCAGGGAGGGCCAGGACTAGGGTAAGGCAGGTGAGGGCTTCACTAAGGCACAGAATTTAAAGGGGCACCAACAATCACAGAAATCAAGATAAATGATATTTTAATGCCAAAATAAATGACAAAAAATAGGGGCCCCTGGGTGGCTTGGTCCATTAAATATCCAACTCTTCATCTCAGGGTCATGAGTTAGAGCCCTGCATTGGGCTCCTACTTAAAAAGAAAAATAATATACTGGGCGCCTGGGTGGCTCGGTGGGTTAAAGCCTCTGCCTTCGGCTCAGATCGTGATCGCAGGGCCGTGGGATCAAGCCGCGCGTCGGGCTCTCTGTTCCGCGGGGAGCCTGCTTCCCTTCCTTTCTCTCTGCCTGCCTCTCTGCCTACTTGTGATCTCTGTCTGTCAAATAAATAAATAAAATCTTAAAAAAAAGAAAAATAATATAAAAATAAAGGACAAAAAATGCAAAAAATCTGCAAGAAACTCTCAAAACTTTAAAGAAAAATGGATCGGAGAGGGCTGGGATTAAGTGAGTTGAGTCCTGCAAGTTCAGGGTCAGATCCTGCCTTTCTTTAAAATCTTGTTATTTTCTTCATTATCGCTGTTTGCATTAATTTTTATTTTGAAAAATACTGCATTAAAGTATTATGCATCTCAATCACTGAATTTTGGGCATTTTCTTAAATTTTGTGCAGAAAGTGAGAATCTCTCTCCTTTCAATGCTAGGCCTGTCCCTGGGTACAGGCTTCTTTCTGACCTGGATCTTGTGTCAACCTCACCATGGCAAAGCCCAGTTTTGTATACATGAATGGCTGGGCTGATCAGGGTCTAGTCTTCTCTCCTTCCTGTATTCCTGGACTGACTGACCTTCTTCACCTCTACCCCGTCTGACCCTGAAGAAATATTTCTCTCATTCCCTTTTGCTCAGTCAGCTCAGCATGGCCAGCATTAATATCTGTAGAGATACATACACTCTCGTCTTCTCACTGCATTTTTTGTTTTGTACGTAACTCTCCAGAGTGAGGAAATGAGCAAAGCTGCCAAAAAAAAAAAAAGAGAGAGAGAGAGAGAGACAGAGATTCTTTTAAAAAGGTAGAAAAGATAAGAGGGTCAGGGGACCTTTCTTGGTAACTTTGAGAAATAATCTAGGGAAGAAAATTAGATAAAAATCTAACATACAGGTAAAATTCTTTTAAAAAATTTATTAGATATTGTTTTCTTTTCCCATATTTGGAGTTTTAGCATTATATTAGCTGAATTAAAGATATAATATTTGAGATTTAAAATAGTTTATTTTCACTTAACCTGTTCTTTAATGTCACAAGCCCCTTTTGTAAAGTCTGCATTTTTATTATCATTAAACAAGCAGTATCTAATGCTTTTTACGCGCCAGGCCCTATGAGTTGGCATTTCTACATTGAAAAAAACAGGAATCCTGGTCAATGCTGCAGAACAGATATTATTACTCTGTTTTACAGGTGAGCAAACTGGGGCCTGGCGAGGTTAGGAGAATTACCAAACCCGAATTACACCCCGAACACATGGGAGAGTTTATAGTTAGGCCCAAGCAGCCTCCCTAATGTCTGCGGCTCCTTCATCTAGCCTAATGTTGTTGCTGACCTTTTCCAAAAATAATGTCTAGCAATTTTCTAACTCTGCGAGAGGAATGATAGTGTTGGCATTGCACCTTTCATGTGAGCTTATCAAGGTGGGCTGAGTGTATTAACCTTCAAACACGAAGGCCAAGGAATGCCATATGGCAGGTGGTGAACCTGCTATTGGTATAAAAAGGAGCCAGGAGTCGCTGATCCCAGGCCCAGTTTCGTATATAAGGGTCGATTGACCCAGGGCGTGCTGGCTCACCAGTGAGCTTTTCTCCATAGAGTCCTTACCAGAAATACTAAACACTCATGAAAAATCAGTCCTTATTCTTTAATTTAAATCACATAAAATCTCAGCTTTTCCCCTTCTCCACTCCTTTTTTGTTTCATTGCAGAAACTCCTGGGAAAAGCACTCTGTCCTGTAGATACCTCTGACTCTTTGGAATGCCTTCATGCTTCTGAGATTAGCACATGTTTCCTAGGTGAACTTGATGTCCGTCTTTCAGAGGCCAGAGTTCAAAGAGTGCAAAGTGTTTTAGGAGCGAATGGAGGTGCACACATTTACTGAGTTTCTGTAGGCAGTGCTGTGAGGGTTGGGGCACCCACGGTTCCCACCTGGTCACCCTCTTCTAGGGGTCCCGAGAGGACACAGAGGCTAGTAATGCCTTCTCCCCAGTCATTCCACAGGCAACCGATTTTGATGCCAGCTGCGTATGGGCATCTCGTAGGACAGATGAGCCGCTTTTCTGGCTTACACTCAGTGACTCATTCTTTCGTTTTCCGTGCAAAAATTCCCGTTTCCAAACTGCCTTGTTGAAAGGGGTCAAAATTCTTATAGATATTTAGCTTCCGGCGGGGGGGGGGGGGTCTCTTTGAAAAACATGAGTCTGCACTCATAAGTGGCATTTCTTCCATTGGAAGAACACAGTCAGGAGCTTCGTAAGGTCAGGGGACATCAAGGAGCCAAGACACATTCATATATGTGACCAGTACCTCATGCTCATTTTTAATAAATAGTAACACCTGTTCCCCAAAACCTCAGAAGTCTTCACTGGGCTTGACGAGCACAGAGGAGCTAGAATGTTGAGGTTAGTCAAAACGCACACATTCTTTTCTGACCCAGTGTTTACTCTCTCTTTTTTTTTTTAAGATTTTATTTATTTTATTTGACAGATAGAGATCACAAGTAGGCAGAGAAGCAGGCAGAGAGAGAGGGAGGAGGAAGCAGGCTCCCTGCCGAGCAGAGAGCCCGATGTGGGACTCGATCTCAGCCAAAGGCAGAAGCTTAACCCACTGAGCCACTCAGGTGCCCTGACAATTTTCTAGGTTTTCAATCATGGAGCGTTCTGTGGATAAACAAGTGCTATGGCATCTCCGGCTTCTAGAACAGTGCCCAGGACATGGTAGGTGTGTAATAAACCTGATGAATAAATGAATGAACAGACAGAAGGATAATTGTGTCTACTGTATTTGGAATCTCACTGTAGCTTTGAGGGAAAAACTCTACTTCACTGAGTGTCAGGCGTGGTTAAGAAGTGAAACGTCCCTCTGATTCCATTAGGAGCAGAAGTTAGGCAGACTTTCCATGTGAGTGGCATGTTATCTACGCCTGTGGCCATGTCCATTCGCTGTTGGGTTGAAAGCTTTCTTCCTGTTCTTTCCCGCCACTTCCCAAGTGGTTTACATTTCGAGAATTCTCCTAGATGGTTTTGTAAAATGGGTTTCAGGCATGATCATGCTCTATGCTTTGTATTAGGAGAGAATAATGTCTCAGAAGGCCTCGTGTTCAAGTTCAAAGGTGACTTTATGGAGGAGAACTGGTCACAAGGCACATAGAGGCTTCCAGAAGGAGACCAAAATGAGAAGGGATATGAGCCCTGAAAGAAGAGAAATTCTGGAAAAATGAGAACAGACTGACCCTCAGGGACCAAAGCAATGGCCACTGGGCAGATCTGAAGTTCAGGGACCAAGGAAGGGCAGCTTAGAAAGGTGATTGGGTGCCCTTTGTCTAAAAGAAACCCGTGGGGTGCCTGGGTGGCTCAGTCGGTTAAGGATCCGACTCTTGATCTGGGCTCAAGCCATGATCTCAGGGCCCTGGGATCGAGCCCCACATGGGGCTCTACACTCAGCAGGGGATCTACTTGGGACTCTTCCTTTCTCTCTTCCCCTGCCCTACCTCCTTCGGGTGTGTGCTCATGCCCTCTCTCAGATAAATAAATCTTAAAAAAAGAAAGAAAGAAAGAAAGAAACTCAGAAAGGTCTAGGGAAGGGGAAGGGGGTTTTCAGGGCCAACCCTCTAGGTGTGTCGGATGGCTCCTTCCTGGGACTAATATGTAAGTTTCAAGTGACTATTTATTGTTAATACATGTCAGCCACTGTGTAATGGGCTCTACATACATTTATCTCACTTGATTCACACAGTTGCCTTGCAGGAGGTATTATTATTACATTAACTGCACAGTGGAAAAGATTAAGACACAGAAGAATTAAGCAACTTACCCAAAGACATACAGCTAGTGGGCAGAAGAACTAGGGCTGGAACCAAGGCAGCCTGAGTCCAGATACTGTTTTCTTATGCACGTGCTGACCGAGTGTCCGTCTGTCTGCCTCTGTTTAGCCAGCCAGCCAGCCAGTCCTCTCTCATGCTCCCCAACATGCACACATGGGACCACAGAGGATTTGAGGCAGTTTACATTGGGAATCTAGCTAATGTGACTAATGAGGTGGTATATCTACAATGTTCTCATTTTGCCCGTAGTTTAAATCTTCAGACTTCCTCCTGTTCTATCAAAAGTACTTTTTGCATTCTAAGCAACCTGCGATGACACAGTAGAGAAGACCAGGGTCTCAAGGGTTCATCTCTGATGGAGAGCTACCCGACGACAGCTGCATGGCTTTGGGAGGTGACGGTAGAGCCTCCTGTTTGAGCTTTGCCCAGCCCCTTCCTTCTCAAAGACCCAGCAAAGCTGGGGGACACCACTGTTGGAGGAGATCGGTACCTAGTTACCCTTGACCCTGCACCATCCAGCTAGCCAGCCAGCTCTTGGCAATCATCAGCAAGAGAAGCTTTTGGACTTGTGATCCTCACTGTGCGGTACCTCTTGTTCTGTGTGAGTGTGCATGTGTGCACATGCGTGTGTGTGATGGAGAGGGGAGGGAGAGAGAACAACTGAAGATACTAAGAATCAAGTCCTTACAACCATATCTATCCAAATTGAGTCACTGGAAGTGAGGTCAGAGAATCTGTATTGTTAAGAAGCCCCTAGAAGATTCTGATGCGTGTTAGAGTTTAGGATTGTTGCTCCGGGCCAGACTCACTATGGAAGTTTCTCTTCTGGAAGGACCATGAAACTTGGTGAGGTGTGGAGACAAGCACTCTGGGTCCAAGCTGGTACTTTTGTTGCCAGTGAGTTTTTCCTGGCCCTCCCTCCTTTGCTGACATTGGGCTGCCCTCTCTGGTCTGCAAAAAGCTTTGACAGGTCTTTCTGAACATGGAGATATTTCCCTCATGATGGGTTGGGACATCAAAGTGGGATTTGGAGGACATAGTAGTATAGGGGCTCAAAAGGCATTTAAGGAATAGTTTTGTTATTTTAAGCATAAAAGCAGTGTCTTCATGATAAAAGAACTCCTATTTCCAAATGTTCAGTATGGAAATGGACTTTGGTAACCAGATATAGTTACCATTCATGAGTTGAGGGTTCCCAATGTGCTGACAATATATGGGACACAATGAAAAAGGTCAATAAATAGCAGAGGGGAGGAATTTCTACTTTATTATTTCACAGACACATCATAAAATTACTAAAATGCAAAAACTCCTAAACTTTACTAGTTGAAGAGGAAAAGCTCCTCTAGTCACTTGGCTAATTTTATAACCCGCATCATCAACAAAATGCAGAAATGCCCAAACTGGGTCAAATTAGGCTCAGCACTTCTGATAATTCTGTATCTAAATGATAAGAAACTTAAAGTTTGCTTTAGAAAGTCAAGTTCACGAACTCGGTTATTTTCTTCAGAGAAAATATACTATCGTAACGCAAAATGGTAAGAATGTTGATTGCTACGTAACTTAGTATTTGTAGTAGAAGGAATTACTGGGATCTGATTTCATCCCTCCCACAAATTCTTAAGTTTCTTTTGGAATTTCATCTTATGTGATTTGATCTGTGCAAAGTAAAGAAAGAAGAGATAATAGGATTTAAGGAGAGAAATGATTGAATCATCGTGTCCCAATAAAAAGTGGTCAAATTGCATTTTGCTACATAATGAATTCTGCTCCAACTTACTTTGACATAAATAAGATTGGGTAAGAGAAACCAGAAGTAAATCAAATAAATTAATAAAACTATCGGAGCTGCTTCAATTTTGTCCCCCAGACAGCGTCTGCTTATTTGTATAACAGAAGCTGCTCTTATAAATTAAAACCCTGTCGTGCTACTCAGTTGAAAGCAAAAATTTAAGGAAGAGTTAATAAATTTTGGGGCAAGTTTAGGGTGATTTCTTTCTTTCTTTTTTTTTTTCATTTTAAGATTTTAAATATTTGTTTGACAGAGAGAGACATAGCGAGAGAGGGAACAGAAGCGAGTGGGGGTGTGGGGGGAGAAGCAGGCTTTCTGCTGAGCAGGGAGCCCTACCTGGGGTTTGATCCCAGCACCCCGGGATCATGACCTGAGCCAAAGGCAGCCGTTTAAAGACTAAGCCACCCAGGCACCCCTAGGGTGCTTTCTAATTTTTCCAATATCAATAGTCCCTTTGAAAACTGAAATTTGAAGCCTGGAAGAACAAGGTTCAACTCTCAGCTAGTCTGTCTGTCTTTCTTTCTTTCGTTTAACAATAAGATTGCAGATACAGACGTGGATATAATATTGATGATTAGCTGTTCTTCATATTTTCTTAATTATACACATTTACTGAACATGAGGAAGGTTTTTCATTTTGTCTAGACGGAGGCTATGTCTCCATTGGCGTAATGTATTACGGTATTTGTGAGTCTTGTGCAAAATTGAATTTGCATCTCTGCCGCCACTCATAGGGAGTTCATTATCTTGCAGTACAACCGCTGGGAAAAATACAATTTTCAGTGTTTAATGAAACTGCGGTCTTCTCATAATGCTTATGATGCTTGAGCAATTTGTTAGGCACAATTTATCACAGACGCTTAACACTAATTATACTGTGTGTAGTGCCAGTAAGGGTTATTTAAAATATTTCCTTTATTTAATGTATTTCGTTGCAAATAGGATATTTTGCAACTGCACTATTATTTGTATTTTTCAGAACTGACGTGTCTTCTCCAAATGCTAAACATAAAAGATAAAGCCATGGGCGCCCGCGTGGCCCGGTCAGTTAAGCAGCTGGCTCTTGGTTTCAGCTCAGGTCATGATCTGGGGGTGCTGGGATCGAGCCCATCATCATCATCATCGTTGGGCTCTGTGTTCGGGGGGGGGGCGTCTGCTTCAGGATTCTTTCTTTCCCTCTGCCCCTCCCCCCACTTGCACGCATGCTTGTGTGCATGCTTTCACTCTAAAATAAATTAATTAGGGGCACCTGGGTGGCTCAGCAGGCTAAGGCTCTGCCTTCGGCCCAGGTCACGATCTCAGGGTCCTGGGATTGAGCCCTGCATTGGGCTCTCTGCTCAGCAGGGGACCTGCTTCCCCCTCTCTCTGCCTGCCTCTCTGCCTACCTGTGATCCCTCTCTCTCTGTCAAATAAATAAATAAAATCTTTTTAAAAAAATAATTAATTAATTAAAAAGAAAAAGATTAAGCCACTAAGCTAAACATACAGTGTGTAAATTATGTTCTACATGTGGTTGAGGTAATGGATGGGAAAAACCAACGTTCTTGATTCCTGCTTAGCCGAGGTCAGGTAAAAGGAGCCGTGCCTTGACCGGCCTGAGATGTGACTCCGGGATGAACTAGAACTTTGTGACTCTGGGGTAGAGATGATGACTGAGGCCCCTGCAGGCTATTCACCTTCAAAATCTGTGATCTAATACTGCCTCATTGATCAAAAAATAGTTAGCGTTTTATAGATGGCTTTACTAATTGGAAGCCTAAGAGACTAGAAGCCTATTTTCCGATGATCCCTTGAAAATGAGGCTTGAGTGACAAATCATTGAAAGGGAATCAAGTTCTGAATAGCGGGGTCGAGACCCCGAAACACAATCTCCAGCTATTAAACAGTTTTTTGAAGGACGGCAATTGCACACTCACTATTTCAGAGACCCTAGAGCTTTATGTTAAAAACACAATTTAGATGTGCAATGGACCTCATGCTCTTTGTGCAGTAGTAAGCTGAGTACGTGAAATGAACTTATAGTAGAATAGAAGTTACCCTTTTTTTTTTTTTTTGCTTTTCATAATCTGAAAAGCATTATGAGAAGCACATGTGAAAGCCTGAAGCTGAAGTTAGTTTGGGCAACTTCAGAAGAAAAGGTGTTAGGAGGACCCATTTCTTATGAGGCTCATTTAAACAAAGCATTCGGCATGGTTTTTGGGAGCAATCTCATAGATGATATGCTTTTTTTTTTTTTTTGGTGAAGTTTCCACCAACAGTTCATTTATTTTATCTTTAAGATTTTATTTATTTATTTGGGAGAGAGAACACAAGCAGGGGGAGCTGCAGGGGGAGAGGGAGAAGCAGGCTCTCTGCTGAGCAGGAAACTTGATCCCAGGACCCCGGGATCATGACCTGAGAGGAAGGCAGATGCTTAACCAGCTGAGCCACCCAGGTGCCCCTGCAACAATGGTTTAATTAGCCAGAAAGACAAGATCTTCAAAGAACTCAGAACACATTATAGATGGGATATGGGATTTTGGCTCTGTAGGTCCACACTGTGTGCTTCTGGAGATGGATATGACCGCTAGGAAAGGTCCTGGCTAAAGCAAGTCCATGCAAAGAAATTCCCACAGCAAGAAAGTTAGGATTTTAATATTTTGTGAGGTTAACATGTATTCCCATATTTTGCTTCAAAGGAGAAATTTCAGTTTGAACTGTGGATCCATGGAAAGTTCTTCCCAAACTTACGGAGCTTTTGGTCCCCTAACCTACTTAAAGCCCAGCATTTGCTGATTTGGAAGCATGTGATTGCTACCAAGCATTGCCTAGGCTTTTTGTCAAGTCCAGCTTTGGTTGTTATCACTCAGACTTCAAGCTTCCACTCCAGCTCGGTGCCTCGAACTGTTTCAGACCAGTTTTGCCTTTGGAACACATGCACATTCCATTTGTCCCACTGTGTAGCAGTATATGGGACTTGTCATTGGACTCTGGACGCCAAATGCCTTTCCCCGAACACGTCGAATGAGAAGATTCCTGTTTGCCCACTACCTCCCATTACCTTTATTTCAACACCTTTTCCTTGACCTGACCCTTTATCAGCTTGAAACCACTTCTTACTTCTAGATTTTGCTTAGTTGGTATTTTCTGGGCCACAGAATAGTTTTCACTGGGTAATATAAAACGGAGACAGAGTGAGCCAGGAAGCAGATGTCTCTTGGGTGGTGTGCGTCTTTGAGAGTTGGAATTTGAAGTCTCTGTATGAAAGGAACAGTGAATGGGTGTAATTAGTCAGGCTGATGAAGGAGTAAAACCTGGTAAGCAATTTTTTCTTGACTGGCTTAATGAAAAGCATTAGCGATCAGTTTCTGCCTAAACTAGCTGAGGGTAAAACAAGTGTGGGTTGGAACAAAAGATGAAGATCCGCGTGGGCTTGGGCTCTGTTCCCGAGAATACGTTTTGCTTGGGCGGAAGGTACGTGGTTCAACCAAAAAATAAAAAGGAGAGAGAGAGAGAAGAGAGAGAGAGAGATCAATGACTTGTGGCACTTCTTCATGTATTCTATTTTAGGAGAACTGATGTAGTTCAAGAAATGGAATGGGTTCTTATAAAGACCCAAACTGGTCTTCTGAAACCAAGTGGGAGGGTACTGTTCATTTTCTTCTCATCCCATTGAGCCGAGCACTTTCCCTAGGTGAGCGTTCAAGACCCAGTGAAATTTTTAAGGATTGTCTTAAGGTTATTTCCCATTGCCCTGCATCTTCTCCTGGTTGTGTGAATCTGGCCTGTTTGTGTGAAGGGCCTGGAGATACTCCTGTCCAAGTGACTAGCAGGAAATTAAGCGCCCCCTGGAGGGGATATTTTCCTGCTGTCAAAGGAACTGAAAAATAATACGCTAGCATTATTTTTGCCAACTAGAAGAGGCCTTGGGGCCAGATGATGTGAGGTTCAAGAGGAAAATAATTTGATATCCAAAAACAAAAATGGCAACTTCTCTAGAGCTTGACCATAAGCTAAGTGTTCCTCACACAGAAGACCATAGTAACACACAAACTCGCATCCAGAATGTGATCCAACACAATGTTTCTCTTTCTGGCTGTCACCAGTTACTGCCTCTAGGGGTATTGGGTGACCATCAACAATAAGATAGCAACATCCATCTCAGATTAGCTTTGTTATATAGATTCCAGCTTTCTGCCTTGGACACCACTAGAAAAATCTAAGTTGGGAAACTACGGAAGGGCTGGGTCCACATTTTTTTTTCCTCAAGGAAAAGATAATTTGTTAGTATTATTTGAGGTTACACATTATTTCCTTGATATAGATGGAGGACAGATGGACACTGAATCTTGTTCTGTGTTCTATTTGCTTAAGATTCAAATACTCTTTATAAGAATTGACAAAACCCATTTTTTTTTTTTTAAAGATACCTGGCTTCTTGACAAACCACAGAGTAGACCAGAAAACAAAACAAACCCAGCCCAATTACTTTCCAAGTAGTTAATAATGCAAACAGAATTCAGCCAGGACAAAGAAAGCAGAAGAAAATGTTATTCTTGGGTTCAGATGGTAGAGATGAACATTGACAGAACTTAACCAGTGTGAGAAGAGAAAGGAGAGGAAACTTGTTTGGAGATGTACCATGTCCGAAGTGTTTCCAACACAGCATCTCAGCTGAAGTTCATGTTTAGGCAGTTACTTATGGATGAGGAATGTGATTCAAGGGGAATTTAAGTAAAAATCACGGTCTTAGCAGAAAGTGGAGGAGACAGGATGTAAACTCAGGTTCTGCCTCCATTGCGTGTCACCGACCATCCTGTCACCAGCCTCATGGAGATCCTAAAGGGATCGGACCCCAACTTTACAACGTTCCACACACTGTGAAGTTGACCTGACCCTAGACCCACTTCAACCCGTAATGGCAGACTGGTGGGTCCATAATCACGACAAATCACAGGTTACAAAATCTGCGTTGGTTTAAATCCCTGATAATCTCAACCTTTATCTGTTAACTAATTGCCTCATGGACAGAATTTCTCCATTCGTTATTAGTGACGGCCGTGACTTTTTAAAATGGCTCTTTGAAAACAGATTCTTTTTCCTTTCTGTAATTCTAAAATACCTACCCTCGATGCATTAAACAGGACCCAAAAATGCTTTTGTATGTTAGACTAGATACAACTTGAAAATATCATTGATGGCATATTCTAAGGGTATACCATTTTTAGCCGTCACCAGGAGGAAGTGACACCTGTGTTATCCTTATAACACCATCATTGTTACCTGCCTGGGGGGAGACAGTGGCATTAGGGATTCCTGGGGTCTTCATCCTGCTGCCACACTCTTGCTCCTGGGTGTTCTTGACACATCACAGAACCTTGACCAGCCTCAGTTTCCACTCTGGAATGACAGTAACAACAGCATAAAAATTCTAATGGCTGCTCTTCAGCAGGGTGAGGGGGGGGGCACTTCTTAAGAGCCAGCTGCTGTGCTAAGTACTTTGCCGACTTCATGGCAGTATGCATGAAACAAGGGCAATAAAGCCCACCTGCCCTAGGGCTTGAGCATCCTTAGTGATCTGGAATGCATCTGATGTATCTAGCACAATGCCTGGCTCATTGCGGTCAATAAATGTCGTTCCTGTTCTCCTGTCTCCCCCTTTCCTTCTCGTCCTCAGCTCAGGTCACATTTAGGTTCCTGGTCACTCTGGCTCTGGTTTTGGGACATACAGGTCCATGGGTGTGACTGCTCAGTGCTAATGACCATGACCATCATCATCCTCCTGGGACTAGTTCACAGCTGGCCATATGGTGGGAGGCTCTTAGTGACCAGAGTGGAATCTGGGAGAAAAATTCTTCAGGGATCTGGAAGAGAGTGCCAGATACAAATGAACTTTCTCCATCCATAATGTGTCTTGAAATGATCTCATAAGCAATCACCTTGGTAGGAACAGGTGTGATTTAAAAATGCTTATTTCCAATTGTCTAACAAAGGTTTAGGATACAAAGCTCTTCTTGATCATGTAACAGCTAGGAAATATACCTGAATCTGGGGGATTCTCTTCTTGTGAGTTATATTCCCAGGACATGCTTCTGGATCATCTTCACTGAAGTATCCTGACTGGTTAGAAGTCTCAGGGTGTTGCTCTAGAATGTTTTCTTCAATTGTAATATTTCTTCGAAGTCACAAATTTTACTGTCATTTGGTTATCTCGTTCTGTGTAACAGACTACCTCCATCTTGGCAGGTGAAACAAGAACAGTTTATGATTTCTCATAATTCTGTGGGTTGATGGTGGTTTTCTACTTCATACAATGTCAGCTTGGACATTAGGAAGGTACAAAGCGGTCTCTTGCTCAGGCAGGTGCTTGGTGATTGCTGGCTAGGAATTTTGCTGGCAAGGGTCTTAGTTCCCTCCATATGTACTTCTCCACATGGACACTTTTGCTTCCTCATATCACGGAAGACACGAGGTAGTCAAATTTATTATAACAAGCACGAGAGTGAAAGTTGCTAAGTCTTCTGGGGGCTTCTGGTCTAGAACCAGCCTTGTCCCACTTTCCCTGCATTCCGTTGGTTAAAGCAGGTCATAGACCTGCCTGGATTCAAAGGAAGGAACTTGCACAAGAGCATGAAAACAGGGAGATATGGCTTATTGGATGTCATCGAAGTATCAGTCTACTACAACATGGGAATTTTGTACACTTTTCCAGAATATATCTGTTATATTTTAGTTTAAAAATATATCTGTCCAAATAGTCAAGTAAAATAAATTCTTATGGAAGTTATGGCAATAATCATTCCCTGGTTTTATTGCTTAACCTTGGCACACTACCATGGTCATGATGCTTGGGAAAGCAAGTTTCACAGTTTTTTTTTTCTTTTCTCAGCTGAGTCTTGAGACCCAGTAGGGCTGATATGGGAGGAAAGTGGGAGATGGCCCAGATGATACGTTCATTTATTTTTCTCACTTAGTACACATCTATGGCTGAATCCCAAAGCCAATAGCAACGATTTTTAATGGTGTTCATGTCCATGCTTTCACCATTTAACCCCTAGAATTGAGAGTTATAACTTAGAGGCTACAAAAATATAGAAAGGACCCTGTTTTGATCAGATGTCCAGGGATGGAACTTAACTTGTTTGGCTCAGCCAATATGTTCTGCTTGAAAAAAAAAACAACAAAAAAACAAAAAAACCAAAGGATTCTTCTCCTGCATGTGTCACATTGGAAGTATTTTTTTAAGAGGTGAACTTGGTCCGATATGATAGTAAGATGAATATAGACTAGGGGAGCTCTCGGGTATGGTTTTAGTAACCCAGCCTGATTCATTTCTCTGACGGCAGGGGAGCTTTTCACCCTAAGCAGTAACAAGGATACTTTGAAATAGCATGGCAGCCAGGAAACAAATCATGTATCTAAATGTATCTGCCCTTATTTCAGGTCAAAGTCTGCAAATTGTCCAAAAGACATATTTCTTGCTTAAGTTATCTGAGCTCTGGTGCCCACCCAGAGCTGTATATCACAGTCCAATAGAGCCCAGAGAGAAGCAGTGGGGGCGGGGGGGGGGGGCGGTCCTCCAAGCGTGTAGAATCCACCCAGAGTGCGGGAATTGCTGTGTTCCCTGCTGTGGCTAGCGTCAGCCTCGCCTCCCATACCCTCAGCTGTCTGGGTGACACACTCCATCTGGTACATCCGCCAAACTACCACTACCAACTCAGAAACCTGACTTCTGAAAACTAGAATTGAATTTTCTCACCCCCTCCCTATATTGTAATAACGAAAGTCTCAAACACACAGAAAAGCTAAAGGAAGTGCCCAGTGAACACCATAGAGACAGCTGGAATCTGCAGTGAATCGCTCTCGATCGTAACAGCCCATTGGTTTTCAGAAGCATTTTGGAGTAGAAAACAGGACCTTTCAACCCTGAAGACTTCAAGGAGCACAAGCTAGAGTTCAATATTTATTTACGGTTTCTTTCTCTTTGTCTCTTTCCCCTCCCCCCCGCTTCCCTTCTATCTTCTCTTCCTTCCTCCTGTCTTTCCTTCTCTCCTTCTCTTTCTCTTTCTGTTTTTGAGACAAAAGTTATGGGCAATGAATCAGACTAGTCTTAAATGTCCTATTGCACGACCTTCGACACATGCGTGCTCCCATGTAACCCGAAGCCCCATCACGATCCAGAACATACTATCACGCCGTAGAGTTTCCTCCCGTGTCCTTCCCGCTAATGCCCTCCAGCCACACTCCATCAGACATAGTCACCACTCTAATTCTTTTCAAACCATAGCCTCGTTTTGCCTGCTCTGGAGTTTCACGTGAATGGAAGCCTCTAGCATGTATTGTGTGAGAACCGGACTTCTTTATCCCATCCTTTTTAAAACTCTTTGGCCTCGGAAGCCTGTTGCCCCTTTTGCTGCCTCACAG
This sequence comes from Martes martes, assembly GCF_963455335.1. Taxonomy (NCBI): domain Eukaryota; kingdom Metazoa; phylum Chordata; class Mammalia; order Carnivora; family Mustelidae; genus Martes; species Martes martes. The sequence goes on from NC_137900.1 coordinate 26,751,697, forward strand.
AAGCAAGATCGGTGGCTCCAGGAGTCAACCCTGATGGGATGACTCCCAGTTTGGGAGCAGGGAGTCCTGTGTCCTGATACCAGTCCCCGACGTCAGAGCCTACAGCAGCCTCTCGTCGACAAGGTGGCTGCAGATGCGCAGGCTGGCACCAGCAGGGGACAAAAGGCACAGCGTGCCCCTCCAGACCCTGTGGATCCCAGCCACGGCTGTGTTTATTAGCGTGTTGGCCTTTCGTCCACCAGCCAGGCTCTCTGTTACTGATTTTATTCTGCTTGTTCCATGACACAAAGGAGGAAATCGTTTGCCTCGGAGCGCGCAGTGTGATCCGCGGGGAGAATGGTGTGTATCTCTGGAGCAGGGTGAGACTGCTCGGCCAAGTAGACAGATGCTGCCCGCTCTGCCCCCAGTGTCGAGAGAGAAGCAGCGTGCCGGCGCTGACATTGACTCGGAGGCTTTTCCAAACCCGCAGAGCGATTTTGACAACAAGGAACAGCTCACCCTACTTTCCGAGACGCGGTACATTCGGTAACAAAGAGAGGGCAACACGGATGAAATGCACTCCGGGAGGCCCCTCCCACTAAGTGTTGCAAGGAGAGATCTCATCAGGCTGTTAAATCCAGGAGACCAGACCGCAGCGAGTATGTTCCCAAGGCTGAGCCGCTCGGTGTTATTCCGATAAATGAAAAATCTAACAGGTGCCCAGAAATTGCATGCACGGCTCAGACCCCACGCCTGGAGGGGTTTTAATAGTCGGCATTGCACACCCACATTAATCTAAGAGAGCTGCTGCCCCAGTGCCTTGAAAGCATTCCAACTGTGAGCTGGTTCTCTTTGTTTTGCATCTCACATGCTTAATTTAATGGGACACAGTTTGTATAACCAGACCAGCAGCAATCACGCTTATCTTCACTAACAGATGATTTTATTTAGCTATGTACGTTAATGGGTCATTGGCTGCTGAGCCAAGGCAAAGTTGAGCAATTTGGGGGGCTTACTGCAGTTCTAGCCAACTCAACTTTCGGTTCTATCTCATTACATGGACTAGTCAGATTCTGCTCGGCAAGTAACAGAACGGATTGCCCCTGCTACCACCCCATCTCCACTTAAAGTCCTATCTGAACTTCAGTGCCTGGCTTAAGGCTGGCCCAGAGCAAGAAGCTTTAAGTTTTACAGTCTGGAAATACGGTGGTAGTGTTAAATTATCATCCAAGCAAAATAGTTCGTCTACAAAAATCTTGCTAGGAAGTCTCATTTACAAATATATAGAAGCACGAGTGATGACGGGCATCAAATGAATAAATGCCGTATGCATCTCAAACCAAGAGATTCTATCAATCTTTTTTAATATTGTCGATGATGGCTTCAAACAGCTATCCAGGATGGGGGACACAATTTGTAAATCCTTTCCTATAATTAGTTAAAGCAAAGCCTAATAAATAGAGGGAAATTGGCCAGGCATCAAAGAAGATAAGGCGTTTGCAACTTGGCTTGGCTGGAATACCATTGCAGGAAAATATATAGATCTATGATTATCCAAGCTTATCCAAGCAATAATGAGAAAAAATATAATCCTCAGCTAACAGGGCAAGTGGGGACAATACCTTCACAGTTTACTAAACTCAGGACAAAGAGAAGGAAGTAAGGGGTGGAAGACAACAGAATATTGACAATAAGACAAACGATAAGGACAGGAGGCTCACTGGACTTTGTATTCTTTTTTTTTTTTTAATGTCTTTTAAATCTTAAAGACCTATTTTGCAACTTTCCAGTCCCAACTTTTAAGCAATTATTTTGATGCCAGGATTTCTACTTTCCCTGAACCTGGGGATGCTGCCTGGATACAATTTTAGAGGTGAATAGGTTTGGAAGTTCCTGGCACTTTTGACCCATTCCCTGTCTTGTTCACAGCAGCTATCTTTGATGAAAGGCTTTTTAAATTGCTTTTCCCTGGAAGTGATTCTCCCCAAGCAGATCTCCCCTTCTGCGTTTCATCCTGTTCTGGCAGCCAGATAGTGGAATCCTAAGAGGGGGATGGGGAATTTTCCCCAGGTGTCTCTGGAGCCCATGGCCAGGCACCCAGAACAACAATGAAGAAAGCAGAGGTTTTGGGGGTGCCTGTGCGGTTCAGTTGATTAAGCATCTGACTTTGGCTTGGGTCATAATCTCCAGGTCCTGGGATCAAGCTGAACATTGGGCTCTGTGCTCAGCAGGAAGTCTGCTTGTCTGGCTCCCTCTGCCTCTCCCCCATCATGCTCTCTTACTCTCTCCAATAAATAAATAAAAATCTTAAAAAAAAAAAAAAGAAAGCAGAGGTTTTTCAGAAAGGCAGAGTCTGTATGCGGGGTTGCCTTGGCTTCTAGGTAAGGTTTAAGGGCTTTTAAACTGATGCTTATTGTCTCTTTAAATGTTAAAGAAGGAAGCCCCTTCGAACCCCTGATGGCATTCAATTACGGTCATGATTATAAAATGTCTCAGATCTTTGGGGAGTGTGAGCAAATCAATAGAGTGTTGCAGGGAAGGGAACATAAAGCTCTTAAGGCTTGCCTTTGCTGGGTTTTGCTCCCTTCTCCTACTCCCCCCCCCCCCCTCCCCCCGCAGGAGGAGAAACTTGAGTACAAAGGACTTGCTGCCTGGGTGCAGGGCGTGTGGGGACCGACCGCTCAACAGCAACGGACAAACAGTGCCTTGTGATCTTTAACTCATTCGCTGAGATTCTTAAAGGGTGTGATAGGGCACTGCTCTGTTCCCTTGCGAGAGACCATGTCAATTTCTACAGAGCGTTTTCCTAGGACTCGAAGGCTGCGCCATTTGAGTAAGCCTCTCTCTGTTCCTGTCACTGTCTCTGTCTCTCTCTTTCTCTCTTGGTTGTTATTGTTCTGTTAAGACAGGTTCTCTGGGAACCAAATCAAAGATGGTTGATTTGTTTTTAATTTTTTTCCTGAACAATGCAACTTTGGTTATGCGTGCCGCTACACTTCTGGAAGAAATCGTATAGCTAATTTCGATTTAGTGGCTGACTGGTCATTCAGGTGAAAGTGCATGGGCGCATTTGTTCAGCAACTATTTGTTGGGTGCTCTTTGGTGCCAAGCCCCGTGTAAGAATGCACAAGCTCCACAGGGGGAGGGATAATGGTTTCCTCTACCCACTGTCATACCCGTGCCCAGCCACTGCCTGTCCTAGACGAGGTGCAGTAACATGTTGGATGGACGGAGCATGCGTGATAGGAATTTGAAAGCGCAGATTTTTGTCCCTCAGACTAACACCGTTCTCATGTCTTGTGAAATCCCTCAAAGTGGGAAGGAAAGAAGAGATTTCATATTAGTTCTCTATGGTGTGTCCCTAAAGCGTTGTGTCCTGTGGTATTCGGGTCTCTGCAGCCCTTTTACACATCTCTGAAAGAAAACTGCCAGAGGATCTGTGCATTTAAAGACTCTGCTTGTGGGGAGGCTGGGTGGCTCCGTCACTTGAGCATCTGCCTCTTGATCTCCGCTCAGGTCATGAGATCAAGCCCCATGTCACGCTCTGAGCTTTCAGAGTCCCCTTGAGATTCTCTCTCTTCTTCTCCCTCTGCCCCTTCCCCTACTCATTCACTGTCTCTCTAAATAAATAAATACAATCTTTAAAAAAAAAAGGGGGGTTCTGCTTATGTTAAAGGAAAAGACATTTCAACAAAATGCCTTTTTCCCCTGTTCCTTTTGACTCTACTTACACATAAAGTATCTCCTATCATTCCTTATTTATTTATTTATTTATTTATAGAGAGGGAAAGAGTGGAAGAAGGGTGGAGGGAGAGGGAGAGAGAGAACCTTAAGCAGGCTCCACTCCCAGTGTGGAGCCAGACTCGGGGCTCGATCTCACAACCCGGAGTGGCTCCTGGTAAGAAGGATGGCGAGGATGGCCACTAGGACAGGTGAGAATAAATGGGTCAGTGGAGAGTCAAGGTAGCACTTGGGAATTCCACAACAGTAGCTGGGAATTAGAAACAGGAGGAGCGGGCATCACAGAGTAGGGGGACACCTTCCTTTTGTAGAATGGTTCATCGGTCTGTTCCTGGAGTCACTGTCGCAGCTCCAAGAAAGCGATGAGGTTATTGTTAATGTCATTGTGCCCCTTTGACACAGGAGGCAGCCAAGGCCTGGGGTTGAGGGGGCGGGTGTTGTGACTTCTTGTGGCTAGACAGCTCACCAGTAGAAGAGGTCCCCTTCTAAGCCCAGGTTCTTCACCTCCAGGCCCTGCTTCCCCCAGCACCCTGTGCTGTGGGCATTGCTGTGACGTCATTTATGCTGTGGTTGTGACTTCTGCTCCAGGGCCTGTGACACCCGTCACCATGGTCACTTGCCTGCTCTGGAACAGGAGTCCCCTGGGTGCTGGCCCCTCGAGTCCTGTCCCTGGTCAAAGACAGCGTGAGGCTGAGGACAATACCCGACCCGTGTGGGACTGGGACCGTAGGACCCAGAAGGACACAGGAACAAGTGCTCGCTCCCTCCGTGCCCTCACAAACCACTTCTTCGGGGCTCTTCTGTTTGATGGCTCACCTGTTGGCCACTCACGTTGGGCAGGGTGGTGAATTCTACCTCGTGCCACATGGGGGTCAGCGGATAGCAGAAATGTTGGCTGAAAATTCCTGTGCTGGAAAGACCCAGGGATGTTTGCATCTCTGTAGCCAGAGGAACCATAGCCTAGCCCTGGGGTGGATGGACCCACTGTCCTGGGCTCAGTGCTCCCTCTGTCATGCAAGGAGACCAAGAGGCAATAAGAGCTGATCAGAGAAGACAAAGTCAAAAGGTCCTTTCTGCTACTGCTTGTTCTTTTTCTAATAGCCACAGTTGGCTTTGAACACCAGCTTGGTAAGACGGAGCCACCTCTGCCACCCCAGTAGGAAGTGACCCCAGCTGATGGGATTCACCGAAGCCCCCAGAATGTCTGGTGTCCGGGCTTGAGGATGTGGGCTTCGGTCTCAGAGAGAGCATCTGGGGTGCCGTCCCCTTCCCTGAAGACTGCCTCCACGGCCCCAGCTATCTGCGGTGGCCCAGGCAACACCATGATACATGAAAGTGCGTTTGCCTGTGGCCGGATACAAGGCACTTGGGGGAAGTAGATATTTCCGTTTGGACAGACGGTCCTTGTTCTTACTATGTACACACTCAGACCTGAAGAAGTATATAGAGGCTTAAAAGTTATTGAGGAAGGGGTATTTATCGTGCTCTCGGTGTATCCGTGTCCTCAGTGACATCAAAGAGCCTCTTTGGCTCATCTGACAGGACAGGGGACAGTCTGGATAAAATAAAAATGCAAAGGCCCCGTTTTATGGACTTGTTTGGAACTACTTTGCCCGAGTCTTCAATGAAGTTTTCAACACCTGAAAACATCTCTCAATTTGGGTTCAAGAAGGTTTTCTCCTGCACGAGTCAGGAAGCAGAACATGGATCTAAAGATGACTGAGGGGATCCTGGGTGGCTCAGTGGGTTGAGCTGCTGTCTTCGGCTCAAGTCATGATCTCAGGGTCCTGGGATGGAGCCCTGCATCGGGCTCTCTGCTCAGCGGGGAGCCTGCTTCCCCCTCTCTCTCTTCCTGTCTCTCTGCCTACTTGTGATCTCTCTCTGTCAAATAAATAAATAAAATCTTAAAAAAAAAATAAAGATGACTGAGTAGGTCATAGGCCATAGGGAGCTGGCGGTGCTGACGGACGGCCCCCCATAGACACTTGCTTCACAGTTCAACCTAGAAGTAAAATTACTAGGCGCAATGTTGCAAATGGAATGGTATTTTCTAAAGGACAATGCACAATTATGTTGCATATTTAAGGTTTTTTTTTCCAGCCCGTAGCTCACAGATATAGCTCCCAAAATGAAGAGATAAATATAAATTACCGTAAGCACTGTTAAAATTTTAAAAACTTAAACACTGCTCCAAGCCCTATAAAATAAGCATAAATGCACCATAATTACTGATTATATAACAAGCCCCAAATTATTACGAAGAGCATATTTATTTTTGTCTGTGTCTTTATTTATAACCCTGCTTTTTCTAAATATGCCGGATGTGTCTAACGCGGAGTCAGGGTGGGGGGAGGGAGCTGGAGAAGGTGGCTCACTTCTGGGTCTTGGGTCCCCTTCATTCCACCAGCTTCTAGCTCAGCCCACGTCTACACCATAACCCCCACTGTTCCAAATGCCCAGAAACTCACCTTTCCTTTCCAAGTATGGGTGCACATTACTTTAGTAACATTGCTTACTGGTAGTTGAATCTAAAGACTACCATTAATACTCTGGGTGGTTTTGACTTCAAGGGTCTTTGTCTTTTACCCATGAGGAACTTTAACAATTCTTGTGTGTTCTTCTTTGAATGGTTCGGAGGATCCATAAGCATGCTTTAGGGACTTGGGATTTAGGGGAAATCTGTGACTCTGTCTCCTATTTTGCAGCAGGCCAAGAGAAAAAGAAGTGAAGTGAAAAGCTTTAGGTCTGGGAGTGGGATTTGGGATGCTGTTTTGCTTTCTATTTTGGGAACTTGTAAGAGAAATCTGAATTTTTGTAACAGTCAGAATACGCTGGTTTTTACAAAAAAAATTTTTTTTAAATTTCAGATTATCATGAGGAGGAGGAAAGTAGACAAATGAATCCACAGGGCTGGTAGTGGCTAGATAGAGATGACACAAGGCCACTGGACTTAAAAAACATCTGCTAACACTGCCCCCCCCCAACTTATGGGTGCTTGATCTAGGAACCCTGATTCCTCTCCACTGTGTCTCTGTGATGGTGGAGACAGCATGGGCTCTGCTGTCAGAGAGCCCTGGGTTCAAAATTTGACCCTGCTGCTGTTAACTTTATGATGTCAGCCAAGTTACTCAAATGGAGCCTTAATTATTTCATCTGTAAAGTGGGTACAGTAAAGCCTGCTGTAGCTTCGGTGAGGTCTAGTGCCACAGCAAAGGTCAGGTGACTAGTTCAGTTTCCCACGTGTACAAAAAAATGATCTCCATGATTCTTCATCCCTTTCTGCACCCCGTCCCACCTCATGACAGTCACCATGTAAGCAAGAGATAAGGGAAGTTTGAGTCTATGTGGCTGCCCAGCTGAAAATCTGTACACATGGCTCTTTGAATTAAAATGAAATAAAATTAAATTTCAGTTCCTTATTTCAAATAGTTATGGAAGAGGACAGCATGGATAGAATATTTCTATCATCGCAGAAAGATCTGTTGGCCTTTTGGACTTTCTTGAAGAGGTGTGACATGGTTCTGGCCCACAAATTGACCAGAAGTCCTGGGTAGAACTTCCCTGGGAGGCAGCCGGGGCTGCAGGGTGATGGCTGTGGCTACAGGTGCCTCTGAGGGTGGCAGCCATGGGATGGAGCAGGGTAGTACTTCAGAGCTGCTCATTTGAGGATGCTCTATAGCTAATCGTATCCTCACAATTTCCTCCTGTCCATTCCCATTTAATAATCATCCCAGAACTAAGATATTTACTAGCTCGATCTTAATTTGGGCAGTCTTTGATTTCAATGAATAAGTTTTTGAAAGATTTTATGTATTTATGTGTTTGTTTATGTATGTATGTATGTATGTATTTAAGATAGAGAGAGCACGCATGCGTATGCATGAAGAGGGGAGCCAGAGAGGAAGGGAGAGGGAGAGAATTCCAAGCAAACTCCCACTGAGCACGGGGTGGCTATGGACTCGACCTCACAACCCTGAGATCATGACCTGAGCTGAAATCAAGAGTTGGACACTTAACCCACGGAGCCACCCAGGAGCCCCAGATCGTTTTTGTTGTTGTTGTTTTTTTAAGATTTTATTTATTTATCTGACAGACAGAGATCACAAGAAGGCAGAGAGGCAGGCAGAGAGAGAGGGGGAAGCAGGCTCCCTGCTGAGCAGAAAGCCCGATGCGGGGCTCAATCCCAGGACCCTGAGATCATGACCTGAGCTGAAGACAGAGGCTTAACCCACTGAGCCACCCAGGCACCCCTCGTTTTTTATTTTGGTGTGAAAAGAGACGAGGTAGAAGAAGGAGTGTATCCTTAGCAGGCTGGAGAGTGTCCCTTTCTTTCTCTTGACCGCCATTTTTCTTTCTTTTCTCTTTCCCTTCCTTCCTTCCTTCCTTCCTTCCTTCCTTCCTTCCTTCCTTCCTTCTTTCCCTCCTCCCTCCTTCCCTCCCTCCCTCCCATCCTTCCGGGTGTATTAAAGACATTTACCTGGCCTGGGGGCAGTGGTCTTTGTACTGGGTCAGGGGGCTGCTTAATCTGTGAGCCCGGAGAGCTCCCCCGCTGGAGTATCACTCAGCAGATGCTTCAACTATTACCTAACAGCTGCTTCGGGCTGCTCCAAATTAGTGAACCTAAATGAACAGCACCTGCGATGCCAAAGAGAAGAAGTGAGAAAAAAATCTGACAGGTGCCAAGACCCACTAAACTATGGAAATGCCCTTACCTCCAAACACCTTCATTTCTGGCCTCCCTTTCTTAATCAGAAGTTATTAGAGATGGATTTTTTTCCTCTACCCTGTATGCCGGGTGCATGGTGTTCCGCGTTGAGAATTCATGAATTCTAATCCTCATCATTGAATTGGCTTCTTGCCTAACCTTGGGCAGAGGACACGCGGTGTCTTTAATGCATTCCTCCAGGAATCACATAGAATGCTCTAAAAGGTTTAATTATTAATGGAATTTGCAAAGAACTTGCCTCGCTGTATAACTCCAGCCAACCTTAATTTTTAATCTTTATAAATACCTTTGAATTTTAATAAGCTAAGTTCTCTGCAAGGCAACCATTCATTCTTCAAGCATGGCCTCTAATTTATGGTTTCTCACACGCTTTGCTTTGACCTCCTCTTCCTACCTTCACTGTGGATGTTTTCTTACCATCATCCACCACCGTAATATTCTTGTCTTCTTATAACAACTGTCGTTTAAGAAAATGTAGTTAAGAGAGCAGAAGTTAATTGCTTAGAAGACATCTGAGTGTTTTGTGAATTTTTCTATTCAAATTCTGTTTCTCCTCTGATATCAGAGAGAGAACTTTAATGATATTATTTCAAGTAACAAGGTATACTGTATGAAGGGAGAGATGCTATTTCCCTCACATTACATATGCTTCTTTTATTTTTATTTTTTTTATTTCTTTTCAGTGTAACAGTATTCATTGTTTTTGCACCACACCCAGTGCTCCATGCAATACATGCCCTCCTTAATACCCACCACCTGGCTCCCCCAACCTCCCACGCCCCGCCCCTTCAAAACCCTCAGGTTGTTTTTCAGAGTCCATAGTCTCTCATGGTTCACCTCCCCTTCCAATTTCCCTCAACTTCCTTCTCCTCTCCATCTCCCCATGTCCTCCATGTGATTTGTTATGTTCCACAAATAAGTGAAACCATCTGATAATTGACTCTCTCTGCTTGACTTATTTCACTCAGCATAATCTCTTCCAGTACCGTCCATGTTGCTACAAAAGTTGGGTGTTCATCCTTTCTGATGGAGGCATAATACTCCATAGTGTATATGGACCACATCTTCCTTATCCATTCATCCGCTGAAGGGCATCTTGGTTCTTTCCACAGTTTGGCGACTGTGTCCTGACTACAAAGCTGTTTTTTAAAAAATTTAGAAGCATTACTCTTATAGGAACAATTTTATAGATGGTGGTTATCATATGAGGTTAGCACATAAGTCTATTTTACTCAAAGCCAAATCTCTAGTTTGCAGTGAAAAAAAGGTGAAAGAAATGAATGCAACCAAAACATCTGCATTTTCATCCAGAAATCTCTGGCTTTTCTTCTTTATACCAGTATTTTCCAATGCTTACACTGTTCATCAATCTTGAGGAGCATTAACTATTTGTTTTTTACTTTAATAAGTAGAAGAAAAGATAGGAAGACCGTGAGATGAAACTCATGTGATGGTAAGCATTACATGAGAGTGGAAGGCACACATAGAGAAAAGGCACACATACGTGAGCAGGGCTTTGCTGGTACAGAGCTGTCTTTATTCTGGAAGCTATGAGACAATGGGAAAGGAAGAAAGAGAGTACGTCAGAGGGGAAGGAAGAAGGTGGCAAAGGTGTTGAGGGAAGGGGAGTTTCCTTCAGTGAAACACCAGGTGACACTATTATCCCCTATCTACCAAGGGAGGGTTTTAGAGAGTGTGTGTGTGTGTGTGTGTGACAGAGAGCATGTGAAACGAGGAATGTACAAGGAAATGATGTGGGCACAGGATCAGGGCTTATTTTTTTAAAAAAATTTTTAAAGATTTTATTTATTTATTTGACAGAGAAAGAGATCACAAGTAGGCAGAAAGGCAGGCAGAGAGAGAGGGGGAAGCAGGTCCCCTGCTGAGCAGAGAGCCCAATGCAGGGCTCGATCCCAGGACCCTGAGATCATGACCTGAGCCGAAGGCAGAGGCTTAGCCCACTGAGCCACCCAGGTGCCCCAGGATCAGGGCTTTGAAAGTGTGGACAACATTCATCAATGGATAACTGGATAAACAAAAATGTGACACATGCATATAATGTACTGTTAGCCTTAAACAGGAAGGAGGTTCTGACATATGTTACAACATATACTAACATTGAGGACATTTTGCTAAGAGACGTAAGCCAGCCACAAAAGGACAAAATACTCTACGATTCCACTTTAGGAGGTCAAATTCATAGAGACATGAGGTAGAATGAGGGTTGCCAGGGCCTAGAGGAAGAGAAGCAGGCGGAGCTGCTTAATGGGTATAGAGTTTCAGTTGTTCAAGATGAAAAGAGTTCTGGAGATGGATGGTGTGATGATCATGTAACAGTGTGCATGTACTTCGTGCCACGGAACTGTGTACTTCTAAGGAGTGAAGATGCTAAATTTCATGTGTATTCTATCACAGTTTCAAAAAAAAGATGTAGTGGACATAATTAAAGAATGATGTAATTCTCTGCTTCTCCTGAATGACAGAAGGTAGGATATAAGGGGGGACAAGAGGAACATGTCTTGTAAGCTAGTGCTTTTTAAACTGCATGTGTCAGCTCATTCGGGGGTCATCGAAGTCAGTTTTTGAGAAATCAAAATAAAGTTGAATTAAGTTGTGTTTTAGAAAAGTGCATCACCCTATTGAGAGTGAACACGCTGCACAAAATTTTAGGGGAACGCTGGTTGTAACCTAGGTTGTAAAACCAGGTTGCAATATAAAACATATTTCTTCATTTGGCTTGCAATCAAAATCAGGGAATGATGTTGTTTGTGGGGTGCCTTAGGATGGCTAATCAGAAGTCTCCCGTAGGTGGAGTCTACATGGGAGACTACCAAGTGAATACAGAAGATAGGTGGAAGGGTCTTGGCAAGCTGATGGCAGTGAAGGGAGTGAAGGAAGACAGACATGGGGAAGATGATAGAGGCAGGATGGGTGAGATTTGGCCATTGATTATGAGGAGACAGCGTGTGAGGGAAGAGTGAGAGATGAGATATAAGGACACTGTGGAAGATAATGTGGAGATGAGAATCAGAAATGACACCCCACAGAAACTGGCCTGAAAGAAGCTGGAAATGGAGAACAAACTCAGAAGAGCCATGGGGCTAGACTTGTTGATGGAGAAAGATATGTATGGAGGAAAGTTTTGAGACCTGAAAGAAGTGTGTAGTTGGAGTTGGAGAGAAAGTGTTAAGAGGAAGAAAAAGAGGATGCTAACTCCAGAACTCCTGGCTTGGGAATATCTAGAATTCATGAGGACAAAGAAGAGGAAAAAGATGAGGAAGTGAGAGAAGCAGGATCATGGTAATAACAAGACAGGAGAGGACGAAGAAGATGGAGGCTGAGAGGAAGACAGATGATGGAATTGTGAGGTGGAGACAATCAGTAATGGAGGGCGGGCTCAGCAGACCGCCACTGGTAGGCAGACCTCCAGGAGAAGAGGATACAAGGCTCTGTGGTCTGGTCGAGGGATCCTCAGGCGCTGAGTGTGGCAGGGACAAAAGGGAGAGTGGCTGAGATTTGATTTGGCAATTGTAGTTGGCTGCCTCTTCCCACCTTTGCCCAACCCCCACTTCAGGGACGCTTGCCAGACATAGTATATTTTCCCTCAAACAGATCCATCCTCTGTCCCTCTCTCAGAGCCCTCAGGTTAGTGGATGGTAATGAGCTCTGTCTAGTCACCTAACAACCAGTTCCACAAAGAGAGAAGGTAATAAGTGAGAGAAGTTTTCAGTCAGAGGTGTCTTCCAGTGCCCTTGCAATCGCATGTGGGCAGCTGTCTGCCCTGCCTGTAGACAGACTGCTTTGCTTTCAATGTTTCTGTTATTCCTTTGTAAATTGTGCTTATCAGTATACAACCCCCATGCCCCAACCTGGGATTATTCTTTGCTTTTCCTTTTGCAAACGTAATTTTTAGAAGGCTCGTTTTCTTTGACAACAACAACAAAAAAAAAAAAAAAAGGAAAAAGAAAGAAAAGAAAAACTTGACCAATTATGAGGTTCAAAAATGTTCAGTATGCTGTTGGGAAAATTTAGATCATTTCTATAAAGTACAGTGGAGGGTAGGATGTTTCTGGAAGTTCTGAACTAAGTATGGAATCAGTACTCCCTGAACTGAAATACGTGTATCTCCTTCAAACCACAAAGAAATGTATTTAGCATCACCTACCATTAGTAATAAATGATGCCCAATGTGAACTTGACACCTACGACTCTGGTTGGGGCGGGCAGGACTCTTTCCCATGAAGGTTTCAACTAAATTGGTGTATATGAAAGGGGGAAAGAAAGGGTGTTAAACCCAGTTAGAAGGTCTTCACCTGTGAAGAAGGGGTTTCATTGGATAAATCATACAGTCATTTCTATAGCAACAGAACATTTTTAGAAAATGAGCTGAGAAACATGTTGAATTTTGAATCCCACTTAGATTTTGGTAAAAGTCTGGGTTTTTCTGGTCCCCATTATTATCAACAGGAACAGTAAAGAAACAGAAACACACTGAGTTAGTTAAACTTGTCTTTTAACACGTGGAACAAAAATTGGCACACATATTTTTGTATCTGTCTGGCAAAAATCCAAGAGCTTTGTCTACTTCTGCTCAGGCTGGTGGATAAAATTTACACCATCAACAAGTAGCAGGGAATGAAAATAATCCATTTCTGTGGATAAAGTAATGGATTTTGCCTGGTTATCTTTGGAGATATTCCTTTTTTTGTTGTTCTTTTACAGAATAGTGCCTGCTTTGCTCTTCCTACTTTTCCCAAGAACATAGATTTGATGTAAATATAAGTGGTTATGGACCCCATCATCTCATCCTATGTTGTATTTTGCTTTGTTCTATTTTTGAATACATTCAAAATCTTGTCCAAGTTTATAGTTTCTGAAACCCCAATGTCTTGTATGAAGGCCATTTAGCTATTTCTTGCCTTCTCTGTTGGTTGTGGTGCCAGACCAAGAGACGGCCCGTGGAGATGTTCTCTGTAAACCTTTACTGCTAAAGGAATGCTCAGCTGTGTTTATCATTAACCAGGGAGCACTCTTCCTTTAAGAGGTCAAAATTCAGGAAGCTGAAGTTATTCTGATACTGGATACCAGACAAGAGATACAGCCTCCCTCTGGCTGGACCCTTCAAACAAAGAAATCTGTTTCATTTGTAAAGTGAAGGGAGCCCTGTTTACCTCTGTGTTTGTTTGACTGCCTTTGGCAGGTCCTTACATACATCTGATGAATAGATGACTCCACGAACAAGAAAACTGAGGTCAAGCATTTTGGAAGCATTCCATGTCAGATCAGAAGGGACTCGTCTAGTCATTATAACAGGTGCAGTGAAAGGCCTTTATACCTTTCTAGACTTGAAAACTTTTCTACAGTGAGTATTGATTACTTTTGGAACCAGATACAACTAAAGAAAGAAAAAAACAGAACATTCGTAAAAATAAATAAATAAATAAATAAAAAGGGATCTAATTGCTTTTTTAAGGATGGCACTAATTTACTTCCTGACACGTTTCTTCAATGTTTTTCTCATTTGCAGCAAGTGATAAGTTTTAACAGTGCACAATACACCTACTTGCATACTCAGTGAATTACTGATAAAAATATGAAGTCAATGAACATTTATTGAGCACTTATTACATAGCAGGGTGCTTGCTAGGCACTGTGGGGGGTTGATGGATAAATAATACATGAGTCAGGCCTTCAAGCAGCTCACTGATGATGCAGGTGGGACCAAAGCCGTAATTAATAATGAATGGTAGCTTTCAGCAGCAAACTGTTCTTTACAAGCAAGGAACATGCTTTGTCTGTATTAAAAACATATCTGACGGCACGAGGCGCATCTCTGATGTGTTTTTTAATTAAACTTTTTACTCTGAGATCAGTGTAGATTCACATGTAAGAAATAATACAGAGCGGGCTTAGTGGGTTGGGTTCTGCCTTCCGCTCGGGTCATGATCTCAGGGTCCTGGGATCGAGCCCCGCATTGGGCTCTCTGTTCAGCAGGGAGCCTGCTTCCCTCTCTCTCTCTGCCTGCCTCTCTGCCTACTTGTGATCTCTCTATGTCAAATAAATAAATAAAATCTTAAAAAAAGAAATAATATAGAGCAATCTCATGTACCCTTTACACAGTTTTCCCCAATGGTAACAGCTTGTAAAATTATAGTACAGTATCACAACTAGGATATTGACATTGATACAGTCAAGATACAGAGCATTTCCATCACCACATGGATCCCTCATGCTGTCCTTTTATAGCTACACCCAATTCCCTCCCAGACTCTTCTCTTTCAGCCCTAACCCCTTGGCAACCACTAATCTGTTCTCTATTTCTGTAAACTTGTCAGTTCAAGAATGTTATATATAGAGAGTCATACAAGATAGAATCTTCTGGATTTTTCTTTTCACTCCAGAAACTCATTCAGGTTGTTGTGTGTATCAATTTGTTTCCGAGTGGTGTCCCAGGGTACAGATGTACCAGAGTTTGCTTACCAGTCTCTTGTCTGAGGGCATCAAGGCTGTTACTGGTTTTAGGGTATTATGGATAAAGCCGCTATGAACATTTATGTACATTGTGTGAACATAAGTTTCCATTCCTTTAGAATAAATGCCCAGGAGTGCGATTGCTGAATGAAATGGTAGTTGCATATTTAGTTTTTTAAAGGAAACTGCCAAAATATTTTCCAGAATGGCTGTACCATTTTATATCTCTTTCAGCAACAGATGAGTGATTCAATTTCTCCACACACTGGCCAGCCTTTAGTGTTGTCACTATTTTGTTTCAGCCATTGCAAGAGGTGTGTAGTGATATCTCATTGGGGTTTCACTTTCTGTCCTTTAATGACTAATTATTTTGAATACCTTTCCATGTGCTTAGTTACCATGCCAACTGTATGCATCTCCATGAAATGTCTCTTCATACATTTTGTCCATCTTCGAATTGAATTGTGAGTTGTTTTTTGAGGTTGAGTTTTGAGCATTCTTTATGTATTCTAGATACTAGTTCTTTATCAGATACATTGTTTGCAAATTTTTAGACCTTTTCATCCTCTTATAATAGGATCTTAGCAAAAATTTTTTATTTTGATGAAGTCCAGTTTATTAATTCTTCCCTTTGTGGATCATGCTTTTGGTGTCAAATCTAGGAAATCATTGCCTTGCCCTAAATCCTGAAGATTGTCTTCTTTCTAGTGTTTTTTTTTTTTTCTAAGTCCTTAGGTTTTATGTTTTACATTTAAGTCCATAATTCACTTTTTTTTAAAAGATTTTATTTGTTTATTTGACAGACAGAGATCACAAGTAGGCAGAGAGGCAGGCAGAGAGACAGAGGGGGAAGCAGGCTTCCTGCTGAGCAGAGAGCCCGATGTGGGGCTCGATCCCAGGACCCTGGGATCATGACCTGAGCCGAAGGCAGAGGCCTTAACCCACTGAGCCATCCAGGTGCCCCCATAATTCACTTTTTAACTGGTATTTGTATGAGGTGAGAGACTTAGGTCATGGTTCAGGGTTTTTTGTTTTTTGTTTTTGTTTTTGTTTTGTTTTGTTTTGTTTTTTGCCCATGGATGTCTGATTGCTCAAGCCCCATTTGCTGAAAGGCTACTAGTTTCCTAGAAGTTATCACAAACGTGGTAGTTTAAAACAAGAGAAATATATTTTCTCATGTTCCTGGAATTCAGAAGCCTGAAATCATGTTGATGAGACTGTGCTCCCTGTAATGGCTCTAGCAGAACATCTTTCCTTGCTTCTTCCAGCTTCTAGTGGCTGCTGGAAATGCTTGTGTTCCTTGATTTATAAACCCATCACTTCCCAATCTCTGGCTCCATCTTCACATGCTATTTTCCCTGAGTGTCTCTCTGTGACTTCCCTGTTTCTGCCTTGTATATGGACACTCATCACATTGGATTTAAGGCATACCTGAATCCATGATGACCTTATCTTGAAATCTTTACCTTAATTATATCTACGAAAGCTCTTATTCTAAATAGGTTCACACTCTGAGGGTGCAAGACGTCTTTTTGATGTCACAATTCAGCCCAGTACAGTTGTCTTCCCTTCTGCTGAATTGCATTTTCATGTTTGTTAAAGATCTGCTGGGCATAGCTGTGTGGGTCTATATCTGGGTACGCTATTCTAACCCATTAATTTACATATCTATCCCTCCACCAGTAATACATAGCCATTATGATTGTAAGTTTTGAATTCAGATATACTGATTCTTCACAGTCTACTTCCTTTTCAAAACTATTTTTAGTTATCCCATATATTGCATTTCCATATATATTTTAGAACAATGTTGCAATATCTACAAAAAAATTCACTGGGATTTTGGTAGGAATTGTGTTAATTTGGGGAGAATGGAAATCTTTACTCTGTTGAGTTTTCTAATCCATGAACATGGTATGTTTCTCTATTTATTTGTATCTTCTTTGAGTTCTTTCATCAAGATTGTTTTAGTATATAAGCTGGGTACATGTTATATTAGATTTATACCCAAGTATTTCGTTTTGGAAGAGTAATTTAAAATGGTATTGCAATTAAAATTTTGGTGTCCACAGTTCATTGCTAGGCTGAAAAATACAATTTATTTCATGTTACTTGCATTCTTACAACCTTGCTGAACTCATTTATTCTAAGAGATTTTTTTTTAAATTTTGTAGATTTAAAAAAAATTTTTTTCTATATAGACTGTCATGGCCTCATCAAACAGAGATAGTTTATTTTTTCCTTTCCCATCCTGTTCTTGTTATATTCTTTTACTCGCCTTATTGTACTGGCTAACACTTCCACTAAGGTGTCGAGTAAAAATGGTGGGAGCCTTACCTTATTCTTGATCTTGATGAGAATGCATTCAGTGTTTTTACCATTGAGCACAATGGTAGATTTACATTAAATATAATGTAGTTTTTTATATAGGTGCTTTATATCAAGTTGAGGAATCTTAAGGATGGACCATAAATAAAGGGCACCCATTAGAAGAAGGAGCCTAGGAAGATTTGGCTAGGTTTCATGGTGGGTTCTTAGCTCAGTAGAGATCCAAGATGTTGTTTAGGAAACTGAAGGAGACACTTGTTGACAAACGGGGCTAGTCAGGGGGACCAAAATAACAGTGCTGATTCCTGCTACAACATGGTGAACCCTAAAAGCATTATGTCCAGAGAAAGGATGCCAGACACAAAAGGACACATATTGTATAATTCCATTTATCTGAATTATCTAGATGAGGCAAACACGTCAGGACAGAAAACAGATGAGTGGTTGCCATGGGCTGAGGGGAGGGGAGAAATGAGGAGTGACTGCCTCATAGGTACAGGGTTTCCATTTGGGGTGAGAGTTGTGCAAAATTACGAATGTACTTCATGCCATTGAACTGTACACTTTAAAAATGATACATTTGATGTGTATCTTAACATAATTTAAATAAATTCTGAAAAGGAAAAAGAAATTAAAAAAGTTCAAAAAAACAACAAACTCGGCAGTATTTTTCATCCCTGTGCCCAGCAGAGATTACTAATTGATCATGGCACTCTTTCACTAAGCCCCCAATTCTCTCAGCACAATGCAGGTACTTCTAAACAATAGGAGAAGGCATAGATGAAAAAAATCTGTTTTCCATCTCAGGCAAGGAGCCCATTCTGGCTGCACAGGATGTTCAATCTAGAGTAGCACAATGGATCCCAGATCCCTCCAAAGCAAGCCTGGGGCTGCTCACTTCTCACTTCTCTCAGTCAGAGTTGGTTCAGGACTGAGCTGTTGACGCCAACCTCGGTTACAACAGCTCAAGGGCCAAGAGGCAGAGAAAAAAACCATCTTACTTTTCGTATTAAGATCCAACACATAGCAACTCTATATTGTTAATTCCTAACGATTTCAAAGCAGCCTACTTGCAAGTTGAGTTTCAAGGGAGAGATGGGAGTGATTTACGGTGACAGCTATTAAGATTTTAGAGAACATAATACATGTGTTCTTGCTCCTACCATAAAATTAATTGTTGCTAATTAGTCCAGGCTGCCAGTTCACTTGTGTGTGAGAGTCTGTCACACTCCCTTCTCCTGGTCCTGTTAATTAGTCTTCTGAGTCTCATTCTATCCCTGGGTCCTGTAGCTTACCCCTCCCTGTATATTTCTTATTTAAACAACAAAGCCTACTTTTTGCTTTGGTTTAGGATAAAGGTTTGACCTTGGGGGCAGAGAAATCCTTACGGGTAGTCTGATGATGTCAGGTGAGACAAATAATTTTTTGCATACCATCAGGCGTGATTCCAGTGCCTTTGACCCTCAATGAACATCTGTCTCTCGAAAGTTCTTTTTTACCAAGGACTGAATTTCTGTGAAATAATACAATTAAACTTAGGATACTTGGGTCAGGCCATCCCTTTCTGGGCAGCTGGAGTCTGGGGCGGAGGTCGTTGTGCTGGAATGCTAGCCCATACTTGTGGGCAGCAAGGAGGACCCGGGCAGGGGCAGCTCTCGGCCACAGTGACAGCTGTCCAGTCGGGCGCACTGGAAAGCTCAGCTCCCAGAGAGATGCTTCGAGGTGTCGTGGGTACCCTCACGGCGACTGAGGCTGTCCGCAGCCTTGCTGCCCTCAGAGCAGCTCTGGCATATTTGCCGAGGGAGTGCTGGTTGTGTAATTGCTATTGACATTTCCACGGCAAAAGAAGGTCAATTCTGTTGGATTTTTCTCTGAGAGCAGGGTGCCTGCTTTGTCCAACCACCGTGCATCTCCAGGCAGCGTGACTCTAAGGGTGACAGCCTCATGAAGTTATTATCACATGTAGCAACAATAAAAAGAAAAGGTTTTTCCTAAATACAGTTCTGCACCCAATGAAGCTTGTTCACTCCTCTGCTCAATGAGCCAACAAAACAGTCAGGCGCAGGAGAGAGAAGAATCCCGGTTACACTGACTGCATCCTGCTTGCCTCTGCCTACCTCCTGTGAGGCGGCTTATTTCACACATCCCCATGACAGAGTAATGTGACTTCATTGACTGGCAAGCAGCTGTTGGTACAGCATGGGTGTGCGTGTGTGTGTGTGTGATGCCCACACACTGAATTGAAGAGGGAACGGAAAGCATGACACAGCCATTGAAATTTAAAGGGGAAGGACGCCATTATTAAAATTCACTGACGACAGCAGAGGCTGTGGCTGTGTTCAAATCTGATCATGTCTACAAACACGCCTGCCAGGCCAGAAAAAGGGAACCGATTTCAGCCCTGAACCTGTTTTGCTTCTGAATGTGGCTTCAGATCCAAGGTGCCGGAGAGGCTGGATCAAAACCCTGAGACTCTGTTTGGACCAGACGATCGAGTTGCTGGGATCCAGGCTCTCCAATCACCAGTGCTAGACTTGTCCGTGACCGGCCCCTTCTCCTTCTCCTTCTCGCCTTTTGCACCGGCGGCTCGCCTCTTTTGCTTCTGTTCCTCATCCTCTCCTGCATCTCCTTGGAGGTGATATGGGTCCAGTGAAAGGCGACACTGGACCACACCTTCTGACACTTAGATGCAGGAATTCACATGACACGAGTCCATAGTTCACCGCATTGGGAAGGTCTGGAGATGAGCCTGAAGGTGTTTGCACGTGTGTATAACTGTTTTACTTCTGAGAAGTCTTCTTGGATAGAAGACCAAGGGATGAAATAAGAATCTTTTTGATGAATTCATGTGATATTTCTTAAAGATTTTATTTATTTTTCTGTTTGAGGGAGAGAGAGAGCACAAGACAGAGAGCAGGGGAAGGAGCAGAGGGAGAGGGACAAGCAGACTCCATGCTGAGCACGGAGCCTGACACAGGGCTCCATCCCAGGACCCTGAGATCATGACCCTGGCCGAAATCAAGAGTCAGCTGCTTAATCGACTGAGCCACTCAGGCCCCCCAAATTCACGTGATTTTTAATGAACTCTTCACTTTGGCAACTCTGGATCCCTTGGCAGCATGGCTAAGGGGAAATGTGATTGAGAAAAGCTGGTCATGTTTCTGAGAGTCATGTGGAGTATGGTAGCTGAGTGAATAATTCTTTGCTCAGATTGTTGGCTGTTAGGATTTATAGCTTTCTTTTTATTTTCATCGCCTCGCTGTAACCCAGGACTTCCTGATTAGGTCTTTATTAATGCAAACATCTAGCTGCTCTCTCTATTTCAGGATGCACTTAAAACACACTGTGCATATTCCTACCAGAAAATACGTTGCTTATATAATGCCACACCCTCCCTCAGGAACCTACGATAGCTCCCATCTACTTATTGGATCAAATCTAGACCTCTCAGCTAGCCCACAGGAGCTCTGTGATCTGCTCTTATTTAACCAATGGAAACTTCTATTGCAACCTTAATCCTGCCCCCCCCTCACTGCACCCTGAATTAACCAGAGCAGGTGTATTCCTACTACCCTGCCTTCGTGCCTTGGCTTCTCCTTGTTTCTTAAGAGTTTTGCCCAACTTTGCCTCTAACTATTCAAAGAGATCCATTCTTCACAGTTCAACCCAGCCCTTTTTTTCTTTTTCTTTTCTTTCTTCTTCTTCTTCTTCTTTTTTTAATCTGTGAAGTTTTCTTCTAATTCCCACCCACATTAACTTTTCCTTCTTGACTTCCTATCCCTCCAGTAGGCAAATGCTTGGCCCTTATTTTTGCATTAGCCTCTTGCATTGATCTTAGTGTCTCATCTGTAAGTTTTACGTCTGGAATGAAGTTTCTTACTCTCTTGCTCTCCAGAATGCCCGCTCTGCCACTCGGGCGTAAAGAACATTGAACTTGGAATAAAAAGGCCATACTGGGTGTTTGGCTCTAGAACGGACCTGCTGTGCAGCCTTGGACGAACTCCCTGGCCTCTCTGAGCCTCTGTGTCCTCAGCTGTGAAATGGAACTCAGGAAATTTTCACAGCCTGTTTCACTGAGCTGTTTTAACATTTGAATAAAACAACATGGGAGAGTACTTTATGAGCCTGAAAGTACTTGAAGAACAGGAGGCCCCAATGTTATTGTAGTTGTGTGTCATAGTTAATATTACCTTGAACCACAAAAATGTATGTGTCACCGTGTAATCTTGAGTGTGACGTTGCTACACAGCAGTGCTCTCCCCACGAAACATTTATAGCACATTTTCTTTGTTAGAGTACTTGTTATTTACCATACCATTTCGTTCTCCCTAGGGGGCATGGGGCAGGCATTTTTATTCCCACTTTATAGCCAAAGGAAAGAAATCGAAGTTGGACAGAGAGTTTAAGTAAATTGCTCTTAGTCATGTAGTTAGATATTAGCAGGGATTGGACTGGGCCTTCCTTTCTGCCCATTACTCCCTGCCTGCGATTTGTGGCCATTTTCACTCATCATGCCCCCTGGACCCTGCATAGGGAATACCTTCCTCCTCGTTTCCAACTTCTCTTCCTCCATGGGCATTTTCCTCCTTGGCCTTCATGGGTTCTTGGGTGGTTAGTGTGATTTCATTAGGCTTGTGATCACCGTGCACCTGCATAAGATGGAGTGACAAAATCTAAGAATATTTTGCAGTACCTTACAAACATCATTGGTTCAGTCAACCATTGCGAGGTGGGGGATCCCAGACCAAGTTAGTGCCAGAGTCCCATGGTAAGCCCCACTGTACACTATTTCTCCTGAGAAATCAGGTTCTTCCTGGAGTCTTGTCTGCCCAGGTCCCAGTGGGACTACCAAGCAGGGCTGGACACTTTTTAGCGATAGCCCCAGGGACAAACTGTCCTCAGCTCATTTCTTCCTCAACTTCAGCATACCATAGAATTTAACTTTGGCTTATTCTTGAATGAATTTATTTAATATAATCTACTCCAAATATTAGATATCATTTCAATACTTTGGACCACACCAACCCTGAATGTAAGTGGTTTGTATTAACAGAAGGTTTAATCTCATTCAGTATAAGTCATTCCCTTTGTAATAACAGCATTGAAACTCTCACAGGAGATGGCAATTTCTATAAAAGACTTCATTATAAAACCCATGGAACCATAAGGGGAGCTAGATTTGTCTGGCCCTCTCTAGTTTCCCAACAGGACCCCAAAACCCAATGGGTGGGGACTGTTCTCTCCTCTCTCAAGCAGTGCTATTGAGTAAATGTTATTTAGTTGTGTACTTCTTACAACCGTTGTCCAGAAACAGAGCTTGTATCATTAACTGCAAAATTTGAAAGCATTCCAGCTGACAGAAGCCCACAGAACAAGTCTTTATCATAAGACAGAGAGGAAAGAGACCCGAGCACCATGACTTTCACATTATAAATCTGCTCACAGCTCATAAACTGCCTTCATCACCATGCTTCTTGACATGAATTCACACCCAAAGTTTTGCAGCTTATCAAAGATGGAGAGTGTAAATAGGCAGAAGACAAAAGAGATAAGTCCAATAGCTATGGAAGAAGGGTAATTTGACTTCCAGGGACAGACTATAGCAATATTCCACTGACTTCATATCACCTTTATCTTCCCTGCTTTCCTCCATTCTTACTCTCTTGAGCTATTTATTGCATTTGGATGATAAATGTCTATAATGAGAGGGATCATAGTATAATGAAAATGGCATTGTATTTAAGGACAAGCAAATGTGTTTTGGGTCCTGGCTCAGCTCTGGGAAATAAGCACTTTTATTGTGCCTTACTGTCCTCATTTATAAAATGGATAGGTTATTTAAGGTCTTATTTGAGCTCTTGGAGAACATCCCATCTGCTCTGGAGACTCCAAGAAGCACTTCCTTAGAAAGGTAGTGAAGATATTCCATCTGGACTGTTGAGCTGAGCATAACCATACAGAGAAGGGAAAGAGAGGTGGAAATCCTTAATGGGTAAGATTTCTCAATAGATTTCTGGAAGAGAGATAGTGTGTGGTCGTCATATGCATGCATGAAACACAGTGGAAGAATCTTCATCTCAGAATATGCTGTAGGGGTTCTGAGGTGGAGGCAGGACTGCCCTGTTGTTCTCCAGGTTTGGAGCCAACAAATGCAGCAGGTAGAGTAGTGAGTATCTGTGGGAAAGGGCTTACACATACTGGGAGGGCAACTGAATGAGTGGTATGCCCCACCCCCTCCAATCTGGCAGAGAAACAGATAGCCTCCCATTATTTATCCTCAGATCAAAAAAAAAAAAAAATCGAAAGCACATCTATGCAGAAATTGCCAGATTACCCTAGAGGCTGAGGGCTAATAGTATGGATATTGAAGCCCCAGAGTGACGTTCTCTTTGTCTAGCATGTTTATGGTCCTGCTTAATGGTCCACTTTTTGCCTATGTGTCCTAAAGCAAGGCCTGTTTATCTATGTGTTCTACCAGTGACCCAATTCCTAAGCAATAGCACTATCTAAAAACAGAATTACTGACATAAGAACTCAAGAAACCCTTACTAGCTACCCATCCTTAAATATAAATAAGATTCAAGATCCATCATACACATGAGGATGATAAGCACTGAAAGAAAGGATCCAAAGAGAAAAACTGACCTTGGAGAAGCAGAAGTATTTTTGGAATCAGAAGAGAATTGGAAAAAAGCAAGTGTTCTCTGACTTGAGAATTTTATATACAAAAATAAAAGTCAGGTAGCTATGAAAAATGAATCTTAAGAAAACAAGAAGGAACTCGTAAAAATTAGATACATGATGGCTGAACTGAAGGTTTCCATAGCAGGTCTGAGAGAGAGTCAATAAAATTTTCCAGAACAAGAGCAAAAAGGCAGAGAGAGACAAAGCTGGAGAAGAAAAGATAAGAGACATAGAGAAGCAATTCATGAGAGAGAATTCATACAGTTCAACTATATGAGAGGTGACATATGGCTACTAAGATTTCCAAATAGCAATGAGAACACAGAAAAATGGTAGAGGGAAATTTAACAAAGAAAAAAACAGAAGGTAATTTCCCAGTGTTGAAGAAGCCCCAGGCCTCAGATTGAGAGGTCTGCCAGGTCCCAACAGGATAAATGAAAAATCTGATTTGAATTAGACTCTAGGACAGTCTTGATGGTAGGGGAAAGAAGGCATTTCATCTTGATGCTTAGATAACGTCCTGCTTTGAGCTGCCCAGAAGTTCTCTCTGTGACATTAGACACATCAAAAAGGAAATGAAGTCCTGTCACCTACTTAGCCTTGTGGCATACAGTGTTTAACTGGTTGTATTGAAATAAACTGTGTTTATCGCTTTTCAATTTTTAGTCACATAAGACACTTAATTGTAGCATATCATAAGTTGAACCACATATAATAACAGTCATGACAGAGTTGCAGTAAAGGTGAAGCTCAAAGAATACGTGAAGTGACTGGGGTAGAGGTAAGGGGGCTAATAGGCTCATGGTATACAGAAGAGTCTAGCATAATGGCTTTAAAAAGGTAAGAGTATGATAGACTATCAGTAGAAGAACTGAAAATATTTCAGCTCCCAGTTATTGGGAAAAGGTGGGAGATAGTGTGAGTGAAATCCTTCTCTTGAGTAGTGGACAATTGCGAAGTGTCTGAAATTGGGAAAACAGGAAGAGAAAGTATACATATTGATTAGAGTCATGGAAGAAATCCCTAGAAAACAAAAATTCAAATTGTATTGAATCAGACACCCAAGAGAATGGGGTTGAGGATAGGGAAGCCTGTAGAGGGGGCAATTTCTTTCCATCCTGAGTTCTTCAGTACTATTTGATTTGTTACCCTGTCCATGTATTGCTTTCCTTAATATTTTCTTGAAAACTAAAAGATATGGTTCCTTTCCTAACATTCAGAAGTTCTGTTTGCAAACCTAACAGCCAAGTGATAAATTAGGTTAAGCCACACGAAATAACTGATATTTGTCACAGTTGGGCCTGCACAAATCGAAACTTCACTTAGTTCAACCTAAACGGCTTTCAGATTTGGGACTTTAATGTGGACACGTCTTAACAGATAGGTCCAGTGGACGAGCCAGTCCTTGACAACCTGGCATTTGGGAAATATCATAATCAACTATGGCCAACATGGCCCTTCTTTCCAACCAACATTCCAAGTGATGCTCAACTTATAAGGGAAAACTCACAAGGCACATCCTCCAACCCCACATCATTTACTCAAAGAATTTGACTCTTTTTCTTCTGGATACTCTAGATACTCTTAACCCTATATTTCTTACATCTGTCATAGCCATTTTGATATTCTGCCTTGACAACTGTTATTTGTATATTTGCCTCATCTCCCTATTAGACTGCCCATCTTTTGAGGAAAAGAGCCATGTTCTCCTGGGGGAGAGTACGTGGTTGTGAAACCAATCAGATTGAAACCAATCTGATTGGTTTCACAACCCACTTTCCAGCTGTGTGGCTTTGGATAAGTTACTTAACATCTCCAGGACTCAGTTACTACATTCCCTAAAAGGAGACAATGATGTCTCTCCCCAAGTCCTTCAGAACGTCTCAAGAAGATAATGTATGTACAGCATTTAACACAATGCCTAGCACACAGCAGAAGTGTGATTAACATCCGCTGACATCCTCTTCTTCTTCATCCTTAGGCCTTCCATAGCACCCAACACAGCTCTCTTCACATAGACGCTTAAATGGTGAAATGAGGAGGTGGGGTGGGGGGAGGAATTGAAAGATGCTACAAGTATTATAAAATCTTTTAAAAAAAATAAACATTAGCATTACCTTCCAAAATATGAGTTCTGAAATAAGCATATTAAAGAGGAAATATCATCAGACTCTGCTATGCATATTAATTGGACAGAAAGCCCTCTAGAGATGGAAAACTTTTGGGATGCACCCCAAAATCCTGTCACCTCCCATCCTTCAGATATTGGCCATATATTGTTGGTTATGAGCTCTCCTGGAATTGGGGCAGAGTCTAGGGCCATAGAAAGCAGCCTGAGAAGCTGGCATGGAATTCCGGACCTCATAAAATGCCCACTGGCCTCCCGCTGTACCTTAAGCTAAGCCCTTGCTCCCTCTTGAGTTCAGAGCTTCCCTCATAAAGACTCCAGTCTGGGAGCACCTGGGTGACTCAGTGGGTTAAGCCTCTGCCTTCTGCTCACGTCATGATCTCAGGGTCCTGGGATGGAGCCCCACATTTGGGCTCTCTGCTCAGTAGGGAGCCTGCTTCCCCCCCCCACCCCGCCTGCCTCTCTGCCTACTTGTGATCTCTGTCAAATAAACAAATAAAATCTTAAAAAAAAAAGACTCCAATCTGAATTTCTGAGGTTGGCTCAATGGTTCCACAAGCCTTTCCTGAGTGGCCCACTTGCCTAGCACTTTGCTTGTCCTTCCCATCACCATTGATCCCATTGTGATCTAGAATGTGTGTGCTAAATTGTGCGCACCAAGAAGATAGTCACTATGTTCATGTTAGACACAGGTCAGGGAAGCCCTGAATGCCCACCATTCTGAGTTCAGAATTACCCTCACCCACAGCTAAAGATGTGTTGCATGATGGGGACATTCACATCTGTGTATGTTGGAAAAACCCAACGATCTTGAAGAAGTCAATTAGGAAACTGTAATGGCTACCAGTGGAAGTTACTGGAGGGGAGAAAGTTTGCATGGGGAGGTCCCTGGAATGGAGGGTCCCAGATGGTAAGACAGGCACCAGTGTCGAACCCTCAAATGGAGGCTTGTGCATACAGCTTAGGAGGGGGCGCGGGTCATGAAAGGGATGTTTTCCATCCCTGGGAGCAGAAGGAACATTAGAGGTCAGGGACACAGGGTCAGAGGGGTAGACAGATAAGACTTTCTTGCCCACCTGCCAGGATTTCGTGCAATCACTTGGCATAATTATTCTTGAAAATATAAACATTGCCGGGGCTGACTGACAAGTATTGTTCCAGCAGGGAGGGCTGTCAGGGCAAATCAATCCAACTCCACCACCTGCCAGTGTGTAAAACAGATATAATTTTGGCTGTTAGGGGCTGTCAAAGCGAAGGATGTGCCGTATGTGTATTTTGAAGTGTGGTGTTCCCTTCAGTCTCACAGCTTGAAAGATGGTTTCTGGGGCTTTCCCCCCTCTCCGGATGTTTTCTAGAAGAAGGTTTTGTATTTAAGTTCAAATAACCCCATTACCTTTATCCCTTGTGATGTAGGGTTTCAATAATCTCCATTCCCGCTCCTCTCCCCCACAGCTGCCCTGCGCTCGTTCAGCACGGGGTCTAAAATTTGGTTTAGGATGGAAGAGTCCTTTGCTGCCATTGGATGTTGTCTGGGGCAGCCACGTAGCTAGTTGGTGCCCTCCCAGGAATGCAAAATTGTTTCCAAGAGTGTCTTGCCCATCACCAGACCCCATGGCAGGCTTAGCCTAAAAGCTTATGATGGCCTGTGCTTAATGCGCAACTCGGGAATCCCTGGAAGTCTTCTTCCTCCTTCCGTGGCCGCACGCTGTGGTGAGCAGCAGAGCTGCGGCCCTCAGAAGGCGGCTCCCTCAAAATCTCTATTCTCTGTCTCAGAATGTTTCCATATCTCTTGCCCACTCTGCCCTCAGTGGCTTCCCCAGGAATCTCTCCTATTAGTTCCCTCCCTCCCTTCTTCCCATTTACTTCTCACTTAACTCCTGTGCCCCCAGCAGGCTCACTCCTGGCCCTTTCTCCTGCCTTTCTCGGGTGCCCATTTTGGTCCCATGGCTCCTTGTTCTCTGTGTTGATCGCCTGGTGTGTTCTAGGCCCAGCAGTGGGTGTGGGGATATCACATCCCCAAGACATTCTTGAGCATGCCCCTAGACCTTGGTTTTTATGCCCTTCTGATGGGATACCATCAAACCTTGCACTGTTTTCTCTGAGGGTGGCTATTGTGCTATATGTTTATTTCTTACGAAGATCACTATTTACTCTGTGGGTGTTGTTGAGGACGCTGATGCCCTGTGTAAAATCCATGTGATATATTCCTTCAAAAACTAAATGCCATGAAGAATCTCACTTACCGTAAGGATTTTTTGTGCTTTTATTTCTGGATCATCCACATTTTATTAATTATTGGGTTTCTCTTTTGGTTTCTGCTGCCAGGAGGCTTGGATCCAAATTATGACTTAATTTTCGTAACCCCGTGGGACCCCTAGAATCTGCACATTTGCATTTCTACTTAGCACCTTGTCTTGGTCTTCTATTCCACTTTCCCTGACTCAAGTTTTTATTTGGGTGTTTTGTTTTTCTTTGCATGGTCCTATCAAGTACCTACAATCTTTTGTGAATGAAGCAAAGGTGTTAGGAAAAGATACGATAGATATAAGCGTATTTTTCTGCTCCTTGAGGTTGTGAGTTGCTTGAGGACAGGGATTATTTTGCTCATCCTTTTCACTGGGCCCCAGAAAAATGCCCAGGCTATAGTAGGTGCTTAGTCAAAACTTACTGAACTAAACTGGTGAAAGTCGACCCACGTATCGCTAGATAGAAAAAGTCCAGTTCATCTGGCTTTTCTTTCACTTTGTTTTCTATCAGAAGGCCAAGGCAAAGTAGGACATTGTAGTAGAGTAATTTTTAACTCTGCCCCTTATTGGTTGTACAACATTGGATGAGTTACTTAGCTCACCTGATCCTCTTCTTTTTACTTTAATTTGAAAATGGACCTAAGGATACCCTACCGGATTACTATGAAGATTGATAATTCTTGTAAACCACAGCACATTTTCTGGCCCATAATAGCAATCCATGCATGTTAGGCCCCTCCCTGCATCCTCATTTCACTGGAAATAGCACTTGGAAAAGGATAAGTGGGTTGCTCTATGACCACCAGTAAGTCAATTAATTGCGGTGTCATCTGTAAAATAAATGTGACTGTTGACCTCATTCGGGGAGATATGAAAATTAATTGACGGTAATGCACATTGGGATTTTTTGCTGAAATGTACTTAAGAAGAGCTCAGGATGATTCCATGTTCTTTTTCATCATTAATATTATTTATGAATATTTGGCCTTATCTTGTCCTGGTGTGTTTTATGTCTGTGGTCTTAATTGCATTTATTTCCAATTTAGCACCGCCTTGTATTTTGATAAAAATGTAGATGAAATTCAAAACCATAGTTCCAGTCTTTCATGCAACTTTATTTTTACAAGGTGGGTGATTTTACCTGTTTCAGTATGCTGCCCGTGAAACAGACATTAAGATATTCGGTAAATGACATTTGTTCATCCTATATAAAAATTAAGTTCGAGCTTTTTCCAAGGCATTTAGGTTTCATTTCTCACTTTTTTTTTTTTTTTTTTAAAGATTTTATTTATTTATTTGACAGAAGAGATCACAAGTAGGCAGAGAGGCAGGCAGAGAGAGAGGAGGAAGCAGGCTCCCTGCTGAGCAGAGAGCCTGATGTGGGACTCGATCCCAGGACCCTGGGATCATGACCTGAGCTGAAGGCAGAGGCTTTAACCCACTGAGCCACCCAGGTGCCCCATCATTTCTCACTTTTTGTAGTTGTTTTATTTTGTTAGCAGTTTTCTGATGAAATTCCTCCTTACAAGAGGCTTGGTCCGTTTCAGATGATACATGTAAGTGTTTCAAGTATTTCTGATAGAAGAGATATTAACTAGATGCAATGCTTATTTCCACTTTAATGCCAGGAGGCCCTGACTGCCTCAGGTGGGTCTCAAATGGAGGTCTGTGTTAGAGAGTCCAGGCTCAGTCACCTCCTAGCTGTGTGGCCCCGGGAAGATGCATCGCTGTTCTGAGCCTCACTTGCGACTACCAAACATGAGGAGGTTGAAGTTCTTTTTGCCATCATAGAACCCAGTCCCTTGAGACGGAACTGCTGAGGCTGACCCTACATTCGGGTCTGTAGGGAAACAGAGAGATTGCATCTACTGTAGAATGTTGTCTTCTAGGACATACTACTTTTTATCTTTCTGCTTCAAACTTTAGAATAGTCTTCCTTTTAACTGCAGATCACTTAGTACTTGGCATATATTAGAGATTTCAATTAATGACTCAATTTAAGGGTCATAGGCTAAGCGGGATATGTCCACTGGGCCAAGGGGCTTTCTATGAAACCCCATTACTGAGGAAATTGGAAGAATACATTTTCGATTTCACCCTTAAGTGGGTAGTTTTATTTATGCATTTATTTCATTAGTTTTAGATTTGGTAGTAATGAATGTGGATGGAGATTAACACTTCATCTATAACCTGTGTGTCTATAGAGATTATCTGTTTCTGGGGGATATCAATACCAGGAATTTGATTTAAACCGTCTGAACCTGCAGGCATCTCTGTGTGCTACTGAAGGTACTTGGGAGGAAACACATCTGTCAGGGGTTGTAACGTGATACTAACATGAAACTGGAGATCTGCTCAGTTTTCTGATCCTCAGGAAGCAAATGGCCAAGGGCACCAAATTTCCACTCTGGAAAATTCCATTAATGGCAAAGATGTCCAGATAGTTTTCAGGCACTCATCTTGATTACTGTTGCCGGTCCTCAGTTTCTCTCTGATTCCATAGAGTAGGTTGAGTTGTGCAGTAATTTAATCCTGTGCTTTGTTTTGACTGTACTGGGGGACATAGATCAGTCTGCAGAGCACATGACTTTGGTGTATTTCCATCTCGCCTTGATACCTCCTTGTCTTCTGGCAAGGCAAGTTTTAAAGAGAAACTTTTCTACAAAACTTTTTTTTTTTTAAATCAACTGTTGTTTTGAGTTTTCCTCCAAGTCTAGGAAGACACCGATGCTAGAGTTTGTGTTTTCATATTTATTTTTTTTATTAGTTGTCCATGTTGGGTTTGAGATGATTTTACTCCTGTCTCAGGAGTTAAGAACAGACAATTGACTGATCCCAGAAAAGGAAGCATGTAAAAATTTTACATGCTTACCTGATAGCTTATTTATCGTGGGATCTTTAGACTCACTTCAGTCAGAATATTTTGAATCAAATGAATCCAAGTGTTCACAGGGCCCTTTAAGACAGTGTGATTCCCAGTGCTCGTCCACAGTAAAATCAAGAGCTTGTGAGGAATGTGCATCGGTGCATTCCTTCCTTCATTAAGACAGTCTTGCTCCCAGAGAAAGTTAGCTTAATGCCATCTAGATAGCCAATCCAAACCTCCCAGCGCCTGGCTCTTAGCTACACCAATAAAAGACTCAGATAAATGCAGCCCAGTGTTTCTGCAGCTTAGACAAGTTACTAAGCGTCTCTGTACCTTGGTCACTGGGAATGATGGCATGAGTAGGGTGGAAAGGGATAGTGTAAATTGGGATATCGATGGGTAAGAGGAGTAATTAGCAATGAGGGGGCAGAAGTGGAATAGACTGCTGGATCCTCAAGATAGATTCTCTGAGATAGCTGGGGCTCTGGCAGGAGAAAATGGGTAGTGGTCAGAAGTCAGGCACACGGACCCTCATGTGACTGGGGAAAGGTTGGGGGTGGCCTCCATTTGAGGCCATGGAGCTCTTTGGGGGCATAGCCAAGATTTTGTATGAGTCAGGGAGGTCGAGGGAGACCTAGGGAGAGGTTGGGGATATAGGGAGCTGGTGGGTGAAACGAGACCAGAGGGCCCTGTGGGAGGGTCTGTAAGAAAGGTGAAGAGATGGGCACTGATGAGTGGTGTTGGAGTAAGAGGTTGAATAAGGAGGGACGCCCTGAGACGTTCTGAGGACTTCCTGTGGTGATGGAGGGAAACAGGAGATGGGGCAGGTGGGGACGAGTCCCAGTGCTATCTTAGAAGAGATTGGGAAGAAACTCTGAGCTCAGTGATGTGAGAGCTTCAGGTTAGTTTTTGTCCCCACCCCTGACCTCAGAGAATTAGGCTGCTTTAGTGCCTATATACTGCTTTCAAGGTCAGCATAGGAAAACTGGTCCCATTGATTTTAGTTTTAAAGGTGATGGAATTGTGGCTTTATTCATGGCTTTATAAACTTCAACTCATTCTCCACCAAATTCTTCTCCTGTTTGGAAATTTTTTAATAAATAAATAAATAAATAAATAGAAAGAAAGCAGGAAAGAAAGTGTAAATTAAAAGCAAAAAAAAAAAAGTTAAATACTTGCCTTGATTGGGTGAGAAAGTAAATCAAGTGGCAATTTAATTCTCAATGAACGTGTGACAACCATGAAGTTAAATATTAGATTTAAATATGGCAGCTAATTCTCTGCAAGAATTACGTTTGTCTCTTTATATGGGCACTCTACCTAATGAACACATTTCTCTTCTCTTAAATTCGGCCGTTGCTACTGGAGCATGAGAAATTAATATACATTCTTATATTCATTAATACTGTTGCTCATAAAAGACCTTTTGATTTTTTATCACCCTGAGTTCCCAGAGGCTCATGGAAGCCATCATAGCTCCAAACCACATGAATTATCAGGGGAAAAATCTTATTACAGCAAAACCTTAATTACCACTTGCATTTTTTAAGAAATTGTATCTAAAAAGAAACTGCAGAGCAGATCCATCAACATAGAATGAATAAATAAGTGGTGGTATAGTCCTTTCTCTGAATATTATAAAGTAGTAAAAGCAAAGGAATTACTATTATACACATTGTAACTCAGTGTAACTCAATCTCAAGGACATTGTTGAGTGAAAAATGCAAGACGTGGAAGAATACACACTGTATGTTTCCATTTACATAGCAAAGTCAAACAACATCTCATTAGGGATATAGCGTTAGTAACAAACCTATGGAGGAAATGATTAACACAAAATTCAGTCTAGTAATTACCCCCAGAAGAGAGCGGGGAAGTGGATACCATCAAGAAAGAACACGGTAGCATAGTGGTGCTTTCACCATACTGGTGATAGTCTGTTTCTTGGATGGAATGACAGGTTTACATTATTTAAATTACAGAAATATGCTTAGTATTTCCTTTTGTTTTCACAGTGAAGTTCACATTCAAGAAAAAAAAAGGCTTTTAAGAAAGATCATCAAATTAAACCACAGTAATAAATCTTCTATGGGCTCAGCACCTGAGGCATTACACATGATTATAGAAGATAGAGGGGGTTGCTCTTAGTCTCAGTGTGTTTACAGATGTGCAATAATTGCGAGATAAGCCAGAATTCAACTAAGCATGTCATGATGTACTATGAATTCAGAGAAGGAGGTCTTTGATGGTCAGAGTTATCTTGGAAACCCTTTTCAGGAAGTGAGAATTTGAACTGGCCTTTGAAGGGTGAACTAAACAGGAAGCTGGGAGAGTATGTTTACTTTTTATTGTTTACATATTTCTATTTCTCTTGCCATGTGTAGCACAGTTTACTATGGAAAAGCAACTTCGTGCGTGTACTCTGGATTCAGACAGACCCGAATTCAAATTTCAACTCCTCCGTTCCCACGCTGAGAATCACTGAATTTTCTCCAGACTCAGTTTCCCCACTTACAAAATACGGAGAGAGATGCTTCCCAGGGATGTGGGAGTAAAACGAGAGAATACCGTTAGGGACACGTGTTCCAAGCTCCAGAAGGCTTCCCAGTCTCTCTTTAATACTGCCATTCAAGGATGAGGCATCCTGGAAAGAATGGCGGCCAATGACCTTGCCAAAGCCTGGGCTGAGGGCTGAGCACTTGACAGTCAGGGGGAAGAGGAACAAGCTCCCATGACAGCTCTGTCCTCCACACAGTCTTCTTTTGGACTTCCCACTGGCTCTGTCCTTCTGAGCAATGCTTTGCTCTGCTCTCCTCCTTGCAACGGACGGGCTTCCAGAGAGCCTTGGCGGCCTCCTGCCTTATTCCTCAGGAAGGCGTATAGATGAGTGGACATGGGCCAGGTCCACTCTAGACAAGAGGGGGAAATATTTTCTCTTCCCACCATGCATCTATTCTTGTCTCTACTTGGCTTTGGAGAGCCAAGACTAAGGCATGATCTTAGAAAGGGCTCGGGAAACCAGCCGTAGCATGTTCTAGACATTTCTGGAATGAGAAAAGAGTCTCAACCCTGGTCAAGCCCAGCTTACCAGGAGGACAAAGCTCTAATTAGCCATGCCCAGATCTTGCCTCCCTCCTCTAGAAGTCTGAGGCATCTTGACAAAGAAATAGGGATTCCTGGCTCTCTCTCTGCCTTTCCCCCACGAGACACATGACAAACAAGTATATGCAAAGCATCTGGCTTGTAAGAGGTCTGCTGTTAATGTCTCATCTTTTCCATTTCTCCCCTCTCCTAATTTGGGAAGTTCATTAATGACATTCTGTAGCCAATGGGAAAGTCACTTCTTCAGTTCTAGCGAAAGTAATAATTGAGCTCTGGAGAGCACGCTGGTGTAACCTCCTTCCAGTTATTTGGGGTGCACAGTGAGAATGGGTACTGAGCCTCTCTTTTGGTTGACTGGGGCAGAGGGCAGAAGCTCAGGAGGCGGGCCCCTGACTCCCACCCTCCGCCTTCACCTCCGCGTGCCTCGATTCCAATTTCCATTCTGTCTTTGTTTTACAGTTGTTCAGCACATCAAGAGACATAACATTGTTCTGAAAAGGGAGCTAGGCGAAGGAGCCTTTGGAAAAGTTTTCCTAGCTGAATGCTATAACCTCTGTCCTGAGCAGGACAAGATCTTGGTGGCAGTGAAGGTAAGAGAACACTCCAGAATGTCTCATTATCCGTGGTTGCACTCATATGTGGAAGTAACATTATTTCATGTTGTAGTTGGCCAATTCAGGAGCAAATTACATCTGCTCCGGTGGATGTGTTCAAATTTTCTGGAACTAAGTGGACAGTGGGAATGGTGTTTGGGGCTCATCTAACTGTGGAGCTTCTTCTCAGGGGCGACCCACCAGTCCATGGGCTGTGGAGAGCTCTGGGCTATTCTTCCAAGTCAGTGCTAACTAAACACTGGGTGGAGGTCGGTAAGGTCCGACAGAATTCCCCCAGACACATCTTGGAGCCTCAATCTGTGTCCTTGGATGGCTTGGTGTTTTTGCCAAGCTCAGCTATAGCTTGTCCTCGGTGGGGGCCCTACGAGGGAGACTGGAGTCCGTTTTCCCTCTCAGCCCTCTGCTCTGCTGACATCTTCTGTTACATCTTACCCTGCCCCTCCTGAATGTCCCCAGAGCCCCAGGATTGCATACAGGGCGGGCATGTTTCCGTCCTGCGGTGGATGGCATCTCTTGTGATTCCAACACCCCAGGAGACACACGGTTTTACTGAAATAATGGAGGCTGAAAGTCCCTAATTCCCAACACTGCCCCCCCCAACTCAAAAAGGAGACCTGGTCTTCAGTAAGATAAATGTTACTGGAGGGGATGAAATTTCCACTGAGCTCTCTAAAACATAGGAATTAACAAAAATAGCACAAAAGACTTCAGCAGATCTTTTACATATGCATTGTCAAAACTAAAAAAAAATCCCAACTCACCAAGGTATTGAATAATATATGTAAAAGACTTAAAAGAGGCCTATATTTATAAAATGAATTAAGTGGCAAAGGAATTGGGCTTGGCTAGTATAATAAGATGGAGCTTCTTGGCTTCACGGAAGATGATTGGGTTTTCTTTGTTTCTGCCAAACAGAACGTTGCATTCATTTACTAGTTACAACCAGGACAAACTTCATGTTTAAAAGTCAGCTGTCCATTCCATTAGTGCTGTACTTAGCATCAAAGTACTCTACTGTATACATAATAGGTAATTGAGGAGAGAGAAACCTCTGGAACTTACTCATCCTGCGGACTAAATACACTTTCTGTTAAAATTCATCCAAATGAAGAAACGGTGCATTTGCTTCCCGGATATCATCCCAACCTGAGTGGCCCGGAGGCTCTTAGACTCTCACCAAAGGTTTCTAAAAGCTGCACTTTGGAACGAATAAAGGACAGAACTTTCTAGGGAGGGTAAATGTAATATCAGTAAACATCGTCTCACTAAGCTAGGCAAATGGAGGGGGAGAGGGAGCCAGAGGAGAGGAGACAGGAAGATGCTGGAAAGATGGGAGGTCAGATGGGGTAAAAGGTGTAAAGTAAGAATCCCTCCATGATTTGGGCGGTGGGGGGGGGGGGGGAGGGGTGGTTATTCCTGCTTCTGAGCCTGCTTCCTCTTTTCTTTCATTTACCCAGAAAGTTTATTTTTTAAAGCACAAAATGTTCAGAACATTTGGCAGTGTTCTCTCTGCAGTCTTTGCTTTCCTCTGCTGCTTTTTCCCCTCACTTTGGATAAATGGGACCAAAAGGTGCCTCTATTTTTGTAGATTCATAGACTGATAAAATATGAGAGCTAGAAGCAGCTTAGGGAAAATCTGATCCTAATCTAGCCACGAGTTATCCGCAAGGACCCTGAAGACCAGGGATTCACGTTCTGGAGTCATGTTTCCTCCCACTGATATTTGGAGGTCCCCCAGGGACCTAAGTCAGACTCTGAATTCAGATTCTTGATTCTTGGGGTCACAAGGTGAGCATCTTGGAATGTGAGAAAATTCTGGGAGATTAGGGAATCCTAGATGACAGTGTAGGAGTAGCTGAGGGACCTCAGCCAGATACGGAGAGAGAGGCACCAAATTTCTTAGTGGGGAAAGCCT
The DNA here is from genome assembly GCF_963455335.1 of Martes martes. NCBI lineage: Eukaryota > Metazoa > Chordata > Mammalia > Carnivora > Mustelidae > Martes > Martes martes. The sequence goes on from NC_137900.1 coordinate 26,788,497, forward strand.
TTCATGGGAGTGTCGTTCCGTATTCTCCGCCTGCTTCGCTGTTCTCTGAACGCCCTTGAAGAGAGGGTGTTCCCCGGCTACATTTGGGTCACCCTCAACTCATGCGTCGCATTTCCTTCCCAACACATGCTAGGACAGGGTTTCAGGGCCTGGGCTGGTCCTGAAGAAGCACCAGCCAGGGTCAGTGCAGTGTAAACAATTACCCAGCCCACACAGCCTGCTGCTCCTGAGGCTCATCTCCCACTGCCATTACCGCTGAGGCTTCTCCCTGGTTTGAATCCAGTCGCAGTCCTAATCCCACCTTTGACGAAGACGCAGGACCCGGTCCTCTTGCCGAATAAGTTGGCAAATTCATGACCTACAGTGAGCGCCTGTGAAGCAAGACTGCTAGAAACAAACCAACCCCAAATCAACCAAACCAACAAGAACTTGAATTTTCCCCTTTATCAACTCCCGATTCTTTGTGGGCTCGTTCCTTCTTGTTGAAATTCAAATGAAACTGTTATTTCAAGCCGAGAGGACGAAAACGCCTGCAGCTCAAAAATTCATTTCAACTTCAAGGTTGCACACCTAAAACGTCTCCTCTCCACGACCTTGCCTGTGAAGTCTTGTTGCTATCAGAGGCTTTGCTTACGTTTGCCTGAATGACTTCTGGCTTCAGAGAGGGTGCGCATTTTCACTTTCTGGGATTCAGAGGCTGCAGCCCCCCCTTCCCCCCCCCAGGCATGAGCCAGGCCTTCCCCAGCTCCAGGACGGCTGGATCACAATGGCACACGGACCCCTCACAGAGCTGCTCTCCCCATTTTTCGGCCAACTGGAAGTGTGTTCAAAGACTATCCCCTGAACCTTGGAGGAAAATGTCTATGGTTCAGTCCTAACTACAGTAAAGCAAATTTTTCAGGAATGAGACAAACGGAATGCCCCTTCCGGGGCCCCGCCCAGCCTGTCACCTCTGAGGAGTTGCTCCTGGAGCTGCACTTCTACCATTGAAGGTACCCAGGGGTGTTTGACAGGCTTTCTGCCCGTTGCCTAGCAACCCCTGCAGCATTGATTATGCGTCTAAGAAATAGTAGCTATTGTCCTCTTTCCTTCTCTGGAAGGAGCTGACTGGTTTGAAATCCAGGGCTTTGCACGCAGACTGACAGACGTCAGTTTCCTGTAAATTCGGGCATCGCCTGCCCCAAAGGATTTTAAGAACTTGAGGGATCTGCAGGAACCAGTTTAAGATGGACGTGATCTGAAGGCACTCAGGAGCCCACATGGGCTGAGCGTCCCTCTCCCATTAAGACTATCTCCCCGTTTGGGAGCCAACCAGAGTGACCTTTTCTTGATAGTTTTTGGATGACCTTCGTTTTTTAGTGAAATGGACGCCAACAGCTATTTTTTTCCCTTTACACTGAATCACGATTGCAGAACCCATGAAGAGGGTGAGAAGCGGAGGAACCGGTCTTTGATCAGAATGAGTTACTTTACCTTTAAGTAACTCAATTACCAAGGAAACGCTTCATGGTAGTTTCCCTGCATTAGCTGTGGGTGCGTTAACTATTTTTGGCTCCATCCAACCTGCGTTTCGATAGCTACAATGCCTACAACATTTTCCTGTACTATGAATGCACGCTGATTTTTGTTTTTTAAATATAGCCACAAGTGTGCGTCGTCGGATTCATGTCCTCTCCTCCCCCCTCCACTAACTCAGGTGTATTTCTAGAAACACAAAAATGCTGCATGCAAGACAGACTTTGGAAATTATATAGAACCCAAGTCTCATGTTTTATAGATGAGAAATCCGAGACCCGGGGAAGTCGAGTGACTTCCTTGAGGTGTAAGTTAAAGCGAGTGAGAGGCACCCTACAGGAACATTTGAGACCAGGAATGGTGAGATCTGACTTCAACAAGCACTTCCTTCCGGATTTTTGCATTTTGCGATTCTGAATATCTTCTTGTTAAGGGAAGAAATAATGCTGATTTTCTTCACCAAGGGTTTTGGAAGAGTTGACTGATGAGTGCTCTGGTACATTGCCGTTCTGCAGACCCTAAGTAGCATCTAACATGTTTTGCCATTCCTACGTCTGGAGAGCCCGACCTCAGCCCCTCGGTCCACACAGCTGCCATTAATCCATCCACTCTCTGTTCAAGTTGTTCCTCTTTGGAGAGACCTCCCCATGCCTCCTCTGCCAGCTAGGTCAGACCTCCTCATCATATCCATTAAGGCATCTGTACTTGTCTTTTATGGCATTTGTCAAGGTTGTTAATTCTAGATGTGTCTGCAAGCTTATTTCATCAATGGTATGACTGCGTGCCTCCTCCATTAGAGAGAGTGACATATCCTTGAGAGTGGAAACCATGCTTTTTAGCACATTGTCCAATATCTAGTAGCATGGAATAAATGCTTGTTGAATGAATGAAGGGATGGCTATTAACTGATGTTCTTTAGCTTAACTCCCACATTTTGCCAATGAAGAAATGGGAACCTGGAGAAGACGAATGACCCATCCAAGGTCATGTAGCTTGAACAAGGGCACTTAATGTCAGACCTAGGACTGAAACTCAGGCCTCCCCTCAGTCTGATGCTTGTGGTGCACCGCATTTTTTACTTATTGAATTTTGCACATGCCCTGGTTGCCCCAAGTGAGGAAATTCAACATGATGCCACTTACCAAGTAATGCAAAGGAATGTGTTAGTTGTGCTCATCTGTATGTAAGGACGAGAGACACTTTGGCATTTTTCTGAGTAGAAATGCAATTTAAGGAAATAGGTGGAAATAAAGAAAACTGGATTCTGGAGTGAATATAAGCAAAACATCATTATCAGCTTTGATAAGAACAGTTGTAGCATGCTCATGGGAAACCTCACTCAAGCTGATTTAAGCAGAAAAGGAAATTTATTTGCTGAAGCTACTGGAAAACCTTGCTACTAGTGTCCTTGCTTCAGGTACTGCTGGATCCAGAAAATCAATTCTCCGTGTATGTATCTCCTGGCTCTGCTTTCCTCTGTATTGACTGTATTCCCAGACCAGTTCTCTCCTTTCCACTGTGGTAAAGACTTGGTGACAATGGTTCTGGGCTTAGATCCTGCCATCCTAGCAACCCCAAAGAGAGCTCCTCTTCCCCAACAATTACACTGAAGTCCAAGGGACAGCTCCTACTGTCTTGTCTTGAGTTGGGTCCCCAGGTCCTCTGACTCGCTGAATAATAATCTGAATACCCAGGCCTGGGTCACATACACATCCTTGGAAATGGAAGGTGAGGTCAGGTCTACATGACACACAGAGACTGAATGTAGGGAGCCATGGTTCCCTGAAGGAATATTAGAGATTCCATCCCTAAAAAAAAGGGTGAAGAGCTATTCCTCCCGGTCTGTAGGGAATCAAGAGTTCATCAATTCAACTGCTCTACCCAGGCACATTTATCTCTAAGACAGGGGGCTCTTTTCTTTCTTTCTCTCATTTTAGGGTTTTTAAATTTTTTTTTTTTTTTGTGGCAGTCACCTTATCAGTCCTCACATCTTGATTAATCATGAAGTTTCCCTCCCATTCCTCCCTCTTCCTGTGCTCCCTTCCCACTTCTCCATGGATACTGGCATGTGAAATCCTTGTCCCCACAAAATGGAAATGGAAGATGACAAGATGAGTATATTTAAGAGAACATTCATTAGTGCTGTCCCAAAAAAGGAGTTTGTGTACCTTGACAGGACACAGTGTTGCAGAAAATGCTATCGACTCCCATCTTTACAAGTCTCTAGGAATAGAAATCATCCAACTTTTAATAGTGGCTCATTAAAAGCTTTCACTGTCTTTATGGCCCAGGCATTGTTTAATAGATTTCTAATGTCCTTTAGTGTAAGCCCATTTTTTCCTGGTGCATGCATGCGTGTGTGTGTGTGTGTATGTGTGCGTGCACACACGTGCGTGCATACGTGCACACTCCCGTAGGCTATAGGAGGGAGAGTGACATCTTCCTGGTGAGGACCCCTCCTGTGCTTGAGTCTGGTAGGTTCCAGTTACTACCTTGCCCTATCCACGTCCGCTTTCCAGAAACTTCAACTTTTAACCTGTGATAGGAAGTCTGTTTTTTGTCTTGTTAAGTGGTCTTATTAACCCTATTTTCTGGCTCATCTCCAATTCATCCCCATCTTCTCAGAAATGCTAAACCCAAAACAGTGCATTTCACTGGAATGAGGACTCCTCTGGTATTGAACACAGCTGGAGACTTCATTTCACACTTCTGTATCTCTGGAACATGGGCCTCTCAGTAGCTGTGCTGCTTTTTCATTGACTTTAGCATGATAACCCAGCTCCCGATTGAGTCCCAGTCTACCACGATCCATCAGCAGCTTTAGTGAAATCAGCTCCCATTTTTAATTGTATTTAAAGCTGGTAAATATATTGCAGCTCTCCTTACTGGAGGACAACTTCTATTTCATTCCTTTGAGTCAATATCTCTCTGTTGCTATGAATTAGTTTCATGTCTTCCAAAGACTTAGCATTTATAATATGCGACTTGATGTAATATGCACACAGAAGCCGTCAATTTCACCACCCAAATTATTGCAAGCATTTTAAGGCGTGTGAAATAGGACTTGGCCTTGCGTTTCCCATTGGATGGTCGACTCGTTAGATTCCAAACTGTAAGAGTTAGCGTGGCTGTGAAAATAAAGATAGCAGCAATCAACACCCTGGCTATGAATCTTGTATTTGAAGCTGTCACTTGGTACATAATTAAAGTCCTCGCAAAGGCCAGTTACATATGATCGAGTTGATATACACAGAATGTTGGTTTCTAGTACACAGTGAGCACTGAGTGCGATCAATTTCATTTTCATATAATCACTTCATTAATTTTTACATTTGTCAGGATGTAGGGGAGCCACCTACTGAGCCCTCCTTGGTTTTTAGGATCTTCTTTCTATCCTGTCTCTGAATTTATTACAACGTAGTCTTCCAAAGTTCACTATTGTAAGAACTTGACAAAAGCTTCCTCTCCCATCCTTTAGAAGAGACCCTATAAGTTAGAAGAATCTCATAGCACTGGGACTACAGCTTACTCTAAACACCTGGCTAATCATTGCCCAAGAGAACCTTACAAGAAGGGAATCTGCCTTAATTCTATTTCAGTTTAGTATTGTTTTCCAGCAGTCCCAAAAGTCATGTTGACCCACCGATAGCCTATTGAGAACAGGGTTGTCCAACAGAAGTACAATGAGAGCCACAAATGCAAGCCACATTTGTATTTTTAAATTTCCTAGTATGTACATGAAAAAAGTAAGAAGAAACAGATGAAGCTAACTGTATTCATACATTTTCTTTAACTCGACATATCTAAAATAGCATTTTAACATATTGTTGATATAAAAATATTAACGAGATGCTTTATTTGCTGTAAGTTTTCAAAATCTGGTGTGTATTTTATACCTACAGCACATCTCAATTTGGATTAGCCATATTTCAAATGACCACCAGCTGCTTGTGACTGTTGGCTACCCTGTTGAACAGTGCAGGTTTAAGAGATATCAGAAGAGTCAACAGTCTCCATTAGCGACAGGTCTTGCCCCAGTGAACCTGACCCAGAAGAACTTAGGCGCATTGATAGACATTCTCACGCATCTAAGTTGTTTCCTATGGGAGATTACTCACTGGCCTCTGTTTTAAGCATGGCTATGGGCACTGGACACGATGAAGTCTTACCACGATGATCTCTTCTTTCTTATCCTTCAGCTTAACTTTGTTTCTATGATGTTAAAAATTATAGGAGAAGAATATAAGATCAGTGCTTTAAAAAAGGATGCAATCTGTGTTTAACCTTGTGTCTCCTAAACCACGTGCACTTTGAAATGCATGATCATTTATCCTATCCTACAGCATCCAATCACATGGGTCATTTCCAATAAGCTCTCGTGCCTCTCCTACTAGCTTCCTGTTAGTTAACCTTAATATTTCATGGACGCATTTGAGAGGAAGGTTAATTTTCTTTTCATTTTTTTTTTCCTGACTTCTAATTTGCCTTCACTAGTTTCTCGGTTCTGTGCTGAAGTTTACCACATGCTGTTCAGTTCCTCCAACTCTGAAACGGTGTGTGCTCAAGGCAGTAACTCACTGTAGCTCTGGATGAGACCTCTCCCTTGAGAATGTCTTCAGAAAGGACGGTAGCTTTGAAGTGTCAGGAAATTCACCAGGAATAAGAAGAAACGAAGCTACAAAGCAGACACCAGGAGTAAGAAAATAGCAATGCTCAATGATGGGGCAAATATGCCTGTCAAAGTGGAGGCGATTGTCAGTGAGGGAAGCTGCCACCTCATGTCCATTGCCAAGGACTCGGGGAACCAGCCAAGCCTCCCTTAATTGAGTAAAATGACAATCAGCCATGGTACGAAAACAGAGATGATTTTTATAAATAGGGTTGATAGCAGGATTTTTCCAGCTTCTGATTGCTGTCTGGCTATGGTTCCACCCTTAGAAAAAAATTCTGTCCTTCGAGTGCCAAATTCAGAAGATGATTTTGCCCAACTTGTTACTGCCATATTTTCTGAATCTCTTAAAATAGATTTGAATCATAATTTAGAAAAAGGACCCAACAGGCAAAAATGGATGGGCACATAGGATGAAGCTAGGGTTTGTGAGATGCACTCGCCCCACAAAGAGTGAAATCTTTCTTAAATCTTTCTTAAATCCAAAAATTTTACTGAAGCATAGCTTCTGACATTACACTGAGAATGGTCTCTTCCTGCAGTAGATTCCTTTGGGGAAATGGAAATGTTAGATGCTCCTTAGTTCTTTTAGTTTGGTGTCCTCCCCCCAGAGAAAATCCTGTCTTCTCTCCCATCCTACTCCTCTTCCCCATCGCCTGACTCTCTCTGTCTCTCTCTCTCTCACACATGTACACACACTTGGACACACACTCACATACACACAGTCTAGTGTTCTTGAAGCAATGCTATATAGCTAAACTTAAGAAAAGAATTTACGTACAGAATTTGTTCCCGTCTCGCAGTGATGGCTTAAAGGGCCTTCTCTAGCTCACTGTTAAAGACAGGCCGAGGCCCCAGAAATAAGCTTTCTCAGAGACACAGAGCAGCCTCTGAGTAAGGAGTCTTGATCTCTGAGAAGACACCACAGGCTTCAAAGGGCTTTCAGAGGGGAATGGGGGCTGCCTCCAGGGCCCGCTGCTCTCATGGTGGGCCATCTCCGTGCCTTATCCATGCATCTTTCGGCCTCCCCGGATCTTCGTGTGAGCAAATCGAATGCAGACCTCGTTGTGGTTTTTATTTCAAATGTCGTTCTCTACCAGGGACCCTGGGAGGCATCTCAGCTTACACGACCTCACTCAGTCCTCCCAGTGACCCTGTGAATAAGACGATATCGTTCCCCTCACTTCACAGAGGAGAAAATCAGAGTTCAGAGAGGTCCAGAGCAGTGTCAGAATTTGAATCCAGATTTTTTTTTTTTTTTAAACTCTAAGCTAGAACACCTTCTTTTTGAGTACCACCATTGTGAGGACCTGTCTTTTGACTAGAAGGAGAACACAAACATTTGTGGCCAGCCCGTCAGGAGCCAGTGACTCGGGAAGTCTCCTCTTGATCCTTATATCGTCCTGCCTGCTTTCTCTGCCTATACCTGGACCCGCGCACCGCCTTTCCAGAACGCTCACTTTTCATTCCTTCCTGGTGCTCTTTTATCTCTAGTTTACACAGACCTCATGGGTCAAGGGTTCTTTTATTTGCCCAACTCTGGATTCTGCTGTCAAAGGAAGTAGTGGAGACAGACACGTACCCAAAACCATAATTCAAATCCAAGGGTGAGAGACGTTCCCATGTGTGTATTTTGTTCCAGCCAATGACAACATCCATCTCCTCCATGTCTATCTGCTTGCCTTAACTATGATTTTTTTCCTACCTAGGAATTCAACAAAACAGTGGTTGGATTAAAAACCAACCTAAACAAGTCATCGAGATAAACACCTCACATCTCCCTATGCGACAGGGATGAAGGGGCTGAGTTTGGGAGGGTATAAAGCTTGTTTCTGGAGCTTCTGGGGAGCAGAGCCCCAAACCCCAGGCTCTCAGCCACTGTTCATTTTGTTATTAAATGAAGAAATGTGTAGTTTCCATGGCAACAACCCTACCAAAGTTTTATAGCCTCTCTGAATATTTGCTGGACCACATCTCACTTTTCAAAGCAGGTACCCTTAAGGGACCCTTCTCAGAAAACCGCATACTAACATGAGAATGGGGAACCCCACCACCAGACCCTTTTTTTCAATGGGTATCTCCAGAATTTGGCATGAGACACAACTGCCTCTAACCTCAAGAAAACTCTAGATATGATTTCTGTTTCTCTGGGTCAGGTCGTCCCTGGCGAGAAAGCTTCAAATCCAGCTAAAGGCAGTTTGTGAAAATGCTGGGTTGCAGCGGAAAAGGTTTGGCGACCTTGTTGTTGCCTCTGTCATCTTGATGTTTCCTTGTCACTGAGGTGAGGCAGGCCCTGCCTACTCCTCCGTGCCCTCCTGTGTAGAGAGCGGTCCTGGGCAGGCTAAGTTACATAGTGCAAGCTCATCGTGTGACAGACTCGGTGACGAGCCTCTTGCCCCCTTTGGGAATGAAGGACTTGCTCCCTCACTTGCTGGGAAGGCTTCAACCTGGGGGGACTCAGGAAGTCCACTCAAGGTCACTCCCCTTCTGGGCTGGTCTCCATCCAGTGGTGGGCTGGGATGAGTCTCCGAAGGCCCAGCCCCCTTACTCAGGACAGCTCTGAAGGGTCCTCCTGGAGGGGCAGACGAGGTCTGTCGCAGCTCAATGTCCGCCCTGCCCAGACCCTAACAGCAGGTGTTAATAGCAAGGGTGTGTCCTAGTAAGTGTCTTGGCTGCTAATTTCCATGCCAGGGTCTTTTCCTCAGACACTAGCATGGAAACCTTGACTTATGGCACATCCCAAGGTCTAGAAGCTTCCCAAGTCCAGGGTGTCCCCCCCAGGAGAGCAGAGTCAAGGCAGCGAGCTACAGTAGGACCGTCAGGGGCCTGGCAGTGTTCTTTGATCCTGGGTGTAGTGCATAGTCTCGAACTCATTACACTTCTGAGGGATGACAGTGCCTTCAGTCTGCTCCAAGGTTCAATGTTTTGTGGCTTAGGGATGTTGACATTTGCCATCTAACACTGGTAAGGTCTGATGAGTTTCCAGAGAACAGGCTCATGGGCTCACATGCCACCTTTACCAGCAAGAGTCCTCTGGGCATTCCTTCTCCTTGTCCCTTTACTGTGGCTGCTGTCACTAATCACTACAAACTCAAGGGCTAACAACACAAATGGTTTGTCTCATGGTTCTCATGGTCAGATGCCCAAAGTCAGTTTTACTAAGTGAAAGGAAAGGTGATAGCAGGGCTGACTCCTTCTGGAGGCCGTAGGACAGAAAACATTTCCTGGCCTTTTCTGGTTTGGGACGCCACACACAGTCCTTGGCTTGTGGCCCCTTCTTCTAAGCCAGCAGCAGCCAGTGTTCTGTCTGACCTCTGCTTCTACCCTTACACCTGCTCTCTCCTGACCCCGGCTTCTCACCCACGGTCCTTTGTGTGGAATGACCTGGAGCCCGCTTGGATAATCCGTCCACACCAAGACCCTTAACTTACTCTCCTCTGCAAAGTCCCTTTGGCCATGGAAAGTAACATTCATAGATTCTGGGAATTGGCATGTGGATGCCTTCATGGGGTCATTGTTCAACATCCGACCCCAGTGACCACGACTGAGTGAGGATTCCAGGCAGAGGGACGAACAGCAGCAGAGACAGGGAGGCCTGGCCTACTATCATATGGGCAGCTGTGGAGACTTGTTCCGGAAAAGGGACATATCAAGTGATCAGACTGGGGCACCTGGGAGGCTCAGCTGGTGAAGAGTCTGCCTTCAGCTCAGGTCATGATCTCAGCATCCTGGGATCAAGTCCCGCATCAGGGTCTCTGCTCGGCGAGGGAGTCTACTTCTCCCTCTCCCTCTCCTTCTGTGCTCTCCCTCTCTCTCTCTCAAGTACATAAAATCTTAAAAAAAAGAAAAGTGATCAAACTAGACAGAGATGCAGGCGAGCTAGTTCATTTAGGTTGTGTGTTCCAAGCTTGAATTAGAGTTAATTATAAAGGTGACATATCTGCCTCTTTGCCCATAAGCACCTGAGGCCAGGACTTGGGTCACCGTCTTCCCGATGCCACCACAGCTCTGGCTCTGTGACCAACCCAGGGCAGGAGCTGAGCACAGGTGTGTGACCTCAACAAATGCCAGCTTTGCCCACCACTGCGGTGGTGGAGCGCTCTGAGAAGAGAACTATAAGCACCAGAGCCTGGCTGGCATGTTCCCGGGAATCTTCATCTTGGTGACATGATGGCCTGCTTGGCGCTGACTGGATGGGGGCATTTGCTGAGCCGGCAGTGTGCATGGGCACAGGGGGGAGAAGGCTTTTGAAAGTGTTACATAATAAACCGGGCACAATGATCACAGTCGAGGCTAGAAAATGGGTGCATGAGGGTTCCTTACGCACTTCTGTCTACTGAGTGGTTCCATAATATGAAGTTTTTTAAAAGTTACATGAGCAGAAGTGAGCGGCACGTGGCATCCTTGAAAGCTTAATGGATATCAAAATGGAAGAGAGTCTGTGGTAATAATTGGGGGAGGGATAAAAAGGATGAAAACTCTGAAAAGCTCATGTCTGTTACTTCTGAGGAGACATCTGTATGAGCGCTTCATAAACTGCAATGCTTTCCAGAGCCCTGAGGGGCTGTTCCTCAGTTTTTAATGCAGACAGTATTTCCTTGGGAACAAGGCCATTTCCCAACTTTTGTATAATGAATGAGATGAATTTCCTTTGCATCTAGGAGCCTCAGGGCCTGCTGGAGTCATTCCTTCTCCACACTCAACCTTCTCTTAGATGTTCTGGGTTTGAGGTGTGTTGATTTTCTCCCCTCTCTGCCCACCCCTGTCCCCAGACGCTGAAGGACGCCAGTGACAACGCGCGCAAGGACTTCCACCGTGAGGCGGAGCTGCTGACCAACCTCCAGCACGAGCACATCGTCAAGTTCTACGGTGTCTGCGTGGAGGGCGACCCGCTCATCATGGTCTTCGAGTACATGAAGCACGGGGACCTCAACAAGTTCCTCAGGTAGGGCGTGGGGGGAGGTCTCGGCAAGGGGCTGGAAGAGGGAGCAGGTCTCCATTGTTCAGACGGCCTGAGGGAGAGGACAGGGAGCTCCTGAGAAGGGCCAGGGGTGCCCCTGGAACAGTCTCTGGTGACAACACCAACACGTTCTACAGAGAAAGGAACGGAGGACACAGGAGAAATGAGGGACAGGAGAAATGAACTGACTTACTCTTTGGGGAAGGGAACCAAGCAATGCCTTTATTTGCCTTGAGCAGAGGTACAAATGGAAGTTGCCCATTTACAAGCATGAAGAACACATGGTCCCAGTAGTGTGGGCTGGGAGACTGCATTCTCCTTCCTCATCTATATCAGCAGCCGTGTCCTCTTGGGTGGGTCTCCAGTTGCCTCAACTCAGGTGGGCCTGAGCAGGACCCTCTGTATGTCATCTGTGGCTCGAACTCGCTGTGTTCTTTCAAACATGGCTGCCTCTCAGCCTGTGGTGTCTTGGCAGGTAGCATAATTGAGGAGAAACAGGAAAGATGTCGGTCTCAGTTTTCTTAACTATGAAAGGGGTATAATACTATCCACATCAAGGACTAGTGTCAGGATGATTGTGATAATAGACCATCAACAGATATTGTCCCTACGGCCACATGGTTGAGGGATCTGCAATCCTGGGGATGTTAGACCTCTGTTACAGTGACATCTAGATCTCTCTGTCCTCCTCCAGTTCCTGGGGGTCCTAGAAAGGGCTTTCTGCAGGAATGGGCACCAGGCAGCCTCTGGAAAATTCAGAAACTGTGAAGTTTAATAAGTCTGTCACTGAGAGAATGGTGGAGGGGGGGCGGCGTACTGCTGTGCTTAGAAATGTCGTTGTGCAGTTTGTACCTTCTGGGTCACTTTTACGAGGCTCATGCATACCCATGTAATGTAGTTGTCCTTTACTGGTATGGGTGCCCCTTCTCAGCCTTGCTTATGGTGGTGTTGGGGGAGGGACTACCAGTGACACTAGGAATCTGTAGCCAACTCTTGGCTCTCAGAGTCGGTCATCCTGACGCATTACTCAGTGTCAGCACTTTCCCTTGCAAGTGAGAGGAGAGGGAATGATCACAGATTTTGTCTTTCAAATCTCATGTGGAAGGAGGAAAAGAAGCTACTTTTGGTGGAGGTCTAGTTGCTCGTAGAAGTATTTTCCCTTCGTTCCCACATTCTAGGCTACTTCTCTAATTAAAAATGGTGCTTTCCAAAAACAGAGCATAATACACCAAACATATTCAGCTAGATGCAACTAAATGCTTCTGAGAGCTCCTACTGTGTTTGTGCATGTATGCAAGTATGTATATGTGTGAGCATGTGTGTAAGTGAGAGTGTGTGTGTGTGTGTGTGTGTGTGTTTATCCTTTCACTTTTGGCTCAGCCAATCTCTCCCTAGCTCTCCTTCCTGCTTCCAGAAGGAACAGGCACCTGATTCTCCCTGGGCGTCTTGCACAAGGCATGGAGTTACTAGAAATCTCTCCCGCTCAATTTCAGAATCTGCTGAACTCTGGTAGCAAGAGATTTTCAATGCCAAGAAGCAGGTTCTCAGGCATAATAATGCACTGTGAACTCCAGTCCATCCTCCATTTCTGGAAGGGAACCCAGCCCCTAAATGCCATGACCATGTCCCCATGTGTCACTGGCTCTGCCCTATAAAAGCAAATGTCTACAGTGTCCTCTCACCCTTTTTTATTCATCCCAAAGCCATACATCAAACACCAACACCTTGTGCTAGGGTGACTGGGAAATGAGGAGAAACACATAGTTCTTGCTTGCAAAGAGATGCCAGTTTTTCCTCTAGAATCTCTCCCGGAATCCTTCCAACAAGTTTGCAAGCAACAACAGCTAATGTTATTGAGCATCTTAAATGGTTTAACTTGTATAAACTTAATAAATTATTATTATAATTATTTCTATTTTATGGTTAAGAAAAAAAAAAAAAAGCCCGAGTAATAGAGCTGAGATTCAAACCCACAGCCCCTGGCTGCAAAGCCCAGAGCTTTAAGCATGCATTGCTTCCTCTAGAGGTAGCCAGTGGGAAAAAAAAAAAATCAGAAGGAAAGTAGCATGCTGTGGAATTCAGAGCCGGACCATGTGGTTAAGTGCCCACTGTAACCCACACTTGGAGAGAATAAGCCAAGGAAAGATGAACAGCCTCCCTCATTAGAAGCCCACTGAACCCTCCTGCTCCCCCAGCCAGGGTGCTAATGGCACTTTTCCCCTTTTAAGTCATGTTCTTCCAGAAGAGGTAAAAATATGTTTTTATTTCCAGGAGCTTCAGGGTAACCTGGAGAGTGAAGCAGAGGGCTTTTGTGTTAACTTTATTTATACTCCTCTTGAGAACTTGTTTAGAAGAATTGCCTGCCCTCTTTTTAGAGCAGCACTTTCTGCTCAAAGGCTTCTCCCATTAAAAGGAGTCTTGTTCAAATACTCAAAAGCAAGCAGAGGAGACAACTGGTTTACAATGCAGGAACCTGCCCTAAGACTTCTCCTCTTCTCTGGAATCTTTGCAATGCATAGATTCTTAGAGGGGTCCAGATTCCTGGAGCTGACATAAGATTCTGGCAAGTGAGCCAGATTTGATTCAAATCTATGAAGATTACAGCCTGGCCTAGAGCCTCTGGATGTTTCAGGATTTCTCCCAGTTTATGTGTTCTTCTAGGTCTCTCTGCTGGTGTTGAAGTCACAGTGAAGGTTTTGTCTCCTGTGATCAGCGAAGACGTTCCCCCCTTCCTCTGCCCACTTAGTGCTGGGAAGAACAACTTTTGAGCAATCCTTAATGCTGGCTTTCCGTGAAAGGCCACAAAGCTCCGTTCATGCTGAGTCTCAGTTACTACTCCCATAAGAGAGCTTAGGAGGGTGCAGTGGGTACCCACACTATATAGAGGTGAGCCGTGCTAGCTCCTCCTGACATAAAAACAGGAAGCTCCTCCCTGGGAATGGTTCAACCCAGATATTTAGCGATACAAGGAACCTACACGATCACCTAGCCTAATATCCCTCTGTCTGTTTGACTGATGGGGAAATCACAGACTGGACAAGTTAAAAGTCTTCCCTAGATCCTGATGGCAGAAAACTCCACTCCTCCTTGTCCAGTGTTTTTTCTCCGAGAATATAAGAATGGTGGATTTGGAAATCCAGCAAGGGGGAAATCACTGGGGGCTGGAGCCAGGAAGAAGGGGCATACACCTGCAGCGGGAAATGGGCCAACTGAGGTGGGGCTGGCCGGTGCGGGGAGAGGCCGAAGGAGCAGGGTGTTCTGGGACAACTCCAACCCTTTCGTTTTTCAAATACTCCTACAGCTTCTCACTCCTGCAGGTGGGATCATCTACTTTAAAATCCATTCAAAATCTTCCGTATTGATTTTGAGTGCTTCCAGCTGTCCTGAAGGAAATCTTCTCCCTTATTTGCCTCTGGGAGGAGCAGCCCTTTGACCACTCCACCAAGGCTTCTGGAAGAGAGGGACCCTTTATTCTTTGCCCTGCAGCACCCTTCAGGCTATCAGGGGCTGGTGACATCAGTCTTGGCAGGATTCCCGAGCGGGAACTGGTGGGGCTGAGGGCACATCCTGGTACTGGGATACCCCCTCCTTGAAGCATACGCCGATGTTGAGATGCCCTAAGTCATCACAGGGCTAGGGAAAGGCCAAGTGCACAAGATAGAAGAAAAAGAAGATATAAAATACAATACTCCCCCCTCCCTGCCATAGTATAAAAAATAAAACTTGGCCAGTAAAAGAAACAATGTGTTGTGATTCTAGAACTCTCCATGTGGTGGCCAGTGCATGCGTGGAGCTGGAGGTGGGGGGAGGGGTGGGCATTTTTCACCTCAAATGAATGTCCAGGCAGAGGGTGCCCTGGGATTCTGCTCAGGTGGGCTTGAGGGAGACCAGGACAGCTTGGAAACTCTGGCCCCAGTGGGGGCACCCTAGAGGCATTGGCCCAGGTCAGCGGAGGTGGGGAAGGTGTTCCAGCTGCAGCTTGTAGCTGGGAGGGGACGGCTGGGACTCCCACTGGGATATGGTGACCCATCACTCCAAGAATGCCAAACTCTCCCCCTGTGTTTTGGTTTTGGCGTTGGTTTTGGTTTATTTTTATTTTTGTTCAGGTTTTTGCACCACTGCCTCTCAGGGTCGGGGCTCTGGCCAGTGCCTGGCCCCAGACTAGCTCCAGAGCCCCCAAAATCAAACCTGTGTGTGTGTGTGTCTGTGTATCGAGGAGGGTACCATGCAGACCCACGTGGTCCCGAGAATTCTAGATTTCCAGGGAATTGAAGCTTTAGGGGTACATCTGTGGGTGAAGCATCCCCCCCCCCATTCTTTCACTAAGTCAGGCTGCCCTTGAGCCCTAGCTGCTGCTGGGAGACAGCGCTCCTGGAAGAAAGTGCTGGAGCTTCAGCAACGCTTCTGTGCCCTCCACAGGGCCCATGGGCCTGATGCCGTGCTGATGGCCGAAGGCAACCCGCCGACGGAGCTGACACAGTCCCAGATGCTGCACATCGCCCAGCAGATAGCAGCGGGCATGGTCTACCTGGCATCCCAGCACTTCGTGCACCGAGATCTGGCCACCCGCAACTGCCTGGTCGGCGAGAACCTCCTGGTGAAAATCGGGGATTTCGGGATGTCCCGGGACGTGTACAGCACTGACTACTACAGGGTGAGTGGCTGTGCCCACAGGGGTCCCCAGGACCCTCTTTCGCTAGGAGTCCCTCATATTCATTTGCTGGGGTTGCCATAACAAAATACCACAGACTAAGGGCTTTAAATAATAGGCATTTATTTTCTCAGAAGGCTAAAAGTCCAAGGTCAAGGTGATGGCAGGATTGCTTTCTCCAAAGGCGTCTCTTCTTGGCTTGTAGACAATGCCTTTCTCCGCGTGCTCACATGGACTTGTTGCTCACACAGTCTTGTTGCTGTGTGCACATCCCTGGTGTCTCTCTCTATGTAATTTCTCTTGTCTTATAAGGACAGCAGCCAGATTGGATGGAGGTCTACCACAACCTCATTTTCATTTAGTCACCTCTTTGAAGACCTTATCTCCAAATACAATTATTGTGTGAGATATAACTGCGGGTTAAGGCTTCCATGCACAAATTTTGGGGAACACAATGCACCACATAAAACCCATCCTGCTCTTTCCATAGTTCTCCAGACTGGTGTGTGATATCTCCAAGAGAAAAGCCCTCACCATGAGGGTTCTGCCAGGGAAGCCCGAGGGCTTGGAGGAATCCCTGCTTGGCAAGAGGTTAAAGGGTTTTGAAATTTATATTTGATTCTGTGAAATTCTACCTGGAGCCTTTGTCTGAGTGTGTGGCTGAAGACAAACTTGTTCACATAAATAATAGCACCATAGACCTTGGAAGTTCCCATCCAGAACCATCCTGGTTGGAAGTGGATTGTCTGGTGGCCTTCTTTGTGAGGTATAAGAGGTTCTGTCTTGCCTCCTCCTAGAGAGACCCACCTCTGGCTATCTGGGCTTCCACCACTAGAAACACTAAGGGCCAGAGTTACAGAAACAAGTCAGATCCCCTGGTTACCAGGAACTGGTCCCCTTGACAAGATTTGTTAACTGAGATCTTGGAACTTGGGTAGGAGAGGAAAAGTACATTTCTAGAAACCTTGAAGTCATGATATTGAAAGTGAATTGAAGGTTTTCCTGTGGTTTTGCTTCATTTTCATGCACAGAGGAAGAGAATAGGAAGTAAAAGGAATAAATGTGTTGTGTGTACATAGCCTAAGAAGGTCAAACATGTAACTCGACTAGCTTTCGTAAGGTAGGACTGGCAGAGACAATAACTCTCCTCACCTTTGTTCTTCCCTTTATGGTTTAGTTTTGAGGAATTTGTTTGTTTCCTATGTCCCTCTCTGCAGCCTTACTTATTTCTCATGCCCCTGCATTTTAGTTAAGTCAACATCACCACAAGTAGTCTAAGAAAATAAATCCAGGGCTTTGCTGAATATTCTTCTGTAGATTTTTTTATGGGGTTTCTTCCTTTGTCACCTTGAGAAACATTGTCCACAGTCTGTGGGACAAAAAGAAGTGGAGACCAAATTGAAAAAGATTCTCTTGGGTGTGTCTGTAGAAAACTTGAGTATGGTCTTAATTTCAAGTGTTCAAAATGGAGCTTTAAAGCCCTTGTCCTGAGTCTAACGATGACTAGTCTATTCCGGATAACTAAAACATGGTGGGAGACTATCCAATGATGGAGGCATCTCCACCATTAGCTCTATTCCTTTGCTGGGAGGTGGAGTTGGGGACGTTTCCCTGTCTCAAGAGACGAAGAACCACATGAGTCCTTCCCTACAGAAAAGCTTTGCTGATCTTGATAAGCATCGAAAGGAGAAACATATGGCCCAAGCAAGAGCTTCCTCTTTAGCAGTAAGTTAATAAAGGTCTTAGAATTCTTGGCACAAAATAGGTACTCAGTAAGAGTTTTCAACTTTCCCATGATCCAAGTGGATGACATCATGCTTCATTCCCAAAGCCACGGCTGAGCCAGGTGGGGTCCAATGTCCTTTCCTATAATCTCTGGAAAAAATAAATCAGAGGAGTGAAATAGATATGCTCAACAGTAAGAAGATAAATCACCTGATTAAAAAGTAGGCAAAATTTCTAAGTAGAGGTGTCTCCAAAGGAGATAAACAAATGGCCAATAAGCACATGAAAAGATGCTCAACATCTGTAGTCATTGGAGAAATGCAAACCAAAGCCCTATCAAGAGAGCACTTCACACTCAATGGGAAGCTGTAATAGAGATGGACAACAGCTAGTGTTGATGGGAGTGTGGGGCAATCGGAGCCCTCAGGCACTGCTGGTAGGGATGCAAAATGGTGCAGCTGCTTTGGCAAATGGTTTGGCAGTTTCTCCAAATGCGCAACACAGACTCATCATAGAACTCAGTGATTCCAGTCCTAGGTATATTACCTAAGAGAACAGAGATCGTATTTGCCCACAAAAACTTGTACACGAATGTTCATAGCAGCATCATTCATAAATTTACCTAAAAAGTGGGAACAACTTGAGTGTCCATCAACTGGTGAATGGATAAATGAGACGTGGTGATCCATACAATGGGTTATTATTGTTCACCAGTAGGAAGGAATGAAGTCCTGACACATGCCACAACACAGAGGAACCCTAATGCAACCTTTATGGTAAATGAAAGAAGCAGGCCTCAAAAGATCACATATGTGTTCCAAGTATATGAAATGTCGAGAACAGGCCAATCCATGGAAACAGAGAGTGGTTGCCAATGGCTGGGAGGATGGAGAATGAGGAGTGATTGCTGCTGGATATGGAGTTTCTTTTTTGGGTGATGAGAATGTTCTAGAAGTGTATAGTGGTGGTGGTTATTTAGTATATTGATAAATTTGCTAAATACCACTGAAAGGTAAATATTATGGTGTATAAATTGTATCTCCTATCTTTAAAAAAAGTCTAAAAAGTCTAAAACTCTAAGATATATGAATTATATCTCATGTCTAAAAGAAAAGTCTAAAAAGCACAATACTAGCTAAATAGTGACCATTACTATGAACGTAAGAAGTTAGTCTGGATTATTTATATATTATGAAAGTACTGTCATTTGTTATCTACTTTATTTTGTTATCGTTTATTAAAAGGAAAGCTCACCACTCAGGTGACATTTCCCAAAGTACTTTTTTCTGAATCGATTGGAGGAAATAATGCTTCCCGTTTCCCCATTCCCCACCCCTCTCCCACCAGGATGAGTACTCAGTGGCAGCTGGGGGATCTGTATGTTCACTTGGCTAATTTGTTGTTCCCACCAAGGATGAGGAGGAAGAACCAGCCTTACATTGGCCTCTGTTATGGGAGGGATGGGCAGGAGGGGGTAGGAAAGTGGATGACGGATACGAAGACCAGACAGTTTGATAGTAGCCTAGGCAAACAAATGATGGTTCGCCTTTTGGTTCCTTGAAACTATTGATTAACATAGAAGCCATTTATAGAATATTTTTGCTTATGAAAAATACCCAAAGCAAATCAGCGGGATCCATTCTGTTGGGTTTGTGCAATGGACAAGCAGAAGCTGCCGCCGAATCTGCATGTGAACTACAGTGGCTGTTTCCCAGACCGTTCTCACTTTCTCATTAGTTACCGACCTGTTGGATCATCTCTGAGCTCTGCATTCATCCCTTCCCGTCACGGTATCTTTTCATCCTCTCACTGGAGCTGGGGAATGTGCCTTCTTCAGAGCTTCGGTTTCTCATGTGCCAGCACCTTAAGAATGTCTTTCCTTCACTATTCTCCTATCCTCTCCAAAAGCCTGTGTCAGAGCCCAGGGTGAGGAGCTGTTTGCTGTAGCTGGTGCGGGCTGTCATCACCAATGTTAAAAATCTCTTCCGCCACAGCAGTGCGGGAGGATTTTTGTGTCAGCCAAGGCTCTTGAATCTGGAAGGATGGTGTTTGGTCCTGGAGTCAGCTAGGTTGAGGAGTAATATGTCCCTTATCTTTAAGCAAGAGCCAGTCCCACTGGAAAGCGGAACCTTCTGCTCACGGTGCCTTATGGGCAGCCTTGTGGGGTGGCCACAGCTCCATGCAGTCCGTGGCAGGAGGGGCATGTGGCAGCTGTTCCTCCATCATGGGGGAGCTGGAAGCACCAGAAGACGGCTGCCTTAAGGCTTCCACCCTGTTGCAGCTGAACTAATTATATCCTCCCAATGAAGGGAGAAATCGGAACAGTCCATTTGCATTGAAACCAGGCTGATATGGTGGGTTCAGAATTACTCGAGCATTTATGTCCTCTGAATTGTTTTAATTAGCAGCTCTGCAGTACCAGTCTTTTCTTTAGCTTTTATTGCTTCCCTCCACTGGCAAAACCTAGCATTTCAGAAACATCTGAACCAGATTTCTGTCATATTCTGCCTGTCGGAGTCCTAGGATCTCAGTCTGCTTGGCCAAGACTGGACCACAGTGGATGCCCACGTGCACTTTGGTGGTTTTCACTGTTTGGGTCCAATGTGTGCTTAAAATGAATGAGATCTGTTGGTGAGGAGAGATCTGAAGATCTCTAAGATCTGAAATCCTAGCTTTTAAATCTTGCTCCCCTTTGGTCTTTAGTTTCATATTGAAGTGGTAAGAAACCCTGTCCTTTAATTCATCTTCCACTTAAGGAGAAAAAACAAGGAAGAAGAATAGGCAAATTGATTTATGGTGGACATTTAGAAAAGCAAATGAGTATACCTTGGCTAAGCAAAGCCATGGTCAGAGCCCTAAGGTATTAAAGTGAGACCAGTGATAACATCTAAGAAATCATCTTTGATGGCTCAACACCAGCTAATTTACTGCAGAGAGAAAAGAAAATGGATGATACTGAAATCAGCTGTTGTAACAACCAGCAAGAAGAACTGATTGGAACTTTAGTACCAACTGGAAAATAAAGTCCTCCACACAGAGACGCTGGGAAGACTTATGTAAGTTAAGAACCAGACAAATACATGAAAACAATCAAGAGTTAACTCTTCATATCTTGGTATTGAAAATAATGTGTTTATTTTTTATGGACTATTTTAATGTAATATGAGCACTTCTAGATAGACCAGTTGGTAAATAGACTGGTAGATTGATAGCTTAATCATGAGTCATTTCACAAATGTTCTATGGGTTGTTGTGTAAAATGCCAATGTCATTCCTTCTATGAAGAGCAGCACTGAATATCCCTGGTGAATGCCTGCTAATTCTTAGGAGGAAATTCCTGTTTCAACCCCTCCCTGACTTCCTCCAAGCCCATTAATTGCTCACAAACCCTTGATGCCTCCACACTTCATGTAAATAAGCAGTACAACAGAGTGATTCAACAAGTTTATACATTATGCTATGTCGTATACCTGAAACACTGTGCGTCAACTATACTCAAATTTCTTAAAAATGCATCTCACTGGGGATGCCCGGGTGGCTCCGTCGGTGAAACATCTGCCTTCGGCTCAGGTCTTGATCCTTGGGTCCTGGGATCGCATCCTGGGATAGTGTCCCACATTGGGCACCTCACTCAGCGGGGAGCCTGCTTCTCCCTCTGCCTGCAGCTCTCCCTGCTTGTGCCCCCCAATCTCTGACAGATAAATAAATAAATAAATAAATAAATAAGATCTTTAAAAAAGCATCTCACTCACAAATGCCTTCTCATATATAAATGCATAAATAAATAAGTGTTACAGCACAGGGCACATCGCATCATGGAAATTTGTTCCTATATGTGCCTTCTCACTAATATGGGAGCAAGAAGAGGACAAGTCTTACACATCTTTATATCTGTAGAGACTACCCCTGGGCACAGGACATACGGGGTGGTCAGTGCATGATTGCTGAACAGCACACGTATCAGTAAAAGCCTTTGCTTTTTAACCCTGTAAAAGAATAAAGAAGATACTCAGATTTTTGCAGATGGGCTTGGCCCTGAGGCTAGGCGCACTGGCTTCAGGAAGTGAAGGTAGAGATATAAGGATGTCCTCATCTCCGACCATTTTTTTTTTCAGTTGTGATCCTGGAGCTAAAACTGATTTGTGCTTATACCATAGTAGAAAAACATCCTCTGGTATACTCTGCCTAGAACCTTTGAAACCAGTCACATTGTTCATTTTCAGAGGCAGCAAAACCCCTTCCTGAAAGAGGAATGTCCTCTGGGTCATTAACTCTTCTTTGCATACATCATTTCCTTCATTTCCCCCTTCATATACAAGACACGATTACTCAATGTCCACATGAACAATTATAGACCTTTCTATTTGACTTCTTTTGATTAAAGTGGCCCCCGAAACTTAAGAGCTTATTTATTTCATGAAATCATCTTCAATTTATGCTTCATACTGCACTCAGAGAGAGCACAGTTCAGAGGAACCTGTCTGCTGGGGAGAAATCAGAACATTGAGTTCAGACGAATTCTATATTAAACTAGATTTGCATAAATTATTTCAAGATTCTAAATTGGCTTAATTTGTATTCAAGCCTTCCTAAGAGCCTTTTACATATGCTTTGGCGTCGCAAAAGGGTGGGTGAGTGTCCTTGCATGCATTCATTCATTTTTTGGACACACATGTATGAAGCAGATACTATGTATGTGCTAGATGCCTCACTGGATACTCAAGGCCTCCAGATACAAAAGACACGTGGTCTGTAACTCTGAGGAGTTCTTGCACGTGTGATAATGTGATAAATGTAACAGAGACACGTACCCTAAAGAGGAGGCCACCAGACTACTTCGGGAAATTAGAGTAGGGTTCACAGACATGTGACATTTGAGCTGGAGTATAAGATATGAACCCCAAATTGTTCTATTGGCAAGAGGGCCCCGGCCAGGCAGGGAAGGAGACGTTTTTGGCATAGGAGGGAACTATGAAAAGAGATGGCAGTGTAAACATCATGGTGTGCGGCCAGGGAATGGCGGCCCCTCTGCCTGCAACCTTTGCAGGCAGGCTAACAAAGTAGGGCTGTTGAAGCTATTATCAGATTTTTGCAGGGACCTGTTTGCCATGCCAGAGCCTTTGGACTTGGTCCTTTTGGCAGCAGGGAGCCACTGAGAGATTTTATGCCAGAAAGAAACATGTCAGATTGCATTCTGTCAGCTTATGAAAATAGATCTGCCCAACAGATCCCCAAATCCCCAGTCCTGCATAGTAGAACAGTGTCTCTCAAACCGCATCCCTGAGTTGTCAGTGGGTGTTTGCCAGTAAAAGAGATCCATGATCACCAAGCTAAGTAATCATTTTCTTTGTTGCAGAACTCCTCAGACCCTTTACTCTGTCATTGTGTCATGTGAATGGGTATGGAAAGTGCCCAAAGCCAGCGTAGAGGAGCTGGCCTGCAAATTCTTTGCCCATGTCCCTGGTCCTATTAATTTCCTGGTGAAGGCTAGTGAAGGCTATTAGCAGGACATAGAATAAAGCTCCCTTGCTTCTTCAGTCTCCTGAGTTCCTTATTCCTGAGATCGCTAGCCTGTCCACCTTGTGCATAGACGAGCTACTTGCAGAAATTTAGTAAGCAGTTAGATGCTCTGGGAATGAAGGTAGGCCATAGCTCATCAGCTCAGGTGGGCCAGTGGGACTCTGATTCCTCAAGGTGCTAAGAGGTGAGCAGGTACTTCCTCCTCCTTCTGCCCTGTTTTCAAAATAGTCAAGCTTTAGCTTCTCACACTCATGACATTCTATATTTTTCATCACTCATACCAGAGCCCCTTAAAAGGGAAGCTGGCAACAAAAAGCTAGCTGGGTTAAAGAGGAAGGAATGTCAGACTGAGGTCCTAAAGGCAAAGGTTCAAATCTACTTTCTCTTTCCTAATCTTCTCCTTCTATCAAGGAAGAATGAATTTAACCTAGGGTAGCAATATGTTACTAGCACTGGCTGAAGCAGGTAGGGAGTCATTTTTGCTTACATGCCAAGGAGTTCACATGTGGGCAGCTTCTGGTTGGCTCCCACGCTGTTCAGTGTCAGAGCTATGGACTGGCACTTGATATATCCTTGTCTTTTCCTCATGGCTGCAAGATGGCTGCAGCAACTCCAAACACAACTGAACTTCACTTAGAGGAGAAAGACAGAACAGCTTCAGGGAACATGTATTTTCTCCTTGCATGCATTCTTCTAATCAGAAAGTAATTCTTTCTCAGAACATCCCCTCTGCAGACTCCTCCTTTCACCTACCTGGTCTCAGGTGGGTTTGTCACAGATTGTCACTGAACACCTAGACAAAACTGGGATTCTACTACAAGGAAAAAGGAAGGAAAATATTTGTGACCTTTCAGTAAAAGACTTAAATGAAACTGTGATTCTACTGCAGAAAGAAAGGAAGCAAAAGTGAATGTCTTTGAAGAAAGTAAAGAAAATTATGCTATACTCACCTTATATACCCTCCTAGCCTCTCTTTCTTTATTTGAAGTGAGTTCCTGCCTTTAAAGTTTGTTGGGAAAACTGAATTGAAGTGGCACATAATCATTGCTAAAAAATAAAACTACTGGAATTTCTCAGTGGGAGATCTTTGTTCCTCGGTATGCAATGCTTCTTCTTCTTCTTTTTTTTTTTTTCTGGCTGCTTTTAAAATAATGTCTTTATTACTGGTCTTGAGAAAGTTGATTTTAATGTGTCTTGGTATAGTTCTGTTCATATTTCTTGTGCTTGGATGCAATGGATAACTTGGACTTGTGGGCTCACAGTTTCCATCAATTGGAAAATTTTTTGGCCAATTCTTGTTCAAGTATTTCTTCTCTTTCTCCTACTCAGGACCAAGAGACTCCAATTTCATTTATATTAAGCCATTTAAAACTGTCGCATGGCTCCCTGAAATCTTTCATGGTTTTGGATTCTCTTTTCTTTGTATGTTTCTTTTTTTTTTTTTTTTTAGATTTTATTTATTTATTTGACAGACAGAGATCACAAGTAGGCAGAGAGGCAGGCAGAGAGAGAGGAGGGAGCAGGTCCCCCACCGAGCAGAGAGCCTGATGTGGGGCTCGATCCCAGGACCCCGGGATCATGACCTGAGCCGAAGGCAGAGCTTTAACCCACTGAGCCACCCAGGTGCCCCTCTTTGTATGTTTCATTTGAGATAATTTCTTTTACTGTATCTTCAAGTTCCATAATCTTTTCTTCTTCCATGTCTATTTTTCCATTATTTCCAACCAGTGTATATTTTCATCTTATGCATTATAGTTTTCATTTCTAGAAGTTCATTATGGCTTTTCTTACATCTTATGTGCCTCTAGTAACATTTTAAATATATGGAATCCATTTATAATAATGTTTAAATACATTTGTTTGCAGGACTAACATGTGTATCAGTCCTGAATCAATTTCCTTTGGTTGATTTCTCTCCTAATTATGAGTCATATTGTCTGTTCCTCT
Organism: Martes martes; assembly: GCF_963455335.1. Taxonomy (NCBI): domain Eukaryota; kingdom Metazoa; phylum Chordata; class Mammalia; order Carnivora; family Mustelidae; genus Martes; species Martes martes. Next base: position 26,813,484 of record NC_137900.1, read on the forward strand.
GTATGCCTGGTAATTTTAGATTGGATGCCAGACATTGTGAATTTTATCTTGTTTGTTGCTGGGTATTTTTGCATTCCTATAAATATTTTTGAGATTTGTTCTGGAATGTATTTTTATTGTCTTGAAACAGTTTGATCATTTTGTGTGTTGCTATTAAGATTAGACAGGACTAGACCAGTGCTTACTTTGGAGTTAATAATTCCTTACTACTGAGGCAAGATCTATTGGGTAGTCTATGCAAGTCCCCACGAATCATGAGGTTTTTGCCCAGCTTCATGGAAACCAACAGTATTTCTGATCCTGTGTGAGCACTGGGCACTGTTTCCACTGATCCTCTGGGGTAGGTCTTTCCCAGCCCTTGATAGTGTCTGCACATGCATGCACTCACCAACACTCAGCTGAATACTTGAGGGCACCCTCTGCAGATCTTCAGAATTCCCTATGTGTGCAGCTCTTCCATTTCTAGAATACTGTCTTTTCTGCTCTAGCTGTTTTAATCTCCCGAGATTCCCAGCTCCCAACTCTTCAACTTAGGGGATGTGCTGGGCTTCCCCACCTCTGTCTCTTGCAGTAAATTAAGCTTAGCAATAAATCATAGGACTTACACATTTGTTTTTCATCTCTCAGGGATCATTGTCCTTCACTGTCATCTAATGTCTTGAAAATAACTGTTTCATATGAATTTAAGCCGCTTTTTAGTTGTTTCACAGAAGAAGGTAAATCTCTTCTCTGTTACTCTGCCTTGAATAGAAGTAGAAGACAGTTGTCATCTCTCTTGGTGATGATTATGTCATTCCAAAAATCTATTTGTGAACCACTTATAAGCTACAGTAAAGAAAACAAGTTCTCCCACGTCTTTAGATCAGCTACTTCCTGTAAAGGCTTTTTGTTTCCTTTTTAATTCAATAACTTACATTAACCTAATACTTCTTCTTCTATAATTAAAGTTTTCCTGCCTACACAAGATTGTTACTTAAGTACGAGAGTAGATTTTCTCCATCTTCAGTGAGTATTGCACAAGAAGAAATTACCTTAGCTTCCCTGTTACCTCTGAGAGATTCCCCAGGCTCAAACTGTGAATTGGTTCAAGAAGGCTTTGGGTAAAAATATGTGGGTTGAATACTAAGAATGCTCCATACTTTTTACATTTTCCCACAGTCTTCGTTCTATGCTCAGGGACAGAACACCTTGGATGGATAAATAACTGAATTAGTCCAAGATGGTAATGCATGCATTGTTCCTAGCCATGCCTCTTCAACTTGTAGATACTGAGTGAGACATCTTCTGTTCCCTAAAGAAGATCACAAGTCTCCTGGGAGAGAAAACACATAAATAAATTACTCTGATACTATGCATGTGCTACATGTTAGGAGTGCAGCTACTTTGATTTTTATTGAGATGTGGGATGAAACCTGGAAAGATCTCTGGAGGAAACAAGATTTGACCAGGGTCTTAAAGAAAGAATAGTGGATGGAGGGTATTGTTGGAACTTAAAGACTATTGCATGTGACTGAAGTTGTAACCAACTCAGGGACCTGATGACACGTGATTCTTGGGCAGAATATTTCTCTTCTAAATTTGACCTCCATAACATCTTGCTCAGTATGAGGCACTTACTAGGTTCTTACTGATTGTAACTGCCTAAAAGGAGGTTCCGAGAAAGATGGTATGATATTCTTCTTGGAAATGTTTGAAAGTAAAGATGCTACCCACTATGGTGGGTCTTCAGGATGGCAATACCTCCTAATTTCAAGTATGACTTCAGTTCTTTTCTCAACTCTCCATAAGACTTAGAACTACCCTCCAGTAGTCATTTCCCATTTCTTCTTGGTCTTTTTGTCCAGATACAAAAAACCATAAAACGCTCAGAAATTGTTACAATCATCTAACCTAATAATGGATACATATGAAGTCGTTAAAAACAATAGGACTGATCCTTCTGCAGAGTTGTGGCAGCTTCTCATTGCTGATTATTTTACTGGTCATTAGAACTGAGTGCAGGCATATAAATTGAAAATTTCTGCTTACCAAATCAAAACACATCTTAATTTGGGCTCCACTAAGAGAATTTTTAAAGACAAAGTTACTGACAAATTCTTCCCATGCTAATGGGGACATAGCAGTGTTCTTTCACCTGGTACTAAAGAGCTCCCCACTATATAGACTTCTGAACTTGACTGCACACCTCAATAGCTCAGAGTGCTTTTGTCAAAATCTTGATTACTGAACCTCACCTGAGACATACGCATTCAGCATCTGGGAGTAAGGAGATGAGAACTGGGAAATTTGTGTTTTTCACAAGCTTCTTAGGTAAGTCTGATGTATAGCCCAGTTTAAGAATTGAATTGGTCCTAATCAGCCGTGTTTACAGAAAGTAGCTAAGGATAAAACATGATCTCACCTATGCTACGATTCAAGTGGTAACATTATGACAGATCTAAATCATACAGCTTCAAAAATAGGATAGGTGCTATTAAAAATTTTCTCAAACTTGACCCATTATTTTCCTGATGGAGATGCTATTATAGTAATTAATGAATTCTTAGGACTTCCAATGGGAAAGATTCTAAATTGTAATCACTGTCACGAGATCATACTCAACCCTCCTTATCCTCAGAGTCTAGATTCTTTGAACCATGGCATCTCTGAATCGGTAAATTACATATTCATTGACCTTTCCCCCCACTCCCCACTCCAGGAAGGGAGCAGGGCTCATCCTCTGGGTAAGTTTTGCCAAAGACAACATGAGGAAAGAAAGACAGAATGAGCAGGAAGTTCAAAGCGAGGCGACATACTCCTGGACAAGCCAACATCAGAGCAGCAAGCCCTTCCTCCTGCACGGAGCCAGGTCTCTGGGGCTGGCCCGCAGTCTAGGCAGACCCCTGCTGGCCTTCTCTGTCACTGCATGGTTGTGTATCTGTGTGGGTGACCGGTGGGGGCCCTGCAGCAAGAAAAGGCTTGTAAGGAGTCAAACAGCTTGTTAAGGTATGCTTGTGGGTGTCTGTATTGAAGTGTCACAGTATGAAGGCTTTTTATTAGCAGCTATTTTAGAATCCTAACGCTGAAATGGAACAGTTTCTTCCCTACATGGCATTTCCAGGCTGGCTTCCTCCCTCCCAGCCCTACGACAACGTCAGCCATCTCCTAAGGGGGTGGGGAACATGACGCTGGGCTCCTTTGACGGCGGAGCCTGGCTCTGTGGCCCACGCCTGCAGCTCTGGAGATAATTTGGTTCATTCACATGTTGCTGATGACGGGGAAGCAGCAGCAGAGGCTGAGGAGGACTTGTGGCTCATGCCTTGCCTGTGCATATGGCACAGAAAACTTCCTGAGTTTTGCAAGGGTGTACAGGGAGTGTTGCACCATTTTAAGGGCACAGAGGGAACATGTGCCCCACAGGGAAACTGCAGAGTGAATTAAGTCCAGTATCTGTATGTTTTCTTTTGGCTACTACAGCTACTTGAATTCCTCCAAGGTCTTTAAGGGCAGAGGTGAATTTCTTCCGGAAAGCTCTTTAAGTTTCATTGCAGGAAGGATTATGACCTTATAAGACTCTCCTTAATGTCTTAGAGGCTTGATGTTGGGTCTTGTAAGAAAGACTAACATGTATTGGCCACCTTTTATACACCAGCTTGACATGTAACCTTCCCACCCATCTTTAACAATACAGATGAGGAGAGTAATATTCAGAGAGGTGAAGTCACATTACTGAGACACCACAGCTAATTGAGTTGGCAGAGCTGTCATCTGAACCCCTGTTCTCGAAGGAAAAATCCAAGCTCTTCTCACTTTGGGCCTCCCTGAGACCCTCGGGCTCGTCTGTCTTCTCCCTGTGATTGGAAAAGTATCATCTGGTTGATTTGCAGAGCTCTGCCCATAGTAGTCACAACACGTTCATCCAGGATAGTGGCTCACTGTGTAGGATAGTCTTAAAGCTTAATATTGGCTGGAGGAGCAAAAGGGATATTTTAAATATCTGAACCATAACCTTTTAGATCAGGAGGGGCCTCAGAGAAGCCAATAGGACCTTCTTCAGGAGGGATTCTGGAGTCTTTCCAGAGTCCAAATCTGGCTAATATGCCAGGGAACATGGAACCAACAGACAGCAGACCTGGATCTACTCTCCCTTGCAATATGTTTGCAGTGTGTGACTCCAAACAACTCATTATACTTTTCTGAACCTTACTTCCCATCTTAGTTAAATGGTAAAGAAGTCTGCCTGCTACTTGATGCTGTCATGAAGCCACAATGGAAAATGTGAAGTATACAAAGTCAAATCCTGTGGCATATGCTGGGCTCTACCTTCCATGTCTTTGGATAAATATGTCTTTGGATAAACATCCTTGGATCTGGAATGAGTTCCTAGAAATGTGAGCACTGTCCCAGATCTTTATGGAATAGTCCCAGGATATTGTCTTCAGGACACATGCATTGACCATCACCTTTTCCTTCCCTTTATATCTCCTGAATTCATGTCCTATGTCCCATGAGTACCTTAAGCCACTTAAAAGTCACTTTTCATACACTGTTGGTCAACCTCTTATGCTAGCCGTGATTGTTATGAGGTCTTTGAGAATGTCAAAGGACTTCTACCTATCCCTCCTGCCTGCTGATCTGAACTCTGTGTTCCTATTCCTCTGCCCCTAAAGGCAATGTTAGTTGCTACTCCAGAAAGCACGTTTTCATTTTTATGTGATAGACTTCCTTTGTCTCTTTGTGATTGGTCCAGAACTATCACTCACTTACCTTTTGTCAGCCATTATGAGTCATAACCATCTGCCTGGGCATGAAACACATGCCATCAAGGGACACCGTCGTGGCATAAACCACACACGCTGTCGCCTAAGTTGACTTGGACAGCACAGGACCAGCCTCTGCCCTTCAGCAGTCTGAAGAAGCCCAGGGACTCCTTCTCCAAATAAGGCTTTAAGTGTATAACATAAAACACAAAGAGTTACAAAGGAGCGCAATCACACTGCAGTACAGTTAGAATACGCCAATAATGTGATATTATAGTGCATGTGGTTTTGTTAAAATATTATATAATGAGATCTGGTGGCGGGTCTACTAATCCCTATAATTTCAGAGTGATGAACACAAATGATGTTTTGAGATATCTGCGACAACAATAATGGAATATGAAAGTATCTCATTTCTTCAGGTGACAACTTTACACACGCTGCTGATACTACTGTGGTTTGTTGTCCATGTTCCTACCTGAAGGAAATGTTAGCTTTTTGTGAGAGATTAGTGAATATTAGAAGCAATCCAAGTTTATAGAACCTGGTGAATTCTATCCATGGATCCCTGAAGGGTGGATGCATTAGAGGTGAAGTCCTACCTTAGACCATTGTAGAACAGGATGCAGAAAGACTCATTTGTCAGGTACAGTCAAGTCCTGCTGGCCAAGAACATTCTAGAGCATCTGAAGCATGGAGGTAGGGGTTAGAGGATATTGGAAAGAACATAGATCTAGAGCTGGACCTCCTGGGTTCAAACTCCAGTTCCACTTCTTACTGTGTGACCTTGTATGAGTCACTTAAGGTCACAATATTCAATTTCTTCTGCTGTTACATAGCAATCATCTTAATGCCTTCTCAAATTGCTTGTGTAAGGATTCAATCACTGTAACCAATACCTACTTCACAGTGGGCATTTTACATGTCAGCTACCATCTTCTAATTCTATATGAACATTTAAAGAGAATATCTCAGAAATAAATCGTCTGACAGTGAATCAGCCATGGGCAGGGCAGTGTTAAGCTGGGCTTGCCCACACTGGTGCTTGATGAGCCGTGGGTTCAGCACATGCATCTCTACCTCCCAAGAATCCTGTGGAGACTTTGCCAAGAGTCTTGTTGAAATCAATATACTTCATGCCCATGGCAATCCCTCATCTCCCATCCCAACAGACACTGGATGATCCTTTGCTATGACTTCATCTTAATGAACCTGTACTGGCTCCCAGTTATCTCCACTTCCTTTTCCAAGGGCTTTCAAACCAACTTTAAACAGTTACTGTGAAAATTCAGGGGCAAAGGTCATGTTTGGTTATCAGTTCTACATATTTACTCTCTTTTGAAAATCATGTCAACTTTTGTCCCTGTCCCTTTATCATCTTCACTTCTTTGTTTCCTTGGTTCCCACTGCCTGTGTGGATGCCAAACTTAACATTGCCAAAGGGAGTAGGCTGGGGCACTGATTAACAATGCGTAGAGACACACAGTCTTTTAAAAACAACCTTGAGCTTTCCACCTAATCTCATCTCCTTTGGGTTTCAGATTTCTCTCAACCATATTTGTGCCACCCTTTCTAGATTGAAGATCAGGTCCCTTGAAGGAATAGAGACAATTGAAATAGAAATTACATAGTCAATTCACTCAACAAAGACCTTTGAACAACCTTTGTGCAGTAGGATGGAAAAAGTCAGCAAAGATAGACACATCTTAGCCTAGTGGAGCTAACGATCCAGTTGGAGAGCCAGGCACTGATCAGATAATCTCAATATATGTAAATAAGAACTGTGATACGTGTCATGAGGCAGATGTCTTGAGGTCTGTAGGAACCTACAAACAGGGGACTTTGACCTGGTATAAGAGTTCCATGAAGACTGAAGGAGGGAATCTTTGAACTGAGTCCTGCAACTTGGTTTAAGGGCAAAAAAAAAAAGAAGAACATACACTCTATGCAGAGGGAACCACAGGTAGGAAGGCCACGTGGCAGTAGAAGCAGAGCATGGTGAAGGAGAGCCAGTGTGTTGGACACAGAGCATGAGAAGCAAAATCCACCTGGAGAAGCAGAAAGGGGCTAAATCACATAGGACCTTGTCAGCCATGGTAAGGATTTTTCATTATCATGAAACAGTGGCACACTGCTAAGAATTTTAACCAAGATGTGGGATGGAAAGCAGATGGACTCAAGGACTCTTGCAGAAGTCCAGGAAAGAGACAATGGTGTGGCCGTGAAGGGTGCTATCCATGGAGACAGAGCCAAGTGAGGAGATTTTAAATTATTTAGGAGGCAAAATGGCAGGGCCTGGTGGTGGATCGGGCATGAAAAGTGTGGAGCAGAGGAAATCAAGGATGTGACATCGACTTCTGACCTGCATCGCTGGACAGATGGTGGTATCATTCATTGTCCTGGTTTTGGAAGGGGCTGAGGAGACTCTGTGGGTTCAGTTTGGTACATGTTGAGTTTGAAGTCATTTTAAGCCATCTGTATTTCGAGAGTGTCTCTAACAAGCAAGAAAACACTCAGAGGAGGGTGACCAAGAAGTCTGAGACCATGCCATAGAAGGAATAAGTGAGGTGGCTAGGGACACTGGGACAAGAGGGAGGAAGACACAGGTGTGAAAACATTAGCTGTCTTCTGCTGGCCAGAACTGAGATCCTTGGGTAGAAGTTTCATGAAGCATATTTGGCACTAAGTGAAGAGGAATTGACTGAGAATGAGAGATGTGACACAGACCGCCTTTCCAAGAGATGAGCTTCTTGTCCCTGGAGGAAGTGTGTAAGCACCGGCTTTCTGTCTTCCCCCGTACCATAGAAAGGAGTCAGTGTTTTGTAAGTTGTGTTCTGTGGACCCTAGTGTTTTGTGGAGTGGCTTCAGTGACTGGCTCTGTAAACAGCTGATTTTTTTTTAAAATTCCATCTGCTGATGTGTACTATAACCATTAATATTACTATTAGTACAAAATACATTTTAACCATTAACAAAAACTAATGGAAACCAACATGCTTGGATAGGCTGTATATATAATTTTAACACATTTGGCAACAGCCAAACTTTAATGTGCTTTTAGGGTTTGAGCCACAATACATAAGTGTTACCAATTTGAAATTCTAGACGTAAACTCATAGTGATACAATGCATTTTGATTTGACTTAGTTTGGGAGATTTGGTTTTAAGAATGTACGTGCTGTGAAGAACTTGTAAAAACCTCTCTAACTCAAAGGTTCCATGATATTTTTATTCTGACAATTAAAATCAGGTACCATATTCTCATTTCTGTGAATTATGTTAGCCCAAACAAAATGAATAGGAACAGATTGTGACACAGGGAAAAATTTATGAAACACTCTGCTTCCAGAATCAACTATGGTTCAAACTCACCCTATGCCCTCCAGTAATCCCTCATTCTACACTCTCCTTGCTTCTTTCAGACTTGCCAAACTTCATCAAGGCTTTCAAAGGCAATCATGGACTATTCTCAAAAGTCTGAAGCTTAGTATCTCATTATACTTATGACATAATTATTTAAATAGCATAGGGGCCATGCTCAATGATTTCTCCATGTCACAAGGAGGAGAATGCCCAAATGTTCACGGCTTTGAAACACAACTGACTGTAAATAATGAAGTGGCAGTAGTTAAGAGAAAAAGGGGAAATGGTAAGCAGTTCAGGGAAACCCAAAGAATGTTTGATTAAACTTTTCACCAGATGACTGCCTCACTGTTCCCCAGACTCTCAGTAAAATTCACCAACTTTGCAGCAGATAGAACATTCACCCAAGGACACAGTTGGCCATGAAAGTCTTCCCCATTGCTCACTCAGTGCTAGAACACCTAGTTTGTCCTCAAATACTCCTGCAGGAATGAACAGGAACATGATGGCCCATTCCAGCCCCTCACTCAACATTACAGGTTCTTCATTCCCCAAAGCATATGCCTCAAAACCCTTTCAAATGAGAAACAAAGTTGGTTTTCTCATGAACATGGTACTCCCATCATTTAATGAAGTCAATGACCTGTGGTTACTTGAACCCAAAGTATCCTAAGTCATGATATCTGTGTATTGAGTACCACCCATGTGATCTGCACGTCATCTGGGCAAACTCGAACCTCCTTGGGCCTCAGAATGTGGATCTCAGTTGTGAAATCAGGACAGTTTTTATATCAGATGACTTCTAAAGTCCTTTTGGCTTTAAAATTCTAAGGTCAATTTCTAGTTGCACTGGATTAAATAAAAATATCCTCTGCACAGAGAAGACTGAAGATCAATTCTTAGAGAACATACTGATCTGGCAAAATAAAAAATAAAAACAAAGCCACAGTTGAGTTCTTCTGCATGAGGTCAAGTTTTTTGCTTTAGTGTATTTTTAAAAAATTTCTTTGTTTCCTGCTCATTGACCAATTGCATGAATCATTTAGAATTTTTTTCTGGATGCATCCATCTCCTGGCCTTACAGATAAGAGGATTCAGTGGCATTATCTTCTACCTTTTTCTCTCTTAGAGGACTATCTCTATATTAGTCAAAGAAGTTTTGTTTCGTTTTGTTTTGTTTGTTATCGATTAGCCTTATGCAGACCTCCATGGTTTCTTTGTCTTGGGAGTGTGTGTGTGTGTGGATGGAAATACATAAGATGGCAATGGAATGCAAAGATATAAAAAACACCATAACATCTTCTTAATGACAGACATATCTGCTATCATGTTATAGGTCAATATTACCTGGGGATAGCCGGAGCCTCTCCTCTTTACAAATATCCTAGCAGCATAAGGAGACAAAGGAACCAACACAAGCATAATCACGAGATGGTCCTTATGCAACAATACACAAAGGCCACATTCCTCATGTTACTTGGTGGAGTTTAAATAAGTGAAATACTATCAACAGTTGTCAATGTACTTCTTAAAGGTCTGGTTTCTAGATGGCAATTTAGAGCTTCAGAAAGTTAAAGGTCTTGCCCAATGTGGAGCCAGAGAACCCAAGAGTTTTCTTTACGTCTTTCAAGCATAAATCAGGGAGGACTCCAATCTTATTCCTCCCCTCACTGCCTTTCTAGAGAACCACCCTTTCTCCTTCAGTATGGAGACTGAGCAGGATGGAGGATGAGATGTTTTTGGTAGGAGGTCTCTAGTTTACAATAAGGATTTTTTCCATCTACCAAGTCAATCAGTTTCTCAAACAAGGTGAAGATCAGCCTCTCTTCCCTTGGTTTCCACCTCCTGTAGGTCAGCTGAGAACCTCCGGGGGGAGGTTATGTGTCCTCTTCTCTACGGGTCTGTCTGCTGGCTTCAACTCTCCTGTAGCAAGCTCAAGGAAGTCACTGGAAGTTTGGGGGTTAAGAGCAGCAGGCTTTGACATCCCCTGGGTGTGGCATGTTTCCAGGAAAGAAAGCTCCAAAAGGAAAGAACAGTGTGGGAAAGAAATGTCCACTTGAATGAGATCAGGATGTTCTGAGCCCTGTCCTGGTGCCGCCCGCCCGGGGCTGTAGCTTGGCAGGGCCGGAAGGCACTTGCTGCTGCGGCGGCTCTGGGTGCACCTCGGAAGGCAGCTCCGGCCCCAAGGGAGTACACACAAGCAGCTGCGGGCAAAGAAAGGCCACCCAGGGGGAGTTCTCAGAGGAAGGAAGGTTCCTTTGAGGAGTGGTCAGTGAGACATTCTTACTCCGGGACTCATGAGAAGGGGAGCTTTTTTCCCTCTTTCTCAATATGCAAATCGCCTCTGTCCTTGGACTAAGGAAGATGGGTTGCTAGGCAATCACTTCGAAACAAGCGCTCCCCCTGCCCCTTTTTCCTGACCCCTAGAACAATGGAGACTTTTCAGCAAATGGAACCAAGATGGAGAAAAAGACATGGCAAAAAAAAAAAAAAAAATGGAACCGGAGAGATTATGGAAGGTCTGGCTTATAGAGAGGGGAAGGAAAATGTAATATTAATAAGTTGTGTTCTCCACAGAACAAGGAGGCTTCCTTTCTTCCCATCACGGCCTTGTTATCACCAGTCAAGTGGTACGGGCAATGAGCAGCCACTGTCCATGGGTGATCCCATTGGTAATGACTCGGGTGACCCTGAGTGTGTGATGTGATCAACAGTTCATTAGGAGTTCTTGGGCCTCAGTCTCCCGATCAGCGACACGATATTCGGAATTGTATTTTGAAAAATATTCTTTTTAGCAATTCTCACGTCGTGTTAGTTCCTGTCAGGATTTTGATACAAAATAGGTAGCACACTGACATGAAGTAATAGATACGTATTTGATAAAAGGACAATTTACAAAGGTGTAGGTAGGTTTTAGGGAATACACAAGGGATGATTGAAAACCCCATCGCCCTTGGACTCCATCCAAGTGACAAGGGGAGGGAGTGGTTACCTAAATCCAGGAGGGGTGATTACCTGAGAGTTGCCCAACAAGAATGTGACCCTGATAGAAGGCTGGACGGTGATGACTCCAGATCCAATATCCCATCTTTTGAACCCAGTGGGAAGCTAGAGGGCGAGAGGATGGAACCCAAGTATATGAATCAGCCCAGGATGCCATAACAAAATACCACAGACGGGGTGGTTTAAACAACGGAAATTTATTTCCTCACAGTTCTACAGGCTGCAAGTCCAAGATCTTGGTGTCAGCATGTTTAGTTTCTGGTGGGGACACTCTGGCCTAGATGGCGACCTTCTCACTGTGTCCTCACATGGCAGAGGACAGAGAGCGAGCTCTCTGGTGTCTCTTCCTCTTCTTATGAGGGCATCACTTCTACTGAATCAGGACTCCACCCTGATGAAACTCATTTTGCTTGAATCGGCTCCCTAAAGTATCTATCTTTGAGACCATCACTGGGAGGGGGGGCAGTTGGAGATTTGTCAGAGTCTGCTCTGGCTGTTATGACGTGATACCACAGATGGGGGTGCTCACACAACAGAAATTTATTTCTCACAGTCTGGAGATCAGGGTGCAGCACAGTCGGGTTCTTGGTGAGGGTCCTCTACTTGGTTATGTCTTTCCATGGCCTTATTTGGGATGTGTAGGCAGAGAGAGAAAGATCCCTCATCTCCTCTTTCTGTAGGGGCACTAGTCCCATCATGAGGACCCTGCCTCTTAATACCATCCCCCTGGGGGGTGGGTGAGAGTTTCAACATATGCATTTTGGGGGACAAACTTCAGTCCCTAGCACCAAGTAATGGTTTAGGGTGAACATTCTGAAGACCCTAGTGCTAGAGCCCTAAAAGAATCAGAAGATCTCTCTGGAAAGTTTACGGCAAGATTTTAATGTACACATTCGTACAAGTCCTGATATTATCTTTACCTCTTAGTGGAGCCAACTAAAACATTGCAAGATCAGGCGGCCTGTCCAGAGAATGAGCATGAAGGATGCATGCTGGCCAACTTGTTTTATTTGACGAAGATAGTAAGGCCACTGTATTCCAAAACGATCTATACTTACAACTAGAGAACTCTGCTATCAGTCAGCAGGGTTTCTTTGGCTTTTGTTCATTCTAAATGTTTACATGGTGAAAGCAATATCATAAAAACAATTTTGAAATTTTAAGAGAAAAACTCAAGGATCCCTAAACCCAGATAATTGCGTGACTGTGTATTTGTACACACAGTTTTCTTGCAGCGTTTATAGGTATGTGTGTAGGCATATATATATATATATATGCACATACAAACATGTCGTCACACATATGTGTGTACAGTTGACTATTACTGGTATACAGTTCACAGTGAATTACAGTTCACTATTACCGGTAGTCATCTTCTAGAAACTAACACTGATTTAGTACATACCGAACCACTGCTCCTAGAAGAGATACAGGGTTTGGTTCTTTTTTTTTTTTTTTTTTAAGATTTTATTTTTATTATGTGTCAGAGAGAGAGCACACAGGCAGGCAGAGTGGCAGGCAGAGAGGCAGAGGGAGAAGCAGGCTCCCCGCCGTGCAGGGAGTCTGATGCAGAACTCGATCCCAGGACACGGGGATCATGACCAGGGCTGAAGGCAGCCGCTCAACCCACTGAGCCACCCAGGCGTCCCCAGAGTTCGGTTCTTGTGAAGCTCTGGTGACAACACGTTTCATCAGCTGATCAATACATAATCTTGTTTTATGTGTGTTTGTTGAAAGACACCTCATTTAATAGACACTGTGGATTCACTAACTTTGAGCTTGCAGCAACAGCCCTCCATCTCCTGCCTAAAGGCAGCTTATCTAACACACGTATTTTCTCTGTAACATACATCATATCTTCTTGCCCTTAGGAATGCCGAACAGCATTGAGCATTATTCTTACAGGCCACTTTCAACAGTGGAATTGCCAACAAAACCCACAAAAAATGCAAAAAAAAAAAAAAAGTGGCACTAATTCAATGGCAAAAGGATGCTCATTTGTAGCATGAGACCTAAAACAAGAGGGCAGAGCTTCACCTTTATCTGATGCAAAATTATCCCTGCTCTACAAAGGTCTGTGAATGACTGAAAGAGCCATGAGTCTTGATTCGGGGGTTACAAGGAAATTTTAGAGAGCAGGAGGATTTGCAAGCTCTGTCTGCTGTATATACACTGTGTACATGTCATACACACACACATGATATAGTTCTAACCATCTTACAGAGGTAAGTTGTGGTAACAGTGGTAAGTGTAAGTAACAACTTACAGTGTTCATTCAGTTTTACCTGGTCTTTTATTACAAACATTTTGTTTGTTAACAATGAATGATCATTGTGCCGTGATCACTTTTTGATGGTTAAGTAATATTCCTTATGGTTGCGTTACCAAGGTTAGCCTAATTACTTTCTACTATTGAACTTCTAAATCTTTCCTTTCCTTACTATTTTAAAAAATTGTGCAGAGAGCATGATTGTATGTAGGACTGTTTTCTTCTTTTGAATTATTCACTTAGGATAAGCTCCCAGGAGTGGACTTACAGAATCAAAGGATCTGAGCATTAGTACGACTCTTGACCTATGTTGTCATCCTGCTTTTAAAACAATGGCAGGGGGCACCTGGGTGGCTCAGTGGGTTAAAGCCTCTGCCTTCGGCTCAGGTCATGATCCCAGAGTCCTGGGATCGAGTCCCACATCGGGCTCTCTGCTCCGCAGGGAGCCTGCTTCCTCCTCTCTCTCTGCCTGCTTTCCTCTCTGCCTACTTGTGATCTCTGTCTGTCAAATAAATAAATAAAATCTTAAAATAAAGTAAAATTAAATTAAATTAAATTAAAATTAAAAATAAATAAATAAAACAATGACAGGTGATCCACCAGTATATGAATATTGCTAACTACTGTCCCCATTCCTGAGTCTGGATGGCATCCAACCCCAAGACGATTAGTGATTAAACTAAAAGTTTTGCAAATTCCTAAATAAAACACCATCCCCCGGATGTGAACATGGTTCTCTTTGGTTATTGGCGCATGTTTTCTGTCCCTCTGACTATTGATTACTTCCTTTGGGGCAAGGTAGAAAGTCAATAGCCAATGAGGTCCTTTACCCACCTTGCCAGCACAAAGGGCAGAGGCTGAATGTGGGTTGCACTTGTGAGGCGGGGCGTGCCGGGTTGAGCTTGGGTAGTGTGTCCAAAATCGAACATCAAAACATGCGACGCTGAAAATGCCTCTCGGGTTGGAGGTAAATGCAGGACCTGTGAGGACAAAGACAAGGTTGAGTGAGTCAAACAGCGAGAAAGCCAGTAGTCCGAAATAAGTGCCTCAGATATATGTAGCCAGGTTTTTAGATGCATTTCGGTGATGCCTTCATCGGCAGGGCTGGAAAGGACAAATGGCAAAATCAACCGCCGTCCACTTTTTCTAACCCATTCTTATTTTTCTTATGTAGATTCTCTGTCTCTTGTGATTTTGATATTTATGTTTTGAGGTCCTGATTTTTTTCTTTTAAGTGAATAATCCCTTAAAATACGTGGGGGTGTGTGTGTGATTACTCATGCATATGTAATTAAGCAAATATTTTCTTCCTAATCTATTGTTTTTCCATTTTCTTTTGGAAAGGAAATAGAGTTTACTTAACCTATAGTTCAAGTTGTATAAATATTGGAACTTGCTGATTTTTTCTTTGTCTTCTCAAGTCACTTGAGAAAGCATGATACCGTGGTATCCCTTTTTTCCGTAAGTGAAAGAACCATACTTTTTAAATAGCATTTCACTTCGGCCATTATGTCCACAGGATAAAAAAGGAAGGAGTTTTAGAGAGAGAACTTATTTCAACATGCCTATGTTTTGAATCATTTAGCAGTTTAACCTTTAAAATGATAGTTTCTGGGTTTTTATTGATTAGTCTGAAGAGAAGTCTATGTGGCCAAAATAATTAAATTGGCTTAGCCAAGAAATTAGCTAATTCAGTGGGGGAAGGGGATATCAATCCAGTTGATTGATTGGTATCATGTGGAACTACTAATCAACGGGTTTAATTTCTAGATTTTTATCCAGCATCTTTGTCATTGTGTAGACAATCTAATTAATGAAAACGTAAACTACTTAATTAAGAATGTTGTTTGTTTTCTTAGTGCTTACAAGTAGTAAGTATTGTTTTTTTCTCTTCATTGGGTGGAATTATGAATTAGACACCCCCATGGAAGGAAGTTTTAGTATTTTATGTCAGCATTTGGAGGTTTAAGAAAGGGAGCAGCATGGGCGACCTTTAGCCACAATCTCTCTTAGAAAATTCTGTCTACTGTCACAGAGAGGACACATACAGGTGCCCTGGATGGCTTTCACTGACTGAGGACTAACCAAGCACAATGGAGCAGGCTTCTTTCTCAGCAGGACCTTGACCTTAAACTATCAGGAGGCATTATATTAAAGGAGGCATCTAATCTAATCTAAATCCATGTGGTGGCCAAGTACCCTTCTCTTCTACATGCCAGTGTCAGCATCACAGAAACCCTCTGGCTTTTTTGAAAGCTACCATCTCCTTTCTGTCCCCACTTCTCCACTTAGGTTCACGTTGGCCCCTCTTACCTACAAATCAGTGAGCTATGACAAAATCACGCTTTCGCGCACACGCCACGGGATATTAAGACGCTGGGAAAGCAACACCTCTCGGGTACACGGCAGAGCTACTGTTCAACATTCACACGGCCTTTCGGTTTCAAGGATGTCATTTGCACACTTTGACTCAAAAATCACTTCAAAGGTAGAATGTATCCTGTATCAACCTCCATTTCACAAAGATATGTACACAAAATGTAACGATACGTAACTGATTATCAGAGGGGAGAGACAACAAGGGGTTGAGCAAATTATATAGATTTTCTTTTAAGAGCCCCAGTAGATTCTTCCCTTCTCCTGTCTCATTCTCCTCCCCACCCCCCACCTATGCCACTGAGGTTGGGTGAGTAGGGAAATGGGAAAACATATCTCTTCTGACCCTTCTGAATTAGGTCTTGGAAATGTGGTCATTTCACAGATGTATGGGCTGAGATTAAAAGGTCCCTTAACCGCCCCCAGAGGTTCTAGTCTTAAAAATTACTCCCTGCTCGCCCTTTACCGGCATCTTGGGCCAAGTCGCTGTCCTTTAAGTTTATAATCAGTTCTGTTCCCATGATCGCTTGAAAACTTAACGACCCCGAGGTCAGACTGATAGACAGAGGCAGCATAAAATGACATATGCGACCACTTATGCACAGACCCCATCCGGGGATCAGCCTCCACAGATTCTAGGACCAAACCACAGAGCACCTGTTGTTCTTTGAAAAATATCTTGAAGGACGGCTGTCAAGACTTCCATCAGGGGAATGCAGGCCTTCCCCATTACGTTAATTGTTGGACTATAAACGACTCTCTTTGAAACACTGAGCCAATTCTAGTTAAGGGAAATTGAGGTCAGTTACCTTTCTTTCTTCCCTTCGAAAAGAAGTCGCAATGATTTGGAGATCTCAGGAATCAAAGGGCTCTCCAATTTAAAACTTGGAGTAGTGTGTAGAAAGTGACCAAAGCTGTGTGAGCCTGGATCCCACTGGAATTGGGCATTCATAGGATGGTCCCCTAGAAGAGCTCAGATTTCCACTGTCAAGTGCGAAGGGCTAATTATTTTACCAGCCCATACGCCAAATTGTATGATGAGAACAGGGCCACAATCCCCATCATGTTAAATGTCGCAGTCTAGGGGCACCTGGGTGGCTCAGTGGGTTAAAGCCTGTGCCTTCAGCTCAGGTCATGATCTCAGGGTTCTGGGATTGAGCCCCTCATTGGGCTTTCTGATCAGTGGGGAACCTGCTTCCTCCTCTCTCTCTGCCTGCCTCTCTGACTACTTGTTATCTCTGTCTATCAAATAAAAAAATAAAATCTTAAAAAAAAATGTAACAGTCTATCGCGAAGTAAAGGACTAGCCTGATCTGGGCAGGAATTACAGACAGGATGAATGAACCCTTGCTAGTAAAACTCTCTCTGTCAGTTAACACTTGCTGAGAGGCAGTGGGACAGTGGGCTTAGAGGCTGGGCCCCAAGAGTCGGCAGACGTAAGGTTTTATCTTACCGATCACATGATGCTAGAAGGATTGACTGTTCCTTTAGAGCCTTTGTTTCCTCTACCCAAGACTGAGCTAACAGTATTATGTATCTTGGAGTTGTTGCAAGGATTAAATGAGATAACTTCTTATAGGCCTCCTTGTTCTAGGGCAGTGGTCCTCAAACTTTGGTGTACACGGGAGTCCCCTGGGGGCCTTGGTAGAACAGAAGGCTGGCCACACCCCCCGGTGTTTTGAATCAGTGGGGCTGGGGTAGGGTCCCGGGATGTACTCCGCTTCCAAGCTCCCAGGTAGATAGAGCCCGTGGTGCTGGTCTGTCGATCCCTCGCTGGGAACCACCGGGACTGTTGACAGCACGTATTCAGATTTTTAAAAATCAACCGTAGTTCATGAGGGGGTGGTTCGCATGTAAACTAGGAAGAGCTTGTTGAAAGACACGGTGCCTAAGCTCCAGGCTTCTTGCCCCTAACCCAGAGCATCGCCGAAGGAAAGCCTCTCAGCCTCTCCGCTTCATCTTTAGCTGTCTTCTGGCTGCATTTTCAGCAGGTTGTGCTGGAGATCAGATGGAAGAACTGGGTTATGAAGGCTTTCAACTGTATGAGTATCTGAAACTGAGATAGGAGCGCTGCTGCCACTGGGCTCTGGGGCTGCTTTGGTCCGCCAGCCAGAGACAGGCCTTAGAAAAGCCACCAGTACAAGACTGTGTACTTGTAGGAAAAAGAGGTAAACACTTATGCCATAGGATAAGAAGGAAAAGGAGGTCAAAAGGAGGAAAGGGAGGTAAAAACTCTGTAGGAAAGGAGTTTTCTCCATAGGAAAAGGAGGTAAAAACAATCACCTATCTGTCCTTGCAAAGGTTTTTGCAGAAACAGCCAAGCCCTTTGCTGATATATTATTTTTAGATAAACCAGGAACCTAGGGAATTACTAATCAGGTATAAACCGAACTCTTGATGTTATTTTAGTGTCCCTTTTCTATGATGGAAACAAAGGGAAGTTGCCCTTTTGTAAACGCTGTAATGTTTTTTAAAGATTTTATATATTTATTTACTTGAGAGAGAGAACATGAGTGCACAAGCAGGGGGAGAGCACAGAGGCAAAGGGAGAGGGAGAAGCAGACTCCTCGCTGAGCAGGGAGCCCGGCACGGGGCTCGATCCCAGGACCCTGAGATCATGACCTGAGCCAAAGTCAGACGCATCACTGACTGAGCCACCCAAGCACCCCAAAACTCTGTAATCTGTAACTCTGTTTGGAAGAGCTATGACCAGCTGACTGAAGTGACTGATGTTTACTGAGTCTTATGGAGGACGGACCCCTCAGAGCACCTTGTAAGTGCTACTCACAGATGCTGCCCTACGAGTCAGTGAGTACACAGGCCCCTCCTGGAAAGGTGAAGGTCTGCATAGTCACATAATCAATCAGTGTTGTAAGCCCAGATCTGAACCTACAGAGTATTCACAGCACAGCCCAAGTTCTGCACAGTTCCTCTGCCAAAAAGCTAACGGGGAGTAGCCTGCCTTTTTGGCTAAGCAACTGACTCATTAATTAATCAATTAATCTTTAGGTGAATAGTTTGGTATAAATTTGGGTACATTTGATGGGGCTATCTTCCCAAAGAATGTACCCAAATTTATACCAAACTATTCATCTAAAGATTAATTGATTAATTAATTGAATTGGTTGAGCATACGTTGAGATACAGTGGAATATTTTAAGGAGACGGAGTCATTTATGTAGAAGTGATATTTTTGCCAGCATCACGGGGGGCAAAGAGAACATTCATTACTTCCGCCAATGTCTATTAAGGCTCTCTGTCATGAGGAATAGGACAGGCTTTCGAGGAGCACCCCCTTTAGTTGGGAAGTGGGACTATTCAGTGTTTTTGCAGTTTTTCTGTAGCAGTTTGAGAGATGAGTTATACCGCCAGAAAGGGTGGGAAAGAGGAGGGAACCAGAGGAGGATGTGGGAGGGACGAGGAAGACAGAGAGAAACCAGTCTCCCGGACTCTTTGAATTTCTGATGAGCGGATCCATGCAGCTGGAGCTTTAATTACACAGAGATGCGCTCTGTGTTCTTTGCAGAACCATCCCCCCCGACCCCCCAGAGCTGGAAAGGTGGCTGCTGTCTGTAAGGCAGGAGCAGGTTAAATTACAGTTATTATCTGGTTGCTCTTTGAAGGCCAGAGATGACTGCCATTTGACAGGCAGTCCTCCAGCCAAATTATAAAGTTCTCGAGCCCTCCCCGGTGGAGACAGTGTGACAGTAATTCTTGGGAGAGATGCTCTGGTCACCACTGCCAACCGTTCTTGCCACCCTCAGAATTTCTCCCACTTGCAATGTCAGTTTCATGGTCATCTATGCATTGCACTTGTTGGCAGGCTTAATTCCTTTAGATCGACTGAAACTATCAGATAAATTGTTGGAGAGAGCAAGCAAGAGACAGAAACAGGGATAGAGAGAGAGGAAGAGAGAGAGAACTTGTGTCCACAATTGGGGATCCCATTATTTGCATTCACTAGGTCCGGAGAGGTGATTTTAATGGAACTGTTCTACTCAGAGCATTCTTAGGTATATCCCAAAACCCTGCAGAAGTATCCTGGAGGTTAGAAGGGAGCATCTATTGGGCTTATACTGGGCTAAGGGAATCTGAAATCAGTGAGCTGGTGCTGTTTTGGTGAGGATGATGGAGGAAAAAAAAAAAAAAAAACCACACTTTCTCCTGTAAATGAGATCATAGATTTGAAATCTTCTGATATGAAAGTGTGAGGATTCAAGACCCCCCGCCCCAAATTGCTCTAATTTTGCATTCAGGGTGAAAAAAAAAACGATTAGGAAGTTCAGCCTTCTAACCCTGCCCGCCGCTGGAAGGGCATTACTGCAGTTTTATGTTAATTAAACCCCAGGCTATAAATTGCTTGGGCTCTCATCAATATCTGGTCAATAACCAGTTTATGTGAAAGCAGCAAGGATCCCGGGACTACCTTTAGATGACTCAGCGCATGGACTGCGAAAGTTTCATTAAATAGAGAAGAAGCCCCACCCCATTTTCTTTTTTTAAGTTAGGACAATGCAAGTAGCATTGTTCTCTCTGGGCAGAGATTTCTGTTTCTTGCTCAGTCCTTGGAGAAATCGGAGAGTACGTATTTTCTTTCTCCTAGCACTTAAACTCCCGCCTTTTCTCTTTTCTTTACATCCCTCCCTCTTGGCCTCACATTCAAAGCTCATGATTCATTTTTGAGGAATCAAAGGGCTGTGAAGCATTAAGAATGAAAAATCAGTAACATCAAGTCGAGCAGGGTGAAAGTTATTTTTCGGAGCAGAAGCATTAACTAAGCAATGGCCCCTGTGAGCAAATAATTCTGCTCCCACTTTTCTCTTTACATAAATTCTTCTTGATGGCTGTGCTCACCACTACTAAATGACACTTAGGATGCAGAAAATACAGATTTTAAGTTATTTTTACAACAAGAATGCTAATGGTGAAGCTTCTGAACTTCTGTTTTATGTTTTAAATGATTCTGGTCGCATGTAAAGCTTATCTATTTGTCTACACTTCAAAGCTGTGAATTTCTCATGACTCCTTAAGTACTGCGGTGACTTCCTTAGAAAAATCACTGTGATGTATTTATTAGCCATCAATCAACATATGCTTATTCAGCCCCTACTGGGCACTGTGGGGGCACAGATGTGTACCAAATACTGTTCCCACTCTACAAGGAGGAATTTGTTTTCCTCTTTATCCCACACATGTGCCAGGTAACATTGTGTAAATTTAAGGTATACAGCGTGTTGCTTTGATAAATTTATATATTGTAATATGATTATAATGATTATAATCTAGAAGGGTTTTTAACCTAGTGGGAAAGAAAAAGAATATCTGTAAGGTAATAACAGCACTAGAGTTTAATCTGAGAAGTGGTTTCATCTGAAAGAGCAAATGTTAGATGCTCCCCTGGGTTGGGGGCTTCATAGAGTGCTACTAAGAAGGCTAAACTTTAGCTTCAGGGATGGTCAGAAGTTGACAAGATCCAGAAGCAACAAGATCACGTTTCCCCCAGGAAACATAGCTCTGGCAAACAGAGGTACAGGGGGCACCACAGACGGACCTCCATGGCTGGAGCCCAGAGCTCCACCAGCAAGAGGTTTCTAGAAGGCATGTATTTCTTAAATATGCACCTACACACCAGACAGGGTTGGCAGAACCTTGGAGACACCATCAGTGAGCAGCCCACAGGCCAAGATGCTGAGGGTTGAGGGTACCCCCAAGTGGCTTATTTGACCACATAATATGACCTGAAATGGTGGACCTGTTTGATCTACGCTGGGAGTCTGGATTTGAGTCTGATGCTTGGATCCACACGGAGCTTTGCTCTCTTGGAGCTGGTACAGGAAGAACCTCAGTTTCCCAGTGCAGATATCTAGGATCAGACAACAGGCATTGTGGCTCCTTAGCTATAACAAGTCACCAGTCTTACCTTAAGAAAAAAGTAGCAGGACTCAAGCTGTAAAATTAAGGTAAGGTAAAATTAACCTCTTGTACAGAGGTACCTTCCCACCCCTCCTTGCCTCCCTCCGACACAATATTTGGTTTCTTGGTTACGTGGCTTTTGTTCTTGGCAGGAGACACCTTGATCTGCTTCTCAGAAGGACCTTCTTTTGACTTCTCCTCTCCGCTCCTACAAAATCCTCTTCCCTTGTTCTGTAAAGTCACCCACTTCGCATTCATTTATCCATCCACATCTTCATTCATTTATGAAGCAAATATTTATGGAATGTCTGTTTTGTCCCAGACATTCTGCTTTCCATCCTTATAATCTATTGTCTAGGTTAGAGTATGTGTGAGAGGAGACCTCAAAATAACAAGCCCTTGAAAGTTCTGTTTAGCTCTTGACATTCAACCAGTCTTGGCGATTAAATAAAGACACCCACCTGTAATAACCCATTGCATCAACTCCTAAAACCACATTTGATCGGATCTTTTTCAGGAACTTCCTCATGACACATATGATGGCAAACCTGCCTAGTAAAACATGCAGAATTTTTGACCTGCAGGTTAGAAATAATCTGGCCCGATTTCCTCGTTTTCTGAAAGCCACAGGACAGCACCAGGCTCTCAACCTCCTAACTCCTTGGCCAGTGTTTTTTCTACCTCATTAAGCCATTGCTTTGAAATGTCTCCTTTGCAGTCTTCTTTGAAAGCAAAGCCAGTTTTCTTTCTGAATAAAGTGTCCTCACTTTCAAAGGTTTCTTTGATGGCGAACTTATTTAATCTCCTGAGGGCGATTCATACCCAGTGCCATCTTGTGCCCCGGTCCCCAGAGAACATACAATTTTAGCACCTAAATTTCCTAGGTGCAAAGTGAGTTGGGAAGAGCCAGGATAACACCCCCAAACATTGTTGGCATCCTTTGTCAATGGCCCCCTGCCCCCTGTTCCTTGCTGGGAGGCACAAATTTTATTGCCGTCCTGCCAGACTGGGCACAGGGTTAAATTAGATGGCACGTGTGAAGCGCTTTGGGAACTGAGTGTCGTCTGCAAATGTAAGAGAGGGCCATTCTCTCCAAACACTCTCTTCAGGAAGGACAGGTGGGGAGTCACTTTTGCCTTCCACCCCCGCAGCTCACAGAGTTTGTTCAAGAAATACTGGTTGAAAAGAAATGAATGAAAGATTCGTCTAATGTCACATTGAAAAGCCGGGCCCTGGGAGTCAAGTATGTTACAAAGTCTTTGTGTCCAAAATGACATCAGAGGGACAAAGGTGAGTGTGACCGGGTTTATCTTATTTAAATGTGACCCAATAAGGCTTTCCTCGGCGTCGTTCGCTGGACTGGGAATGAAGGGCTTCCCGGTGCTGTGTGGTTTGGGGGGCCTCCTCCTCCAAGCGCCCGCCGCCTCCTGCTTTCAGGCTTTCCTGACTTGGATCGGAGGCGAGCTCCCAGTCCTGGCTTGCTTCTGGGAGTTGTCAGGCCCAGATAAAGGCATGGCAGGCTTTGCTCATTCCTTTGAGAGAAGGGGGCTGTCAGAAACACAATCAGCTTGTGGTCGGCCTTTAGAAACTCTCTCTCCACGTTGGTCCCAAAGAGAACATTTGTGTGTGTGTTTGCTTTGGTTTGGGGAACTAAACACCCCTTTTTGACGTTAATGTGTGCCAGCTACTTAACACTGGGGTGTTTCAGAAACGATGCTCTGGGCTCAGGACGCAAAAGGCACTGCCTTGCTTTAGAAACAGGAAGAAAAGGGCTCTGAAGGGGAGCGCTCCCAACAACAGAGGGGGGTGAATTAGAGCACTTCAGAGGGGACAGCGCTTCCGACAATGCCAAGGGGTGCCCCAGAATTAGAGGGGATCCCCCAAACACCCATCTGCTGCTTTGGCATCCCACTAAAGAGGACATGGAGGCACCAAGCGCTGTTGGCCCAGTGTAAGTCCCCAGTGTCTGTCCCCAGAAGCCCCGCGTCACCTCCGGTGGGAGCAGCGGCATCTGAGCAAACACACCTCGGTGAAAACTTCCTCTCCTGCAGCAGCTCGGTAGGGAGGCACACACCTTGTGTTGGCCATGTTTTTTCTCTTTTCAAAGGAGATATAATTGTGTCTCAAACATGATTTTCTAGCAGAGTCAGAGCACTAATGGGAGCCCCCAGTAACCAGGTCCACACATGAGTGAGAGCACACTCGGCCTCGGTACTGCATGTCACTGACTCGGTGCAGACAGACGTTTGCGGACCTGTTCCTGTCCTCCCTCTTCGGTGCGGGGCACCCCGTGGACAAGGTGACACGAGCCTCAGCATATGTGGATGGATCTCCCAGCACCAGGCTCCGCTGGTCCTCTCTCTGCGGGCTTTTGGGTCTGCAAGCATATTTTTGTGTAGTATTCCGCCCTGCCTTCAGCCAGGGAGGGTCCCCTTCTCCAGCCACATCATTCCCCAAATCCCTTGCTCTCCCCCTCTCCCTCCCCTTGAAGCCCTTATTCTTTGGAAATGCACCAGTGGAATTTTTCTCCCCACATCTCTATGGTGAGTTTTCCCAGCATTGGAAGGCTTGGTTGCCATGGCAGCGAGCCTCCTCTGCTAGGAGCAGGCGATTTCGGAAGAGGGGATTTTTGTTGCAGTCGGAGGCAGGGGATGAAGAGTCATTAAAGTAGGCCAATTAGTATGCAGGACCAGAGTTTTCTTACAGCTTCTCCCACAGGAGCAGCCAGTGCCAGGCTCTCTGTCTTCCCGTGGAGATGGAGTGAGGCGGGCGAGGGGAACCTCCCCGCGCACCCATCTGAATGAGACCAAACGAGCCCCAGCCCCGTGAGGACCCGGGTCCTGCCGCCGGCTTCCACCTGCTTCTCCTCCTCTGACCCCCTCTCCTTGGCCTCCCTTTTGACAACAGAGCTTCAGGAACGACCCAAGTAGAGCAGGGGTTGGAATGTGCGATGATAGTCAGATATACCCTCAAGGTTTCTAATACTGATTTTTCTGTTTCTTGGCCATCCATCAGCTAGAATGAGAGATGAGGACAAAACACGTCCTCCCATGATCTTTTTGAGTTTTGGATATCTGGGGATGGCCAACGTGGGTGATATCAGGGAGAAGAAAATGATCAAACTTTCCTAGAAAGCAGTGGCTAATTAATTGCACGACTCAAAAATAATCTGTTTCTGGAGATCCAGAGCAGCCCAGGACGTAAGGCACTCTGAGAGAAAATGGAATAGAAGTGTCAAAAACCAGAATTCTGAGACCCAGGGAGGACTTTGCCCTATGTGGTTGGGTAATGTGAGTTCCCCTGGAGCCTGGGGTTCAGTGTGTTCATCTGTGAAATGGGTTTGTTAGGAATTCTTCCCTCAAACCCACCCGCTAAAGTGCCTTCTAATGTTCCATTAGAAAATGGAACAGCTATAAAATGTCTGAGACTCAGGTGTGGAAGGATCCTCTGCTCTTACCAGTTTGTAAAGTCTGAGAGACCCTGGGATGACAGACTGCCCAGAAAAATCTGTCCAGAAGGAAGCGCCTCGATGCTTCTGCCACAGCCTGGGTGAGCGTCCTTCGGCCACCGCCAGGGACGTGTTCCCAAGGACTCCCCACTAGAGACCCTGATCCCAGGCCCACTGTGGCCTCTCCTGTTGGTGCCCACTGCCAGAGAGACATTCCTACCCTCAGCGTCCTATTCCCCTTGTTTCTTGTCCCAATCCTGTGGCTGTGAAGGTTTCCGCAGGGCTCCCCACTCCACACTCAGTACCTGACATGGTGCCTAGGGCCGAGCGGAATACAGTGTTTACTGTCTCCACGGCATCTGTCTCTTCTTTCCCACCCACTCCGATTTGACTTCTGATCCCGTTGCCTCCTCTCATCTTACGGTTATCTGACGGAGGTCCGCAGTGGAGTCTTCTGTCCCGTGCCGGTGTCAGGGTCCTGGCTGCGACATGATGGCTGTGTGAGATGTTTTCCCCGGGGGGAAGCAGGGCGATGTTATGGGGGAACGCTCTGTACCATACAATCACTTGTGAGCCCGTAATTGGTTTAAAGTGAAGAGTTGAATGGAAAATACAGCTCCCCTCACGAACCCCTCGGGGAAATCTCTGCAGTGATCAGGCCAATGGGCATTTTCGGTCTTCATTTCATTTGACAGTTGTCTACTGCCTCTTTCTTGAAGTGTTCTCTTTCCTTGGCTTCTTTGATACCAGGCCTGGGCTTCCCTATCCCTTCCCGTCATGCTTTCTTAACCCCCTTCACAGGGCTGATGACCATTAACCGCTAGAATTTCTCAAGGCCCCACCTAGTGTCCTGCTCTTCCCCAGCCTGCCTCCTCCTGGTCCGGGGGTCAGCGGCCACTGGTGCAGACCTAACTCACAAATGCACACCTCCAGTCTAGAACCTTACCCTGCACCCTGGTTTCCTGCGGGATGCTACAGTGGCTCCCCCGGGACAACACACTCAGCCTCCTTGTCTTCCAAGAGTCTCTCTCTTGGCTCCCAACCCCAACACGTCCCAGGCCTACTCAAGTGTGTTCCAGCTCAGCAAATGGCCATCATTAAGCAATTTAGCAACCAAGAAGCAATAGATTCTCTCCCCCTTTGTCCCCAGTCCTGGTCTGAGCCACCAGCCTCGTCACAGAATGGACGCAGCGGCCTTCCAGATGCCCCCCAGTAGCCCGAGGGTGCTTTGTAAACCGCAGATCTGACCATGCCTTTCTGGGCCGAAAATCTTCAATGGCTTCCCATTGTTCATAAGGAAATAAGTGAAATCCTTTCACCGACCTGCACGATCCTGCGTGTTCTGGTTCACATGAAACGCCCTCCCCCACCCCATTACACAGCCATTGCTTCATGCACTCTAGTCACGCTGGACTAAAGCTTCTCAAACACATTTTGTTCCCTCCTGCCACTGGGCCTTTGAAGGCTCTCCACTCACGGCGCCCAAAATCAGTTCTGTCTTCACCTAGTTAATTCTTACTTATTCTTCGGGTCTTGGCTCACATATCACCCCTACATGAAACCTTTTACCAGCCTTCCAGCCCAGAGCAAATCCCTCTATTATAAGCTCTTATGCAATGCCAGTGTTCAGCCAGAACACTGGTTGCAAAACTTGAAAGATTTCCACACAAGTTGGTAGACAGCCACCACCCTGCGTCTGCTTCCTTCAGCCACTAAAAGTGGCCGCCAGGCACAGCGTGGAGCCTTCAGGCACCAAGACCTACGTAGGGCAGTGGGTCAGGGCCTGTGAGCTGTTTTGAATTTCTCTCCTATTTCTCTGCATCATGAACCTCTTGCCCACAGCATGTATTGCGCTGAAATTCCATATTTCTTTTGAGATTATTTGATTTAATATCTTCCCCGCCAAACTCCATGAGAGCAAGGGCCACGTTCTCCATGACTTCCCCCGTGTGGCCTACAGAGAAGGCCTCTGAGAAATACGTGCTCAGCAAATGAATAGTTTAAGTGAATCAAGTGAATCAACAGACGTTTCTCAGGCAGCCTCTGCTGTGACTCCTGAATGTCACCTGCACTGGTGTCAACAGCAGTGGCCAAGCCCAGACCACCCCTCGGCGGCAAGTCGTTAACCAGTGCTCTTTCCAGCCTCCTGCTCTGTCTCTGCCTTGAAGGCTTGCAGAAGATACTTTTGATGACTACCATCCCCGGGTCCTCGAAGGGCTTCCAGGCTCTTCAGCCTCCCTTAGGCTCCAGCCCATCTCCATGACCCACTTTTAGACTTTGAAATACAGGCGCTGCTGACAGAATCTGTGTGTGGCTTTTTCTTTTCTTTTCTTTTCTTTTTTTTTTTTTTTCCTGCTCTCTAAATAAAAGATGAAATCAGAATGGTCATGTATATGCCGTCTCAAAATAGTGCTTTATTTAGAGAGAGAAGGTGTTAGTTATTACTGGCATTTAACATTTGTTGAGTGAACAAAAGCTGCTGCACATTGAGGAGAACATGGAATTACAGAGTTCCTGCTCGGTGTGTGTTGTGGCCTAAATTAGACCCAGACGAGTCACTAATGGGCAGCAAGGACGGATCTGCCCCAACTCCAAGACGGAGTTGGGTAGGCTTTTCCCTAAGAAATGGCCATATTGTGCTCAGGGCTTTAGAGGGTAATCCTTAGACCATTTTAAAAATAGCAAAGTGAATTATAAACTCCATGTGACTCCTCAGAAACAGACAAGTCTTGGAAAAGTTAGATTCCTATCGGAAGGCAGGCCGTCGGGGGTCTCAGGCCAGGGTGCCCTGTAGAAAAGCCCGCTGGGCTTCAGAAAGAATCACATTATACAGGACCACATTTCTAAGAAGAAGGACTACATACCTTTGTTACTGGGGTTTTTCCCCCCAGAATAATTACAGTTTTGGTGGAATTTAAGGAAAGACCCTTCTTTGTCCCCCACTTTTTTTTTTTTTTTTTGCATGAAGTAGTTTATGAATCTTGGAATCCCAAGTGCTCAAGTAAAGAGCATGTTTGACTTCTGTAGGTTCTGAACTGAATCCAAAACATGATGATAATCCCAGAAAATTGGAGCTGATTCTGGCTTGAGGGGCAAGGCACGGCAGGACTGACTCGGCCACTCACTGGGACGGTCATTTATCCTCTCTGAGTCCCCAGGTTCTTTAGCTGAGATTTAGGCACTGTAAAGCCTTGCTTGCTGGATTGTTGCGAGAAACTAACTAAATTAATGTATGTAAAGAACCAGCATGTGGTCTGGAACATGTGTTGGTTCTGCTTCCAACCCTGGGACCTACCCCCTTTATCGAGCCAATAACAAAAAAAACAAACAAACAAAAAAAACAACAACTCGAGACCAGGTCCAAATTTAGGGTAACCATTCCAGACTCGTCGAGTTTTTTAACTGAATAAATCACATTCACTTGTCTAAAGGTAATTAGACTGTAAGAGGGGACAAGAAACACACGGACACTTGAGATCCCCAGAAAAGTCAACAGTTTCTTTCTTGTCTTTCCAAATATTACAATCCTGGGAAAATAAGGGAGGCAGAGTTTTAAAAGGAAAATATCTGATTGGACACAAGTCCCAAATGGAACAAGATGCTTAAAATTGACTTAACAAAGAGCAGTGAAGTGATCATCATACTCTTTCAATTTGGACATTATTGTGAACATATGAGACTGCTGTACACAGGTCATTAAAATGTCAAAAGAGTGAATAGATTTAGCATGAAATATTAACCTTGGGAAAAAAAGCATTTCTAAAGATGTAAACCCCTTCCCATTTATGTCACTTATTAAGCACTCAAAATTTACTAATGCAGCGTGAAAGACGTTGCCGTGATGAGACTCAGCAATGACCCGTCATCCTGGTTTCTCACTCCAGCAACCTTGCCAAAGAAAGCTTTAGGGAGTCTCACCAGAGGAACGGCTAAAGCAAGATAGCAGTTCTGCCCCAGGTGTCTGTGGGCTAGTGGGCAGACCCAGATGCCCAGAGGCAAGTCATTTAAAGCTCAGCTTTGCAGCAGGGAAGTGGAGCTCTTTCCCTGTCAGCCTATCTCCTGACCACACCTGGCTGAAGGAGAGAGACCTTGCGCTGGGAACCCAGACTCTGCCCTCCCTGTGTGATTTCCAGGAGAGGACACAGGCTGCTGCCAGGAAACCACGCGGTGGAGGGTAGCCAGCCCTGGATTCCGAGTCAGAGAACTAGGGCTCTATTCTAGGTCAGCAACTGCTATCATTGGCAGTTCTTTAAATACCAAAACTGTCATGAAAATCATGGTATTATATGGAAGAGAAAACAGAAAGAAATTCAGAGTAGAGAAGAGGTCGAGAGAGAGAGAGAGAGAGAGAGAGTACCAGACAATAGCCTGTCCCCTACCCGGGGTGTGCCAGATGACAGCTGGTGCTTTGTGATCTGACTGATTTTCTAGTGCCCCTACTGATTAACCCTCTTCCTCAATGTGGTTCTTTCCAGGCTGGGGAGCCCAGTTTTGCCCACGTGTAGAATCCACGGGGGCTTTGTCCGCATTCAGTCCAGCAATTAGTAGCTCATATCTGTATCCCTGACTCTATCTGGCTGTAAAGGTGAGAGTATGTGCACAGGGAGAGGCTCGAACAGTTGCAGGAAGCCAACTAAGGATGAAGTTTCTATCAGCTGTGGACCTGTGATGGATCCTAGTATAGGATTCACAGAGAAGAAGTAGCAGCCAGGCGGGGTGGGTGTAGGGCAGCCAGGTGCCAGGTTTTAGGCTTGGACACTATGGTGAGCAAGTCCAGTGAATCGGAGGAAAGTAACCCAGGGCCAAAACTGGTGTCTGAGATGCAAAGACGTCTCCAGTCCAGGCTAGGGGTCAAGAGAAAGCATCTGAAGAGGATGGACCCAGAAATGAGGAGTTTTATACACAGATGTCCCCAAATCCTATCAAGTAGGAATCGGCTACAAAAATATTTATCCTGCGGGATAGGGTCCCAAGGACTGAGCTTGTGTTTAGAGGCACAGATCCACATATCTCTGGAAGCCTGGGGGGCAAATGAGGCAACCCAGAGTGATAACTAGAACGGAGATCAAGCAGAAGCACTGGGCCAGGAAAGGGACTGTGTGGAGAGGCTCCAGTGCTGTGAGCTGGGGTTCATGGTGGCCAGCTGCCTGCCACCCCTGGGGCAGGAGGCAAAGAAGAGGTACTTTAGGCATAAGGTGGGGTCTGGGGGGTCAGCAAAGGGACACCAAGTCAGCCTGACATGGAGGTTGATTCTATATTCAGCAAAGCAATTTGGGGAAGGGGGTCGAGGAAAACTGAGGTCGCTTAGATCATGATGGGTCTGAAAATGTGGGCAGGGAAATTTGGATCCATCCCTAATGGAATGGCAGAAGAAAGGAAAGATACTAGGGTCTTGCTGCCTAATCCCCTTCCTGGGGCATAGCTGTCAGGCACTGCTTCAGATTCTCTTGACTTTGCCTGTCTTTGGGACCGCTGGCTGGCTGTTCTGCTCCAGCCCCTGTGTGTGTTCCCAACTGGCCACACAGCACCTCCATCTTGCCCACGTTGTGTACCTCAAACATAATGGCCTAATGTCTGCCTGTTGATGCTAAGGTACGAAACTCTGTTCGACTCCCTCTGATACCCGCGTCTGCTTGACTGGGAAGAGCAGAGAAGCCAACACCCAGTGCTGGCGTCCTTGAGCAACAGGGGAAAGGCAACTGTAGAAAAGCTATTCCCCATTCTTCTCTTTAGTCAGACTCTCCTGAGATCCAGTACTTCCTGTAGGCTCCCGGAAGGAGCCTGTGAGCAAGACGTCCATCACATGGAGCTTCCTGAGAAAATAGAAGACTTGTCCTCAGGCTCTGCTGCACAGAGAAAACCTCCCATTTGCCGCCATTCTTATTTCTTGGAATTTGATTTAAGGTGAATCCATTCCAGAAAGAGAAGGAATTTGCTACTGGAAACACCTCATTTATACATGATACCGCCATGGTGTCACTCACCGTGGTTCTGTTATCCAGACTCACATAGTGTCATTTTAGTGAAGCCCCAGCACGTGGAAGTTTGCCCCAAAGTGACCTTCATCTGTAGTGGAAGTTGTCAGTCCCTTTTCTTGAAACCCCAAACAGCCTTTCCTTTCTTTCAGCCAAAGAAACTCTTCCCTCTTGTCTTCTGACCTTTTCAGACTATCTTCCACACGCTTTTCTCAAGTGCCTCCAGGGGACCCTCTTCGTGGTTCACATAAGAAAACCCAGTCACTTAAGGGGCGCCTGGGTGGCTCAGTGGGTTAAGCCTCTGCCAGGGTCTTGGGATCAAGCCCCACATAAGGATCTCTGCTCAGCAGGGAGCCTGCTTCCCCCCCTCTCTCTGACTGCCTCTCTGCCTACTTGTGATCTTTGTCTCTCTCTGTGTGTGTCAAATAAATAAATAAAATCTTCAAAAAAAAAAAAAAAGAAAGAAAGAAAGAAAACCCAGCTATTTATATGTGTCCAATGGACAGGGTTGACCACCCAGACAGCCATGAAGTCCATTTTAGCCTTTTGTTTTTTCCCCTCTTTAACTGAACACCCTTCTGATCACCCAACTTCTACAACTGCCCAAGCCTATAGAAGACTATCAGAATGGTCATTAGACATTCACTATTCTCAGTTGTGAACCATCCCCATCAGTAAGCTGGAAAAGCTCTTTTCTATGGCCTTTTAAGAGTATCCTTAGGAGAGAACAATTATGACTAAAATCAACCTAATATCTTTAGCTGTGGTACAGCCAACATTGTTGGCCCATTAAGACACAAATCATAAGAATTAAAGATTCTTCTCATTAATATCCTTTACTTCTTCCTCATCTTTCTTTACCCCAGCTCAGCACCATGGCTATCCTGATATGCCCAACATCCTTGTAATCTTCCTGGCAAGTGTAGCTATCAAGTTCCCAAAATTAAAACAAAAAAAGTTTTTGAAGTCCTATGTGGAAGAAACATCATGTACATTCTACAGTAAACAATTTTATCTTGGTCAGAAGGGTTGGGTCACACATTCTCTTGGCCTCCTTCCCAAGTCCTCACTATGTCCCCATTTCCAAGACTCCTAAGGAGCACCATTCTCTGTTTCCTATTGAGAGGGGACTTCTGGCCACACTGACTTTCTCCCCGGGGTATGGGCACACAGGCTACCCCATGCTGGAGTCCATCCAGCTGTTTTCTCTGTCCCTTTCCTCCAAGCCACACTCCTGCACCTGCTTCTCAGCTTCTTGATTTCTACAGATCAGTGCCCATTGTCCCATGAATGCCGGGGGATCACAGTGAGGACGGGGCAAGGCTGGCAACCTCCTTTCCTGAACTTTTGAATGTCATGGATGGAAACCATGCAATGGAGCCTTAGTCACTGCCACAGCCTATGTCCTCAAAGCAACATTAAAAAAAATAAAATAAAAGACTTTATGTTTTAGAGGAACTTTAGTTTCACAGCATAGCTGAGCAGAAAGTAGAGAATTCCCACATACCCCCATGACTCCCCCCATGCACAGCCTACCCCACTATCATATCCCATCAGAATGGTATATTTGTTCTAATCATGAGCCTACGTTGACACATTGTCACCCGAAGTTCATAGCTTACCTAAGGGCTCACTCTTGGTAATGTGTATTGGTAGCCGCCATTACAATACAGAGTAGCTCCACTGTCCCAGAAATCCTCTCTGCTGTGTCCACTCATCCTTCCTTCCCTCAAGTCCCTTGCGACCTAGACTCTCAATCTTTTATTACGTCCATAGTTTTGCTTTTTCCAGACTGTCATACAGGTGGAGTCATATAACATGTAACCTTTACAGGCTGGCTTCTTTCACCCACTAATATACATTTAAAGTTCCTCCATGTCTTTTTATGGCTTGGTGACATGTTTCTTTATAATGCTGAATAATGTTCCGCGACCTGGATGGACCACAGGTGGTTTACCCATTCACCTACTGAAGGACATCTTCAAGTCACTTTCAAGTTTTGGCAGTTATGAATACATCTTCTGTGAACATCCAGATGCAGATTTTCGTGTGAACATGTTTTCAACTCATTTGCTAAATACCAAACAGCACAATTGCTAGATCATATGGGAAGAGCATGTTCAGTTTTGTCAGAAACCACTGAACTGCATTCCTATGTTGCTGTACCATTCTGCATCCCCTACAGCAATGAAGGAGTGGTCCCGTTGCTCCGTATCTGTGCCAGCATTTGGTGTTGTCAGCATTACAGATTTTCACCATCCTAATAGGTATGGATTGGTATGCATCACGATGCTTTTGAGGCCAGCAGTGAGAGCATCTTGGATAGCGGTGCCTGGGTGGCTCAGTGGGCTAAGCGTCTACCTTCAACTCAGGTCATGATCCTGGGGTCCTGGGATGGAGCCCTGGGTCAGGCTCCTAGCTCAGTGGGGATCCTGCTTCTCCAGCTCCCTCTGCCTCTCCCTGCCCTACTCCTACTCTCTCTCTCTTTCTCTTTCTCCCAAATAAAAAATAAACTCTTTTAAAAAAGAGAGCATCTTAGATAGATTCACTTTCTTTTTTATTATTATTATTTATTTGACAGACAGAGATCACAAGTAGACAGAGAGGCAGGCAGAGAGAGAGAGAGGAGGAAGCAGGCTCCCCAGGGAGTAGAGAGCCCGATGCGGGGCTTGATCCCAGGACCCTAGAATCATGACCTGAGCCTAAGGCAGAGGCTTTAACCCTCTGAGCCACCCAGGTGCCCCTCTGTTCACTTTCATCTATGAAACCAGTTGCATCCAGTTTGTCCTGTCCTACTAACAGATTCAAAGCTGCTCCATCCAGCATCACAGGCTAGCCTTCTCCCTTCTCATCTTATCTCCAGTTCCTACAAGGTTAGGGTGTGAGAAGAGGGATTGAGGATAAAGGGCAACCTCTCTTTACACCTCTGTTGTCATCCTCTGCTTTACCATCACTGCTTCTCTGATAACACTTCCAGGGGTCAGGTGTCACCCTGGGAGCAGCCAGGGTACAGACCAGAAGTCTCAAACATAGATACTTTCCATTGTTCCCACTGACTCCTGAGAGGCCCACACATCTTTGCCCTTCTTGGTGCTGGGGGAGTAGGTTCTTCTGCTGCCCCTTTCAGCTCTACTGTCTTTCCCCTTTGCCTTTGCCATGCACACAGTCTGCTGCCCAAACAGAGGCCCAAATGCAGAATGAGGTCTCAGTCCTCCCTTCCTAAGGTGTCTCCAGTCTTTATGAGGAATTCTCTTGAAGTCCTTTCCTTGAGTTCAGGCTAAGGATGGGGAGAGCAGAGAGAAGAGAAAGGAAGGAGGTGACCCCTCTTCAAGAACTTTCCAATGGCCCCCAAGCCAATGGTCCCACTGCTCTTGCTCACTCCCTTCCCCCATTTTCTCCCCCCACAGACCAAAGAGGAGAGGGACCTGGGGTCATGGTGGTTATTGTAGGGCATGTTCTCTTATTAGAGCAAGACTCTAATCCTGCTGTGAGATGTCATGCTGGGGTACCCAAATCTCCTTTTCCCTCAGCTTAAGGTCCAAGTTTTAAATCAGAGGGACAGCTGGAAAAGCTCCCTGGGGCTCTTAATATAAGACATCAGAGGTATAGAGAGAAGGGGACATCATAGCCACCCCCATCTGAGCATTCAAGCAGTTAATGACCTATTGGCCATTAATGTCAAAAAACAATTATACCTTGGGCCACAATTCACCTTCACCTTTTCTTGACCTGCCCTTGGTGATGAGCAGCCAAGCATTATTTCCCTGGTGACACCGCCTCATCCCTTGAACATGGTGTCAGACCACATCTTAGCCCGTTTCCCTTCAAGGAAATAGACTCCTCCCCCCTCCCCACTGCCCAGCTCCCAGTTTTCCTGACCAGGACTTGGGTGATATAAATGCAAAGCAAGCCTGATTGTAATTTCTGAAGACCCCAAGAGGATAACTATCAAAATGAGGCCAGTTCTGATTGGCTGAGTTTTCATTAGTAGAGATCGTTAAGAGTCTGACCCGTGAGGCTCCACGGTTCATGTCTGGTGTGAGCCTCAGATGTGTGGGTGTGCAGGGCTTCCCACATGCTATTAGTTGCCTTTGTCTCTCCACAGTGCTTTGCTTTATAAAGATCACTCTGGGTTCCTCTTCTGCTGAACCTAATTTTTCCCTCCAGGGGTAACCACTTTTCCTGCTTTACAATAATGGTGCAACTTCCGTGATTTAATTTAGAGAAACAATGAAGTGACCATTAAAGTGTTTAGCAAATGGGTAAAAAGCCTTTCACACGTTTCTCAAAAAAATCTATGTTCCTGTCTTCTGGAAGTTTTACAAGTATGGACCATAAAGAAGTAGCCACCTGGACATATGCTTTTTTGTTGTTGTTGTTATTTGACCCGTTCCAGCATTAAATTTCATTCAAATCTAGTTACAGTGAAAGGAAAAGGTAAAATCTGGCTCCTGGAGCAAAGAGGTAGTTCATTCCGTGAGTTGCTCCTGTGGGGCAGAAGCAGCAGGGACAGGCTACAGAGACCGTGGAGTTTGGGGGGACAGGGTTAGGCTGTCTTCAGGTGATGCCCTCAACATGAGGCAGGCCAGGCTAGAATGAGAGGAGTTCAGGTAGGTTCCCCACTGAGTTGGGACAGCTCTTGGGGGTGGAGCCCAACGCTCAGAGGAGGCTTTGGTGAAAGCATGCGATGGCGTAAAACTATGAGCAGGGTTGGAAACAAGCAGGGCAGTGTATTCAGGGTGTATTTTGCAGTCAGAGGTGAAAAAACCCGGTGATGACTTGAATGCAGAGGACAAAGGGAAATAAGAAATCCACGATGACTCTTGGGTTTTTAGCTTTGAACAAAAATAGTGGTGTTTCATGGGGATGGTGGTGCCATTTAGGGAGATTCAGATGATGGGGAGAAGAATAGGGGTCCAAAGGTGGGGTGGGGAATCTGAGGACATTGAACCCTTGGAGAAGCAGAGGACACAGCAGCATTGGAAAGGGACAGATCGCTTAAAAGTTCCTTGAGTTGGGAATCACCTCTGTCTTTCCTGCAGTCTTGAGTTAATTTGCAGTGGCTTGTTTGTTCTGTATAAACCTTGCCCCTCTCTGGAGTGTTCCTGTCTTCATCTCAAAAGACAAATCTGGGCTGGAGGGAATTGTTTTCCCCGAGTCTGCTTTCATAGAGTAGATAGTAGTGCTTAAAGAACTTTATATGTTTCATGAAGCTATTTCTGTAAGTGGATTCAAGTAGATATTAACCTGTAAATACAGTATTCTAAATGCCAATGATCTGTACCTAAATAAATGTTCTGGTATCCAAAAAAAGTATGTAATATCTGGGGAGAGAGACCTTGAGAGGGAATTTTCAGGAAAAAATGGTTGTAGGGGCTGATAAAGAGATAGAGACAGGAAGGGAGATGCACAAAGAATGCTCAGGGACCATCATTAAGGAGTTCAGGTTTATGAAATCTTTTCTCTTCTCCCCTGGGATACCCCAGGACATCTTTCTTCCTTAAAGGAAATTCAGGTTGTTTCAGGAGTCAAAGGTGCCTCGGCAGTGATGTGACCATATGGCTGGTGGAATATTGGGGAAATAATCAGGAAAAACAAGGTAATATAGAGGCATGCCCTGCTCATGTATTGACAGAGACAAACATGCAGGGGCCATCAGCTTCCGTCTTAAGGCTGAACGTCAAGGAGGCTATAACTAAGCATCTTAGAGATTCCAAGCTCTGAAAAACGCAGGAATGCATCTGTGCTACTGAAGAGCATAGAAATAATAGGGCCCCTCTACTACCTTGTCCTCCTTGCACTGAAAGAAAGGTGTGGGAGACCCACATAGTCCGACCTTACTCCATTCCTAAATCCAAGTGGTGGTGCAATTAGGTCCTTGTTGACCTCTCTGGATCAGAGAAGAAGGGATTTCCTCATGAACAGGGCTCAGGGAAAGTGACTAATGATTTCTGTAGGTGGCTTACAAAGCTGGCCATGCCACCAGGTGGGTTAGAGCAAGTGGTGCAAACTTAGAGCAAAAGTCAAAGAGAAAGCGGCAAGCTCGGTGGATTTGAAACATCTGTCTTCCATTGCCAGCTCAGACTGACTCTATGGTCTTGAGCTCCTATGTCTTAGTTTCCCTGCTCAGTAAATGGTAATGGTAGCTAGGTCATAGACTATGTGTTTATCGTAAAATAGTATTAAGTGGCTTGCCTTAAAATACTATCTGGATGTAACATGTTATTTAGATATAAAAGTAAAGATATTAATATGGTTACAGATATGGATAATGCGCACATGCACGTGCACGCGCACGCGCACACACACATACACACCAAGATGCCCAGATAAACAGTCCACCTCTTTTCCTACACTCACCTTCTTGCCACAGTCACTCCAAACACACTGGACCCTTTATTTTTCAAGCATATCAAGGCTTTTCCTACCTCAGGGCCTTTGCACTTCCTGACCCCAATGCCCCGAATGCACTTCTTCCTGGTGTTTGCTTGTCTTGTTATTCTGATTTCTGCTTAGTTATCACCTGCTCAGAAGAGTGTTTGATGAACTTTTCTATTTAAATTAGTATGCCTCTCTATACTTTGCATCTATTTACTTCCTTTTCTCCATAGTATTTATCACCACCTGACTTCATGATGCATAGACGTCTGTTTATGTCCCACTAAAATGAGAGCTTCATGAGAACATGGAACTGGTTCACATCCATGTCCCCAGGGTCTAGGATAATGCCCAGAATACTGCAGGTAGCTCAAAAACAATTCTGCTGAGTGAGTGAATGATACCAAGACAAGCAAATGATTATCAATTGAACAGTTAAAAAGGTTAATCTAAACTCTGAGCAATGAGGGTTTGAGAACCCAAATAATGTTATAATAGATTGCTTAATATTATCTGCCATGCCAGAAGTGGATAGCCCCTTGAGGGATGGGGGTGTGGCTTTTAGTTGAACTTCAGTTGTTAGCACACTGGTCATGATCAAGAGTTGTGGAGTTGGGGTGGGAGGTGAGAGGCAGAGGGCAGGTTGTAAGGAGGCAGTGGGAATGCTGAGGGGATGTTGGGGAGCTGCAGACGCCCTTTCCTTAATTCCCCTCTGCCACATTGTTCTCTGCAGCTGGCGAGAGTGAACAGGTATGGTGCCATGCCAAAGCCACTCGAGGACAAGCCTCTCCCAACTTCAAGCAACATTCTTCCCATGGGAGGCTTCCCTGGGAAAATTCCAGTGGGACCCAGGGGTAGCATCTGTAAGTGGGGTCGCTTCAGAGAACGAAGTTGGGGTGGCCAAGAGGACATCCCAAGAGACAAGCAAAGGAAAGGGAACCCATGGGACAGGGCACTCAGCCCTTCCATTCTCTCTGACTTTCCCCAGCACCTACACCCTCTTCTCTACCAATGGGTCACTTCAGCCCCATTAATCTTCAGCTCCCCAGCTCTTCTTGGTAACTTGTCCCATATGTTTCTTACTCTGTGTACTGCGTATGTCTGTTCCATTCCTTATTTACAGTTTAAATTAAAAACGGGTGTCACTCTCTAAAGCTAATCAGCTACTGTCTATGTTTTCCTTCTCCCCTCTGGATAACCCCCTCAACTCCAAGGGGTCTGTGCTAACAGCCCTGAGTGGGGCTGACAGGAAGCTGCCTTTTTGGCCTGAGCCCCTGGTTCTCTTTTCATATTTATCCCATACTGTAGTGTCTGGCTGCCAGGGCCATTCCCGGAGGCAGTCAGATGCAATCCTCTCATTTGACAAATATCTGTTGAGCCTCCAAGCACAGAAGAGGGCACCCATCATGAAACTTGGAGTCTAGAGGCCGAGGTTAGATCACAAACACATAGCCACACAAACAAGCACATCATTACAGCGGATCGGTGCTGAGGGGAAAGTAAGTCATGCTACCTGATAGTTTCACTTGCTTTTGATGTCTAAGAATATGGTATTCAAGTCCCAAGGGACAAGTGTAAGTCCGGAAAAACTCAAGGAGCTGTATGTGTGAAAGATCTGAGGCGAGAGAGCGCTGGGGATGCCTAAGAAAGAGGGAAGACCAAAGTGGGTGGGTCAGTGTGAGGAAGGGGGTCAAGCGCTGGGAGCAGACTGGGGGAGAGAGACACTGAGACCAACAGGGGTTCTAGCCGTCACTTTAATGTCTTTTCATTTTATCCTAAGGGCAATGGGAAGTCATTAAAGAATTTATAGCGGAAAACGAAACAGTTTGATACGACTAAAACTCTAAGACTACTACTCGGCTAGTGCGCAGACGGTGGATCAGAAGGGAAGTGGGTGGACTAGTCAGCAGGCAGTTGCAGTGGCCCAGGGAGGAGAGAGTGGGACCAAGAGCCAGGAGATCAAAATGGAGGTAGAAAGAAGTAGAAGGTCCTTGGGAAGACTTTTTTTTTCTTTTTATAGATTTATTTATTTATTTATTTAGAGAGAGTATGTGTGCATGAGCAGCGGGGGAAGGGGGCAGAGGGAAAGGGAGAGAGAGAATTTCAAGCAGACTCCACGCTGAGCTCGGAGTCCAGTGTAGGGGGCTTGACCCCAGACCCCGGGATCGTGACCTGAACTGAAATCAAGAACCAGACGCTTAACCGACTGAGCCACTCAGGCACCCCTGCAGGACATCTGAGATCCCACCAGCCCTTGACTGTATACTTTGGGATTTCCCGTAAGTGAGAAAAGTGAATGCCCTCCGTGGGTAAGCCACTGTCTCAGGGACACGCAGTTGCAGGCGATCCCTAACTGACGTGCCCTCTTCGCTCTTGCTTTAGCTTGGTTTATAGTTCAATGCAGCTCACTGAAATAATGTGTGTGAAGTTCATGGCCATGACTTGCTCATGGTAGGCCTGCAACAAATGGTAGCTAGATGTTAAACGTCATCCACAAAGCTGAACACAACTCCATCACAGCATCTTTGGGGCTCTGCCGCCAACTTCTTCTGAGGAGCTTCAGGGAGGACCAGCTCATCAGTCCTCTTTGAAAACTCCCCGTCTTGCTATTTCCTAGTCATCTCCCTCCTGTGATCCTTTGGACAGGTGACAAGTGCTCAGCCATCTAAATATACACGCCCTAGTGGAAGGGAGTGGAAAACATCGGTAGATTAAGCTGTTGGCCAGACTGCACCAGGATCATGATGCATAACCAGTTGTTCACATTCCCACCGTGGCATAGTCCTCAACCTGGCATTGTGTTTACAGAACGAGCTCCAGAGGGCAGGGACGTTCATCCAATGTTGTTTCCCCACTGTGGACATGACACTAACCAAATACAGATTTGTTGAAATATACTCTGAGAAACATACACGAAAAGAAGCAAGATTAATGAGGAATTGCATGTGGGTTGGATGTTACCACTTACACCATGCTTTGTGTCAACAGCCTCACTGAGCCTCCCAGATGTGATGCAGTAAGTAGAGTCATCTCCACTCCATAAAGGAAAAACTGATGGCTTTATGGGAGGCCTTGACTTACCAAAGTCACATGGAGAGTCGTGCACACACCAGAATAGAGCCCTGGGCTTCTGATGCAGGTCGCCGTGTTGGACGACTCCAGGAGGGGGCATTTATGCAGGCCAGAGAGTGAAGGGTGCCCCTCAGGAATGGGCAGTAGTGGGCAGGGCTGTACAGAATCCTCACACAGACTTGTTACATTTGGCTTATAGGTTTTATTCCTATTGCCGTGCAAAAGAGAGGCTCTAAGACATAAAGTAATTTATGTTCATCTAGTTAGAAAGTGGCTAAGCTAAAACAGGAAACCAGGTCTGTTGACTCCCAAACCCGTGTTCATTCTGTTGCTTCGTGGATCTTCAGTGTGGACTTGCCATCTTGTGTTTCTGCACCAATGCCTCTTAACCAGGAGTCTGGGTAGCCTTTGAACACAGGATGCTGTGTTAAGACCAGAAACCCATGAAGCCACAAAATGAACATGGCCCATATTTCTAAAGCATCAATTTTCATAAATGATTTGGAGACAAATCATTCCTTTTGTATAATGCATCGTGGAGTCTAATGCGTCAATTGTATTAGATATTAAAGATGAAACATAGAACTTTGAAGAAATTCCACACTTGCCGTCAGCACCTTGGGCTGGTGACCCACAGACATGGTCCCAGTTATTCCCCTGCACTCATGATCATTTACTTCTTTCTGTGTTTTGGGGTGTTTTGGTGGAAAGTTTGAGAAGCACCCGGTGACACCACGCTGGCTTTCCATAACACTGAGCTGCCGCTATCATTGGACAGGAAAGAGAGCTTCAATTATCATAATATGTGCACTTTCTATGGGTATATTTTGTCCGTAGGTATGTCTGGAGAGATGGGAGATCGACGAATTTTAAATGTAAGCTAAGTAAAGCTAAATGAAAGGCAATGTCTTTAACACAGAGCCTTGCAAAGAATAGGTAACTGAGAGTTAATTTTATTTATATACATACACACACACACACACACACACGGACAATATATATGTTGTACGTACGATATACATACTGTACATACAATATATTTATGTATATGTACAACATATATATTGTACGTACAATATACTTTTTATGTACTATAGATATTGTACATACTATATATATTGTATATATTTATATATGTACTATATATATACACAATATATACTATATATATTGTATGTAAAATATATATATACACAATATATACAATATATATTGTCTGTACAATATACATATTGTACATATATATATATACTATATATATATATAAAACATTAACTCTCAGTTACCTATTCTGTGAAGGCTCTGTGTTAAAGACATTGCCTTTCATTTAGCTTTAATTAGCTTACATTGAAAACTTGTCGATACATATATATGTATATTATTTTTTAGGTCTCATGATCATCATAAGAACCACAAATCTTTTGTAACCAAGGTCACAATCTCTATCCATTACATGTATCACAGACATTGCAGAAAAGGACCATAATGATGCCCAGGTAGGCATTCAGAGCTCCCTGGAGGAAGCAACTTTCTCATTATCATTACATTCCCTTGGACACAAGACATCAGTTTCTCTAACAGAATGAATGTCTGCAGCCGGGAGGAAAGAAGACTTTATTCATCTGAAACTGGCTCTGGTGTATTAAGTCTTCATCTCAGGCTAATGGTGGAATGTACATGCTGGCGGGGTCTTCAGTGTTAACTAACAGGCTGGGGTTAATGGGGGGACAGATGGATGGTGTCCACCCAGAAACCCGATCTCTCCATTTACTGGACTTGATGCACCCAGGGCAGCAGTAACCACAGTAATCACCGCTGATGATGGGAGTGCTCATTCTATTACAGAGAAGCTTTTTGTGTTGTGTTTTCCTACTCTGTTGACAAATCGCTGAGTTCTTCCTTTGTAAAAGCTAGCTAGAATAGCAGCTTTTCGGAATTATTTCCATAGAAACGATTTCATGTTGGAATTTGGGTGCCGAACCAACACACTGAAACCACCTTAATGTAGATAATGACACGAGCATACATTGGTCTCGCTTTTTTCTGACTGCCTTTGCTCAGGGCATGTCGGTCCCTGGTGGCTTTTCACCATGAAAGGATGCAGTGATTTGGTCTCAAATGTTAAAAGAGTCAGATGGTCTCGTGAGTTTACCCGTTATGCTTAGGAGGCCATAAAAGGCTCAGGAACACTGAACACTTAAAAATGGCAGCTTGATGAAATGTCTATGATTGGAGTGAACAACACTCCAGCCAGCTTGCTGTATTAGTGCTTTCCAAAGTGT
The DNA here is from genome assembly GCF_963455335.1 of Martes martes. Taxonomy (NCBI): domain Eukaryota; kingdom Metazoa; phylum Chordata; class Mammalia; order Carnivora; family Mustelidae; genus Martes; species Martes martes. The sequence continues at coordinate 26,856,302 of NC_137900.1, forward strand.
CACCCTCCCCTTGATCCCCTCAGGAAACTTCCCATCCAGGTTGATAAGAGTTAGTGGGATGAGGCTGGGGGCAGCAATCGGAGGCAGGGGGACACGTGCTGCTATTTCTAGTTTCACTTAATGATTAAGATGGAAATCTGTGTTTCTAGATCCGAATGTGATTCTTAGACGTCGGCACAACTGTAGTTTTATGCTTTACTGAGAGAAGACTTAATTTGCTTCTGATTAGAGCCAGATGTAAAATAAGATGAAGCTACAGTCACTGCTGAGACTAGGCTCTTTGTTCTTTGAATTGTATATAGCGCACAAGCAGGAGACAACAGGACCCATGAGGGATGTCGCTTACGGCAACACAGAGTCCGGGAAGCCCTCTGCCTTTATCTACACATCACTAGGGAGTCCCGAGTCTGCCTACTCTCCCTTTGCCATCCCCCAGGGAACCCCAGGTGGAGGAGGGGATACAGAAATGGGGTGAGGATTGAGATTGCCCCAAGGTTTGCCCTGGAAATGAACTGAATCTTCTGTGGGACAACAGCAGTTTAAACTGTTTGATAAGCTTTAGAATTAATTGGTAATAATCAAGAGTTACCCAGGAGGGAAAGGAACAATGGGGTCAAATCTTCAGTTGGGGACATGAAGATGCTGACAAAGAACCGCGGAATTGCATTCTGGGCCGGAATTACACAAATCGTAGTACCTAGAGCTATTCTTGCTTCCCCAGAATGTACTGGAGCCAGAAAGGGGAGCGTTGGCAAGGAGAGTATTATGAACTAAATGTCTGTGTCCCCCCAACCCCCAAAATTCATATGTTGAAGCCCTAGCCCCCAGTGTGAGGATATTTGAAAATGGAGCCTGTAAAGAAGTAATTAAGGTTAAATGAGGTCATGGGATGAGGTCTTAATCCAATAGGATTGGTATTCTTATAAAAAGAGACATTGGGGGGCACCTGGGTGGCTCAGTGGGTTGAGCCTCTGCCTTCAGCTCAGGTCATGATCTCAGGGTCCTGGGATCGAGCCCCACATCGGGCTCCCTGCTCAGTGGGGAGTCTGCTTCCTCCTCTCTCTCTGCCTGCCTGTCTGCCTACTTGTGCTCTCTCTCTCTGTGTGTCCAATAAATAAAATCTTTAAAAAAAAAAAAAAAGAGAGACATTGGAGGATCACTTTCTCTCTGCACACATACAAGCTCTGTTTAGAAAGAGAGCTCCCACCAGAAACTGAACTCACTGGAACCTTGATCTTGGACTTCTAGCCTCCAGAAATGTAAGAAAATAAATGTGTGTTGTCTTAGCCACCCAATCTATGGTATTTTGTTATGACACCCCAAGCAGTCTAATGCAGAGAGACTTCCCTAGCTCTGAATCTGACTCCATGTCAGACTTGGGACAGAATGGGAAGGGTGTCATGAATTTGAGAGCTAGGTCCTACTGTAGACTTTACCATGATTTAGCTGTGTTGCCTTGGGTAGATCACTTTAATTCTGGGCCTGGAGATTCCTCAGCTCTTAAGTTGGGATAAAAGATCATGTCTAACTAGCCCACAGGATTACTGGAGAAGGAAGAATCAAATACTTAGCATAACTAGACAACAGCTAGTGGTTTTTTGCACATTTACTATATACTGGGCACTATTCTAAGAAATTGACTGATTGATTGATTGATTGATTGATTTTAAAGTCAGGTTTACTGAGATATAATATAGTAAAATTCACCTTCTCTAGTGTAAAGTTCTGAGTCTGGGCAAACACAATCACTTAACTGCCACCATAACGGAGTTGTGGGACATTGCCATCATCCCCCAAAATTCTTTTGAAGTAAGTCCCCACCAACCAATTCCCATTGCCTGACAAACATGGGTCCTCTAGACCTATAATTTTGCCTTTTCAAGAAAGTCATATAAATGGCATCACACAATGGCATCACAGAGCTTTTCTAATATGAGAATTTAATCTTTAATTGATCAGTTGATTAATTGATTTAATGAATCCATTAATTCAATTAGTCACATAATAATTTAAGTGATTAAACAATTGATCATTTCATCTTCATAAACATATTTTGGGGTAGGTACAATAATGATAAGATGAATAGATATAAAATGATAAGAAAAAGCAAAAAAGTATTATATAAACATGAGGTGTTATTATTATTTTCACCATTTTTATTATTATTTCATGGTAGAACAAAGCAAAATCAGTTTTCAGTGGAAATTTTATATTCAATTTGCCTTATCTACTCACCTAGAATCCAAGTTTCCAGAGAGAACAATTTTAGCTGTGTCCTTTGCCTTCAAAACATGATCATTTGCCTTATTCTGACAACAGAGATTTAATTGTGGGAAAAATAATATTTGCAAAAATATGGTTACCATAGCAACAATGTCCACAATAGCCAAACTGTGGAAAGAACCTAGATGTCCATCAACAGATGAATGGATAAAGAAGATGTGGCATATATATATATATATATATATATATATATATATATAATGCAGCCATCAAAAAACCCAAAATATTGCCATTTGCAACGATGTGGATGGAACTAGAGGGTATTATGCTAAGTGAAATAAGTCAATCAGAGAAAGACAATTATCATATGATCTCTCTGATATGAGGAATTTAAGAGGCAGGGCGGGGGGGCTGTGGGGAAGTAAGGAGAAAAAAATGAAACAATATGGGACTGGGGAGGGACACAAACCATAAGAGACTCTTAATCTCAGGAAATAAACTGAGGGTTGCTAGGTGGTAGCGGGGGAGGGATAGGGTGGCTGGGTTATGGACATTGGGAAAGGTATGTTCTATGGTGAGTGCAGTGAATTGTGTAAGACTGAGCATTCACAGACCTGTACCCCTGAAGCAAATAATACATCATATGTTAATAAAAAATATATATGGTTAGCAATAGGGTCCAGCACATCCTCTCTTTGACTAATTCAAAAATACTTGGCTTGAAGTTACTACTTCATAACCCTTATGTCTATGACCACATTGGTAATGGAAAAAGATACTGAGAGATTTCAGAGCTATGAATAATAGTGGTTTCCAGCGTAGCAATAATCAGTTCCCACTGTAAAGGAGATGATGATCATCAGGCTGTCACCAGGGCTCTGCTTGACTCAGCCTGATCTGGGTTCATTTGGGGCTTCTAGGCAGAGTATGAAGGGCTGAATTTCTTCCCATGAAGTATCCCCTGGCTCAGTAGCCACACGCCATGGAAGCATCCCATCACTCTTCATAATAGAAGGATTCTGATCTTCCTGGATGTGGTCATAGAGTGCCCACAGTCTGACCACAATAGTTCCATGTTCTTCAAGGAGAATATTTTCCATAAATTGTTTCTCTCTCCTTTTTTAAGCTTCATATTACAGATGCAACACATAACAAATAAGTAAATAAGGTCCAGCTATTTCTTAAAATTTACAGCTTTCATGAATTTTTAAGGAACACGTCAGGAGAAACTGCTGAAGCAAAGCAGTTGGGTATAGGGTATGACAAGAAGGTCTAGGAGCCTCTTCAATATTTCATGTGCCCAAAAGCCTCTGACAGCTAATAATCTCTTAATGGGACATGCCCTTTGGCCTGTGTGTTTCTAAGGGAGTAAAATGTTTGGCCTCCAAACAAGTTATCACTCACTCATTGACTAAACACCACAAGCTGAAAGTGGCCTCCCAGGCATCATTGGTCTTTGCTAGTTGAGTGTAGAAGGTCCCAGACTAGCATTACTCACCTTTAAATCACCAGTGGTTTCAAAGCCACCTAAGCATTTGCTTTGGATCTGGAGATAGGCTGTAGCCTCCCATTACGCCTCTCCCATTATGCCTCTCTTAAACACAGAAGGGAGACCAGACATCATGGCAGCCGGAGAATAAGTTGTGGAGGGGTCAGCCATGATCATTAGGGGGAGATGAAAGAATTGGATAAGACGAAACGCAACATGGGATTTTGGAATGGAACTGGACAAGTGATATTTAAGAGGAAATTCAAGGAAAGGGAGCAGGAATGGACCTGGAAGGGACCACACTGAGCAGTATGGAGGCAATAGGAGAAGAGAAAGGAAGGGAAGGGAAGTGGGGAGGGGGTAGAAAAGATGATAAGGGAACAAGGAGGATGGTAGATGCATTGTGTGTTCATTCCAGTGGAAGGAGGAGAGCTAAGCTTGTCACCTCCTCTCTCATCTCCCAGCACACCAGGAAAAGAGATTGTGCCTTCCTCATTAGCTTGTACCAGCAATAAAGATGCTTTGTATATTTGTAAAAATGAGAAAGAACCTAGCTAGGCTCCTGCTGTGAAGAGTGGTTTCAAAGTGGCAAGCACCAAGAGTTCCCTAATCCTAGTTTTCCAATGTGGAAAAATAAAACATATTGTTTGTTAGGCCATGGGGATATTTTCACAATTTACAACCTTATGACCAAAAAGTGTGTACCCAAAGAGTGCTCCTTGGGTAAGAAATATTGTTGAACTGATTAGATGTGTACAATTTGACTTAAAAATAGTAAAGTCATTGATTACTAACACAAGAAAATTTTACCAATTGTCTTTTAATATTTTCGTCAGGATTTATTGACTTAAACACTTTTCACATAGGTGTATTTAAAGGATGCTCAGGTATAGGTATTTTAACTAGAGCACAGTGGTTATTTTTGATTAATCTGATCACTCTATACATGTCACCATCAAAATTATGAGGTGTCAGGGAAACAAACACTAAGAGATAGCTGAACAGTCCTTTTCTTGATATGCTTTAAAAACAAGATCCATTATTTTCCATAATTTCATCTATTTTAGACACTATGGAATTCCTTTTTGACCATAGGCCTCAGATTCTCTTTGCTGACTTAAGCAAGTTGCCATGATAAAAGGCCAAGGTGGTCATCAGTCCTCCCGTTTTTCACTATTTAACTCTCTTCTTCTGTTTTAAAAAAGATTTATGTATTTATTTTAGAGAAAGAGAGGGAGGGAAAGAGAGAGAGCAAGGGCGGGGAGAGTCAGAGGGCAAAAATCTCAAGCAGGCTCCCCACTGAGCACGAAGCCTGACCCAGGGTTCCATCCCAGGATTCATGAGATCATGACCTGAGCTGAAACCAAGTGTCAGACACTCAAATGACTGAGCCACCCAGGTGCCCCGCTTTAACTTTCTTCTTTAGTCTGTCCTTTTTCACCAGCTTCAGAGGATGTGAGATGCTAATCACAAGATGTAGAAAAATAGTCTTCCATCCTATGCATTATGACATCATTCTAGACTTCCTCCCAAGATCAAATAGTTTCAGGTCAGTACCATAGACTGCCCCGTCTACTGCACAGATGGCAAATCAAGAAAGGAATAGGGTCCCCCACACAACTCAGGGAGCTCTCAGACTCCATGTGGACGCCAGAATTTTTGGCTGAATTCTAAGAAGTTATGAATTTCACTGAACAGTTCTTATTTGTCGCACCGAATAAATGAGCCAGTTTCCATCCATTTAATTTAAGGTGGTTCTGACATGAGTTCAGTGAGTTACTGGAGGTTAGATAGGAGTGTAGTGAACACTGATCTCTTTGAAAGAACATTTGAGAATTCCTCTCCAAATATCAGCACTCATAAGTAGACCGCTCGAAGACATGATATGCTTACCAACCAACCCCCTCATACCCAGCCAGACATGACTAAGATGCAGCCATCTTTCTTGAGGCATGTGATCTGTTAGCAGAAAAAAAGGGAAGAAAGGGATGCTTGTCATGTTGCCAGAGCTGTGCTGAGGGGCACCAGACTGTCTTTGGGCAACTCACTGAGCTGCAGCAGGACTGAGAGTTCCTTGAAATGGTGCAATTTGAGCTCATCTTCAGGAGCTCTTTTGGGGAGTGGGTAGAAATGAAAAGGGATCAAACTACCAAGAGGCATGAGTAGGTTTGGCCATGGCAAAGCACCACATGACTGGCCCTGGGGACTGAACACAGGGAATACTGAATCTCTGCATTAGAGATCACAGAAGCCAGACACTCAGAACGACCCGTGGGAACAAGTACAAGACATCCAGTGGGCAGCCATTATTGTGTGCCCTGACGTAAGCTCCTTCAACTCTCCAAAATTTGGGTGCATTATTTGCAGCGTGAAAGCAAACCAAGATCTACCCTTGAGTGTAACTACTGGGTTCAAGTGGAAATTCTTTGAGTGGAAATTCTTTGGAAAGGTGAACAACTCTGTGCTGGTGGACATGATGGTGGCCAAGTGCTGGCGAGTGATTACAGAACCACAGGGTTTTGTGCTGAAAATAATCCAGAGCTGGTCTAACCTGTCCACATTTTACCAGTAAGCCAGACCTGAAGTGACTCAGCTAAGCTAGTTAATGGCACAGCAGGAACCAGGTGCCCAGGATCTTGGGTTGAAGAAAATAAAAAATCTCAAGTCCAAATCAACTTCCCGGCGACGTGGGTTTCTCATCTGGCTTCAGTTCAGTCCGGTGAGTTCAGCGCAGAGCAGGGGCCTGATCCCTGGAGGGCCCCGCTCCGCCCCACCCCGCCCTGCGGCAGGTCTGGTGCTTGCAGCCCAGGCTCTGAGTCCCGGTGTCATACTTGGGATGGCATTCCATCTCACAGATACTGAAACCAGGGTGTGAGGGCAAGTTGCCAGGTGGCACATTGCAAAACAAATGCCTTGTTGTGTTTGTGGCCGCGCCGTATGTGGCCTTGTGAAGTCCAAAAGCCATCCAGTCGCTGTGACTGGAATGTGACAGTAATTTGTAACAACGGTGACTCTATTCCCCCCCGCCCCCTTGGTCTACTTTTGTGACATGCTCCAAAATCCTGAGAAAGGCCTGCAAAAGAAATGTTCAGAAATGTTCTAAATGGGTTTGGAAAACTTGTGAACCCTGTCTGAACTTTTATTAGGTTCTCCCACCACTCACCCGTTTGACATCAGAACAAGGAAAGCATTATTTATAACAGCGTGTGTGAAATCCCAGAAGGGACTCTTGAAAGAATTAACGTGAAAAATGTGTCCCAAAGAGACTGCAAGCATAAAACAAATGATCAGATGGGAAAACATGTAAATCAAAAGTGGGATCTTTTTTCCTCCTTTAAAGGAAACAAGAGCTTTTTCTCTGGCCATTTCCAACATCGGACAGAGAAACTGGGCGAGTCCGGGCTATCATCAGAGCACTTGTCCCTGCAGAGCGAGGCACAAAGGGGAGTTGTGTGCACTGACTCTTCCTAATGTCTCCAGAATGGAGGAGATAAGATAGTAAAGGTTACAGGGAAGGAAAAGACACCTTGAATGCATCAGTGCATTGGAATTTACGAAGCACTTTCCCAGACTTTTGACTGTTTGAGTGTTTACCTCACCATAACCCCGGGAGGTACAAAATGTTACCCTTATTTCATAGTTGGAGCAACTAGGACACAGAGTGGTTTAGCAACTAGTCCTTGACTAAAAGTCCTGGAGCCCGGCCTCCAACACCGCGAACTAAGTGTTGCCCGTGGCATTACCGGTGTGTATGCACGGGAATATGGAAAGCACGGCATCTTGTTAGGTTAGCACATCCCACAGTGGGATTTTAGCCATCTGATTCTAGACGTATGGAAGTGATTCTCTGTCTCTCTCCCTCTCCCCACAAACACACATGCAAATTAGTTAATTCACTAAGTTAAACAAAATCAAATCTGTTTTTTTCCGCCAAACTCCCAAGATACCTTAAGACTCCGTGTATCATGACTGTCACAGAAGTGAGACAACTTACAGGTTACAGCGTTTTTGGCGGCCTGACCTAGAAACCTCTGTGGGGAGCTGGCTCTTAATCTTTTGAGGGCCCAGTATCCAAAAGACTACCACGTGTTTGTCCATAAGGTCCTAGTTCTCTTTTTATCCCACACACACCAACTATATATTGATCATAAATCTGGATTCTAATTGAAATATTCCCATAAAGTCAATAAGTATGTCTTTTCCACTAAAAACCTGCACAGAGAGCTCTCACTGCACAGGACTCTGCACCGTGTAGCTCCCCGCACTCACCACGAGTCTTCTCCTTGGTGCAGGTCTGTGGGTCACCAGCACCTGAAGGGAGCTTTCCTCCTTGGTGTCCCGAGTCCTTGGGAGTGTCTAGAAACATGGGAAACCCCTTGTGTATTGGCACACATTTCCTTTCCCAAAGTTCCGGGCCCGTGGGGCTCCAGGGTCATGAGCCGGATGGACAGTTCCTCAGTGGGGCCAGCAGCACCAACATGGCGTCCTTTTTGGTCCATCACTGCCTATGCCACACAGGTTCTGTTTTGAATATCATCCCTGATGGGAAGGATTGACATCACCTTCAGGCATGTCCGGGCAGCTCCATGAAGGAAATCTGTGCCCATGGAAGACTGTCGGCCCATCGCTGCATGGTGAGAAGTGAGTGATGAAATTGAAAGATAAGGACACCCACCTCCACTTAGTGTCAGAGCTGTGGGTGTGTTCGAAGTGAACAGTAAACATATGAGGACACCTTACCCCGACCCAGGAATTTGAGTCCCTCCTTGTCAGATTTAGAGTCCTTGTACAGAGAATGGAGAAAAAACCCACAGAACGTTCTCCTCCTTCGACCTCAAGATCTCTTTGATGCTAAGAGGGTTGTTGGAAATGGCCAAGCATATTAAACAGACCTGACACTCTCAGCTCCTTGGGCTCAGGAGTTAGGAGCATTTTTCAGGCACTGTTCGTCTCTTTCTTTCCTTTAATGAGACAGAAATGGACACCGACCATTGTAATCGGGCAGAAACTCGATGCGGCATCCATCTGAGAACACGGGGCTGACGGTCGGGTCTCACGCCTGTGTTTCTGTGTGCTCCCCTGCTGCCCGGGTATCAGGCAGCGTGTTTGAACTGGTAGTGCTGGGTTTTCCAGCATGAAAACCAGGACCCACCACCAGTTTGATCATGGTTTTAACATCAGACAGCCCAAGTGGGCTACAAACTGAAACGTGAAATTCTTAACTTTTCTCCAGGAAGTCAGAAATCCTAAACAAACTGTCCTTATCAAACGAAGTACCCTATGCCTGTGGTAATGCTCTCGCCATCTAATGCCTCAGCTGTGCTGTTTTCACTAAAATGGACTTTCCCCAAACTGTATCTATTATTTTTGGACACAAGCTCAATTGTAGTTAAGAGGCAAGTCCTAAGCTCGGGGTCTAAAGACTTGAATGGTTTATGTCCATAACCACCCGAGCCTCAGTTGCTTCATCTGTGAAATGGGACTAATCGCTTCCACCCTGACCATGGCTGGATTGTGGGAGGGCATTTGAGGCAGCACTGTGCACTCATCCTAAGACCTCAAAGTGGAAGGAAGCTCTGGCCTTGCCAAGAAACTGGAGTCACTTGGTGGGTCATTCTGGACACAGTTTCCTGCTTGTTTCCTGGTCAACGTGATCTTGTTAATTAAAAGACTGAGTCACCTTTATACCAGGAAGCGTGTGTATGTGTGTGTGTGTGTGTATGTGTGTGTGTTATCCAGGATGAACACCTGCCCCAACGTCATCTCTGCCCTATCTAGTTACCAGAAAGAGAAAATAGTAAAAAATATTTTTAAAAAATACGTTGACCATTCTTGGCCCTGCTTCTCTGTTGCTTTTTTCTTATAAAGAAATTGTATTTCTCTCATGTTTTATAAATAATTAAAATTAACAAATACAAATAAAGGAAGGACAAAAGTGTCCCCCATTTGTATTCTACCTTTCTCCCCCCTGATGAGGGGAACTTGGTTTTCGGGTGACTGAGACCTCCTTTCTCCCCCTTCTCCACCAGGTTGGTGGCCACACAATGCTGCCCATTCGCTGGATGCCTCCAGAGAGCATCATGTACAGGAAGTTCACCACAGAAAGTGATGTCTGGAGCCTGGGCGTTGTGTTGTGGGAGATCTTCACGTACGGCAAACAGCCCTGGTACCAGCTGTCCAACAACGAGGTGCGCAGTGGGCGGGGCAAGACCCCCGAGGGCTGAGGTCCAGAGGCCAGGAGACAGACGAAGCCGTGTGGCTTTGTGGGCAGCAGCACCTCCCACATGGCCTCTCAGGACCTACACGTCATGGGCAGAGTCTAGTCACTCTCTGAGTTTAAAAGTTCTAGAGAAAGAAAAGCAGTGTTTGCTCACACACCTGGGACTCACCGGTGGTGGCACTGAGGAATCACTTTGTGCTGCCCATCTGGTAAATTCGTAGCAGGTGTGATACCCCCGTACCTTCAGAGGCCAGCCAGGTTTTTTGGTAGTATTCCAATAAGGTTTTAGGCTTGGTTTTTTGTTTTGTTTTGTTTTGTTTTACACATTTCACTAGAACATTCTTGTGTTTTATTTCTCTATTTCAATTCTTTTGCAACCGTTGTCTCTACTTGAGGCATAGCTTCTGGGTCAGGCACCTCACATCCTCTTCAGGCCCACATCTGTCTTCTATCCCAACTCCACACATTTCCACAGCTCAAGCGAGGTCCCCTTGTCAGTCAGCGCCCTGACGTGAAAGTTCCAGGCTCCATCTCAGGCCAGTAAGACTAAAAACACATTGGAATTCCTAAGTGAGGTAGCATCCCACAGACAGAAAGCATTTCTCCACCAGGTCGGTGACCTCGGTGTGCCCAGAAAAAGGGATCTAAACCAATGAAATTAACCATGATTGACCAACCACAGTAACTGTTCTCTTCCTTCAAAAAAAAAAAAAACAAAAGCAAATGCTGAACGGGTTTCTTTAGAGCAGACTTTCCCTTTCCCTTGCACAGACATCTGTGTTATCGGCTTTGTTTTTCCTCCCGTCTGACACTGTCTTCGATCTCCATCCCGTCCAGGTGATAGAATGCATCACTCAGGGCCGAGTCTTGCAGCGACCTAGAACGTGCCCCCAGGAGGTCTACGAGTTGATGCTGGGGTGCTGGCAGCGAGAGCCCCATATGAGGAAGAACATCAAGGGCATCCACACCCTCCTTCAGAACTTGGCCAAGGCATCTCCGGTCTACCTGGATATTCTAGGCTAGGGCCCTTTCCCCCAGACCGATCCTTCCCAATGCACCTCCTCAGATGGGCCGAGAGGATGAACGTCGTTTAACTGCCGCCGGATGCCATCAATCTGCTGTTCTTCACTCCGACAGTATTAACAACAAAGACACGGAGAGGCTTTCCGAGGGAAGCCATGTGCACTTCTCCATCCATAGACACAGTATGGACTACTTTTTGGCATTGTCTCTTTCTCTCTTTCCACCTCCCTTGGTTTCTCCCCTGGTTTTTGTTTGTTTTTTTGGGTTTTGGTTTTGTTTTTTTTTTTTCTTTTTTGGTCTTCCTCGCTTTATAGCCCCTACCCTTTCTTTTGAATCAATCTGGCTTCTGCATTCCTATTAACTCTGCATAGACAAAGGCCTTAACAACCCTGATTTGTTATATCAGCAGACACTCTAGTTTGCCCACCACAACTAACAATGCCTTGTTGTATTCCTGCCTTTGATGTGGATGAAAAAAGGGAAAACAAATATTTGACTTAAACTTTGTCACTTCTGCTGTACAGACATCGAGAGTTTCTATGGATTCACTTCTATTTATTTATTATTATTACTGTTCTTATTGTTTTTGGATGGCTTAAGCCTGTGTATGAAACAGGAAAACTTGTGTTTAATCTGGGAAGCCTTTATCTATGGGAGATTAAAACCAGAGAGAAAGAAGATTTATTACAAACCACAGTATGGGAGGAACAAAGACAACCATTGGGATCAGCTGGCGTCAGTCCCTACTTAGGAAAAACCCAGCGACTGTTAGCTGGGAGGAATGTATTCGGCACCTTCCCCTGAGGAGCTTTCTGAGGAGTACAAAGACTGTTGAACTCTGTGCCATGGACTATTCTTTTCCCATCACCAGAAACACTAGGGTGTAGTCGAGAGAAAAGATGGCTTCCATGAGACGCAAGATGGCGCATCACATGCCCAGACAGTCTTGTCTTTGCAGGTCATGGTAATAGCCCTGGTTTGTCTTTCCAGGTGTTGTTGGCTGAAACTTTGTCGAGTTTAGCTGAAAATGGGTGAATTCTTGTCCAGAGATCGTTTCAGGGTCAGGTGGGAAAGCCAAAGACTTGGAAAAGATAAGACAAGTTATAAATTCGGAGGCATTATATTGAACTTTTCAGATAGCGGTTCCCTCCGACCCCTCCCCTCCACCCCACCTGTCCTTTAAACTGTGCAAGCAAAATTGTGCATGGTCTTCGTCGATTAATACCTTGTGTGCAGAAACTACTGCTCCAGACGTCGTGCCCCTGATATGTAGAACAGATCCATAAAGAGATATAACTTATATAATTAGGGGAAGCTAATGGAGCTCATTAGCTGAGTATCAATGTCTCTGCTTTGTACGACGGTGATGGGTTTTAGCGGAGATGGACCCTGAAGCCTGGATGTCCTCATCCACGTGGAACGGACTGTGGGACTATGAGAAGGGCAGACTCAGTCCCCGAGGAAAAAGAAACCTCACCCTGGGGGCATCACATACATTGATGTTCAGTGTGCACAGGCCGAGACCTTGCTCTGGGCTCTGGTTGGGAGAGTGGTTTCATTCCCAGTGTACTCCATTGTCAGTATGCTGTTTTGTTTTTTTTTCCACTCCATTAAAAGACGTAAAAATTCAAAAAAAAAAAAAAAATCAGGCACAGCACGCCAATGGGAAGCTATGCCCAGACCAAGCTTTGGAGGTGTGCTTCTGGGTCTAGTGATGAGTTTTGCGAAAAGAGGTTGTAAATTTAAATAGAAATTTACAGTTATTTGGATGATCGGTTTTACCAAGAAAGAAAAATATTTCTGTTCCTCAAGAAAACTTGCTACCCTCTGTGAGGGGACTTTTGTTAACTTGACATCTTTATAACACAAGCCAGATTGAAAGTGAGTGATTTTAATTCATCTTAGGACATTTTATTTCGTATTTGTTTCTGAAGGTGCAATTGCTCTGTTTCAGTTTTGCTTGCGCCCTTAATTTCTGGAGCACCTTATTTTCCATTTATAGGCTTTTGAGAGCCCGTTCTCAAAAAATCGAAAGTGTCGATTAACAGACAACAAAAGGAAACCCAGTAGCATCAGCAGTCAAGTGAAGGGGGTTGGACAAGATGATCCCTACAGTCCCTTCAAGTTCCACGCTGGCCTAGGAGACACGGGATTTGAGCTGATCGTTCTCTTTGTTGGTGAAAAAAACCTTTCAGAATGCACATAACAATATAACGAAAGCCATATCTCCATGGTATATGCCTGCACGAATCTATCGTATTAAGGACCACGGTACTGTTAAAACACTGTGGCACTCTGCGAAGCAGTAACGAAGGGGCAGATTTGTACCAAACCTTTCTAAATTCCATCCGTGATGACCTGAACACCTGCACGGGTTTGTCATTCTGCGTGACCTGCCAGCTGCTTGGGGGGCGGGGTGGAGGGGGGTGGCGGGGCGCGGGGCGGGGGGGAGAAGCTGCAAGTTATTTGTTTTATTTTAACAGAGAGCAAAGGAGGTAACTACACAAAGGGATCAAATTCAAGAAGGGCTGCGCAGTTTTAAAGCAAGGATTTGTTTAAGGCAAATGAGAAGATGGAAGCATTCTATACCATTCCAACGTGTTTTCCTCTGAAAGAAAAAAGCAAAAAAAAAACACAAAAAACAAAAAAAACAAAAACAAAAACTCCTTACCTTCTGACAAGTCCCTCTAGGTCTTGAAATGAAAGATTCTATGCAAGTGCAAAGTTTTATAGTTATTTATATTGCTGATTATTTTTTTTCCTCTGTTGTCTCAAGAGTGTGTGATTTCAGAGACGTCTCGCATTGAAAGAATACCAGATTGAACGAACCAGAGAATAGCTTAAAATAGTCATCACTGTTCTTCCACCATCCCCTCCGCTCATGCTCTTTTGATTTTTAGAAAAGGAACATCCTTGTTCTGAAGTGTAACGATCACAGAATATGGCCTGCTACCCAATTCGTGAAAAACTCCAACCGCAGTAGGGACGAACCTAATTCCCTCGCCCGAACTCAGCCTGACCATCGTTTCCATTTACCGATCGCATCATAGTTTTCCAGGCACTTTTCACCACTGTTAGCAAATTATTCCCATTTTTTATAAGTGAGGCAATCAAGGCTCGGAGAAGTTGAGTGGCATGCTGGAAATCTCCAGGCTCGTTTCCGGCACCAGGGGGATTGACTCTAAGTGTTCTGATTCTGAAGTTCATGACTCTGCCCGCTAAAGATTCCAGGATACAGACAAATGGTCCAAGAAAGCAAGCCCACTGATAAAACTCACGAAGCAGAACACGGTCCGAAGAACAAAAGGAAATACGTGAGATGACAAGCAGCTGAAACATCGTGATATAGAATCACGCTTATAGCTTCAGCTAAATCCTTGTACACTGAACCAGCGTCATAATCAGGCTTCTTTAGAAAACATTTTGAACTATGCTATAAAAGATCCTCTAAGAATTCATAATATACTCGTGTGTTCACATCCGCACTACCTGTGGTATTTTCATGTATTTATATGTGTGTTATAAATACTGGATTTATACATATGCGGGCACACAGACACAGTGTGTTTGTGGGCTTATGTATAAATGTATAGGCACACAATACTAGAGATAATGATAAGTAGGGTGCAGTATGACTAATTTGCTTAAAATCTGCTAAATAACCAAAACTTTTTAATGTCCTTTTGCGGTTAGTGCTTCCATTCTCCATGTGGGTAGGACTACATCGCACTTTTCAACTTTGTGCAGTACTGCATGGGTGGAAGACATATTTAAGATAATGTGCTTCCCAAAACAACTGAATCAAAGCCATCCCACTACACTGAGTCCTTCCCTTGGCTCCTTGCAAAGGAGAATGCAGACTGAAATAGATCTCCTTATGTAAAGGTCCGGGAAAGGAAAATTGATTTTTTTTGGTCATCTTTTTGCACATTTATGTTATGCTCACCTTGTCCCACAGTGACCCCTGTACACTTCTGTTCAGAGTCCAAGCATTCCAGAAGAGAACCGGAATGTCGGGAGCCCAGTGTCTCAAAGGCCAATAGTGAGAAGTCCAAGACCCCCCCGCAAGGCGAGCAACTCCTAGGAATTCCCATAGCTGAGTGGGGATGTGAAGAAACAGTATAAAATGCTGTCCTTTGCAAAGAGCCATGACAAAGGATCCCCTGGTCAGAAACAGATGTTTCTTTTTAACCTTCCCTTTTTGCAAATTGCAAATTGGATCTTCTATAATGCCAATAGTATTAAATTGTTTGTCTAATTAAATAAATGACTCCATACACATACGCACCCTCAATTCTCTTGCTTTCTCTCTCTCTCTCTCTCTCTCTCTCTCTCTCTTTTTCCCTCCCATTTGAGGATTTTTATTCCCAATGTTGAGCTCGGTTCCGTCCATCACAAAATCTCATGAGGGGAATGGCTGGTGACCCAATCCTCAGATGGCTAATGGAAATTAAAGCACTTCCTTCCCAGGACATAATCATGGAATGCAGAGACTCCCAGGTCGTGATAGCAAATGTTATTCTAAAGAATCTGGGATGGGAGGGATTTGCAGTTAGATATGACAGCACGTGCAAGGGTATTTTCTCATTGTTGGGGCTGGAATGAATCACTGCTGCTCAAGTCAAAGGTTCTTAAATATTCTTAGTTTTTGCATTGTGCCCCCCTTCTCCTTCTACCTTTATTTATTTATGTATTTATTTATTTATTCATTTATTTTTATATATATATATTTTGGCTCCATTCATCACCAACACAAAGCAAAGCAAAAAAATATATATATATGTGTGTATGTGTTGCAGGCAAAACACTGTGAAATTCACAACAGCAACCAAGCAACTCTTTTGCCATCTTTACATACGTCTCAGGAGACGAAACGAGAACACATGGGGATGTCATTTTTTTAGTCTATGCATTCTAGGCCAGGTCCGTGGTTTTCTTTTGTTTGCTTTTTTTTTCTTCTTTTTTTCCTTTGGTCTGTGCATTAACACAAATGATTCTGAGCGAAGGTTAGCTGAACGTTCAACATAATGGAGCAAGCGTAACAAAAGCTGCTAATAGCCACATGTTTGGACCGGAAAAGAAAAATCGGAGAAAATGAAACGTGTAAAGGCCTACATCTTGCAGCTTGTATATCTTACTATTGCTTTAATACTGTATAAAACAACTGGAAATGTTTTAAATACGAGGTCTTTGAATTAAATGTGGATTTTAAATATGTAATCCCTTGACAAATGACCAAATTCTTGTGAAATATTGCTCCCTGCATTCATTGATTGTTACCCATCACTTACAAATCTGCCGAGAGATGTGGACACTCTCTACATCTGCTTCTGTACACAGAGAGATGTTTGTATATACCCAGGCCACACACACACACACACACACACACACACGCACACACACACACATTTCAATATCTCTCTGAAGATACATTGCCCCTTAAATTGTGACCTGGTATTTGGAACTCTCTTTTTATTTGCTTTATTTTCCTTTTAATGTGACGTCTCTGTGCTGATACTTACTGGTTCTTGTTTTGCGATCTGTTTTTGAGGTCCATTGCTTTACTAAGACCCACTGCATCTTGGCTGATTTCAAAGTGACACCAGAATAACAGTGTTTGAAAAAAAAAAAAAGTTTTGTTTGTAAATCATGTGACCAGCTTCTCTCAACCTGACATGGAAAGTCTCTTGTACTACAGTGTATTTAATAAAAATGATGTCTTACAATAAATAACATCCTCCAAAAGAGACACCGAAGGTTACATGACGATTCCTTTAAAAATGTAGAGCGTTTCACACAGCATGTATGCTCTTTTGGCAGTCTGTCTGTCTTTTTCATGTCCGTCTGTCTGTATTTTAATTACGGTCACTGCAGATGCCTGCACTGTTCATTAGTTGAAGGAAAGAAGAGTATGTGGCCTTTGGAAGAAGTCTCCTGGCTGATCCCTCCATAACTTGGCACTTTCAGCTTCTATCTTGGATAACCAGAACATCACCACCCAATAGAACTTTCCGTGATGACGTAAATGTTTGACCTGCTCTATCCGGCACTTGAAATGTGGCCAGTATGACTAAAGAACCAAATTTTAGATTTTACTTAGCTTCAATAAGTTCCCACATAAATAGCCACGTGTGGCTCGTGGCTACCATGCTGCACAGCACAGAGTGAGGAGAAGGAATCACTGGGTTTCTAGCAGGTCAGACCTAAGAAACCTGCCAAGAGACAAGTTGACTATCACAGCATCCCAGGGTAGCGGCATCATTGAGGATCATAATGACCCAGGAGCAGTAGCCCAAAGAAAAATGGCACACTCTCTAGGCCTCTGCGGTAACTGTTTTCCAAACCGAAAAGGTAGAGAGTGATATGCAGGTGGCTTGTCAGGGGTCTCGTAGCCTGTCTCTGCCTCGCCAACAGGTGGCCCACCCACACACCTACATCTCGGGATCTCTCAGTCCTATTTTCCAGTGTCTGACCTCTTCCCCTCCATCTCCTCTGAGAGGAAAGGAGACATCTGGGCAACATTCCTGGTGGAGGCTTCAGGAACGTAAAGTTTGGCAGTGGATTATCCCCAAATCCAGCTCCTCAGGAACTTTGCTTCATGAAAGCCCCTCTCACTGTGCAGATAATGTTTTCCTTGAGTTAAAAAAATAAGACCCGGTTAACACTCAGCGGGGACTTGGGGAATTCAAAGCTGCGTAGGGAGGGAAACAACATGTCCAAAAATCCGAATAAGATCACGAGTCCCTGTGGGATGGAGAGGATATCCCACTCGAAGAAACCGGATTGAAGTACAAAGGTTAAACTTACTGGCACCTGGCCAGCTAGAAACCAATCTGGATTATTAAAGATCCACACTTCCTCCAGACCATATTCTGATAGTCCCTTTGTTGGGACAATTACAACAGTATCAGTTTAAATTCCAAATCCAAGGTCAAGGTTTCCATTGCCCTTGTCTGTTTCCTCCTCAAACACATTCTTGAGGTTCACCCTGAAAGACGCCTAATTTCCTGTTGGGAGCAACACTCCCGCAGAACTGTGATGAGTAACCTCACTGATGCTTACGGCATGCCACAGTATTATGTAGGTCCGTTAGTGGCCTGGGGCTGCTGTCACAAAATGACCACAAACTCGGTGGCTTAACACAACAGAAATTGATTCTTTTGCAGTCCTGGAGGTCAGAGGTCTGAGATGGAGGTGTTGGCAGGGCCACATTCCTCCAGAGACCCGAAAGGAGAATCTGTTCCTTACCCGGTCCAGCCTCGGGTGGCCCAGATGTTCCTTGGCCCGTGACCACATTGCTCCAATTTCCCCTTAGTAGTCACCTTGTCTCCTCCTCTTCTCCGTACCTCTCCTCTTATGAGTCTGCCTTACAACGATATGTGTGGCTGTGTTGAAGGCCCACCTGCATAATCAGGACACGTCCCTTGTCTCGGGATCCTTACATCTTCTCGCTGTCAAGGTCACATCCAAAGGGTCCAGGATTACACCATGGGCCTATCTTTTTGGAGACCACCATCAACTACAGTGTATTACCCGACACTGAAATCAACCCTGTGAGGCAGGGACTATTATTATACCCGGACGAGAAACTGAGACACTAGAAGTGAAGATACTTGCCAGGAAGTTTGATCAAAATAAGATGACGGTGGATGCAGTCCTTCCTACTTGCCAGGAAGAGAGGCATCTGATGCTCAAAGGCTCCTCCACCAGGCAGTAGACAGAAATGCAGGCACGCAGGCATTTGGCCTGCAGATCCAAGGGCCTGCTGCTGAGACTTGGGCTGGCCCTGTGACTTGGTGTTGGGGTCTGGTAGAAAACAACCCATCAGCTCAGTCTTCTGGGAACAAGGTTACCAGTGGGAGCTAATGCCAAGATTCAAGGTTCGAGGAGACTAGGGAGTTTCTAGGAAGTTCAATGTAGGGGGGCAAGGTCTTTGGTCATTAGGGACAAGGCAAGCATTTGGCCCCTAAGCCAAAACCCAGGGTCAATTGAGCATCCCCAGCAATGTTTTTGGGGTACTTTCCTAGTGCTCCTAATCCCCACCCTCAACCACTCATCAGTCTGGGGGAGGATGAGCCTGCAGGTGGAGGGAACCACCTTGAAATGGGGTTCTGAGGCTTAAGGGGATGTCAGAACCTCTTTTGCAGCAAGATCCCTGTGCATTTGGCCATTTCCCTCATGCCATGTTCTGCAATAGGCTCCCGTGGTGAGGGCTATCTAACAGCTAACTACCCTGCACCCGTTCCCTCCACCCCACCATCTGCAGATAGTGTTTTACAATGAATGCAAGCTTCAGACCACACTCATACAAACAAACAATGATGTCTCATCAAGACCACAGCCCTGCTACATGAGCCAGGAAACAATTCCTCCTGGTCCTTTCTTGGAAGTCACGCTCCAAGGCAGATGCCATGATACACAAAGATCTGGTCTACGTCCAGATCAGGGGACAGGGAGGGACAACATAAGACCTAGGAAGCCGCCTTTCTGGCATGAGAAAGCTGGGCTTGCCAGATTCTTTTGCCTCCTTCATGTGGGAAGGATGGTGCTTCAGAACCAGTCATTCCATAACTACAAAAACCTCTAATGTCCCTGAGGCTAATTAATACACCTTCTTGCTTTGGTAACAATATTTTAAACGCCAATTAACTACTCAAGTCATTGCTCCCATGGGCACTGCATCTTTATGCCAGCTACAGGATATCTACATGGCATTATATACGTCACGATATCTAATCACTTCTAGTGTAAAGGCTGGATTTAACTTGTATACACAGACTATAAAGTTAATCGCCATGTGGACAATGTAACCACCTCCTTAAGGACAAGAACAGCCTTTTATCCTGTAGGAAATATGGATCTGTAGATACCAACCCAAGTATTGGAAATGCTACTTTCTTCTTTTCCTTTAAATAGGTTATATTTGACTCAAGTCCACATTGCATGGGGGCAAAATGAATCTCAACAATTACTGGGTATGCCTCCCTCTGCTCAGGTAGGCCATGGGTCTCAAGGCTCATTGATTCCCAGGAAATATCTTAATTTACTGCTTATCACCATCCAGTGGTGCTGGTACCAGAGTTGAGGGAGTCTGAATCCAGAGGAGAGACATCAGTCACGCTGGAGCCATCCCTGAAATCCCACCACCTCCCTGATACCCTCTCTACTAGGTTTTGTGACTATCTCCTCTCAAGAAGGGTAAAAAGGCTTTACCTCCACGACTTTAATTTAACTTTCACTTTTGTTTGGCTTGGAGAGATTTTTTTTTTCTTTTTCCTCCATTCTATTATAGTTTATCAAGCATATGTATGTGTTCAGAACAAGATGGGAGGCTCCGTGCACCTGTTCAATCTTCCATCTTCCTTGGAAATCTCAAAGCTTTCTTCCTTAATTTGAGATAAGGGTTCTTTTCACATAGTCTTATTTTTCTGGCAAGATGAATATTAGAGCAATTCTTCTCACCTTTTTTTGTGGGTCAGAATCATTTGGATAACTCTGGAAAATGTAGAAGTCAAAGCCTCACCCTGAGAGAATTAGTTTCTATTAGTCCAAGGTGGGGCAAAAAATAAGCATTCTCCCCCTGAGATTCTCTAATGTGCAGCTAGAGTGGAGAAATACTCTTCTGGGGGATGGAAAAGCGAGGCCCAAAATTTCAACCATCCAGACAAAAAAACACCTGGTGACAGACCTAGGTATTGTGGGTCTTGACTTATGGGTATTGACTCAACAGAGAATGGGCCAGACAGAGAAGGGTCTAGAACTTAAGTTCAAGAATGCTAGATGGAGCACTAGATAGATTTGAAGCTGATCATCAGTATCCAAGAAGTTGAATAGTGAACTACATGTTCTCTCTGAAAGCAAGTTTCCTGCACAACTCCATGGAAACAAGTTATGGCCCAGTGCTTAAGGCAATCAATCAATCAACTAGTCCTGATGAACTAAAAGGCTAGGACTCCAGCTCCCCCTTATGCCAGAAGAACAGCTGGCAGTTCTGGAACTGTAGATTCTGATGAGGACCATCCTGCTGCTAGCTTGCTATAACATGCAGAGCAACCACAAGGTTTGGACCTCTCCTGTGATCATGAAAACCGAGCTCGCAGGATCCACTAGAGTTGGAGTTCCGCCATATTGTTATGAAATGCTAACCCTAGATCACTGCAAGGGGCAATGCCGACAATTCCTTAATCATGCAACAGCCCCAAGTTGAGGGTCCCTCTTCGGGAGTCTACATCCAGTCCTACCAGATTGCTGTGTGCAATCCCAGAGAGTGATGGACAGCTGAATTGGGAACACACATACCGGATACTGATTTTATCCTCATGAATCTTCTCTTAAATCATAGTATTCTAATAGTTCTGCTCTATTCACTATCTAGCCATTTGCTCTTGTTGGTATGACAATATTGTAATTTTTATTTGTCATTTTCTGGTTGGCCATTTCCTACAACCAGAATGAGCTAGAACAATTCTGTAGCATCTTTAGGATGATAGTTATTTTTGTTCAATTCAGCCTGACCACGGGACTTTTCTATAGTGGACTTACAAAAAGCATTTGCAAAGTTATGTAATACTTTCTTAGTTTAGAGAGAGAGCTTTTTGGAGACAAACAGTGGCCTTTCCAGCTTTAGGGTAGAGAGATGAATATGGATCAGAATGGCTGTCCGGGACCTCCCATAGCATCACAGTTTCACAGGGTTGGAGGGGCTACAGAGGGCAATCCTTTGGACATCCTTGTCAGGGGGGGCCCAGCCCTAGTGAGAGAGAATTTACTTGAACACATCCTCCTGCCCCCCTCTCCAGTGCCCCCACCAAAGTCCATTTGCATTTTACAAAGCTTCCTTAGCAAACACTTCCTGGTGCGGAACCAACATCTGCCTCCCATGGGCTCCAATCTCCTGGGAGTGCACAGAATAACTCTTATTCAGTATTACTTGGCATCCCTTTATGACTCCCTTGTGCTCTTCCTCCCACATCCATCCCCCTACAGAAAACTCTAGAATGCTTGCCAAATACCCAGGAGAAAGGGCAAGGAACCCAGCTCTGCCTGGTAAAGCCAATGCCCAGCCCACAGTTCCCTAGTTCCTCTTTATTCCCATCAGCTCCTTTTCCCCTACCTGTTCTTCAGGCTTCAACTCCTCTTGACACAAGCAGAAAGTAACTTTTTAAGGAATCAGAGAGATTAAAAGTGAGGTGTGTCCCTTCTCCACTGATAAAACACACAACTAACAGAGGTCCACAGCCCATATACCTAAGAGCCATCTAAAATTTCCTCTGGATTCTGTTAAAAACAAAGAAAGTAAGGGAATCTGGATGTCCCATGGGACAGTGAGATTTGCAGTTTCTGATGACAGAAAAAAAAAAGGGGGGGTGAAAGGCATTGCTTATTTGCCTGCTCAGCCAAGGGTGGGGGTGTTTGCTAACCTAAAGATAGCCTTAATTTTATTTGTTTTTCCTAAGGAACATCTGCTTGCACAATGATTAGACACTGGCATTCATTAACACAGGAAGTGAAGTGTCTGAGGTTTGTGTCACTGGGAGTGTTCGAGAACAGAATAAGACAGACACTCGTGGGAGTGATTCCAGAGCATTTCTCACACTGTGCAAAGGTTCAGCCTAAGAGAATGTCTAGTATTCAGGGGGCATGGTCGTTGAGAGCTCAGTCGTTTGTAGTAACTGGGAGTCATCTCTCTGGAACTGTGGGACAGGGTGGACGATGGATGACATTGACCATGTGTACGTGCCATGTGAATGAATACCTAACGAGGGCCTGGTGGCAGCAGCATCTCAGAAAACGCTTGCTGAATAAATGAATAAATTTCTAAGGCACGCAGTGAAAAGAATGCAGAACATTCTGTACACCCTTTCTACATTCCAAAGCACATTTACATATATTACGGCATTTTGCTTCCTAACATCCCAGTGAGACCAGAGCATGGGCTTTTCCTCCTCCTCCCCAACCCCTCCACCCCCTGTTTTGCAGATAAGGGTCTGGTCATGGTCTCGTGATTCAAAGACAGAGTCAGAACTACAGACAGGGAGTTTCCTAATTCTTGATAGAATTTTACGACACTCAATCATCTGGCCAGTGACTTGAAGAAAAATTTCCCAGATTCTTAGTTCTCATTTATAAGATCAGGATATGATGACAATATACCCCAAACCCCCCGTCTCTTTCCACACTCCCCCCTTGGGTCAAAACTACAAAAAGTGATGCTATTAAAAATTAGATTTTGGGGCGCCTGGGTGGCTCAGTGGGTTAAGCCACTGCCTTCGGCTCAGGTCATGATCTCAGGGTCCTGGGATCAAGTCCCGCATCGGGCTCTCTGCTCAGCAGGGATCCTGCTTCCCTCTCTCCCTCTCTCTCTGCCTCTCTGTCTACTGTGATCTCTCTCTGTCAAATAAATAAATAAAATCTTTAAAAAAAAATAAAAAAAAATTAGATTTTGGCGGCACCTGGGTGGCTCAGTGGGTTAAAGCCTCTGCCTTTGGCTTGGGTCATGATCCAAGGGTCCGGGGATCAAGTCCCACATTGGGCTCTTGGCTCGGCAGGGAGCCTGCTTCCCCCACCCCACCCCCACCTGCCTTTCTGCCTACTTGTGATCTCTGTTTGTCAAATAAATAAAATCTTTTTAAAAAAATTAGATTTTTGAACATGATAAGTATTGTGTGAAAGTGTGACCAAAAAAAGGAAAATAATAATATTTAAAAGTCAGCTACTCCATCCCTACATCTATTCTTAAAGACTTCCAGCATCAGTCAATGGAATAGATTTTTTTAAAAATGAGAAATGCAGGAATCAATCAGTCGCCCCCCGCCATTAACTAAAGGGGAGAGTTGAAGACCTCCACGAGGAAATAATAGGACATCTTCCCTTGGCTATGGAGAGAATGTGGGACTAGTTGTAGACCCCATGAAGTTGGAGATTGGGAGCATGCTTTGGGGATACACCTGCTTACCCCTGTCAGCTTACAGATGAGGACACTGAGGCATGGCAGTGTCAAGAAGAGTCACACGGCCATTAAGGGCAGTGCTGAGTCTCATCCCCAGGTTTCCTAACTTCCAGAGACCCTACAGCTATGGGCCTTGGTGTCCTATTTCTTTGGCTTCTTGGAGCTGATGCATCTGTATCTTCCTCTTCATCACAGTGGCCTGTGTGCATGTGTGTACCCTTTTCTTCCTTCATTCCCTTCCCCCAAGAACAGGGTTCAACACCTATCATTGAGCACAATGAAGGGCGTGTATTTACAGTTTAAATATCTACAAAATAAAATTGAAATATTTCTTCCAGCCTTACTGCATCTCAGTAGTAAGAACAAAAAACCAAACCATGTTGCTCCCTAAATTTTAGGTGTCCCCACCAATTTCCAGAGTCGACTTAGGAGATTAGTCCCAAATAACAGGAGTGAGGATGGGAAAGAATCCGGGAAAGCTATAAACAGCTCCCCATTTCTATCCCCCATGAGGGTACCCCCACCCCCCACCCAGCTTCCCCCTTGGCTCTTGGAACCCGCTGCCCTCCTGGGACACAGTCTGCCCTCTATCATCCTACCTACTGGCTCCGCATCCCTCTCACATCTTTTTAAAGAGATATTTTGGGAAGCAGCACACGCACATCCAGAGACCAATTACTCAATCTCCCAGCAAGTATGGAGATGATGGAAGTATAGCCCTTCCGTCTCCTAGCAACGGCTTGGGGGGGAGGCTGGAAAGCGAGCTGGTTGCCCAGCACCACCCTGCGTAGAAAGCATTTGCGCATTTCGCTTTTGTTGTCTTTGATGGCCATTTCTAAAACTGGCTCTGTATTCTTGGGGGGATTTTAGGCACTTAAGTTATTCTTTTAAAAGATCTCTGCTGACATCCACAGGTCCTATAATTAACATCCTAAGCCTTCACAGGCCGGAAGTATTCCGTCACCCCTAAAAATACAGAGCCCCATCTTGGTCTTCTTCCTGTGGCTTATTAGGAATTTGGCCAGTCTTCTACTTCCTCCATGCTATCTCTCGCCTTTACACATATTCACCCCAGATGTGGACAGTCAAGCACTCCTTCCTTTCTTCTTCCTTCTCCCCGCCCCCCGCAAATTGTGAACTCTGCCTTCTAGAAAAATCAAAGTCACTGGACATCTTACGCAGCTTGCTTTTTAACCTAAAATGACTGGCCAAAGCAGATTTCCACACCTGTTGTCCCAACGCCTCCATTCTCCAGCTCTACTCCACCCTCCCCTACAGCAAACGTGTCATCATCGAAAGAAATATTTGACAAACTGGAGTAAGAATTGATTAAATGAGGGAGGAAGGTATGAGCTAGCCTGAGAGCTGACTCCCCTAACTGGAAATACTCGGGATCCCAAGAGAGAAGGCTGTTGAGTGGAAAGGCAGTTGTTCCTGTTGTTTATGGGAGAGGGATATCTGGGGAAAGAGACATAGAGGTAGGATCAGAGAGAGAAGGGAGATTTCCATTAGCAATCAAAGAAAACTGAAAGGGTGAGGGGGCTGAGGAGAGCTGGGTCTGCTCTAAATGCAGCCCCCACATCTGTTATTTCTGACTCAGGCTCCCCTTCAGAAGGTCAAACCTTCTTGCCAAATCTTGGGAATAAGTAAGGGTCAATACGAACACCAAAGACTGAAATGCTTTCAGGGGGCTGGGTTGGGTTGGGGGCATCCAAGATCAGGAGGTGGGACAAGCATGGCTTTGTTGCAGGAGCACTGATTGAAAGAACAGGAGGGGGCCCCGAGTCTGACATTCTGTACTAAGTTTGCAACCGCCTGTTGGGATGGATACGATGAGAAACTGGGGTTCCGAGATAATCCTACAAATTTTATTTCAGCCAAGCAAGAGTCTGTTTCTCTAATAAACGAGGAAATCCCTCCCCTCCTCTGCCTGCCTGTGCCCCAGTTTGCTCTTCTTGGAGTCAGGAAGTTTGCACAGATGATACCAATTCTATAGGCTCCCCTCTGGTGCCCATGGCTTGCCATATGGAGGCCTGCCAGACTGTCCATTTTTAGTCCTTCTGAGACGGTTCCTGAGAGACTGCAACCATCTTGCTTCTAGATTGAATTCAAGGCTGAACAATTTAGCTTATGAAGCCATGAGCAATGGTTAAAACTCTAGTCGAAACGAAAAGAAGAAAGACAAGTCTCACACTAGCTCTGAATCCCAGGACAAGTCCCATGGTGGGGCCTACAGCCACCCATGGGCACATGAGCTCCTCCCCCCTCCTGGGCCCAGCTCAGGAGCTACACCAAGCCTGGGCTGATAGGCCGAGGGATTCTGAGAAATGCATGGAGGATGCAGGGGGAGATGAAGAAGGCAGCACAGAACCTACTCCCTGCTTGGGTTTATGAAGTGAGAAATTGAGTAGACGTGACAAGACTGCTGTTCCTCAGCAAAATCCAAAGGAAAATCTTTTGGAAAAAGGAACTTTGCTCCTGTGGCTTCCTTCTGGTGTCCTCAGACCCTGTACAGGGAGACTATGAAAAGTCAGCAGAGCTTACATGCCCACTGAAATCTGCTCAGTCTACAGAGAAGGGTGAATCCATCAGGACTCTTCCCTGTCTCCCCTTCACACCAGTGTCAAGAGGAACCTGAGGTCAGAGCTCTAAGGCTTTCAAGGGCACCCATGTGCATAGGTGGGAAACAGAATTCCAGTTTCGGGAAGCCTTTCCACTAGTTAAGAGCATCTCAGATCTGTGGACTCAAGGCCAATCCTCTAAGACCACCCTGACTCTCTGAAGGCTCAATACCAGTTTGGACTTTCTAAAAACCGGGGGCCTGACCCAAAGGCCAAAACAGATATCGACAGGGGTGTTGAGAGACTGTGAAAATGGACTTTCTTCCACCATTTTGCTCAGGACCAATTCGCTGTCCTGTAAATGCCATAGACTGTCTCTCAGAACTAACCAAGTTCATGGACAAATAGACCCAGGAGCGAAGCAAAAATCCTCCAGATTGTTATTTCTGAGCTTTCTGAAGTTGATTCTTTATTTTCATCACTTATCTGAAGTTCTGCATGTTCAAGTTCTGCTCTGACACAGGCCTTTGTCAGGAGCCCAGTTACCATGGCAGTGCCTCCAAAATAGAACAAGTCCAACACATATCAATAGACGGCACAATAAATAGAATAAGTACTACTTACGATACATTATTCGTTCCTACGGGGTAGTAATTTGTACAGAGAGTTGAAAATAGCCACACCTCCCCTTACCCCACTTCATTTAATTAAAGGAAAACAATTCCACAAATCGGAAATGCACAGTGTTTATATCAGAGCAGAACTGAGTGGCTATGTGATTAAGAGGCCAGGATGGTGGTTGAATTTGCTAGGGAAAACTTAATGCATTAAGGCTGGAGCCATTGAGAGAATCACTCTGGAGCACTCTCTCCCAGACCCAACCTATGGTGTGGTTTGGTTAGAGGCACCAAATATGAACTGTAAGGTGTATCACCTAAGAAGCATAACATTTTTTCCTAGTAGCAAGGTAAGCATTCTTCTCTGTTTTTCCACGGCCACTCTGGCTTGCTCCTACTGTCCCATGACACTCTCAGGCATCATGCTTTGGATCAAAGCTTATATGAGCACCCTTATTACAGGTAATAACAGGGTTTAAGAGGCTGGTGAGAGACATTTTGAAGAAATTTCTAAGGCTCACTCTGGAAAAAAGATACCCATCTTTATGGTAGGTATTTCCATGGATATTGTATAGTCTGAGCTGTTTGTAGGTAAATGCATGTGTCAAGGTCTCCAAGATCTCATACTCTCCCTGGACAGTTCTCTCACTTAGAGTGAGAAACCTGGCTGACAGGAGAAGCTACTGTCTTTGGAGACAGACAGGCCTGGGTTCCAGAACAAATGTTGTCTTTTAGCTTGGGAAAGTCCCTTAGCTTTGGTTTTATAGATGTGTAAAAGTGGGGATATCACTCCATAATTGAGTTGCTGTGAAAATCAAGTGATGTGCGGATACTAGTGCCTAGCACAGTGTCTGGTCTATGGTGGGAAACAATTATTAGCGTCTTGATCTTTTTCACTACAATGGCTGTAGCTAGCATGGTAGACTCCCAGACACAGCCTTGGGAGTTGGACCTAAAAGTGACAGGACCCTGGAAAAGCTAATAAATCTCTGGGATTCCCTGCTCTGATTCTCAAAGGTAACCACCATTGAGAACATCTCAGTGTGTTGAGAAGAATACGAGAGATGACAAATGTAATTCTCCTGGCATAGATCCTGACACTTAGTAGACTTTGTCACAGGTAAGTTTCCCTGGGTACCAGCCACTGGGACAGAGGTCAGCATGTAAGATGTTTATTAAGGACTGCCCTTGGGATGAACAATTGTGGAAGACGACGAAGCAGGACTGGGAATGTGGAAAGGGTCTAATGCCATCCACCTGACAATGTGGCAACAAATGGCCACTTTGCCTTCTTGAGAGATGGTGCCATGTCAAGGATTCATTATTGGTCCCCATAATGGGCAAGCTGGACATTCATCAGTGGTGACAGCTGGATCAGCCTTGACAAATTCGAGTACATGCTGATGGTCTATGTGTGGCCTTCATCCTTGGCACCATGACCATTTCACTCATGTGCTCTTTGTACCTTTACTGGGATGAATATGGACAGAGGCTGTCAGAGGTGAGTAGATCCAAGAATATTGTCCATTTGGTTTGTGCCTCTTTCAGCGGTGAATACTCTGTGAAGATTAACACATTATGCCAATTACCTGGGTACAGGTAGTTGGCAAATCCATTCTTTTTTTAAATAACTGTTTTTAGAGTAGTTTCAGATTTACAGAATGACTGTGAAGACAGTACAGTCTCCAGTCCTGTACATTGCTCTCCAAGTTTTCCTATTATTAACATCCCACGTTCACAGAGTACACTAATCACAGTTAATAAACCAATGTCGACAGACTATTTTTTAAAGATTTATTTATTTATTTTAGAGAGAAAGAGAGAGAAAGCAGGGGAGGGGACAGAGGAAGAGGGAAGGAAAGTCTCAAGCAGACTCATCACCGAGCATAGAGTAGGGGGTGAAGGGGGGCTAAATCCCATGACCCTGAGATCATGACACAAGCCAAAACCAAGAGTCAGATGTTTAATCAACTGTGCCCCCCCAGACACCCCCCAATGTTGATAGATTATGAACATACATTCTTTACTCAGATGTCCTCAGTTTTCCCCCAATGTCCTTGTCTGTCCCAGGATCCCATTCAGGAACTCACATTCCATTGACTAATCATCTTTCCTTAGGTTCCTCTTGGTTGGGACAGTTTCTTGGACTTCCCCAGTTTTGCTGATTTTGACTGTTTTGAAATTAGTTATCATATAGAATATTCCTCAGTTGAGATTTGTCTGAAGTTTTTGTCATGTAGTAATGTGCTTTTGGAAGGAAGACCATAGAGCTACGGCCATTCTTACCACATTTAAAGAGTGCATGCTATCAGTGTGACTTGTCACTGTTGATGCTAACTCTGATCACCTGGCTTGAGATGAGGTTTGTTAGATTCTCCATCATAAAATTAGTCTTTTTTGTCTCTTCCTTTGCTATGCTCTATCACCTGGAGGGTGGAGGAGTGGCTCCATAAATCATCTACAGTTCTTTGGTATGGGAAATTTGTCTATTTTCTCCTACTCATTCATTTATTCAATCATTTATTTATATTGGTATTTATATTATACTTTGAGTAATAATTCAAAACTACATTATTTATTTTGTTGCTCACATCATTCCAGCTCCAACTATTTGGAACTCTTTTAGTTGGCATCTGGATCCCTTTGACATATCCTGCTTACTATGGCATGTTTTTGCTTTTGTTTTTGAAGACTTTCTCATCTTCAAGTATTAGAGATCCTCCAAGCTTATCTTGTGTATTTCCTGCCCCAGTCCTGAATCAGCCACTTCTCCAAGGAGCCCTGGTTCCTTTTACTAGAGAATAGTATTAGAAACCAAGATCTGGGTTCTGGGTATCTTTGTTGCACCTGGGATGTCATGGCTTCTGGGTCCTCCCACTCAGCTGACAGATCAAGGAGATATATGTGTGCATACTAACCAGGGCATGTATGCCTATTTATAAGTATTTCCATAGGTAACCATGTTTATCTATATTGGGCCACACTTGGGTTCATGCTGGTGTCTCCAGGTTTGATCTATTACCACATGGGACATTCCAGGCTCCCCACTTTGCTTAGCTGTAACCTCCCAAACCAACAGTGTAAAACTCGATTCCTACCATTTACTTAATTCAAGTAAATCTATCTAAGTTTACATAGTAGTTTTAGAATTGCTCACCCGTCCCCTCTTGGAAGGAAGCCTATCAACTGGAGTACAGTGCTTATGTACAGTTCCTTTTTGCCTTTAGCCTTACAGACTCCACTCATTCTCAAAGTAACTTAGTTCAATGCTTTCTTCCTCTAAATCCATTCTTTATCCTGCACAGATACTGAAGCTGGACCCTCTAAACTTTTTTTCTTTGCTAATTGGCATGATTAATCTTTGTTAGTAGAAGGACAGTAGACGAACATGAAAAAAGGAAGGAGCTTCTCTTCCTGGTTCTGTGTGCTCTTCCCTGCTTGCTCCTGCGACAAAGTAGCAGCCAGCAGCATGCAGGATATCCATCACACTCAATTTTCTAGAAGATTCTTCCAGCAGGGTAATAGAACCAGTGTAGTCTTTCAGGACCCCACTGCCATAAGGAGCGGCATACTTGGTTTAATACTCTGCTGAGACTATCTTGAAGTTCTCAATGATTTTATCTTGGAACTTATGCAAAGTCCAGTGGGACAACAAAGCATGCATGTGTGCAGGGGAGATACCCAGGTGATAGTATCTACATGTGTGGGCTCGGGTCCACGGGCACAGCAGGCAGTATTCAGCATGCATGTGAGGATGAGCAGCCGGCCTGGTTACTTACTGGATACATACAGACATACCTGGGGCAGGTCAGAGCCCTAAAGATTCCCAAGGTGACCTGAGCTGGGATGACAGAGCAGCAGCAGAAACTGGTGGCTGCAACAGCCCTGGAAGAAAGGAGAGACACCTCAAGAGTTCAATGATGGGACCTGTGGGGAGAGGCCAGCTTTCCCATCTGTCTCTGGAGCCTGTCCCTGTGGCACCCGCACAAACACGAGCTCTCTATCCTGAGCACCAGGGTGGGAACTGCCTGTGTTCAGCCAGGAGACATTTCAGTAAAATGTTACAAAATGAAAGTGCAATATTGTGATTTATAATAAGAAATATATATATATTTGGTCTTCATCCTTATTTTAGGCACAGAACTCCAAAATCGCCTGGAATTTCCCAATGGATAAGAGCAATGAACATCAATGAGGTGAATTTTGGAAAGTACCTAAGGGTAGGGGGCTGGTTGCCAGAAGAACTAACCACATGATTTCAGTTCTACCCAGCTGACCTCCAGGAAGGGGAGGGGGCTGGAGGTTGAATCAAGGCCAATGGCCAATGATTGAAACAATCAGGTCTATGTAATGAAGCCTCCCTAAAAGTCCAAAAAAAGTGTCATGGGGATGGTTTAGAGAGCTTACTATTGACACAAACATGGAAATTCAGGGTAAATGGCACATTTGGATGGGGCACAGAAGCTCTACACCCTTTCCCCCACACCTGTCCTATGTCACTTCCTATGTCTTATGTCACTTCTATCTGCTGTCCCTTTTATAATGAACTGGTAGCCTAGAAGTAAAATGTTTCTCAGAGTCTGAGGGCCACTCTAGCAAATTAATCGAGCCAAAGAGGAGTCATTGGACCCTCCAATCTACAGCAAATCATTAGAAGCCCAGGTGATGATTCAGATTTGCAAGCAGCATTTGAATTGTATGTGTTTGGGGTGGGGGGCAGTTGCATAGGACTGAAACCTTAACCTGTGGAATCAGACACTATCTCCAGGTAGAGAGTGTCAGAACTGAGTTGAACTGTGGGACACCCAGCCCATGCCCCAGCATTACTTGAATGTGTGGAAAAACCACCCTCTGACTACCATATACACAATGAAGTTAGCACCAGAGCTCTGTAGAAAGCATACCAATGGGCATTGCAATAAAGCATATCAGGAGTTATAGAATTCTTCAAAGAATTTAGAGTCTCTGGTTTGGAAACTTGCAACAAGACTGGAGAGCAAATTTAGAAATAGAAATTATATTTAAAAATTTTTGCATCCATTCAAAAAAGAACAGTAGTTTCATGGGAATTTTTCAATGAACCAATTCCTACTAACAGGAAAGGTAATTTTTAAAATTATTTTAAAAAAATTTCTTGTCCATTTCGAGTTTATCTTTGTGTATGGTGTAAGAGAATGGTTGAGTTTCATTCTTCTACATATAGCTCTCCAATTTTCCCAGCACCATTTATTGAAGAGACTGTCTTTTTTCCACTGTATGTTTTTTCCTGCTTTGTCAAAGATTATTTGACCATAGAGTTGAGGGCCCATATCTGGGCTCTCTATTCTGTTCCACTGGTCTATGTGTCTGTTTTTATGCCAGTACCATGCTGTCTTGGTGATCACAGCTTTGTAGTAAAGCTTGAAATCAGGTAATATGATGCCACCAGTTTTATTTTTGTTTTTCAACATTTCCTTAGCAATTCGGGGTCTCTTCTGATTCCATATAAATTTTGGGATTATTTGCTCCAGCTCTTTGAAAAACACCGGCAGAATTTTGATAGGAATGGCATTAAAAGTATAAATTGCTCTAGGCAGTATAGACATTTTAACAATGTTTATTCTTCCAATCCAAGAGCATGGAATGGTCTTCCATCTTTTTGTGTCTTCTTCAATTTCTTTCATGAGTGTTCTGTAGTTCCTCCAGTACAGATCCTTTACCTCTTTGGTTAGGTTCAACATGAGACAGGAATCCATCAGAATCGGAGAACATAGGCAGTAACCTCTTCGATATCAGCCACAGCAACTTCTTTCAAGATATGTCTCCAAAGGCAAAGGAAACAAAAGCGAAAATGAACTTTTGGGACTTCATCAAGATCAAAAGCTTCGACACAGCAAAGGAAACAGTCAACAAAACAAAGAGGCAACCCACGGAATGGGAGAAGATATTTGCAAATGACAGTACAGATGAAAGGTTGATATCCAGGATCTATAAAGAACTTCTCAAACTCAACGCACACAAAACAGATAATCAAAGGTTCAACATGAGACAGGAATCCATCAGAATCCTAGAGGAGAACATAGGCAGTAACCTCTTCGATATCAGCCACAACAACTTCTTTCAAGATATGTCTCCAAAGGCGATGGAAACAAAAGCGAAAATGAACTTTTGGGACTTCATCAAAATCAAAAGCTTCTGCACAGCGAAGGAAACAGTCAACAAAACAAAGAGGCAACCCACGGAATGGGAGAAGATATTTGCAAATGACAGTACAGACAAAAGGTTGATATCTAGGATCTATAAAGAACTCCTCAAACTCAACATACACAAAACAGAAAATCATATTTAAAAATGGGCAGAAGATATGAACAGACACTTCTCCAATGAAGACATACAAATGGCTATCAGACACATGAAAAAATGTTCATCATCACTAGCCATCAGGGAGATTCAAATTAAAACCACATTGAGATACCACCTTACACCAGTTAGAATGGCCAAAATTAGCAAGACAGGAAACAACGTGTGTTGGAGAGGATGTGGAGAAAGGGGAACCCTCTTACACTGTTGGTGGGAATGCAAGTTGGTGCAGCCACTTTGGAGAACAGTGTGGAGATTCCTCAAGAAATTAAAAATAGAGCTTCCCTATAACCCTGCAATTGCACTACTGGGTATTTACCCCAAAGATACAGATGTAGTGAAAAGAAGGGCCATCTGTACCCCAATGTTTATAGCAGCAATGGCCATGGTCGCCAAACTGTGGAAAGAACATAGATGCCCTTCAACGGATGAATGGATAAGGAAGATGTGGTCCATATACACTATGGAGTATTATGCCTCCATCAGAAAGGATGAATACCCAAATTTTGTAGCAACATGGACGGGACTGGAAGAGATTATGCTGAGTGAAATAAGTCAAGCAGAGAGAGTCAATTATCATATGGCTTCACTTATTTGTGGAAGCATAACAAATAACATGGAGGACATGGGGAGATAGAGAGGAGAAGGGAGTTGAGGGAAATTGGAAGGGGAGGTGAACCATGAGAGACTATGGTCTCTGAAAAACAACCTGAGGGTTTTGAAGGGCGGGGGGTGGGAGGTTGGGGGAGCCAGGTGGTGGGTATTAAGGAGGGCATGTATTACATGGAGCACTGGGTGTGGTGCAAAAACAATGAATACTGTTACACTGAAAAGAAATAAAAAAAAAATTTCTTGTCATTTAAGATACAACAACTGACTACATAATGGGCATTTTGAATTATATACAAATCATGAAGTCCCTTTGTTTCTTGTATAAACTCTACAAGTTACAGTAAATGTCAGAGGAAACATTAAATTGCCATTGTATGAATTTATGTTTAAAATTAAACTCAGACTTAAATAAAAATGATTTGTATAAAGGGTTAAGTCTTTTCAGAAAAAGATTTAGAAACCTAGTCTAGATGTACTAAAAACTTACTTTGAAATAACATCAGAAATTTGTCCTGATATTGTCACAACCTGGAACATACTCTTAACTCCAGTTATGGTTGCATCAGCAGAAAGATCCTTCTCAAGATCAAGAATCACTGTTGTTCTTACATTTGCCAAGAGCAACTGACATGGTTTTCAATTAGACCATTGAAAATGAACTTGTTACACTTTGATGAATTTGTAGAAAAGTGGGTCAGAGAAATCATATGACTAATCAAGATAGTACATTAATAAAGCATTATTATTTACTGTATTATACAAAATTATGACACCAAAATTATTAATTAATTAATTAATTAACTCCACACACTCTTTCTTCCCAGAACTAATACCCTAATACCATAGGGTGTCCCAGGCTATTTGCACTGACTACAGACCAGCTGCGAAGCCCTTTCCTGTTACAGATACTGAAAGCTGGCAACATTTCAGATTACCCACTGAGGGAGAGAGACCCTAAGGTCTCTCTCATGCTCTGTATAATCTCTTCCCATTGAGTGTGGGCAGGACCTGTGACTTGCTTTTAACCAGTAGATCATGGTGAATGGGATGTCACTTCTAATCATCCATCCTTGACATTCTTAGTATCACAAATTGAGAATATCCTTGTTAGCCTCCCATCTATTTTACCCCATGAACATGCTGTGTTCCATTCACCATCTCCACAACTGTCTGTCCAGTGTGTGGGCTGGAAGCTTACTCTGCTTGGGAGCTGAACTACTCTAGAAAATAAGACTTAGACCTAGTTCTCAGATCGTTCTGTCTTTCCCCTGAGGACGTAAGGATGGCTTCATAAAATGCCCAAGAGGTCCATGTCCAGAATTATAGTGGCACCAGCTAATCACATGTCACCTCTTGCCCGATAGCCTACAAACAAGATTTCCTTTGAATACATCGACCCTGTACACCTTCAGAGGAGATGAGGACACACTGGGAAGGAATGATTTTACTCTGGGTCACTTTTGCAAACATTTGCCCACCAGTTAGTTTGTTAGTTTTGTGTATCCTGCTCCAATTTGATAACGATTTTTGTTTTTAAGTAACCAATTAGGTCTCCAGGATTGAAAGTTGAGGGAGTGGGATAACGACTTAGGAGCCTGGCAGCCCAGCGTTTTGAATTCCAGGTATCTGTCTAAAATTTTATAATTTGGGGGGCAGCTGCTCAGCCTCTGAGAGGCAGAGAGGCCTGATTTTAGAGAGAGGTCCCCCAGACTTGATTCCCTCCTTACCCTTCCTCCAGAGTGGGGACATACAAAATCCACTTGTTACCATAAACAGGCAGAACCAATATCCAGGACTATAGAGCAGATGGAGAAGCACAGGAGGATTAGGTAGAGAGACAGGCGGGAGGAGGCTATATTCCCTTTTCCCATCTCCCCCTTTTATAAATTTTAACGTTTAACACTTAAACTTTTCCCAGGATTCTTATTCCTCTAGCTAGCTCTTTACTTGTTACTACCGTTTACCTACAGATACGATAAATGAATACGGTGAACGATTGCTGAAGGTCGACCAGATGGCTTGATGACTTCATTTACTTCTTCGCTGGGAAAACAATTGAAAGAAATCCTAGCTACTCATTCTCCGCAAGCTGGAGTATGCAGTGATCACTTCTGAAAATGAAAAGATAAACATACGTATTGTGTGCATGGAGGCCCCGGGGAAACCCCATAAGTTGGCCTGGGCCTTTCTGCTTCACCATTTTATCTAAGAACTTAAGGGATTAATCGCACGCCTTGCTGGGAGAGAACGGCACATTGTATATTTCAAATAGCAATATCTTTCTTTTAGGATTAGAATTTGTAGTTGACACAGAGAAAATACTTTCAAGATGTTGTGGAAACACACACACACACACACACAAGACTCCAGCTCCTTAGAACCCAGTGTTACTCAGCACCTGCACAGTTTCATATCTCTGTGGGTTAAGAGCATCTATTGTTTCTCAGGAACCATAACCCAGACATCCATAATCAAACATGAGTTCTCTCAAAAGATACAAAAGGAAAGAAGGGAAGTAGACATAAGAACCCTCCCCAGGAGTTTCAAAATATTTCGATAGGAGGTCGTTTTTTGTTTTGTTTTGTTTTTCTTTTTGTTTTTTAAAGATTTTATTTATTTGATAGACAGAGATCACAAGTAGGCAGAGAGGCAGGCAGAGAGAGAGAGGGAGAAGCAGGCTCCCCGCTGAGCAGAGAGCCCGATATGGGGCTCGATCCCAGGACCCTAGGATCATGACCTGAGCTGAAGGCAGGGGCTTTAACTCACTGAGCCACCAAGGTGCCCATCCAGATAGGATATTTTTAAAGATCAATTTCCTCCTGAGGGATATAAGGCCTTCTCAGTCTGAAAGGCAGGAACACTGCTTTGCATTTCCCATGCACACTGGATCCCAGTGTGAGTCCAGCGTGCAGACTGGCTTCCAGACAAACTGTGGGGGAGGACCAGCTGGGAGAATTGATGGGACATTTGTAGTCATCTTGGGTTCTGATCCATTCTGACTCCTAGGTAGGGGCCCCTTCTGCACAAAGGCAGGTGTCTCTTGATCCCCAGCATTTACCTGGGCCTGGTAGATAGTAGATGCTCATGTTTTGTGAAAGAATCCCCTTCTTTCTGCTGAAGTCCAGGCAGAAAAGATGTTCTCGAAACACCATGTCAGCAGTATTCCAGAGGCTTCTGTTTTCCTTCCCTGGAGAGGTAGTGGGGCATTCACGGGCAAGATCACCTGAACTCGCTCACATTGTCCCTCCCAGCCCCAGAAAACGAGGACCAGCGGTGACAGATGTGGGTTTCGCTATCAAGACATACAGACTTGGAAGGAATTTTAAAGGTTTATGTTCTCGGGACTCTGAAAGTAGAACACAGCTAAAAGATTGCAGGATTCCATGGAACTGGCAGGATTATGGCAACAAGTTTTCAACAGACAAATGAAGCCTCCATGTTTAACACTGCATGTGTATGAACCAAGACAAAAATGGCACCCTGGATTAGGGCAATACGAGCGTCATTCCACATACCTTAGAGCCATACTCGTGAGGACTGTGCCATGAATTTTCACCCCACCCTTTTAAGTTCTCCCTCTCATAAGTTTCAAAGAAGATCTGGAAAGTTCACTTGGCTTTCTTGCGGATGATCATTCATAGGGGTATTCATATCTGTTCTTCCTTTTTATGTTCTGACTGACACCTTTCTGGTTTCTTAACCCCAAATTTTTAATGCACATCTCTCTGTCCCATGTGTACCTTAGAGACACAGTAACTTGGCTCCTGCATGGAAAACATTGGGGTTTCTCTATTGTGCCAATCCCCCGCCTGTCTTGGGGTGCTCTCCCTTCCCCTTCTGTAATCCACAAGGTATGTGGCTATCGCTCTGGAGGTCCATATTGGAAGTTAATTAGAAACTTCTCTAGAAGATTCATTTCTTTTAGAGTTTTGCTCAAGAAAATTGCCTGGGTAGGGCACAGTTATGGGGTCTATTTGTTAATCTACAAATATTCTATCAACCTTGAAAATGGTTACTAGTCTCCAAGGGCTACCACAGGTCTGTATCTAATGCAGCTATGGATAAAGGAGTTCTCGAGGTGATTTCTCAACCTGAGGTAAAATTTATACCTCCCCATTCTGTTTTTCTTTTGTTTTGATTTTTGGTTTTTTGGTTTTTTTAGGCTGGGGCCCCAGGCCCATTGTACCATCTTTCTATGCCAGTGTAAGTCTATGTGTCTTGCTTCCCTTTGTCATTTTGTACAGATTCTGGAGGAGAAGAGCACGTGTGGTGTAAAGGAAAATGAGTAGAACCTGTGGACAGCTCCCTTGAGGCCCCCTGGCCTCCAGAGGCAGGAGACCAGAGTGGGGAAGCACCATGGGCAGGATTCATGGTTCAGCCACGTTGAAGCCATTGCAAGAAGGGAGAGCAAGCTGAGTGGAAAGCAGAGGCCTTTTCTCTTGGCCTTGGCCACAAGCACAAAACTGACCCCAGTGGTAGATCAAGATGAAGCCAGCCAGGAGCAAGGGTTAGATGGGGGCCAGAGAGCCGTTTGGATGGTCATTCATGCCCCCCTCAAGACCTCAAATTAAATTATACCAGAGCCCCAAAGAAGCATAAAACAGAATAAAAGAGGACATTCATCATACAACTCTGATCTTAGGTCTTATTCCCAGACCTCGTTTCTGTTTTCGTGATAAATTAATACTTTGGTAAATTCTGGAAAGCTTTTGCAAATAGCATAATTACATTTTTATCATACTAAAACTTTTATTTGTTAAATGGAATGTGTAAAATGGACTTCAGTTTTGACAACTTTGTTTTAGTATTTACTCACTTTTAAATATGCCTCAAAAATACAGAGCTTCCATGTCTTAAACATACCTCAATTTTATTGAAATATATTTATAATTTAAACACAGGTTTTGGCAAAGAATGCCTTGATTTCTTTTTTGGCTATAAGGATCCCAAGATAAAAGGTAAGTTGATATCTTTGGCTTTGACTTCTAGCTCTGAATTTTCTTTCACAGGGTTGAAACATAAAATTGCAAAACTCACAAAAAAGAGGCAGCAGAGTGATTCTTTGTTCTTCTGAGCATAATCACATTTACTTCTTTTGTTTCTCAACAGAAAAAGAAGCTACAACAGAAACCCCATAAGTTGGTCTGGGCCTTGCTGATAGAAGACATAGAACCAGAGAGAAATGGTCCATGACAAATAAGAAAACACCAAGGACCAAACAGTGACATGGGGAAAAACAGAGAGAGAAAGAGAGGGAGAGAGAGAGAGGGAGAAGAAGAAGATAGAAGAAACTTCAGATTTTTTTTTTTCATAAATATTTGGGGCTTTGAACCTCATGTTTGGAGTGTAGCTGGTGACAAATTCCTTTCCTGTTGGTGCAAGCTGGTAACTGGAAATTCTACTCTGATGAAACCACAAATACATTCTCAGACAACATGCTAAGCAGAGAGTCTCCCTCTCACCAAGGCACAGGCAGACACACAGACTAACTGGTGAATTCCAGGAGATCAGGCCCTGTCTGAGGTTCCTTGATATCCCTGAGGAATAGTGGGTTTTGACAGAGACAAAACAACTTCCACCAAATCTTTGCATGGTAGACCCCTCGGGGGCAAACTTCCTGTCTAGTCTTCAGCGACACCCTGCCTGCCCCTCTCAGCCTGGCTGGCCTCCTCTCCCAGGTGCTCAGGTTGTGCCTCAGAGCATGACGCTGGTCAAGGGCGATTGGTATTTCATACCTTTTTTTTTTTTTTTTTTGGAAGGGAGTCTGAGACTAAATGAGACTAATGATGTGACAAACACTACTTCTCTAGCTTGTTCTCCTGACAATTACTTCTAGACGTTTCCGTGGTAGTGTCTCACATGCACTCCACGGATCAGCTCTGTGGGCTGCAGGTTAACACGCCCATGCTCCCCATCCCTGGGATGTACCAGACTGACAATGCACAGATGACAAAGCTGACTGTGAGGGTCCCCATAGCTGAATCACTCATCCCCAACAGCACAGCCGCTAATTTCCTCTGAGGGGCTGTTCTCGACAGCCCTCGCTGCATAAGCTAGCCCCAGCCGGTGTTTACGGTTTCAAAACTACTGCCCCTATTTGCTTTTACCACTGAAGATGCCAGTGTTGGCATTGCTGAGATCATACAATATCAGCATCTGGGTCCTGGGCTCACTTTTCCTTGCATACCCCTCCGCAGGGGGAGCGGGACACGTTGGGTGACAGAATTGTGTTGTGATCACCCTAACTCTCTAGCTCTTGCTCCAAATTTGCATGCCTCCAAACTCATCCAACTCATCCCAGAAGGCTCCTTGGGGGCCTTTTGCAGATTGTTCCAGCTCTTTGAAGACCTCAGCATGTGCTCTCACCCACTCCCCACAACCACTGGCACCCTGTTATAGACATTCCCACACGATCCATGCCATGCGTGTGCCCCACAAGCCAAGTAGGTATCTAATACATGTTTGTGAAGGGAATCATTAATGACTTGTGCTGAATGTGCACAGTGCTGGCAATGTCTTGCTTACTGTTGGCCCCAAGGGTGTGTCTGCAGCCCCACTTTGAAGGTAGGGAGTAGGACAGATAGGTCATAAGCCACAGGTCTCTCCCCCAAGTTTGTCTCCTGGAGGACTTCTTGACAGGACATCACTGTGACTGCCATCCATGCTGGAGTGTTGTTCTCAGTGTCCACACCGCATAAGGATCACACCAAGCCCCATCCCAAGACAATCGCTGTCAGTTCTCCTGGGGTGTGGCCTGGGCCCTAGGGTTTTGGGGGGTTTTTTTTTTTTGGCTTTTTTGTTTTTCGAGGTTTTTTGTTTGTTTTGTTTTCTTCAGTTCCTCAGTGATCTTCATGAAGGTCAGGGGTCTACGTTCTGCCTCAGAGCCAACCCATAAACACACAGACACAAAAA
Source organism: Martes martes (assembly GCF_963455335.1). Taxonomy (NCBI): domain Eukaryota; kingdom Metazoa; phylum Chordata; class Mammalia; order Carnivora; family Mustelidae; genus Martes; species Martes martes. The sequence goes on from NC_137900.1 coordinate 26,897,247, forward strand.
ACTCTGAAGATGCAAACAGCTGCTTGTTTTATCATTTTTACTCTTGTAATACTTTTCCAATGTATCAAGATTTTGATTTTGAAAGTAATAGTGTTCATCATAGCCATTCAAACAATAAACACGCACAGATCAATAATAGCATCTCCTTACACTAAGCCCATTCCACTCCCCCTTCCCCAATGCAGGAGCACTGTTAATAATGGGGTATTTATTCTCTCAAACATTTCTCCAGATTCATGAAAAATATATGTCCATATACAAAAAAGTTGTTAGCTAATTCGTTTGGAAATAGAATGTCTTTCTTTCTTGCATTGCCTTGGACACAACACACAACCAATCTCCTTTTCTGTGGGAGGCATCCCTTTGCCTTGGGGAGAATTGCGTTCCCTATAGGAAGAACTAGAATAGCCAGACCAGTGTTCTCTTCCAACATATAAATATAGAAAGGCACCTGGGTGGCTCAGTTGGTTAAGCATCTGCCTTTGGCTCAGGTTATAATCCTGGAGTCTGGGGGTCAGGCCCCATGTCCATCGGGCTCCCTGCTCATCGGGGAGTCTGCTTCTCCTTCTCCCTCTGCTCCTCCCCCTGCTTGTGCTCTTTCTTTGTCTCTCAGATAAATACATAAAATCTTAAAAAAATAGGATCTCTGGACAGGACAATAGTCTTTGGCAAGAGAGAAACATTTTCCTAAATGTTTAAGCAAGGTTTGTTGCTTTTCACTCACTGACCCAACATTACCATTCAGCACTTCTGAGTTCTTCTCTGCTTTATATAAAGAGCCAGAAAATACATTCTTCACAGTCCCTTTTTCTACATTGTTCTGGGTCTGAGTCTTCTGGAAGAGGAAAATTTCTATATGAGCCCCCAAGGTAATGGGGGGAGAACAGGAGGAACCAATTATACTCTACTTCGTTCAAGAAGTCATGGTCCAATGTGGGCCTGACACAGCTCTGGGCACTGGGGAGGGAGAAATGAGCCAAATAGACTAAAATCCCTGCCATCATGGAACTTCCCTTCAAGCAGGGACTTTGGCAGAGAGCAAGCTTATGTTCAGTAACAAGTGGGGCAAAGCTTCTCACCCAGAGCCCAGTGGAAAGGGACAGCACCTGGACAGGCTACCTTGGCTCAGTGTCTCATTGTCATCCAGAGCCTCCAACAGTGACTTCGTCAGAAACCCTCTTAGAAAGAAATGAGGAGGAGGGTACTTCCACTGAATTCACAGTCTAGTTACCCCCAAAGAGACTATGCTAAATTGGGGGGGGGTTCCTTATACACAGGAAGAGACTGGGGTATCAAGAAAATCCATTAATTGGAAAGTAAAGTTTCCCACTCTAAACATTTAAAGATTCAGGAGGAAGATGCAGTTTCGTACAGAAATAAGCACATCCAAGTGACTACCTAATCATTCTCCATGACTTCACACAGATGTGAAGACTGATTTTTGGTTTTGCTTTGTGAACATGAAATCCTGTCCATGCACCTCCCTCCCTAAATTATTGTTCATTGTTCTCCAGGTCACCCTCCATATTCTGCCCAGCGGCTAGTTGCTGTCCTTTTCATCAATTGCAGGAGTAGGTGGGTGCGAAAGAAATCCAACCTCACCAGAAGAGAGTGTCCCGGGCTTCTTTAAAATGAGTAAGAGGCTTCCAGAAAGAGGGAATCACTCAAGACTTTGGTTATTATTGCCATTATTCCGTGGTGGAGGATTTGTGTCTTGAGGAACAGTTGCCTGGTGAGCTCACCCACTTTGTTTCTGAGTAGGCCAGCACAATTCAGAACTGTGTCTGGAAAGCCCCCAAAACTTTTTAGCTTCAGGTTGTTTATATAGAAACACAGAACAAAGGAGCTGAGGAGAAAGGAGAAGTCTCCGAGGGTCACCACAAAGTAGTAAGAATCTGAATTACCGAGTACTTTATAGGAATGGAATTTTGTGACATTCACATTTAGAAATCCACCAGATAGAAACTATTTACATGAAGATGTGATGGTCCTAATTCTAGAGAGAATGTGAGGAATAAATCTGGCAGTGAGACTTCCTGGGCTTCTCAGGATGAGAGAAGAGTACCACTCCTGGCATAAAAGACTAACGTTAGAAGGGCGTAGTGTATTAAATAATACAAAATTGCATAACAAAAAGTTACTCTACTTGCAATTCCCTTTATATGCTCTGATTCCCTAAAGGAGGAACACCCAATGCAGGAGTTTATTTGCTTGACACTGTGTGACACTTGCCAGTCTCCAGCTGGGAGCCTCCGCAGGCGATATCAAACCAAAATTTAGTAATTTGTGGTGTCCTTTGAGTTAATGTGTACTGATAGCTTTTACTTATACACTGAGTCTTGTTTTCTGTTTATCTGGTGATAGAAAATTTCTTTTATAAATATATTTATTTGCGGGGCACCTGGGTGGCTCAGTTCGCTAAGTGTCTGCCTTCGGCTTGGGTCATGATGTCTGGGTCTTGGGTTCAAGGCCTGCATTGGGTTCCTTGCTCAGTGGGGAGCCTGCTTCTCCCTCTCCTTCTGCACCTTCCTGTGTTTGTGCCCTCTCTCTCACTTCTCTCTCTCAAATAAATAAAATCTTAAATATATATGTATATTTATTCGTGTAAAAATGAAAGAGCAGATATAAAGAAAAATATTCATGAAGCAATGTATGTGGTTCAAGAGAAAACAAAATTTTGAGTGCCTCATTTGAATGACACCAGCAAGAAGCTTAACGATGCATATACCATGGTTCTTTAAATATTTGTTCCTAAAGTAGGTCAAACATGTCCCTTGTTTACACTATTACTTGCTTAGCATATTAGTTCTTCATTGATGCTTTTTAAAAAGTCGTTTCTCCATTTCTCCCAGTGCAGGAACATTATAACACTTTCCCAATGGCTTAAGCCAAATTTAATGAGATTTTATTGTAAAAGAAACCTAATGTGGAGTATTAGTTCCCAAAAGAGTAATGTTCCCCCAGGAAATTAGGAAACTGTTTTATGATGAACAAATTTAGATGAGGATACTTATTTGGAAAGCTACTGATATCACTGACTATCTAGTGCAGTTAATGGAGAATAAAGGTGATTATGTTTACATCCCAACACTCTCTAATCAATTTTCCTCTTTCTACAGCTATTTCTGCCATTGTGAAATAGGAACAAAGGAGAAAAAGGTGGCTTAATCTGGAGGTGATGTGGGAAGTGGTTTGGAAAGTAGGTGGATAGGTTGAAATAAATGGAGAAGAAAAAAATAAAACTGGATAGAAGCTTGGTGGAAAAAGGATTATATAGATAATCCATTCCAGGAGCTTGCAAAAAAAAAATATATATATATGTGTGTGTGTGTATATATGTGTGTGTGTGTATAAATATATATGTGTGTGTATACACACACACACACACACACACACACACACACACATATATATATATATATATATATATATATATATATATATATATCTCCTTTGGAAACTGGCAGATGTGAGTTCAATTGCTGGTTTCACAACTTGCCAACCATAAGCCTGAATTTCCCATTGGTGTAATGGGGTAATTCATCCGGAGAAAAGTCATGAGTGGGGAAAACTGGGGCAGGCAATATGTCAGGGAAAGACTTGTGGTTGATGGAGACAATATTTCCCTCACTAAAAGAATTTGAAAGTCATTGTTTTCCATCAGAGCAATTAGGGCCTATAGAAATTGTTCTCACGAACATCAATCACATGTATCTGTTGTCAGACAGACATATCTTCAGAGCACAGAGAGCAACATAAATGGTTTTCATTATGAAAGCACAGGTGATATTTTTCAGGGTCCATCAGATATTAAATTGAGGTCTAAAATCATAACCACCTTTGCCTATGAAGGCGTGGGTGCTGGTTTTTCTTACAGTTTGGAGAATTTAGGCCTCTTTCTAAGCATCTACAGATTTTATAACAGCAGGGTCCAGGCACTGCTCTCAATCAGCTGGGGTGGGAGAGAAGGTGTTGGCTAACTTGCCCACTCTAGAGCCGGGAGTCATGTTTTCAACATAAAATGTGTTCTCCTACAACACATGATTAGCTCTCATCCCCCTTAATTTCTTACAGATCACAGGCCCTGGGATCTAAGCTAATTCACATGTCTGTCATAAGGGGCTGACATGATGCTGAAAATCTGGTCCCAGCATGTTAGGAAAATGCAATCTAAACAATATCATCTTTACACAGTGGGGACAGTCCCTTAAGTCTGAAGGCCAGTGATGAGGAGAGAGAAGAAGAGCAGGAGAGCGATCTTATTTGTGTGCAGGGAGATTTGCTTGGGGGTCTGGACACAGTGACCGACAGTGGGTGTGAGTAAGGCAGTGGAGAAAAGTGCAGACAGAGCACAGACTTGGCCGAATGGGGTTCCCACACCCATTCCCGAGCTATAAGTAAGAGAAGGCTGGGGAGTTAAAACGAGGCTAGGGTGTCAAATGATAATCAAAGAAGTCAGTCAGACTTCTCTGTCCAAAGCAGGAATTGGCTAAGTCAACTTTTTCTGATCAGCTGGTGTGAGACAGGCCACAGCCATGGGCAACCTTTTCCTTATTTCATTGAAATACCAGAATCAGGTCATTGCAGTGTGCTAAGGCAGCTGTTTTGAGAGCCAGGAAATCCAGCCCCAGGCATCAAGAAAATAGCCTCACCCTTAAGAGTCTTAGAGCTTACAAGTTTCTTAGCTCCCTATCATGCCACACTAATTCCAGAGTCTTAGAACAGGATGCATTTCGAGGTCACCAATTTAGTAAGAATAATGTACTGGAAAGCATGTTGTAACTGGAAAGCTTTATGCAACTGAGGAGCAGGCTCATTAATAGATGAGCCAGTGCTGGGGGTGTTGGATGATGTCCCAAGGAGCCCAGGTGGGCATGCCTCAAGGACGGAGCAGGGAAAGTAAGAGTCTTCTGAGATGCTGAGGGCCACATCCCCATCCTGACTCAGCCAGAACACCCTCATTTTAACTGATATTCATATTGGGGTTCTAAGATTTGTTTAAAATCTGGGACACTTTTGAGGCTAATGTCACCATAAGAACCATACATGACCCAGTCTCCCTATTTCCATGGTAAGGACATTCAACAAGGGTTGCATGCTTTTGCTGCATCCAGTTTGGGTATACAGTAGAGATCCGGATGTAAACAGCCTAGCTCTCTTGGAAATTATATTCCACAGGGGTGGAAGTGGAAGACATACAGATATTAAAGGCAACATTTCTAAATTATTGAGAAGGTTGAGCTCTAGAGCAGCTGGAAATGTTCCAGAGTGCATGGATAGATTCTTTAGAAGTCTAACTCTCCCTTAGCCCCCATTGGGGTTCCAGAGATCCCCTTAGGTTTATAGATGCCCTGTGCTGTCCTCAGATGGATGGAGAGTAGCTCAAGGATGGGTGATTTGGAATTGCCAGTTGGGTGAAGGCTGTTGGGTAGGCTTGCTGCTGTCCTAGTGGCCTTTCCTGTCTGTCCACTTGCCAGATGCCTCCTAGCAGCGGATTCACTCACAGAGAACTGGTCTGGATCAAGCCCCACACAGGGATTGCATGTGGAATCCCCAGATCCAGAAGTCTCTCCTTCTTATCACAGATCTGCCCCTGCCCCGCTGTCCCAAGCTCCCTGCTTCAGCCTCAATGTTTAAGCTTACAATCCCTGTGTCTCTTCCAATAGAACTCCACCCATCAGGAAAAGGTTGGGTCCCTACTAGACCTGCTCCCAAACCATTTTCAACAGACAACATGTTTCTCCTCTCTCAAAGGTAAGATGATCTTAGTCTTTAAAAAGACTTGCCTTGTCTGCATGCAGTGGAGAAAATAGAGGGGAGGAGGTACATTTCCATTGTGACCTGAAAAAGGAGTTGCCCTTGCATCAAGGGTGGGTAAAAAGACACATTCTACAATAAACACAGAAAAAGAGGTAGAAAGGAAACAAATTTTTCCTTTTTTTTTAAGCTTTATTTGTGTATTTTAGAGAGAGAGGGAGCACACTGGAGGAAGGGGCAGAGGGAGAGGAAGAGTCCCAAACAGATTCCGTGCTGAGTGCAAAGCTCAACACTGGACTCGATCTCACAACCCCAAGACCATGACCCCAAGACCACAACACCAAGGCCATGGCCCCAAGACCACAGCCTCAAGACCACGACCTGAGCCAAAATCAGAAATCAGATGCCCAATCAACTGTACTACCCAGGCACCCAGAAAAAAAAATTCTACATATCAGTGATACATTGAATAGACTCAAACAGTTAAGATATCACTACAATTTACCTCATGGTAAATTGTTTGATAGAGAAATACCAAGTAAGAGGAGATCTTTTAACAGGAGATCCTGATCCAACCTAGGGAGTCAGGAAGTCATTTCTAAGAGGGCAAGGGGGAAAGAGAGTGTTCTCAGCAGAGGAAACAGCATATAAAAAGGTCCTGGGGCAGATACGGCCTGGCATAGTCAAGGAACTGAAGGAAGGCCATTGCAGCTGGATAAGAGAAATAAGAGAGCAAAGGAGAGAGGAACTGGAATGAGTTTGGAGAGGTGAGTGAGCACGAGTCATTCTGGAACTTGTAAGCCATATCTAGACTGGCTTTATTCTAAGGAAGCAGTAGGCTGATGAATGGGTATTAATGTGCCTTTATCAGAATTGGAGAAAGGTGAAGATTGATGTGCGTAGATGAGTTAAGAAACTATCCAGTCATTCAGGGGAGAGATAATGGTGTCTCATTAGCTGAAGCAAAAGATGCGGGGAATTGTGAATGAATTCAAGAGATTATCAGAAGGTAGCCTCATTGGGCTTGGTCAGCTTGCCTCAGAAGAGAAGGGCATTTTAAGATTGGTTACAGGGTTTATCATGAGTAAATAAGTACTATTGATTGAGATGGAAATGCAAGAAAGAGGACATGATGAGGTCAGCTTTGGACATGCCTGATTTTTGATTCTCGTGGACCCCCCCATCCAGAGCTGGCATATATATGAGTGATGTACTGCACGGATTCAGGGCCCCTGCCAATATAGCACACAGTTCAAAATTGTCAAGGGCAGATCTAGAAGGTGGTCCCTTACCTCTAGTCTTTACCTTAGGTTCCCAAAATTCCATGATCCTAACTGGCCGTTTTTGAAAAGTAATTTTCTCTCAAATTCCTTTGAGGAAGGTCACGCTTTTAGTCTGTGACTTTGATGTCAGGTGTTAATGGTACCCAGGCTGTGAGGGAGACATAAAACACAAAATCAAAGGGAAAGGTTTCTTTCCCCCTGAGACATCCTTAAGTTCTTATTTCAGGAAAGAAAAGGGCAGGGGGAGATATGTGTTAATGTTTCTCAATGCTCAATAAGTCTTTAAAATTCCATTGACAATTTGGCAACAAGGAGAGACCTTCTCACGTCTTTGGGCACATTTCAGAAGGTGATGATCAACCAGGCTTCTCAGAAGTCAAGAGAGGCCTCTTTCATTTTTTTGAGACTCCTGATGTATTAAAAATAAGGAAATGTCAAAACAGAGATACAAAAATTGTGCCACATTTTAAAGGTTTACATCGAAGAATCCAAACCTTTTAACACACAATGCCATATGAATGAGCCATTCAGAAGGGCACTGAGGGATTTATAAATAGTACGTGTCACAGTTCAGTATAGGCTGTGGCCTGATAACAGGTGTGAAAATACAATTTTAAAAAAAGCCTTAAAAATAGTTTTGCACATTATATAGTGAACACAAGGGCCAAAGTCTTATTCAGCTCATGAATGGGGAAATAGGATGACAGCACTAGCTCACGGGAAGAACACGAAAACTTGGGATTTTTATGGTCAATGGGAGATATAGGAATGCCAAAATAAGATTACTAAATTAGATCCTAACACTGAATGGTCTCCCGTTGTAATGAAATCATAACCTGTGGCTGTCTCGCTTCGGAGTCAGAAAAGAAATTCATCACATCTGATCAGTTTTGCAGAACGGCAGATGTCCGGCCCTGAGTCAGTTGTGCAAAAACCAAGTTACATCCCCCTGGAGATGACATCGAAGAGTGCCAAGCCATCCTTTCGCCTTGTTTCTAAGACATGGATCATCGTTCCTAGCAGGACACAAGTCTGAAACCATATGATGGACGTCTGCTTTCAGTCCCATTCCTGTGCTTCCATGACAGGTTGCCCTTTATGCCTGGGAGGCGGGTGCAAATAGCCCACTTTCCCCTCTCCCTGCTAGCGGCATCCCAAGGTTTCACCTTTGCCCCCACAAATAGCAGTCAGTTGGATGAAACTCCAAATTGAAAAATAGTCTTGCATGATTGATAGTTGTTTAATGGTGAACTGAAGACTCAGAAGGCAGATTTCTCACGTTAAAAAGCGCTGCTGTGCTCTCCTGCTTGGACAGGGGGATTTATCAGGGAAAGGTACTGAAGAAGGGAGAAGAGACAGTGTAGAGTGAAGGATAGCTTCTGTTGGCACAGTTTGAGTAATGCAATTTGGTAAGGAGGAGCAAGGACAGACAGAGATTTATATAATAGAAGACATTGTCTCAGAGTGTTATTTTTAGGAACTGAGATTCTGTGATTATGACCCAAACACACCCATCCAATACTCAAATCTCCACAGTGAATACTCTTAGGGGCTCATTTGGGAGTGTGCTTTTATGTCTGAAACCTCCATGTAATATTCATCATTTTATGGTGTTCCATTAAATCTGCAAAACTTATGCTAGCATGGTTTTCATATGCATCACTAATTTTCAAAACCAATTCTAAACTCGTTTTGAAGATAGATTACAGGAAAATTGCAGGTTACAAACAAGACACTGAAAAAATATTAATATCTACCCCCCATAATCAGTTACTGGTCTTTTCAATTCAGCATCAATCCTGGCAAATATCCAGACAATTCAGAAACTGACATGTCTTCACAGTCCTTTGCAGATACTGTAGATATTATTTTGAGCTGTAGTTTAGCAAAAACAAAAAAACAAAAGCAAAAACAAATAACAAACAGTGTCTAGAGGCAATAAGATCTGTCACCTGGATTTTCTGCAAGGATCACTGGGGGCAACTTCCACTGCCTTGTCAACAGTACTCAGCAGCCTCATCTGGGAGAGCTGGAACAGTTGGGTGATATTGGTAATTGGACCAGGTTCTGTGTTTCCATTAAATTTCTACTTGGTTGGTCTTTAAGATAACCCTGGGATTTTAATCAAGCACCTGTTGACTAGTGACTACATGTGTGCCTCTGAGTTGTATCTTCCTCTTCACTTTTCCACAAAATGCACCCTGATCTGATTTGCACATCCTTCTATCTCCAGCACACATTCGTGTGAGTGTCATACACACATGTAAGACACACAATAAATGCGTTACTGAACAGATTTCAATTCAGCGGCTCTGCTTCTCGGGGGACAATGTCACAGTCACAGGCTTTCTCCCCAGGCCCCCACGATGCCATGATACCAGTTCATTTTCTGGGTAATTGGGCTGTTACTGTTTTCTTCCTGCACAAAAATAGGAAAAAATCAGTGCAGGTTAATTCTACGGAAAATTCTATGGAAAAAACCCACCTGTAGTGGGATGAATAATGACCCCAAAAATATCCAGGTCCTCATCTCCAAAACCTGTAAGTATTATCTTTTTTGGGAAAAAGGTCTTTGCAGGTGCGATTAAATTAAAGGGTTTCAGATGAGATTATCCTGGATTATCTAGGTGGGCCCTAAATGCAATCATGACTGTGTTTAGACAAGCAAAGGGGACTTCTGACACACGTGGTGGAGAAGGCCATGTGAAGATGGAGAGATTTAAAGATGCTGGCCTGGAAAATTGGAATGAGGAGGCCTTGAGACAAGGAATACCACCACCAGCCCTCCCACCACCAGAGCTGGGAGAGACGAGGGATGGATTCTCTCCTGGTCTCCAGAAGGAGCATGACCTACCAACATCCTTATTTCAACCTGGTGACACTGAATTTGGACTGTGGCTTCTAGATGTAAGGAGATAAATTTCTGTGGTTTTGTTTTTTTTTTTTTAAACCACCGAGTGGTAATTGTTACAGTAGCAATAGGACATGAATAGACTACCTATTTTGGCCCAGTCTCTGCACCTACTTCTTTCTCATTTTTTTGAAGCCCCAAAACATGTGATCAGAAGGTCACTAGATCTACCATCAGAAGCCCTCACCTCATCTGCCCACTCCTCGTGTAACACCTGTGTTCACTCAGCAACTAGTGTGAGTTCCCTAAATCGTATCTGGCCCGAGGATAGATGAATAAGAGCGAAGACCTTCACCTTCAAGGAGCTCAGCTCAGAGGTGAGACGGATGGGCAAAGGGCAGGGCTGTCAGGGACCGCGCAGGTGTTCCCAAGCTCCTTCCCCCAGGGTAGAAAGAAGGATGGAGGCAAGGTTGGGAGGACTTCCCAGAGGAGGTGATGAAATACAAACTCGGTGATAATACCTAGGATAATAATGGCTGACATTACTGAGGCTATCTGCCAGCCCCCCGCAACAGGACCACCAGTGCAGGGGAGCTCGTGCAGAACATGAGGCAAGAGCGCCCCCCGGAGTTAGGTAAGCAGTGGCCATCCATGACTGCCCAACATGTATCACAGAGGAGCTCGCTGAGTCATCGTGGTGACAAGTGAGGCTCTGCTTGTACCCAGATGTCCCCACACAAGAAACCGAGGCACCGTTAGCTCTTACAGTTAGTAAAGGGTGCGGTGGGGGTTCGGAGAAGTGAAACCCCGTCTTTAGCCACAGCCCTTGCTCTTAAGCATGCCCAGGGCAGATGTTACTGTTGTCCAACGGGAACCGAGTAACGCAGTGTGCAAAACCAGAATGGTGTCTGTCTGCCATCAACAAAATAGCTCCAAACACCTAGTTCTCCTAATGGCAAAAAAAAAAAAAAAAAAAAAAAAAAAAAGAATTAGAACCTTGACATTAAGTCCTTTCTGGATTAAATGCAGTAACTTTTAGTTTCAATGAGTGCCCTTTGGGTGAATCCCAGTCAATTCGGAATCCTCCTCCTTTCTTATTTCTCCCAGGGGACATCTGAGTGTAGAGACTCTTTATTTAGCACAGTAGATTCTGCTAGAAAGTTCTTAGCATGCGGTTGGGGGACTTGGGCACTCAGTGGCCCCACCCCACTTGTCCTGGATACCCTCTGAGCACTCTGCATTGTCAGAGGTGACCGGGTGACATTGTGGCCTCAAGTTCAAGTCCTTGTGCTCCCCCTCCTCCTTCCTCTACCTACCAAGGCTCTCTGGGCCTCAGCAACTCCCAAAACCCTCTGGTCTCCTGGACAGTCCCAAAGTCAAGGGAGGCCTCCTCTCGGGCCAGTATCACACTCTAGGGTCCAGGGTTTAAGACTGACTAAATGGTGTGTGATACACACCATTGTGTGAGTTTTTTGGTTTTTTTGGTTTTGTTTTTTGCGTTGTTTTGTATTGTTTTTGTCGTGGGGGAGGACATTCTCATATGCCTTACAAGCTATTTATTTTGCCTTATTATGCCTTACAAGCTATTTATTTTGCATATACCACACATATCTCAAACATACCTTCCCCACAAAAGGGGGTTTTACTCTTCACACTCTCTTTACAGCAGTGCAGTTATCGCCTCACAGTGGGATTATTCCTCACACATGAGTAAGATGTCTACAAGGGGCTGAGGTGCATAGCTACTGTGACTTAGAAGTCATGGTCATTAACATATATCATCACAGAGAGGCAAGCTGAGGAAAGGGACAGTTACAGGAACCCCTCCAAGATGATACCTTTAATTTATGCTAACACTTGCTCTACTAACTTTTTTGAAGGGGAAAGCACACCGACTCTTTGGATGCCTTCTACCATGATTCAGGGAAAGCCACTGACCAAAGTCATTCCTAGTTCATGTCCCTCCAGACCTGGAATGTGCTGAAGCCCAATTGTCCAACAGATGTGCAGATTCACAGATACAGAGGGTCTGACTGCCCATCTCTTGCTTGCTTCCATGATCTTCCCTTTCTTTTCCCCCAATTTTACAACCAGTTTCTGGTAACTATGGAGCCTAGCTTTCCAACAGTGCACATGGAATGCAGAAGAGAGAAGAGTGGATATGTGATGACTGGAACCCACAACCGACCATCACCTTGAAAAAACCTCAAAGGATGTAAAGCCAGCACAGTGACAGCAAAGCTGGGAAAGCATGTGTTTCATTAACTCATGTTAGTGCTTTGATGGTAAAGGACAGGTGCTTTGGACTGAATGTTTGTGTCTTTCCAAAATGCGTATGTTGAGGTCTGATTGCATCTGGAGGTGAAGTCTTTGGGAGGTGATTAGGCCTGAGGGAAGATCTTTCATGAAGGGAATCAGTGCTCTCACGAGAGACATGAGAGAAATGATCTCTCTCTTCTCCATGTGAGGACTCAGCAAGAAAATGGCCATCTGCAAACCAGGAAGTGGGCACTTGCCCGTCACAGAATCTGCTGGCACTTTCATCTTGAGATTCCCAACCTCCAGAACTGTGAGAAATAAATTTCCATTGGGTAAGCTGCCTTGGCTATAGTATTGTTATAACCTGAACAGACTAAGATGAGGGCTGATCACATTTATGGGTTTAAAGACTTGTCAATCACGGCATAATCTCCCTTCTTCCTTAAGAAAGAAAAACTCGAAGGAAATGTCCAAGAAAAGGATCTGAATGTCCTTTGATAAATGCTACCCAGGAGGTTTAAGAAAGTGGGGTTCCTCTTGCTTAGCAGTTTTGGTACCTTTGACAGGATTGGATATCCTTGTCACCTTCTGATCCTAAAAATGAGGACTTTATTTTACTTCCTTAGAAATTTCAGTGGTTGTGGAGTGGGGGAGGGGAGGGAAATCACTTTAACACCAACCTTCACTCCAGCCCAAGGTCTGAAAAGTCAACTGCAGTCATTTAAAAGCTGAAAATTGAACCCGAGTAGCTGGTTGCCTTTCTTATATTTTTCTTCCTTTCAGCTCTTAGTAATCAGCAAAAACAAGGAGGATCAATAAGCGAAAGAAAAGAAACCTGCAGTGAACTTGAAGCTTTTCGTTTTTTGTTTTTTTGAAGAAATACAATCAGTAGGTATCATTTTTGTGCCCTCCGAGCAGAGTCAGCGCAGAGGGCCCTGATGGAGGGAGAAAACCATTAAGAGACTAAGCATAATTAACCATTAGAATTCATTAGTGACTCTCAGGGTGCTTAGCTACTTCTACAGATTTAAAATTAGGCTTAATTTCTAGAAATAGACACACCAGGGAGGCTTCTGCTGGTAAAGCAGTTAGGGACATCTAAAAACCTCTTTTTGCCTCCAGGATGATCTTTAGGTTCTGGTAGGTTCTCCATAGACCTTGCTCTCTCCACAGCTGGGAGGGACCCCACTGAAGTCTCCATGGCCAGTCCTGCTCTTCGGTGAAAGGAGCTTGGAAAGTATGAGATTCTTGACATTTGGGCCTTCATTTGTTTATTCGCTTATTCATTCATTTAGCAAATACTGACTGAGTACCTAATATGTGCCAGGCATTCTTGTAGATGCTGGAAATAGACAGGTAGACAAGATGAACAAAACTCTCTGCTCTCAGGAGCGCACATTCTAAAGCAGGGATAGGCAAACTTTCTTCTGGGAGAGTAAATATTTTAGGCTTCACGGGTCCTGTGATTTCTCTTTCAGCTACTGCTGTTAGAGTACAAAAGCAGACCTAGCCATGATGCAGATGAATGGTCATGACCGTGTGTCAATATAACTTCATTACAAAAATAGGTGGTGGGTTGGGTTGACCAGTTGGCCATAGTCTACTGACCCCTCTTCCAGAGATTTCATGATAAAGTTTAGCTTCCCTTAGTTTTTTTGGTTTTTTTTTTCTGTTTTTTTTTTTTTTCCCATTTTCAGTCTTAGGAGACTACTATATACCCAGTTCATTTTTTTAGACTCCTGCCCCCTGTTTTCAGGGCCAAAAGTTCTGCCTATTGGAATACAGCAAATGTCAGCTCCCTGTTGTCAGATTTCACTGGTGCTCCCTGACAGGCAGTGTAGATTTACAAGTACCTACAATTGGGCACAAGGCTAACACACCCTTGTGTGATTCGCTGTCAGGATCACTGTCATCGACCCCTGTCCACCTGTCTGGACTCTGTGTGGCTAAGTCTATGTAGGCTCTGCCAATGTCAGAGGAAGTATTAAATTACCCCCTTCTATCTGTTGCTTTTCATCTACCAGTCTGGACTTTCTCCTAGGACCTCAGTCATCAATGGACCACCATCCCACTAAATATCTGCTCTGAGAGGTGAGTGGTTCTAGACCTCATGTGTCTAATCTCCTGCAATGCAATAAACTAGAAAAAACAGCCTTGCTCCAAAGACTAGCAATCATTTTGATTCACTTGATTTCACATTAGTTGATAAGCTGTTTTATAATGGATGAGGAGAAGCAAGGGGAGAAGTGGGTGCATGTGGATGGTTGTGTGTGATGGCAGTTGGAATGCGATGGGAGAAAGAAATAGTGAGCTTGTTAAAATGTAACATAAATGCAACAGGTGGAGAACATTTTATGTTCTTAACAGTTTTTCTGTTTCAACACCAGGTTTCTGTTTGGAGACAAAACTATCCTTGTTGGGAAAATTCTGTACTAAATGTGTTTTGTGTTAAATTTTGTGTTGAAGGTGACCCACTCTCTCCTTTTTCTGCTAGACAAAATTTCAGCAGGAGGGGGTATGCTACTTGTCTTAACAGATGAAGAAAAATTGCAAGCTCTTAAACCAATCCCGTGGAGATGCTGATAAGCAGAGACAGAGGGTTAGGGTGGAAGAAGGATAGAGAGTTTTACCCAAATGTCTTCAGTAAACTCCACTAAAGGTACAAAGATTTGACATGAGGATTTCTGTTGGTGATTAGGCAAAGACAGTGGAAAAGGATCTGTTTTTCCACTGGGGTTCAAGTGAGGCATCCCACAGAAAATGGTGCATAAGCTGGAGTGCAGGAGGTTGAGAAAGCAGGAGAACTTAGTACTTCCAGGAATTCTTGAAAATGTTTGAGTGGGCTTCACACTGCCCAATCCCCCCTCAAGGGACCAGGGGGCTCAAAATTGATATCTGTGTGTTACATGAGCAAAATCCAAAATAAAATTACACATACCTTAAAAAGTAAGATATCCTAATCAAGTTAGTGCCAGAATTATGGTGCAATAAGCAAAGTCATCCTTGGAATTTTCACTGTTCTCTTCCTGTGTTTTTGGCTCTCTACACCACCCTTCTCTCTCTACACCAACCAGTGTTCCAAATTGATCACCATGTCCCATCATTTCATTGTAGCAAAACCTACTATAAGAATAGTTTATGGATTTGTTTGTGTCCAAGCATAAGAGCCTGCAATGTTAAGACTGCTTCTCAGGAACGTGAACCAGAGCCTTGACATAATGGCATGGTGGGCTTAGAATGGTGTTTAATGGATCAGCCAGCATGTGGAAGGCATTCTAGAAGAAGCCCATTTAAGTGTCTTTAAAAACACACCAAGGCAGGAAAAAATAAGTTGGAGCCCTGCCACATATCTTATGGCAAAATATATTTTAAATGAATTGAAGATAATATCCTTAATCATGGAAAAGTTACACAAACCTTTTACAGTGCAAAAATAAATAAATAAATAAATAAAAATAAAAATAACAGGGGTGCCTGGGTGGCTCACTGGGTTAAAGCCTCTACCTTCAGCTCAAGTTATGATCCCAGGGTCCTGGGATCGAGCCCCGAATTGGGCTCTCTGCTCAGCAGGGAGCCTGCTTCTTCCTCTCTCTCTGCCCGCCTCTCTGCCTACTTGTGATCTCTGTCTGTCAAATAAATAAATAAAATCTTTAAAAATAAATAAATAAATAACAAAACTAAAGAAATATGGCAGTGAAAAAAAAAATGGTTTGCATCACATAGTAACAAGTGAAGGTCCTAACTGTCTTAATATGTAATGATTTTTTAAGTTGTTCATTCATTTAACAAATACTTACTATATGTCAGGTATAGTTTGAGGCTTTCCTCTGGGGATACACAGTGGGCAAATGAGATGGATAAAGTCTCTATATTGAGGAGTGTGTGTGTAATGAGGTGTGGGAGGTGTTAAAAAGAGAAACTTCTAACATCTCAATGAACAAAAGCCTGAACTGGCAGATCCAATACAAATACATATAAAAGATGACAGTTTATACAATGGTATTCAATGAGGTACAGTGGAATGTCATTTTCACTTACTACATTGGTAATGATGCGCTTAATGTTAAGGAAGATGTTAGGGGAAAAGTTACCCTATGTATTGTTGATGAGGACATGAACTGGTGTGACTTTTCTGGGGGGCTATTTGTCAGTACATTTAAAAATCTAAAACTCTCTTGCCCTTCACCTTGGCAATCCCACAGCTAGGAATTCATGTTCCAGTTACATTCAATTGTTGCACAAAGGAGTTAGTGTAAGAATTACAAATTTAGAACTGTTTGCAATAGACAAACACTGGCGACAACTTTTTTTTTTTAAGTAATTTCCAGACCCAGCATGGAGCCCAACGTGGGGTTCAAACACATGACCCCGAGATCAAGAGCTGAGCTGAAATCAGGAGTTGGACGCTTAACTGACTGAGCCACCCAGGTGCACCAGAAGACAACTTTTTTAAAATAAGGGAGTAGTTCATTCAAATGCATTAGATTCCATCAAAGAAATACAAAGCTGCTGTTTAAAAGGAGCCAGATTTGTATTTGCTGATGTGGAAAGAACTTCTCATTGTATCACTAAGTTAAAAAATTTAAAAAAGCAAGACATGAAGAGCTTCCATTTGTATAAAGTAAAAGGGTATGCGCGTGCGCGCGAGTGCGCGCACACACACACACACACACACACACACACAAAGATACATGAGAAACTCTCAAGAGAAGTTAGTTTTAATTGGGAGTCTAGGGTGGAAGGAAGGCTCTTGTCATTGCATAACTTGTTTTAAAAGATCACATGTCCATATAGTCTTTCAGTTGAAAAACACTCTTTAATTTAAAAAACCATCCCCTGAATTTATACAGTACTTGTGAGGCCAATCATGCATGCTAGAATGTTCTTGAGTTCCCATGAGGCAATGCTGGGACATACAGAGGGCTGTGCTGTCTCAGACAGGAGGGCCTGGTCCCTCCTGGCCCTTTGGGAACCTGCATGTGGGGCCATGAAGGCCATTCCGTAAGTGGAAATACCGTCAATGCAATGCTTTCCGGGTCATCTATGAGGCCAGGCCCTCTCTGCTAGGGTCAGTAAACTCTTTCTAGAAAGCGCCAGAAAGTCAATGCTTTAGGCTGACTGCATTTGCTGGCCTCTGCTCTAGGCCAGCTCACAGTGGGCAGCAGAGAGCCATGAGCAATGTGATGGTTTTGTGACTTGCCTCCCATTTACCGATGAGCAGCCTGTCTGGGCCCCCATAGATGGATGTCTCCGGGCCTGCACTTTTCTCCACTTCTCCAACCTGCTACACTCCTGGTACAGGAGGTGGAATTGTAAGTCGAGATCTGGGTTCTCCATTCTCTTGTGAAAGCACATCCCAACCCCTCTGTCCTCCATCTCTCACTTCATCCCACCCCCGCCCCCCAACCACAGACAGGTTATGTCCACCTTCTGGGTAAATCTCTCCTCTCTGACCCTTCTAAGAGGTAGACAGAAGTAACAGACTCCATCCCTCACCTGAGAACTAGCTTCAGGCTCTCTCTTCCTTCCCTTTCTGACCCTCCAGAACTCTGTCTGCTGGGAAGGTCAACCAAAATCTCCCAGTCCTGATTCCAGCCCCAGCGTATCTTCCCTTGTATGCATCTGGCTTCTAGTAGGCTCGTTGTCATGTGAGTTCTAAAATTTCTGTTCCTAGAGCAGCATTGACTATTAGCCCTAAGTGCTTTGAGTAGTGCCTAGGAGAGAAATGTGTGCATAAGGCCATTTGGCCATTTTGTGGAAGGACTATCTGATAATGACAAACAGGCACCAGGAAAGAACTTTTTTGTTTGTTTGTTTTTTCTTTTTAAATTTAGCAGCAGCATCAGATTAGGGAGGAAGGATTCTGGTATTAGCCTCCAGCACAAAAAGACAGGGGACTCCCAAGTCTGATAGATAAGCATGTTGTCATTATGGCAAAGGATGGCAGAAAATCGGGAGGGGGTTTAATTTATTTTACCTGGGCTGCATGAAGGCTGCTTCAGAGTAGGCAGTCTGCTAGGTTCTCAGATTTTGGGGCAGGTCTGCAGAGGGAAATGAGATGCGGTCACTGGCGGAGGCTGTGGGAACCACAGCGCGGATGTGGCTTCTGTGTGTCCAGGCCAGCTTCCTGTCTGGAACTAGAGCCGGTGCTGGCCACAGCTGTAGGAAGAGCCATGAAATCTTGAGAAGCTGTGTGGCTTCTTGGTGTATAACCATCACCAAGCATCAAAGAGTTTGGTTCTCAATTATTTCCAGTGCAGATTAAGACAAATTATATGTCCATTTCCTCATCTATGCTGACAGCTGATGGCCTTTTCAGCCCAAACTTTCTGCAATCTCTTTGATACTACTAGAAACTTCCCGATTCTAAGCCGAACTCCAAGCCTAGCTCTTTCTCCGTACTAATGTCTTCTCTTAGTTGCATCTTCTTATTATCCGTTCAACTCACCATCTTTGGTCCTCTTTTTCTGTCCACTCACCTAGAAAGAAAGTAAACCCACCAGAGTCATTTCATACAATTGTTTTCTTTATTTAACAGAAAGCTGAGTGCCTGCTCTGTGCTTGGCACAATGCTAGACCCAAGGGACTCAGCAACTGATGAGTTTGTCACAGTCCTTTCCTCATGTTGCCCATGGTCTAGCCCAAATCAGGCAGGTAAATGCTAATAAGATACATACCATGAGAGGGAAGTAAGGATGCTGTGGAGTGGTCACATCAGGAGAGCACCTCTCCTGGTCTCTGATATAAAGGAAAGTCTTGGGGAAGCAGAGCTGGGAGTGTTGCAGGCAAAGGGAAGCAGCATCTATAAAGACCCAGAGGCTGGAGAGAGAATGGCATATTCTAGGAAACAAAAGAAGTTCCAGATGGACAGGACTCAGAGGGTGAGGGGAATATGGTGACAGGTGATGTAGGAGAGGTGAGCCAGATCACCCAAAGTGACAAGCAATAGCCTAAGGGCCATTGAGAAGTTTTGAGGAAGAGGGTGGCATGGCCACGTTTTAGGAAGTGATCTTCCTAAATGAATTTTAGGAAGTTAGTTCGGACTACCATGCTAAGATCAACCTATAATAGAGGAAGGTTAGAAGTGGGGAGCTCTGTTAGGAGGCTGCACCAGTTACCCAGCTAAGGGAGACATGGTGGGCTTAGTGGGGTGTTAGAGGACGAATGGTGAGAAGAGTTGGAGAGATGTGTGTTTGATACTTAGAATCTGTGAGAGGTTGGCCACGGCAGGGTGAGAGGTAGGAGATGCTGAGGGCAGGGGCCAGGTTTCTGGTTCTGGGTGGGTGGCAGTTCATGGAGGTAGGACTAATAGAAGGAGGGGTGGACGGAAGGGTAGGAGGAAGGAGACAATGAGTTTGGTTTTGAATATGGTGACTTTGAGGTTCTTGGGGACATCACTGTGGGTCTGCATCTCAGGTGGAAGCTCTGGCCGACAGACATAAAACTGGAACTCATGGCAACCAAGGTCAAGGCAGGAGTAGGCGATACTGAGACAGAGTGTGTAGTGACAGGATATGCGAGTCAAGGTCAGCACAATGTGGAACACCAGGATTTAAGGGGGTGGAGGTCGGGCAGAGAGAGAGGACCTTTTCAATGACATCAGGGTGAGTGACAAGAGAGGTAAATAAGGGGTGGGTGGGGTCAGAGAAGCCCCCAAGAGGAGCATGACCAGTGCCAGATGCTGCTGCTTGATCAGGGGCATAAATGACTGGAAATGGCCATTGCCATTTAGCAATGTTTAACAGTAAGGATGCCTTTCGGGATCATGGTGGAAACATAAAGAGGCATCATGGGGATGCAGACCATGATGACCAGGAAAGAGGGATGAAGAATTGAATACAGTGCACAGATCTCTCCTAAGAAAGCAGGTGGTGAAGAGAAGAGAGATGGAAACAGATGTGTTTGCAGAAGCACTCCTTTTTTAACCATGTGTAGATACCACTGGGAAGGAGTCCATAGGGAGAAAGAGATTGTGACTGTAGAGAAAACAGAAGGTAGACTGATCAGAGAGAGGTCTCCAGGATGGGAGTAGGGGATGCAGCCTGAGCCATGCCTTCCTCTTCCCTTAGAGAGGAAAGGAGTGGTGGCAGTACACAGAAAAGGGAGCAGACTAGGGGGAATTTCTTCCTTCATGAACACTAATCCTTCAAGAATTCCTGTGCCTGTGCCCTTATTCACACTGTTGCTTTCACCTGGATTACCCCTCTCACTTGCTTTAGGAAAACCCTATCCATTTACCAGGCCCAGGCAGGAAGCAGTCAGCTTCTCTCTGAGATTACACACTCCCCCCTCGTCATTGATCTCTGAAGGTTACCTGTGCTTTTGTGCCTTCTTTCTCTTTCCAGGTTGGACGCTCCTTGAGGGCAAGAACTAGGCCGAGCGATTTTTAATGTTTCCCACCATTCTGGGACACAGCAGATACTCCAAAAGGACTTTTCAGTTTACTGGCACAAAATTGAAAAAAATGTTCATCCTGACATCCCACCAACATCTCCTTCACGCTAACATCTTAGAAAAAGGAATGGATAAACAAAGGCAAACTCTAATCAGGCTGGGTACGGAGGGCACAGAGTAGGAGCCTGGGGGACAGGGAATATGGGGCTAATTCTTGACTTAAACATGCATTAGCTGTTTTGTGCTGGGTGAGTCAGTTAAGAATTTGGGATCTTCATTTCCTCTTTCTAAGCTGGAGTTTATGCTATCCACCTAACTGGACATAACAAATATTAAGTATCCTTGTTGCTTAAGACATTTGAAGTCAAGATTTATGTCTTTTTTTTTAAAGATTTTATTTACTTATTTGACAGACAGGAATCACAAGCAAGCAGAGAGGCAGGCAGAGAGAGAGGAAGGGAAACAGGTTCCCTGCTGAGTGGAGAGCCCGATGCAGGGCTCGATCCCAGGACCCTGAGATCATGACCTGAGCCGAAGACAGAAGCTCAACCGCTGAGCCACCCAGGTGCCCCCAAGATTTGTGTCTTTCAACCAAAAATATCTGAACACATATGGAATTTCAGAGTAGGAAATTTATAAGTGAACAGGCCATGTCTTCTAGGTTGCTGAGGGTGTACAGTGTTCATGGGTGATAGGATTATGTGACAGTATGCATTCTGGAAAGTGGTGTGATGTAAGGAAGCATGGAGTGTGACCATGCAGTAGTGTATAGCAAGCAGTGTGATGTATGATAGCGTGGGATATGGTGGTGTGGACTCTGGCACGTAGTATGTGACCAGAGTAGATGATGTGACTGTGTGTAGCATGTCTCATGTGACACATGGTCTCAGGTGGCCTGTGATGGGACAGTGGTGGTGTGTACTGCGTGCCACATGGTATGTGGTAGGACATGATGTGACCATGTGTAGTAGCGTGTATTACTCAAAGTGCAACCAGGACGACATGGGATATGACTAAGGTCGTGCTCTAAGAAGATTAATCCAGCAGCACAGGGGGCTTTGGAAGGGAAAAGCAGAAACTAGGAGACAGAGAGGCCTGCCAGAGACTGTTGGGCTGGGCCAGGTGACGGTGATGAGGGCATTGGAACAGGGGTCGATGCGAGAGAGAGGACAGCAGCACGTGGCACGTGGCACCTGAATGTCCTGCGGGCAGCTCAAACTCAACGTGTCTCAAACTGAAGTTGTTACCTCCCTTCTGGAGTCTGTCCTTTCCTCCGCTCATCCTTACCGATGATGAAACAATCCAATTGCCCAGGAAGGAACCTCTGAGTCATCTCAGCCCTGGCTTTCCCGCTCACTCAGCCGCACCATGAACTTGGCCACAGATAGCTATGTCAATGTCAAGAGGCTGCTGCCTCTGCCCTGCTTTCCTAGGGTTCCCCCGGATCACAGGCCACAGAGCTCGCAGACATTGCCAGGCAGAGAGGAAGGCCAAGGGCATATCCTTGTTGACATTTCAGGAACAGAGGGAGATGCAGAGCAGAAAGAGGAATAGAAAGGAAGGACTGACAAAATTTAAAGGAGGCTGGCCTGCAACACCCAATCCAATAAAGATGTCAAGGAGGATGATGTCTGGAGGGAAAACTGTTCCACAGTTAGAGCTGCTGCTTATTTCTCATCCCGTGAAGTGTAAGGGAAAGGCTATGTTTCCATGATATTCAGATGCAAAATGCAAAGGGAAAAATTCTTGAAAATCTTTTTTTTGGGGGCAGTTTGTAAACTAGAAAAAAAAATGAGGAGCAAGTTAACAAATTCAAACTTCAGGAGGTCAAAAGCAGAATTCTTCATTCAAGCTAGTACAGCAGATACACAATTCTTTAGTCCACAAACACCAGTGTGGAAAATAAATGTAATTTTCTTTGTTTTCCTGCAACTGAATTTTGCTTCTGTCTTGGGTTTCCTTTTCACTCACAAGCTTATCCAAAACATCCCATGTAATACGGCACAGCTGCTATGGAAAGCAAAATGTGGTTGCTCCATGATTAATTTAAAACGTAAACATAAAATCATCACATGACCCAGCAGTTTCACTTTCAGATAGAGTCCAGAGAGTCAAAAGCAGAAGCTCAAGGAGATAGCTGTACCCCATTCTTAGAGCAGAATAACCAAATGGCAGGAGAAATCCAAGTGTCCATCAACAGATGAATGAACAAACAAAATTGGTATATCCATACAATAGAATATCATTCTGCCTTAAAAAGGAAGAAAATCGTGACACACGCTCTAACATGGATGACATTATGCTTCCTGAAAAGGACAAATACTGGATGATTTACATGAGGTCCCTAGAGTAGTGAAATTCTTGCAGCCAGAAAGTAGAATGGCGGTCACTGGGGGCTGGTGGGAGGAGGGAACGGGGGTTTAGTGTTTAATGAGTACAGAGTTTCAGTTTTGCAAGATGAGAAGAGTCCTTATGATGCTGGTAGCACGATACGTAAGTATTTAATGCCATTGAGCTATATATTTAAAAATGGTAAGATGGTAAGTATTATGTGTGTGAGAAACAAGAGAGTAATTTACAAAAAAAGATTAATCTAAAATATTACAAAGAAATTCAGTCACTTAAGTGTTATTCTCAGGATTCTTAGATTTAAGCTCAGGCAATAGAGAATTTTTTTGTCTCTCTTCTGTGGTCTCACCTGACGTCCTGGGGAACAGCGGAGACGAGGAAGTAGTGCCTGGGACATCTCTTCAGGCAACCAATGACGCCACCTTCCCCCAGACCCTCAGACACCAAAGGTCCCCTGCTAGAGGGTCTCTGCCAGTTTCTGCTGTAGGACTCCTGCTTGTGACCATGACTTCCCTTCAGGTCAGCCAGCTTCATGCACAGTGTGGAGCCCAATGCGGGGCTTGAACTCATAACCCTGAGATCAAGACCTGAGCTGAGATCAAGAATCAGACGCTTCACTGACTCAGCCACCGAGGTTCCCCGGTCAGCCAGCTTTTGATGGACACTCTGGTCGCTTCCAGTGTTGAGCTGTTACAAGTTGTACTCCTATGAACATCCTCATACGTGCTCATGGTGAACATCCGTTTGCCCTTCTGCTGGGCATTTACCTAAATGCGAAGCCAGGGTCTGCACAGGTTCAGGCTTAGCAGATATTGCCACACTGTTTTCCAATGCGGTTCACCAGTTTATGCTCCCACCCAGCAGCACACAAGTGATGATTGTCCCACCAACACTAGATGCTTTTTGCCTTTTTGCTTTTTGCCTTGATTGTAATAATTCTGGTGGGTGTGTTGAAGTGATGCATTGTGATTTTATTTTTGCATTTCCCTGCTGATGGACTTGAACCTCTGTGCATAGGTTTATTCACCATATAGATACCTTCTTCTGGAAGTGTCTGTTCAAGTCTTTGGTTCTTCTTTCTATTGGCTTTCTTGTTTTATTTTTTAATTGATTAGTAGAATTCATATATTTACACATAATATTTATACATTATATCTCTATGTATATGTTACATAAAATTTATAGTATTGTAATTACAAATATACAATAAATCATGTACTATATATATATATATTCTATTATGCACATGAATCTCTTCTTGGGTATATGTATTGCAAATAATATAACTGTACTCCATAGCTTGCCTTTTTGTTCCTTTCAAGGTATATTTCCATACACAGAAATTAGTAATGTTAACGTGACTCAATATATCAATTTTTTTCCTCGGCAACCATAGATTTATGTACCACATTTAAGAAATCTTTGCCTATACTCACAAAGATATTTTTCCAAAATCTTCATTGTCATACCATTTGTATTTTCATCTTCAGTTCATCTGGAATCAATTTTTGTGTGGGGGGGGGGAATAGAAGCCAAGATTTTTTTTTCCCATATAAATATTCAGTTGGCCCAACACCATTTATTAAAAAAACTGTTCTTTCCTTGATGTACTGCAATGTTACTGTCACAGGTCAGGAGATGCTATGATGTGCAGGCCTGTTTATGAATTCTCTCTTCTGTTCTACTCCTCCGTGTGTCTAATCTTTCTTTTTTTTTTTTTTAAGATTTTATTTAGTTAGTTGAGTGACAGAGTGAAAGAAAGCATAAGAGCCAGGTGAAGAGCAGAGGGAGAAGCAGACTCCCCATTGAGCAGGGAGCCCGACACCAGGCTCCATCCTGGGACTCTGGGATCATATTTTCTCAGTTTTTTAAACTTACTTTTTGGCCATTTCACTACATTTTAGGCACGCCATAGAGTCTTATTGTTCTTCTAGGCCACGGTCCTTCCCCTGAAGCCTTCTTACACTATCTTCAGTTGGGACACGGTCATATTCTGATAGTCTTGGTTCTCCTCAGTATACCATCTCTGCGAGGACATGGTCATGACTCTACCTTCAAAAATACGTCTACCTTCCCTCCTTTTACCAGCGTAGAGATTATCTTCTCTTGTGTGGCTCTTTGCAGAAGCCTCCTCTGTGATCCCTCCACTGCGACTCTGGACTAACTATAATCTAACCCCCAGAGACCAGCCAGAGTGAGCATGTTAAACACAAATCAGATAATAATACCTCTCGGCTCAAAATCCTACTGTATTATCCTATCTCAGAGTAAAAAGCAGAATCCCTTCATAGTTTGTAAGACCCTCTTGTTCACCTTATTTCCTACTGTCATCCAGGTGCTCCCTTCACTCCAGGCACACTGGCCTCCTAACTGCTCCCAGAACACACCAGGTGTGTCCCACTTCAGGGCTTTTGTCCTGGCTGTCCTTTCTGCATGATACACATTTCCTCTTTCTACAGATATCCATGTGGCTCCCTCCCTCTCCTCCTCCCAGTCTTTGAGCAAATGTTTCTTTCTTAATGAGGCCCATCTTGTCACCCCATTTAAAGTCACAACTCACTCCCTAGCCCCCTAGCCCCTTATCATACTCCTTTTAGTCCCCCAGGTGTCTTACCAGTTTCTGCTGTAGGAGATCATTCCGTTCTTTATTGGGTTTATTGTTATTTGCTCCTCCCACTAGAGTGTGATCTTCAAGATTCAGGGATTTTGTTTATTTTTTTTTTCACTGAAATATTCCCATCAATTTATACAGTTCCAAGCATGTGTATATATTCATGAAATATTTGCTGAATTAATGAATAAAAAAATTAAAAGATACTAACTTAAGATGTGATGGAGGAGAAGGTGGAGACAAAACCACATTTAGGATTTTAGGAACCATGATTTTAGGAGCCATGATGAAAGCAATTGAAACTACATTTTTTTATTTTCAGTGAGTGTTATTACTTTCATCTTGTATATCATTTGTGTGTCCAATTTGCCTGCCAGGGCCTTGTGGAAGGGACTGCTGGCCATGATCAGGATTTTGATGAATGGTGTATTTTAAACTCTTCACTTAGTCTTCCCTGGAGAAGAACCTATAAACTTGACTATCAATATCCACATTATTGCTATAAAGAGAAAACAGTTAACTATATCATAGCCAGAACTTTTAACTGTTGAGTTTCCTGCCCAGGATCCTGAGTTGGAGGAGATGCTCATCTTGTCTCATCACAGGTTTAACGATGCATGCTCAATCATTATAGTTTAATTCAAAATATCAAGCTTTTTTCCCCCTTAACTTCTTCTACCCTGCCCCCAAATCATGGAATAGACTTGTTTCAGACATGAGAAGAGAAAAAGCAAAGCAGGAAGGAGAGGGAGGAGAGAGAAGAAAGAAAGAAAGGAAGAAAGGAAGGAAGGAAGGAAGGAAGAAAGAAAGAATTTACAAAATTTTACTTTTCTCAAAGACACCAACTGACCTAGGAGTACCAACCACACATCTCTACGCCCACCCTCTTCCCTTTTATTCAGTAAAAAAGCTACAAAAATGTCAACCTAACCTCAGCTCAACTCACTTTTTAATGACTAATGCAAAATACACATTTTTAAGGTGTATCAATTCTTCAGAATGAAATACATTTAGTCCACAGATTTTTTTAAAAGATACAATAAATTTTTATTTTTTATTTTGTTTATTTTTTGAATACCAACTTTTATTTTATTTTTTAACATCTTAATTTTTTTTTCAGTGTTCCAAGATTCATTGTTTATGCACCACACCCAGTGCTCCATGCAATACGTGCCTCCTTTTTTTTTTTTTAATTTTTTTATTTTAATAAACATATAATGTATTTTTATCCCCAGGGGTACAGGTCTGTGAATCGTCTGGTTTACACATTTCACAGCACTCATCATAGCCCATACCCTCCCCAATGTCCATTTCCCCACCACCCTCTCCCCTCCCCCCTCCCCCCAGCAACCCTCAGTCTGTTTCTTGAGATTGAGTCTTTTATGGTTTGTCTCCCTCCCAATCCCATCTTTTCATTTTTTCTTTTCCTACCTCCCCCCAAACCCCCCCCACCTTGCATCTCCCCTTCCTCATATCAATGAGATCATATGATAGTTATATTTCTCCGATTGACTTATTTCGCTAAGCATGATACCCTCTAGTTCCATCCACGTCGTCACAAATGGCAAGATTTCATGTCTTTTGATGGCTGCATAGTATTCCATTGTGTATATATACCACATCTTCTTTATCCATTCATCTGTTGATGGACATCTAGGCGCTTTCCACAGTTTGGCTATTGTGGACATTGCTGCTATAAACATTCGGGTGCACGTGCCCCTTCGGAGCACCACGTTTGTATCTTTAGGATATATACCCAGTAGTGCAATTGCTGGGTCGTAGGGTAGCTCTATTTTCAGTTTTTTGAGGAACCTCCACACTGTTTTCCAGAGTGGTTGCACCAGTTTGCATTCCCACCAACAGTGTAGGAGGGTTCCCATCTCTCCGCATCCTCGCCAGCATCTGTCATTTCTTGACTTGTTAATTTTAGCCATTCTGACTGGTGTGAGGTGGTATCTCATTGTGGTTTTGATTTGTATTTCCCTGATGCCGAGTGATGTGGAGCATTTTTTCATGTGTCTGTTGGCCATCTGGATGTCTTCCTTGCAGAAATGTCTGTTCATGTCCTCTGCCCATTTCTTGACTGGATTATTTGTTCTTTGGGTATTGAGTTTCATAAGCTCTTTATAGATTTTGGATACGAGCCCTTTATCTGATAGGTCGTTTGCAAATATCTTCTCCCATTCTGTCAGTTGTCTTTTGGTTTTGTTCACTGTTTCCTTTGCTGTGCAAAAGCTTTTGATCTTGATGAAATCCCAATAGTTCATTTTTGCCCTTGCTTCTGTTGCCTTTGGCGATGTTCCTAGGAAGAAGTTGCTGCGGTTGAGGTCAAAGAGGTTGCTGCCTGCATTGTCCTCAAGGATTTTGATAGATTCCTTTCGCACATTGAGGTCCTTCATCCACTTTGAGTCTATTTTCGTGTGTGGTGTAAGGAAATAGTCCAATTTCATTTTTCTGCATGTGGCTGTCCAATTTTCCCAGCACCATTTGTTGAAGAGGCTGTCTTTTTTCCATTGGATATTCTTTCCTGCTTTGTCGAAGATTAGTTGACCATAGAGTTGAGGGTCTATTTCTGGGCTCTCTATTCTGTTCCATTGATCTATATGTCTGTTTTTGTGCCAGTACCATACTGTCTTGATGATGACAGCTTTGTAATAGAGCTTGAAGTCTGGAATTGTGATGCCACCGACTTTGGCTTTCTTTTTCAATATTCCTTTGGCTATTCGAGGTCTTTTCTGGTTCCATATAAATTTTAGGATTATTTGTTCTATTTCTTTAAAAAAAATGGATGGGATTTTGATAGGGATTGCATTAAATGTGTAGATTGCTTTAGGTAGAATAGACATTTTCACAATATTTGTTCTTCCAATCCATGAGCATGGAATATTTTTCCATTTCTTTGTGTCTTCCTCAATTTCTTTCATGAGTACTTTATAGTTTTCTGAGTATAGATTCTTTGCCTCTTTGGTTAGATTTATTCCTAGGTATCTTATGGCTTTGGGTACGATTGTAAATGGGACTGACTCCTCAATTTCTCTTTCTTCTGTCTTGTTGTTAGTGTAAAGAAATGCGACTGATTTCTGTGCATTGACTTTATATCCTGACACTTTACTGAATTCCTGTATAAGTTCTAGCAGTTTTGGAGTGGAGCCTTTTGGGTTTTCCACATATAGTATCATATCATCTGCAAAGAGTGATAGTTTGACTTCTTCTTTGCCGATTTGGATGCCTTTAATTTCTTTTTGTTGTCTGATTGCTGAGGCTAGGACTTCTAGTACTATATTGAACAGCAGTGGTGATAACGGACATCCCTGCCGTGTTCCTGACCTTAGCGGAAAAGCTTTCAGTTTTTCTCCATTGAGAATGATATTTGCGGTGGGTTTTTCATAGATGGCTTTGATAATATTGAGGTATGTGCCTTCTATCCCTACACTTTGAAGAGTTTTAATCAGGAAGGGATGCTGCACTTTGTCAAACGCTTTTTCAGCATCTATTGAGAGTATCATATGGTTCTTACTCTTTCTTTTATTAATGTATTGTATCACATTGATGGATTTGAGGATGTTGAACCAACCTTGCAGCCCTGGAATAAATCCCACTTGGTCGTGGTGAATAATCCTTTTAATGTACTGTTGGATCCTATTGGCCAGTATTTTGGTGAGAATTTTCGCATCTGTGTTCATCAAGGATATTGGTCTGTAATTCTCTTTTTTGGTGGGATCCTTGTCTGGTTTTGGGATCAAGGTGATGCTGGCCTCATAGAATGAGTTTGGAAGTTTTCCTTCCATTTCTATTTTTTGGAACAGTTTCAGGAGAATAGGAATTAATTCTTCTTTAAATGTTTGGTAGAATTCCCCTGGGAAGCCGTCTGGTCCTGGACTTTTGTTTGTTTGGAGATTTTTGATGACTGTTTCAATCTCCTTACTGGTTATGGGTCTGTTCAGGTTATCTATTTCTTCCTGGTTCAGTTGTGGTAGTTTATACATCTCTAGAAATGTATCCATTTCTTCCAGGTTGTCAAATTTGTTGCCATAGAGTTGCTTGTAGTATGTTCTTATAATTGTTTGTATTTCTTTGGTGTTGGTTGTGATCTCTCCTCTTTCATTCATGATTTTATTTATTTGCATCCTTTCTCTTTTCTTTTTGATAAGTCTGGCCAGGGGCTTATCAATCTTATTAATTCTTTCAAAGAACCAGCTCCTAGTTTTGTTGATTTGTTCTATTGTTTTTTTAGTTTCTATTTCATTGATTTCTGCTCTGATCTTTATGATTTCTCTTCTCCTGCTGGGTTTAGGCTTTCTTTGTTGTTCTCTCTCCAGCTCCTTTAGGTGTAGGGTTAGGTTGTGTATTTGAGACCTTTCTTGTTTCTTGAGAAAGGTTTGCACTGCTATATATTTTCCTCTCAGGACTGCCTTTGTTGTGTCCCACAGATTTTGAACTGTTGTGTTTTCATTATCATTTGTTTCCATGAATTTTTTCAATTCTTCTTTAATTTCCTGGTTGACCCATTCATTTTTTAGAAGGATGCTGTTTAGTCTCCATGTATTTGCGTTCTTTCCAAATTTCCTCTTGTGATTGAGTTCGAGCTTCAGAGCATTGTGGTCTGAAAATATGCAGGGAATGATCTCGATCTTTTGGTACCGATTGAGACCTGATTTATGACCCAGGATGTGGTCTATTCTGGAGAATGTTCCATGTGCACTAGAGAAGAATGTATATTCTGTTGCTTTGGGATGGAATGTTCTGAATATATCTGTGATGTCCATCTGGTCCAGTGTGTCATTTAAGGCCTTTATTTCCTTGTTGATCTTTTGCTTAGATGATCTGTCCATTTCAGTGAGGGGAGTGTTAAAGTCCCCTGCTATTATTGTATTACTGTCGATGTATTTCTTTGATTTTGTTATTAATTGGTTTATATAGTTGGCTGCTCCCATGTTAGGGGCATAGATATTTAAGATTGTTAGATCTTCTTGTTGGACAGACCCTTTGAGTATGATATAGTGTCCTTCCTCATCTCTTATTATAGTCTTTGGCTTAAAATCTAATTGATCTGATATAAGGATTGCCACCCCAGCTTTCTTCTGATGTCCATTAGCATGGTACATTGTTTTCCACCCCCTCACTTTAAATCTGGAGGTGTCTTCGGGTCTAAAATGAGTTTCTTGTAGGCAGCATATTGATGGGTTTTGTTTTTTTATCCATTCTGATACCCTGTGTCTTTTGATTGGGGCATTTAGCCCATTAACATTCAGGGTAACTATTGAGAGATATGAATTTAGTGCCATTGTATTGCCTGTAAGGTGATTGTTACTGTATATTGTTTCTGTTTCTTTCTGATCTACTACTTTTAGGGTCTCTCTTTGCTTAGAGGACCCCTTTCAATATTTCCTGTAGAGCTGGTTTGGTGTTTGCAAATTCTTTCAGCTTTTGTTTGTCCTGGAAGCTCTTTATCTCTCCTTCTATTTTCAATGATAGCCTAGCCGGATATAGTATTCTTGGCTGCATGTTTTTCTCGTTTAGTGCTCTGAATATGTCATGCCAGTTCTTTCTGGCCTGCCAGGTCTCTGTGGATAGGTCCGCTGCCAATCTAATGTTTTTACCCTTGTATGTTACAGACTTCTTTTCCCGGGCTGCTTTCAGGATTTTCTCTTTGTCGCTAAGACTTGTTAATTTTACTATCAGGTGACGAGGTGTGGACCTATTTTTATTGATTTTGAGGGGCGTTCTTAGCATCTCCTGGATTTTGATGTTTGTTCCCTTTGCCATATTAGGGAAATTCTCTCCAATAATTGTCTCCAATATCCCTTCTGCTCCCCTCTCTCTTTCTTCTTCTTCTGGAATCCCAATTATTCTAATGTTGTGTCGTCTTATGGTGTCACTTATCTCTCGAATCCTCTCCTCGTGTTCCAGTAGTTGTTTGTCTCTCTTTTGCTCAGCTTCTTTATTCTCTGTCATTTGGTCTTCTATGTCACTAATTCTTTCTTCTGCCTCATTTATCCTGGCAGTGAGAGCTTCCATTTTTGATTGCACCTCATGAATAGCTTTTTTGATTTCAACTTGGTTAGATTTTAGTTCTTTTATTTCTCCAGAAAGGGCTTTTATCTCTCCGGAGAGGGTTTCTCTAATATCTTCTATGCCTTTTTCAAGCCCGGCTAGAACCTTGAGAATTGTCATTCTGAACTCTAGATCTGTCATGCTACCTATGTCTGTATTGATTAGGTCTCCAGCCTTCGGTACGGCCTCTTGTTCTTTTTTTTGAGGTGAGTTTTTCCGCCTTGTCATTTTGTCCAGGTAGGATTTGCTTTCTCCTGCTGTGGAATTCCGCTGTTCTTGGTGACTGAAGTTGGTTTTGGATCGGTTTCTTGTTGCTCTTCTGGGGGAGGGGCCTGCTGCAGTGATTCTCAAGTGTTCTTGCCGCAGGCGGAATTGCACCGCCCTTGCCAGGGGCCGGGCTAAGGAATCCGCTCGGGTTTGCTTTCGGGAGCTTTTGTTCCCTGAGCGCTTTCCGTAGAGTTCCGGAGGATGGGAATGAAGATGGCGGCCTCCCAATCTCTCGGCCCGGAGGAGCCGAGAGCTTGGGGTTCCGCTCCTCAGTGCGCTCTTAGAACAAAGCGCCCAACAGTCCCGCCTCCCTGGCTTGCGGTCGCGCCTGGAGGAAAGCAGTCAATTGTTGGAGCTGGAGAAAAGCGCCGGGTCGCTTTTGTCTCTGTGGCCTCCGGCCGCGCTCCGAGCCCACCCAGCCTGCGACCGGCACAAGGTAACCCTGGGCTTAGAGCTCACTCCTCGGCTTTGTCGCAATAGCTGGCTTCCCCGCTCCAATACCTGCGATCTCTGTGGCACTCAGACACCCCCAGTCCTTCTGTGACCCCGCGGGACCTGGGGTTATGCTGACCCCGCCTGGGTTTCCCCCCAGTTTAGCCTCTGGAGCGATGTCTCCCAGTGGAGCCGACTTTTAAAAGTCCCGATTTTGTGCTCCGTCGCTCCGCCGCTTGCCGGGTGCCGGCCCCTCCCCCTGGGGTCTATCTTCCCGTCGCTTTGGATTCACTTCTCCGCAGGTCCTACCTTTCAGAAAGTGATCGATTTTCTGTTTCTGGGATTGTTGCTCTTCTTCTCTTCGATTTCCTGTTGGGTTTGTAGGTGTTCACAATGGTTAGATAAGCTATCTAGCTGATCTCCTGCTACCCGATGTCGTCTCAGCCTGCTACTTCTCCGCCATCTTGACTCGCTCAATACGTGCCTCCTTAATACCTACCACCAGGCTCACCCAACCCCCAACCCCCCTCCCCTCCAAAACCCTCAGTTTGTTTCTCAGAGTCCACAGTCTCTCATGATTTGTCTAGTCCACAGATTTTTGAGAAAGTATAATTCATAATTTCAAAAAAATAATAGAATTTAACATTATTGCAACCAGGTGCCAAAAAGAAACAAACAAACAAACAAACCCAAACTAGCTAAGAATCTCCCTCCATGAAGATTTTAGGAATCATGATGAAAGTAACTGAAACTACATTTTCTTTTTATTTTCAGTGAGTGTTATTACTTTCCATTTTGTATATCATTTGTGTGTCCAAGTTGCCTGCCAGGGCCTTGTAGAACAGGCTGCTGGCCACTGTATTAGCGGTGTGTATGTATGTGTGTGGATGCTGCAGCTCTGTCTAGATTTAAAGTCCTGGGTAATAAACTCAGATCCACTCAGAGTCCAAGTAAGTATTGTGGATGGAAGCAGCAGTGAGTTGGAGCTCACAGGTGAGCCCTGATCAGGGGCAGATGCTGCTGACATCCAGCCATGTTTCTGTCCAGAATCTGGCTCCAGTGTATCCAGATTATCCCATTAAAGAAAAAGAGAGAAAAAGACAGAGTGAGAAAGAGAGGTCTGTATTTATATGAAATCTGATTTACTTGCTGGCAACTATTAAATTTTACTATATGAAAGTCACTTTTATAGATCAAAATCAGCCACCTCTTAATTTCATGTGGCATGGCATACTGAGTAAAGGTCCCCAAGATTACCCTGGGAACCTGTAAATACTACTTTATACAGAAAAAGGGTCTTTGCCAATGTGATTGAGTTAAGGACCCTGAGAAGAGATTTTATCCTGGATGATTTGGGTGGGCCCTAAACGCAATCACAAATGTCCTTATGACTGAGGAGAGAGTGATTTCACACAGAAGGGGTGAAGGCAATGTGACCAGAGATTGGGGTGATGTGGCCACAAGTCAAGGAATGCTGGCAGGCAATGGAAGCTGAACATACAAGGGACAAGTCTTGAACTAGGGTCTCTGGGTAGAGCACAGCCCTGCCAACACCTTGATTTTAGCCCAGTGAAATTGATTTTGGACTTCTGGCCTCCAGAACTGTAAGAGAATAAATGTGTCCTGTTTTAAGCCACCAAGTTTATGGCAATTTGTTACAGCCACAGGGAACCAATTCATATGGGCTGACAATACATTATGGGTTGATACACATGAATTAATTCAAATACAGATACATACACATATAAACGCATGTGTTTATGTGTGTATGTATAAAAGCAACATGCAGGCCAAACAAAGCATATCTGCCAGGTAGATCTGTCCCTCAGACTATCAGTTCGTGTCTGTTTTAAACACTGTTATTCATCTTCCTCTTATCTATGGTAACTGGCACTGTGCGCTACACCTTCATCAAACATATTTTTGAATCGCTGCCAATGGAAGGAAAAGATTTTGCTAAAACATTACTTAAGGCTTTGTATTTCCCCACATTCCCATGCAAAGGCTTACTAAGTCCAGCTTTTCTTTACTTTGGTGCATTCATTGAGACAAGAGTGACCTTTATTATTTTTTATAAGTTTTTTATTATGTTAGTCACCATATAGCACATCATTAGTTTTTTTATGTAGCGTTCCATGATTCACTGTTGTGTATAACACCCAGTGCTCCACGCAATACGTGCCCTCCTTAATACCCATCACCGGGCTAACCCAACCCCCCACACCCCTCCCCTCCGAAACCCTGTTTGTCTCCCCGAAGTCCATAGTCTCTCATGATTGGTCTCCTAAATACTGTCTTTAGATTTGATTTATCAAGTGCAGGGTAAGATGACATACCTTGTCAGGAGGGAGAAGAAATTGCAGGCAAAAGCAAAACCTGTTAATTTCACAGCACGGGTATGTCGATCCACAGTCTGGCTGCTGCCTTTTGCTAGAGCACCTGGGCATGGGACTGGCCTCTAGCACTCGCTTGCGGTATTTTCAGCTCTGTGATCTCAGCTCTCGGGCTTCCATGAGGTTCCAGTTCTGTCTCCCGAAAATAAACGCTTTTCTCAGGTTGCCTCCCATGTGTTGCTGCTGTGCAACTGAAGTACTTCCGTAGCTGCTGGATGCCACCGGAAGTAATTCCGTAACTTCTTCCGGAGTCAGCTCAACAGTTTTCCCTCTGCTGTGAAGCGCAGCCGGGTTACCCCAGTCCCACTGATAAGAGAAGCTTACGCCAGAATGTGAATCTATGCACTGCTTCCTCAGGAAAACCTCACTGTAATTTTCAGCTGAACCAAAAAAGTGCGCTCAGATGGAATGGATTTATATTCCTTAGCAAAGTCTTTTGTCTCATGGACGGGAACCAGCAGTGTGAGGAATGGCGCCTGTCAAGGAGACCTCATGGAGAGTAGCGCTGGTCCAGAGCTCCCCAGGGAGAGAGAACTCTAAGGGTGTGATTAGTTTCTCTCTTTCCCTGCTTCCTCACAGAAGGCAGAGAAAGGACGGGAGAAAGTTTTAACAGCAGTGCTGCTAGTCTGCACGAAACAGACCATTTTTTTTTTTAATCATAAGGGAATAATTTTTCTCCACTTAACCATCAGTTTTGTCCTTTGAAGTCAGATCTTGTGCTAAGTCCAATTTGCATGGACTAGTCCTGTAGGAAACTTTTTAATCACTTACACGATTAGCCTGTTTCTGATGTCGGACTGTCTTGGTCCCCGAAGTGAATCACATGCACGTATCTGGTACATTTAGCAGAGGGAAAATAATTGAAAATCAGATTAACAAGATTTTAAGCAGAAACATGGCACAGCTTTCCTTGCTCCCTCTTCCTGGGGGTAGTAAGGAGATGTGTCTTGTAGTGCTTTTTAAATCGGGACTTATTTGAAGGTCAAAAGGAGGAGACTTCAGGTTTCTTGGCAAGTCTGTTGACTTTCTGTGGGGCACCTGAGGCATCTGCTGAGAGACAGGAGGACTTGTTTTGTCCGAATGAAACCGGATAGAAGCGGCAGTGGGTTAATTAAAAAGTATTTAGTTGAGACCTTCCAGGGTTCATAACACTGGATTGGGCATGCACATGGGAAGAGATTACATTCATTACAAGGATTAGAAATAAGGAGAAAAAACAAATACCAGAAAAGAAAAACTAGACCACCAAATAAGACAGAAACTATATCAGTGCCAAAAATATGTTTTCTTCCAACTCTGAAAATAGACCTGCCGACTTCTCTAAGAAATATGCATTTTAAACTGTTGGAAAACATAAAAGCAAGCTTAAAAGTAATAAGAGGGCATGTGTTAGAAACTAGGGCTTCTAATAACAAGCATTTTTGTGTTATTATTGAACAGCTCTGTGCTTCCAAATGTTTGATTAAAGTCTCTGTTATTAATTAAAGCTAAGTGTGTCCCATGAAGTAGGCCAAAGAGGAACATCTGAATTCTCAATACATACCTGAAAGATTGGCTCCTTCTGTGCTCCTTACCAATTCTGACTCATGCCACACCAGGATTCTCTTGCTTCCCACCTACCTATGTTTTTTTCCCCCCATGGTATCTGCCTTCCTCATAGGACAGTAAGTGATGAGCTTCAAAGATAAATGTTCATTCCTTTATTTATTTAATACATTTTTATGGAGGACCTGTTTATGCCACCTAGTATTTTAAATGCCCCAGGTGCCTTAGTGAACAGAGTGGGTCCCAACTCCTGCAAAGTTTATACTGTAGGATAATTGTGCAACATGCCAAATGGACAAATGGACACCTCATTCTAAGGATAGCTGCTCACCCTCTACTTGTCCTGGCTATTTCAGACTCTTGATTGCGACTGTAATTGGGGACTGTTATCTCATTTAATGCTATTGTATTTTTATGTTCAGACATAATACAGTCGTTCACCATGAGGCCAACCAGGCAGCCAGCACAGAGCAGAGTGTCTTGGAGGGGCGAACAGGCTCCATTCAGCCTATGCTTAAAAGTGTTCTGTCAAGAACTTGATGCCACTGTGACCTTCATTCTTTCCTTTACAATTTATTTTTTCCTTTTCTGCCCCATATACTTTTATCCTTGGTGTGCTGACATTTCACAACGATGTTACAGAGTTTGAATCTTCCATCGTGCATTGGGGCAAGTACTCTTTGGGCCTTTCTAACAGGGAGACATGTGTCTTTGAGGTCTGAGAAATTTTCCGGTATGCCCTAGTTAATAAATAATTCTCCACTGTTGCTGCTTTAAAAACAACAACAACAACAAAATCCAAAATCTTCTGTAATTCCTAATAGTTTGATATTAGATTTTCTGGTCTATTTAATTTTTAAAATTTTTCTCTCATATTTTTATGGCATTGGCTTTGGATTTATCTTCTTCAAATTTGCCCAGACTTTGTTTTTCAAGACTTTTGCTATATTTTTAACTCAATTTAATTTAGTTTCGGGGATCATGTTGTTTTTTCTTCCTTTCTTCTAGTTTCCAACCTGGTTTTCCTAGCAAATACAAGGATAAGCTAGTTTGCAGGAACAAATGAACAGCGAGCAGGGATTAAGGTGAGGTGAGCGGGCACTCTCTTCCAATGCCCAATTTTAAGGTAGTACTAAAAAACTCAGAATTAGAGAAGGTAGAATTCAGGTCACAGAATTAAAACAATAAAGGACACTTTATTATGCTAAAAGGGACATTTTGTAAAGTTGCCATGACAATTATGAATGTATACCCCCCAAATAAAATCAGCAATTATTTTTTAAAAAGTCAAAAGATACCAAGAGAAAAAGAAATGCATGTGTAGTTCGAAATTTTAATTCACTTCTGCCAGATGATGAAGATCAAGGACAAAAAAGAAACAACAAAAAAAACAAACCAAACTAAGCATACAGAAGAAGTGAATACAACAATTAGATTGCTATATTTCAAAATCTATACTCTGAAAATAGAGATAAAACTTATTTCCCAGTGCCTATAGGGCATCTTTAACAATCGACCATAAAAATTGAGACCATAGGAAAAAACATCAATACATCCCAAAATGTAAAATAGCAAGGATAATAGTCTCTGATTATAATACAATAAAACTAAAAATTAACAGCAACATGTCAATTTTTTTCCTCCTAGAAATTACAAAATGGGAATATCAACCAAAATGCTTTATAATTCAAACATAATTTGTCAAAACAACTAGATATGGCTAAATCTGCTCAGAAAAAAACTGTTCATAGTCTTAAACAATGCCATCAATAGACAAGAATGAAATGACTGGCTCAAAAATTTTGAAAAATGAAGTATAGGCCAAAAGAAAAATAGAAGAATTCATAAAGATAAAAAGTATGTTGAAACAGAAAAATATTAAAATTCATTTTAAAATTTTAAAGTTAGTACTTTGGAAAAAAGACTAGAACAGGTAAGTCACAAGATAAGGAAATAAAGAAAAAAATTTACATACACACAAAATAAAAGAGGAAACAGGCACATAAGTTAAGAAATAAGTTAAAAGAAATGCTAAGAGACAATTCTGTTCGACTCTGTGTAGTATATTAACACCTCAGAAAATGGGCTTTTTTCAGGAAAAACTTTTAACAAAATTGACCTCAGAAGAGACAGAATAGCCTAAACAGACTGTTATCTTTAAAAAAAAAAAGTGTTATTTATTTATTTGAGATAGAGCAAAAGAGAGAGTGAAGGAGCAGAGGGAGGAGCAGAGGGAGAGGGAGAAACAGGCTCCGCATTGAGCAGGGAGCCCAACTTGGGACTGGATCCCGGGACTCTGGGATCATCACCAGAGCCTAAGGCAGATGCTTAACCTACTGAGCCATCCAGGTGCCCCTAAACACACTGATTTCCACAAAATAACAAAACCTGTAAAAAAAAAAAAGTGTCTTATCCAAATAGTTTCATAGCAAACCAGCCAAATCTGTAAAAAGCAAATGATTTAGTAGTATTTAAAATAACCCAGAGCATATAAAACATCTAAAATTCTTCATGGAAACAAATGATAATGAAAACACAATGGTTCAAAATCCGTGGGACACAACAAAGGCAGTCCTGAGAGGAAAATATATAACGGTACAAGCCTTTCTCAAGAAACAAGAAAGATCTCAAATACACAACCTAACTCTACACCTAAAGAAGCTAGAGAAAGAACAACAAAGAAAGCCTAAACCCAGCAGGAGAAGAGAAATAATAAAGATCAGAGAAGAAATCAATGAAATGGAAATAAAAAAAACAATAGAACAAATCAACGAAACTAGGAGCTGGTTCTTTGAATGAATTAATAAGATTGAAACCCCTGGCCAGACTTATCAAAAAGAAAAGATAAAGGACCCAAATAAATAAAATCATGAATGAAAGAGGAGAAATCACAACTAATACCAAAGAAGTACAAACAATTATAAGAACATACTATGAACAACTCCACGCCAACAAATTCGACAATCTGGAAGAAATGGATACATTTCTAGAGACATATAAACTACCACAACTGAACCAGGAAGAAATAGAAAACCTGAACAGACCCATAACCAGTAAGGAGATTGAATTAGGGAGGGCACGGATTGCATGGAGCACTGGGTGTGGTGCAAAAACAATGAATACTGTTATGCTGAAAAGAAATAAAAAATTTAAAAAAAAATCTCCAAACAAACAAAAATACAGGGCCAGATGGCTTCCCAGGGGAATTCTACCAAACATTTAAAGAAGAATTAATTCCTATTCTTCTGAAACTGTTCCAAAAAATAGAAATGGAAGGAAAACTCCCAAACTCATTTTATGAGGCCAGCATCACCTTGATCCCCAAACCAGACAAGGATCCCATCAAAAAAGAGAATTACAGACCAATATCCTTGATGAACACAGATGCAAAAATTCTCACCAAAATACTGGCCAATAGGATCCAACAGTACATTAAAAGGATTATTCACCACGACCAAGTGGGATTTATTCCAAGGCTGCAAGGTTGGTTCAACATCCGCAAATCAATGTGATACAATACATTAATAAAAGAAAGAACAAGAACCATATGCTACTCTCAATAGATGCTGAAAAAGCATTTGACAAAGTACAGCATCTCTTCCTGATTAAAACTCTTCAAAGTGTAGGGACAGAGGGCACATACCTCAATATTATCAAAGCCATCTATGAAAAATCCACTGCAAATATCATTCTCAATGGAGAAAAACTGAAAGCTTTTCCGCTTAGGTCAGGAACACAGCAGGGATGTCCGTTATCACCACTGCTGTTCAACGTAGTACTAGAAGTCCTAGCCTCAGCAATCAGACAACAAAAAGAAATTAAGGGCATCCAAATTGGCAAAGAAGAAGTCAAACTATCACTCTTTGCAGATGATATGATACTATATGTGGAAAACCCAAAAGGCTCCACTCCAAAACCACTAGAACTTGTACAGGAATTCAGTAAAGTGTCAGGATATAAAGTCAATGCACAGAAATCAGTCGCATTTCTTTACACTAACAACAAGACAGAAGAAAGAGAAATTGAGGAGTCAGTCCCATTTACAATTGCACCCAAAACCATAAGATACCTAGGAATAAACCTAACCAAAGAGGCAAAGAATCTATACTCAGAAAACTATAAAGTACTCATGAAAGAAATTGAGGAAGACACAAAGAAATGGAAAAATGTTCCATGCTCATGGATTGGAAGAACAAATATTGTGAAAATGTCTATTCTACCTAAAGCAATCTACACATTTAATGCAATCCCTATCAAAATCCCATCCATTTTTTTATTTTTATTTTTTTTAAAGATTTTATTTATTTATTTGACAGACAGAGATCACAAGTAGGCAGAGAGGCAGGCCGAGAGAGAGAGGAGGAAGCAGGCTCCCCGCTGAGCAGAGAGCCCGATGCGGGACTCGATCCCAGGACCCTGGGATCATGACCTGAGCCGAAAGCAGAGGCTTTAACCCACTGAGCCACCCAGGTTCCCCCATCCTTTTTTTTTTTTAAAGAAATAGAACAAATAATCCTAAAATTTATATGGAACCAGAAAAGACCTTGAATAGCCAAAGGAATATTGAAAAAGAAAGCCAAAGTCGGTGGCATCACAATTCCAGACTTCAAGCTCTATTACAAAGCTGTCATCATCAAGACAGTATGGTACTGGCACAAAAACAGACATATAGATCAATGGAACAGAATAGAGAGCCCAGAAATAGACCCTCAACTCTATGGCCAACTAATCTTCGACAAAGCAGGAAGGAATGTCCAATGGAAAAAAGACAGCCTCTTCAACAAATGGTGCTGGGAAAATTGGACATTCACATGCAGAAAAATGAAATTGGAGTATTTCCTTACACCACACATGAAAATAGATTCAAAATGGATGAAAGACCTCAATGTGAGAAAGGAATCCTTTAAAATCCTTGAGGAGAACACAGGCAGCAACCTCTTCAACCTCAGCCACAGCAAATTCTTCCTAGAAACATCACCAAAGACAAGGGAAGCAAGGGCAAAAATGAACTATTGAGACTTCATCAAGATCAAAAGCTTTTGCACACCAAAGGAAACAGTCAATAAACCCAAAGACAACTGACAGAATGGGAGAAGATATATGCAAATGACATATCAATAAAGAGCTAGTATCCAAAATCTATAAAGAACTTATCAAACTCAGTACCCAAAGAACAAAGAATCCAATCAAGAAATGGGCAGAGGATATGAACAGACATTTCTGCAAAGAAGACATCCAGACAGTCAACAGACACATGAAAAAGTTCTCCACATCACTCAACATCAGGGAAATACAAATCAAAACCACAATGAGATACCACCTCACACCAGTCAGAATGGGTAGAATTAATAAGTCAGGAAATGACAGATGCTGGTGAGGATGCAGAGAGAGGGGAACCCGCCTACACTTTTGGTGGGAATGCAAGCTGGTGTAACCACTCTGGAAAACAATGTGGAGGTTCCTCAAAAAACTGAAAATAGAGCTACCCTATGACCCAGCGATTGTACCACTAGGTATATATCCTAAAGATACAAACGTGGTGCTCCGAAGGGGCACATGCACCCGAATGTTTATAGCAGCAATATCCACAATAGCCAAACTATGGAAAGAACCTAGATGTCCATCAACAGATGAATGGATAAAGAAGAAGTGGTATATATATATACAATGGAATACTATGCAGCCATCAAAAGAAATGAAATCTTGCCATTTGCAACGACGTGGTTGGAACTAGAGAGTATTATGCTTAGTGAAATAAGTCAATCGGAGAAAGACAACTATCATATGATCTCCCTGATATGAGGAAGTGGAGATGCAATGTGGGGGGTTTGGGGGGTAGGAAAAGAAAAAAATGAAAGAAGATGGGATTGGGAGGGAGACAAACCATAAAAGACTCAATCTCAAAAAACAGACTGAGGGTTGCTGGGGGGAGGGGGGACGGGCGAGGGTGGTGGGGATATGGACATTGGGGAGGGTGTGTGCTACAATGAGTGCTGTGAAATGTGTAAACCTGGCAATTCACAGACCTGTACCCCTGGGGCTAAAAATATATTAAATGTTTATTTTAAAATTACAAATAAATAAATAAATAAATAAATAAATAAAAAAAACAATAAAAATTGTTTGAGCAGGAAAAAAAAAATCAGACCACATAGCCAAGGTTCGCAGATCTGGGACTCACAGTGGGGCCCTCTGATGCCGCATTTGAATGGGCCCCATCAGACAGCCCGAGCAGTATGCCTGAAATGTGTTAGGGACAGGCTTCTGCAGTATGTTCTGTGGGGAGAATAGGGAGGTGTTTAAAGAGGTGGAGGGGTTGTAGGGATCTCTGGAAGTCTTTGCTGTTGGAACTGTCTTACCTTTCCAAGTGGGAATAATGGACAAAAATACGTATTGCTTATCAAAAGGGAGTGCCCCACTTTCACCCTGGGGCCACTGATGATTGGGTGATGGCTGTGGGACTGGCTCCCCCAGTCCAGCAAGCTCCCCAAGCCTCCAGTTCAGATAAACTAGAAACTCTTTTACCAATGCAACTTCTCTGCCTTTCCCTCCTCGCCTCCCCTGCAATTTTCAATCCAGCGCACTGTGGGCGACTCTCCCTTAGCCCACAGAAAAGAGCAGCTGCTTGCATAACTCTTTCCAAAACCCCTCACACCTCTGGGCTACCCTTCCATTGCTGTGATCTTCTGTTTCACAGCCCATCTTTCTGAAAAACTGTAGGTCTCTTGGTTTGTTCTGAAGAAGGGAAATCTGAATGAAACCTACACACATACGTTCAGCCACATCTCTGATTCTCACTTGCTAGTGCATGGACCATTTCCTTTCTGGGATTAAACAAATGCCATGTGCTCACCCTTGCAAGGCTTCAATGGGACTTACTCATCCTGATGTCCCTGACAACCTTACCACTCAAAATGTGGCCTGTAGATCAGAAGAATCAGCATCACCTGAGAGCTTGATGGAAATGCCAAGTCTTGGGATCCATCTCCCTCCCAGACTTAATGAAGCAAGATCTGCATTTCAACAAGATGTCCAGGCAATTTGCAAGTGTGTTACTGGTGGAGAAGTCTGCGGTCTGGAGACATTTTGTATCCTTAAGAGATACCATTGAGGGGATAAACCGGGGTGGCAAGTGCTGAAAGGGAAGCCCTCAACATCTATTTCTGTGAAATATTCTTCACCTCTCGAAAGCACATGTCGCACATATAACAAAAGGTGAGCAGGCCGTGGGAAATCATCCACAAGTAGTCCATATGGCACATTCAGGAAAAAATAAGACTTAGAGCCCATCCAAGGGAGACTGGCAGGAATTCAGCATGCAAAAGCTCCAGACCAAATGGAGATGGGAGTTGCCCAGGAGGGCACAGCTGGAAGAAAATATGTTTCCATTAAAAAAGAAATTTCCAGGTATCCAGGTAAATCCACAGGAGACAGAGACTTAGGTTTGCATAATGCTGTACCAAACAGTAAGGACAAATTTGAAAAATGTTCAGCATCTTCCCCTAACAACCTCCTGGAGGGAGAGGAGATTGACAGGCATTTCTACAAACCGGATGCTTAGTGTGGCTCAACCTTATTTTGGGTGTTGGGAGTGTTCACAGAGAGCCTGGCCCAGGCACCCCAGCCACAGCAGGGAAGGACAATCATGGGAGGAAATCAGAGATGCTCTCAAATGACGCTAGTGGTTGAAAGAACAAGAAGGGGAAATCACAGAGATTCCAGCACAGTCTGTCATAGCCCTTCTCTGTGTGTTCGGAAAGGGAGAGGTGAACTGTTACCAA
The DNA here is from genome assembly GCF_963455335.1 of Martes martes. Lineage (NCBI taxonomy): Eukaryota > Metazoa > Chordata > Mammalia > Carnivora > Mustelidae > Martes > Martes martes. The sequence continues at coordinate 26,941,223 of NC_137900.1, forward strand.
GCTGAAGACGGTTTTGTCTGCTTACAACATAATAGATATCCATTGTGGAAAACAGGAAACAACAGCTCAAAGAAAGTAAAACCTATCCACAATCTCATTGCCTAGATTATATTTTAGTATGCAGCTATGTCGTCCTTTAATGTTGGTTTTTCATGTTATTTTAAAGGGTTTTTTTGTAATTGCACAACCGCGGATTGCAAACAGGCAAAAGTTCAAACCAAATAGGATAGGCTATAGGAGAAAAATTATACAGGGTAGGACTAGACGGGATAAGCTAAAGGATAGGCTATATAGGATAAATTATAGAGGACAGACTCCATAGGATAGAACTATATAGGTATACTAGGTAAGATAAGCTATATAGGATAGGCTATGTAAGAAAAACTATAGAGGATAGGTGATACAGGGTAGAACAACATAAGTCCTTCTGTACTCTCATTCTCCACCCCCATCTCCATCTTCCTCCGTAACCAAGGAGAGCTATAAAAAAAAAAAAAAAAAAAAGCCCTTTCTTTATGTGTTTGCATTCTGATATAGACACACACACAAACATATTGTCTGTGGTAGTTTGTTCACTACATATGTGGACTCAGACCCTCTTCATATTGTTCTGTATCTTGCTTTCATCCTTTTAACCATATGCTTTGAGGAGTTTTTCCATGCTAGCACTTGGAGAGCTCTCACCCTCTGAAATGCTGCATAGTGTGCCATTGTATGGCAACGTCAGAGTTTATGCAATTCTATAATTACATATACATTGATAGAAACTATTGATAGGCAATGTAACGATCTCCTTTTCCAGTATTGTAATTAACATGGTCATGACATACATATGCATGTCTCTGTGCACATGTGCCAATATTCGTGGAAGATAAATTCCTGAAAGAATTTCTGGTGCAGTCTCTGCATTTAAACTTTGGTTTTTTAAAGATTGATTGATTGATTGATTTGAGAGAGTGAGAGAGACCATACAAGTGAGCACAAGCAGGGGGAAGGGGCAGAGAGAGAGAGGGAGAGAGAATCTCAGCAGACTCCCCACTGAGCGCAGAGCCTGGTGTGGGGCTCAATCCCAGGACACTGAGATCATGACCTGAGCCAAACCAAGAGTTGGATGCTTCACCAACTGAGCCACTAGGTGCCCCAGCATTTAAACTCTTAATGATTCTTTGCAGCTTGCCCTCTAGTAAAGGACAATTTACAGTCTAATCAACAGCAGTTATTTCTCATACTTGTTCTTACTTTTCCTAAAATATCACCCATCTGGTAGGCCAAAGACATTATTTTATTGGTTATGGAATTTGCCTGTCCTCTATTATGAATGAAGTTGCCAAGAATTTTCTCAGCCATGGTGGGGTCATTTTTAGTTCTGTGAATTGTTTGTTCACCTCAATGCCATTTCTCTAATGGGTTTTTTGTCTTTTTGGTATGGACTTGTAGGAGCTCTTTATGTATTGTCAATTACCTTGTCTGTGTATTTTACCTTAATATAAAAGATTTCTATGACCCAAAAATAGTAGAACTTGATGGACTCACAGCCTTTTGAAGCTTGGAAGGGACCAAATTGGAAAGACCATTTATTCACTGGAGTTCAGTCAAGTAAATGAGTTCCACATGACAATAATGGAAGCTTTCCACCATCCCCAATGACAAAAGGCATGGGAGTTGGCCACAAGAATTCATTTCTTACAATGGCCATTGATATATATGGGATTAGTTTGTCAGTTGGCTTCTGAGCACAACTTTTCTTCTAAGATCAAACACTTTTCCTCTATGGCACCTGGATTCCACACTGTGGTGTATATTCAGAATAGGAAGACAGTGCCTTTCTCAAAAAAAAAAAAAAAAAAAAAAAAACCATCTGTTTGTTTTCACCCTCTTTTTTCAGTGATGCTCACAGAAGTGTTTTAAATAAGAATTTTAAAAGAGACAAGGAAAAGAAAGTAAGGGCAACTTTAGTGTTCTGAAGTGAGTGCCCAAAGGGTCTGTACAATTGTTAGAAGGTGATTGCACATTTAGTCTAAGTGTTCTTGAGCCGAAGTTAAAGGAATGATGATCAGAGCAAGCTTCACATTGTTTGTACGATACAAATGTACCAGTTCCTCAAGGAAAGCATAGATTTTCCTAGCACGGAAGCCTCCTGAAGGAAATACTATGTGACAAGAAGTATACTATCTTTAGAGTAAATTCCTTAGAGAGTTTTCTAGTTATGTTCTCAGCACCAGATAAAGCTAGAACAACAGAAAAGTTGGGTAAAACATTTTTTTTTGAGCAAAGAGGGTTTTTTTTTTTGGTTTGTTTTGTTTTACTTGAAAAACAAAAGCATGTTTGAAATTTTCCATAATACAATGTTAGCAATAAGTGGCAAACAAGTGAACACAAACTTGGATGTCTCCTTTAGAGCATGCTCTACGCATGAGAGGGGGAATATATAAAATGGATCCTTTAAGGAGAAAGGACATAATTCATAGAAATACTCATCAAAGGATTATGTTCTGTGATATTTTCTGCTAACCCATTTAGAACTTGAATCTGTTTTTAAACATCCGTGTGCAACTTTACGACATCCCTTCATTGCCCAGAGGCGCACATACAAAGACTCATGGGAAAGGGCAGAGGATGACATTCAGAGATTACCACTGGCTGTGGTTTATCAAAGGAAGCTCACCGCTGGCGAAAGAACCAGAGATACAATTTCCTCTTCTAATGATTCTGGACACACTCAGTGGGGGATTGAGCTGAATGGTCAGTTACCAACACATGGATTAGTGGCATAATGTGGAGGGCAGGGCTTCTGGGAGCTGATCAGGGCAGCTGAGGAAGGGGCACTGTCTTGTTTCCCTCTCTCTACCCATAGAGGCCAGTAGTGAGTTTCTCTCATCCACTAGGCAGGCCAAGAACTACTAAAATGCCATTAGACGCCAGGAGTCCTGGGTTGGGGTGTGCTTAGTGCCAGGAACTGAGGGGACTTCCCCAGCACCATAGGGGTAAGACCAAAAACTTGGGTGTGGGCTTTAACAGAAGATAGGTAGGTCAGATCACTTTTTTTTTTTTTTTTTTTTAAAGCAATGAAGGTCTAACTCACTTGTTCTCAAAGTGAGGTTCCCAGAGCAGTAGCAGTAATGTCCCCTGGAAGCATGTAAGAAATACCAATTCTCAGGCCCCACCCTAGAAGGATCACATCAGAAAATCTGGGGGCAGAACCCAGTGATCTGTATTTTAACCAGGATTGCAGATGATTCTGATCCAGGCTCAAGTTTGAGAACCATGGGTCTAACTTGAAGGAGAAGTTGCTTTCCTGTGACCTAGTCCACCCCACTCTTCATTAGCATGGGGGATGAGCTAAAAATAGTGTTGCTTTGTCTTCTATTTACTGCTTATCACCCTGTGGTTACATCTGCTTCTCAGGCACATTCCATGGAAGGGTGAATGCTTCAGAGGTATGATTTGGGGAATTGTGCCCCATCGGACATAATATTATCTAATGGGACCCTGAGCTTATCCAGGTTTTCCACAAAATTCATAATTTATCTGTCTCTAAAACAGTCAAGCTAGAGTATTTATAGCCTAAAGAAGCTAGCCACAGCATAGTTCTAAAAAAAAATCCACAGTTAGCATCAGTAAATGGTGTAAAGGCTCATATGTTGCTAGGAAAAAAAAACACGCACACAAGAAAGAAAGAAAGAAAGAAAGTAAAGGGCAGAGAACTTCTCAGAATGAAATGTTTGGTTTATTCAAGTTGTGAAATATAGAAATCCAGACTGCTTGTTAAGTTCAAAATAGTAACACTGCTCCCATGTAGCAAGGATTGAGGGAAGCATTTTGGTCCACACGTTCCCTCCGTAAAGGAATCTCGAGAACACGCTTTTACCAGGTACCTAGAATTGGTGTCTGAATTGGAGAATGCTGTGGCCAAATTCTTACTTTACCAAGGCCAACCAAACACATTTTTCCTTTGATGTTCTAGGGTTTGGTTCCATGTATCGGTCTGCAGTGTTAAAGTCAACTGTATGGAAAGCAACCATGAGCAGCTCCCATCTTCAGGCTCCCATCAAAGAAAAAAGAGTGACTGGTTGCCTAAGGATTTTTAAAGCTAAGGGAAACTGAGTGGTGGATTGAGTCAGGAAGTCACATAAAAGAAAATTCAGGCTCGTGATTTATTTATTTCTATCACGCACTTGCCAGTGCTATTAAAATAATGTCAAGGACATAATGACGAATTTAATAAGATATTGATGGTGGATCTGACAATGGGTTAGTGCCGAAAGTAATGAAATGTCAGGGTAAAGTGCATTATGTGCTCTCCTGCATCATTAAAGTGACTCCAGGCAAACAGAGAAGCGGCCCTGAGACTTCCTTCAGATACACTAAATGGCTCCTCTCCCACTAAAAGCTCTCTGGGTCTTCTCTTGGGATGAAGGATCAGGACTGAAACTTCTGCATCTAGGGGAGAAAAGAGACAGAACCCAAGCAAGTCTGATCTGGCTCAAGCACATTACCTCTCACATGCACACCTCTTTATAAAGCCAGGCTGGTTAATGTCCCAAAAAGCAAACCATGCCAACATTTCATGAAGAGCAATGGAGACCTCAACTGTACTTAATTCCTAACTGAATCTCCAAGTGAAATCAGTTTTTAATTTCATTACCAGACTTTGTTCAATGCAGTTAACACCTAATTCTGTTTTTTAAGGCCACTTTTGGTATCTAAGTTTCCTATAAATACAACACGACTTTTAGGGATTTCTTTAAAATGGATTCCCATTATATTTCATTCCCTTGCCCTGAGCTATGAGAACAACAAACTGGAATTTTAAAGGTTATCCCAAAACACAGCACCTTTCAGATTGCCTTCTGGTCTTTGCGCTTTGAGAGTTCTCAAGACGGACTTGCTGGGTGGGCTCTCTGTACTCATAAAATTAAATGAATAATTGTCAAATCTACAGGAAAAGTGTAATGACATCAGAAAGGAGAAATGAGGAAGAAGGCATAAGAGAGGAAAAGGGGGTGAAAATAAAGAAGGAGAGATGAAAGAAAAGAAAAGGAGGAAGACCAGGAAGAAGAAAGGCAGAATAATTGGATTATCTAACTTATTTCAAGAGAAGATCAGAAATCTGAATGTTTCATTTACTGTCACACTAACCAAACCTAGCAATTACTCAACTTTTAGCTCATTTTGACTGTGACGTCTAGAAGAATGAAGTACATTCATTTCTGAGTGCAGAACCTAAATCCTGAGTTTAGGATCATGCCTCCCTCCTACGGAACCCAAAGCCACCTGTGCTGGAACATGTATTTCCAAAGTTACCAGATAATATCAATGGTACATCAAGGATCCTCGCCAAGACACAGAGCTTGGCACTGATTGCATCATTATACTTGAAGTGGGCTTGAAATGAAAGCAATATTTTCTTAATTTTTTAATTATGATGAAGGGTTTGCACTTGACAATGTACAGTTGATTTTCATTATTCACAATAATTACATTTTACAAAGTTGCCTCAAACATAGAGTTAGCTAATACTGAACCATTGCTCCTAACAGGAACAGTGTTAAGTTCCTGCAGGACTGTGGTCACAACATTTCTGTCAATCCATCAGTACTTGATCATGTTTGATGTGTTTCTACTTAAAGACAACATATACATATGTGTTTATATGTGTGTATATGTGATATATATGATTCACATTAGCATATATACATATGATTCATTAACATTGAATTCATGACAAACAATATAACACGTTTGAATGAATCTCATCTAATACACTTGCTTCCTCTATAAGGCGTATCACAGTTTTGTGCTTAGGAACAATAGACAACTGTGTTTGGGGGCCATTTTAAGTGAAAGCACCATCAAAAAGCATAAAAAATGCAAAAGAAAGCCTGCAAAAAATGACCCTCATTTGTAGTATGAGTATAGTATAATTTACAGTCTTATTGTACGGCACGTGTTTATAGGAGCAGCCTCTTTTTTGAGCTCAGCTAGGAACATGCACATTGGGTTACTCAAATTTTTCACTGCTCTGCACATGTCTGCCAACGACAGCAAAGTTCCCAGAGTATTGATTTTGGAATGACCAGTACATTTTGACCACTAAGCACAATCACAAATCTGGAATGTCCCTTCTAGATACTTAGAACTGTTTCTCAGTTCTTGCCTTGCTTTTCTTAGGTAAAATAAAATAAAAAGTAAAATGTAGAGGGCACCTGGGTGGCTCAGTTGGTTAAGTGACTGCCTTCGGCTCAGGTCATGATCCTGGAGTCCCAGGATGGAGTCCCACACTGGGCTCCCTGCTCAGCAGGGAGTCTGCTTCTCCCTCTGACCCTATGCCATCTCGTGCTCTCTCTTTCATTCTCTCTATCAAATAAGTAAATAAATAAAATCTTCTTAAAAAAGGTAAAATGTAGAGGAGAATGAATCACTGAAAATGGGGAAAAAATGGAAAGTAACAAAACTTGGAAAATAACTAGATTGGAAACTGGATTGGTATTAGGTTTTACAATGCTTTCACAAACTCAAAACCCTCACGACCACCTTTGTACTAAATGTTTCATGAAGGCTCCAAGAGATTCAGAGATATATACATGGTCAGATAGCTAGCAAGTCATAGGACTACAGCTTTAACCTACATCTTTAGATTTGCAAATTCTACCTAACATCCATGAATAGAATTAAAAGAGGAAGCATGGACATCCATGAAGCTTTGATTAAAATGTGCAAAATGAGGAGCCCCTGGGTGACTCATTGAGTTAAACAGGCAACTCTTGATTTCGGCTCCAGTCATGATCTCAGGGTCATGAGATTGAACCCTCCATCCAGGTCCACGCTGAGCACGGAGCTTGCTTAATTGAGATTCTCTCTCTTCCTCTCCTTCTGCCCCTTCCTGCTCACAAGCTCTCTCCCTCAAAAAAAAAAAAAAAAAAAAGGCAAAATGATATTTCTTATGCATATTTACAAAGCTCATGCTAGGTGGTTCCCAAGATCTTTGAGCAGTAAAATATCAACCCCACAAGGAAACATTAAGGTAATTCTCACAAGGTAAAAAGTGAGGAAGTGTAGAGAGCTATTGAGGAAAATACCAGGCAATACATTTAGAGAGAAAATATTCTAACTCTGGTTACAAGATGATTGCCCTAGCTTGTCAAGACCAGCTTACGAAAAGGCTCCTAAAATCATTGGAAACTGTGTTCTGACAATATCAGTCCCTAAGGTGGGGTGTAAAAATGGCTATTAAGACACACAGGAAACCAATTTCTCTGATTAAAGGGGCATCTGAGGAGTTCCACTGGCACTGACTTTGCTACATCTGATTTTCTAAGAAAACTTAGAAATGCTTGTTTTTATGTGAAAATCTCCATGGTAGAGACAGATGGTGCTCACCCCAAATCCAAGAGCTCCCCTACACTTTCCAGCCTCCCTTGAAGTTCGGTTAGAGCCACACTACCAATTTTGTCCAGTGGTCTGTGAACAGAAGTAGCTTTAACCACTGTGACTTAAAAATCAATCTCTCTCTCTCTCTCTCTCTCTCTCTCTCATTTGTGTCCCTCTCCAGGAGAATGATGTGATTGTACCTCAGACTCTTATTATACTCAATCAGTTCCCTCCAGGATCTCCCAGAGGTATAATACATCAGAGGTATAATGCATTTTTTCCCTCTCTTCTGAAATCCAGATTGACCAGTAAGATATAAGGCAAAGGCTGAAAGTTGCACCCTAATATCCATTCTTGCTTTCTTCCATGCTACTTTGGTTATCCACACAAATGTTCAGAATGAAGGTTAATTTTCAAGCTATGCTTATTACTTGTCCATGGCTCTATGACCAAGTTTTGGCCAACTGGGTGTTGCCCTTTTGGAGGCGTTCCCTGTCTTGCCTTGTTTTTCTTCATCCTGCCAAGTCAGAAGCAGACATGGTGAAGAATCACATTGGAGCACAGGGATGAGAAGGCTGTAGAATCTCCCGGACACTGTGAAGCTGCCACATTGGTACTGGATTGCTTTTGTTTGGCCTGAGAGAAATTAAACTTCAAATTTGTAGAAGCTACTCTTAACATGCATAGGTCTTTGTCACAGCACTCACAGTGGATCCCAGGTAATCCAGGCATTCCAATGCTATGCCTACAGCTGCAATTCCTGTCAAAACTTTTAGGAGGTAGAATTAAAAGGGTTTGGGAAGTAGCACAACATAGCCTCAAAGAGTATGGATTTTAAGGTCACGTAGACATGACACCAAATCCCATGTGGACACCTCCTAGCTATGTCTGTAAGACCAAGGTAATTAATATGTCTGAGTTTAGCTTCCTTTGCTTCAGATTTGAAGAGAATAATATATCACTGGCTTATTGTAAAGGTTAAGTGAGCCAACATATATAAAGTTCCGGGCACCTGATAAATATTCAACAAATAGTTGTTGCTGTCACTCGGGAGTCCAACACTCTAAAGAAGTAGGGTGACAGGAGGAAGGGTGAGAAGGGCTTCAACTGCCGGCCTCACGTTGGCAATCTGGTGACTTGGGAGCACCATGAGGTGGCCCAGGACTGCCGCAGAGATGGGAAGCAGCCAGTTAGTTCTGTGACCCCCTCACCACATTCCGCCTCTCACTGCTCCACTCTGGTCAGAAAACCTCATTCCTTAGTCAAATGACATCTGGACTTGGTGTGCTGTGCTCGTTCTTCAAAGTTTATCACGCACTCACTTTCTTCGCCTGCGCGGAGCAGTGGCTCCTCTTCCCCACCTTGGGCTCCAGGTGTTGATGGAGTGAGAAGGGCCTTCCAAAGAAAGATGTGCTCTAACCCCTCCAAGCTGAGTCAGTGCTAATGGGCCCAACACGCCGCCAAGTGCCAGAGTCACTGGAAAGTTCTGAATCCAGCTGCACATCCCAGATGTGCACGCTGACAGGATGCCAAGCCATTCCAAAGTATAGTTCCAGGCATGATGGGCTAGCACCAGGGCTTGGGATACAAGAATGCCATTCCAGGGAGCAGGCAGCTGGGGAAATGGGGCGTGAAGCCCACTGTAAGAGGAAACCCTTCTCTTTAGGGTTTCCTTCCTGACTAAGGACATCCCTGCCTCGCTAATGTAGCACCTGTCCTCCAGCATGGCCGACCCATGTTGGTGTTGGCGTGGGCTGCCTAAGCCAGCCTTCACACGGACAGTCAGGAGACACCTTGATAAGAATTGACATGATCTTCCCTTGACAGCCACATTGCCTAAAAAAGCTGGCCAACAGAGACTTACAGCTTCTTGTTTGAGGCACCAGCCTGTGAGAGTATTAGACATGGGAAGAAAATAATATTGGTGCAGAAAGTCACTTAAACATCCATCTGTCCAGAAGAGCATAGGTGAACTGACTTTTCTTAGGCTTGTTTCTTCTTTTCAGTATTCAGTAAAGGACAGACAGAAGGAAAGAGCTTGGGTCCAAAGTCCCTCTGCCCCAAGTCAGTTCCTCAGTCCAGACCCTCTGCATTTCCATCTCTCCTCCATCCCCCACATGCAGCTTCCCCTGACCTCCCTGGTAGGGATGTTCCCCGTCTTTCTGTAAGACTTCAGCCATGTTCTTGCCTTAGCAAGTGGGAATCAGAATGTTGATTCACGTACCAACACTGGGCCTCGATGGTTAGGGTCGGTTATGACCACAGCGAACCTCAGACCCTGGTGAGCTGGTCTTGAAACCCACCCTCCAAACACCACCCATTCTTGGATTCCAACACAAACTGGTAAGTGGCTGAGGAACATATTCACAACGTGTTTGAGACTGTCTGTTCCTGAAAGTAGGCGAACATCTAAAACAGTGTAGGAAAACACAGATGTGTGGCATAGAGAAACTCAAATGGGAAGAAGTTGCCAAGGTGAAGGACAGAGTCAAACACTTCATTTTAAGTTTATTTCTATACCAAATCAGTTCCTCTTCTACCTGGTAATGAAGGAAGCACTTGGGAGGCGGAGTGAGGGAAAGAGAATGAGCTCATAATGGGTGGATCTTATCAGCATGTTCCTTCAGGAGCACCTCGGCCTAGAGCTTTTCCCACAATCCACCCGTGACTATAAACCCAGAAGCAAGGCTACTGCATCACAGAAAAAGAAAAGCAGGTGGTCAGGGTTATTCAAGCCTCTGCGCCTTGTCTACACGGGTGTTTCATTTCATGTGGTCACTCAGGATTAGAGGAATGAAAGTCTAATTTTAAATGAATAGTGGTATGCATTGTGTTTTTGATGAACAATCCCCCCATGAGTCAAACCCAGCTTTCTTCCAAGAAAAGCATAAGGAAAATAAAATCTTCAGAGGAAAGAACTTGACAGAAACTAGGGGCACAGAATTCCATAGTCTGTTCCTGTTTGGGAAGAGCACAGAACACGTATGCGCTGAGTTCCCTGCACTGGCCCATCCATGTATGTCCAGCGTGGCTCTTCTCCTCAAGTCTCCATTGCATGTGGGCAGGCACACTCCCACTCGCCCTGCTCCCCAGTGTTCTTTTTGGGTAATGTCAAGGGCTTTGTGCAATCTCAGGGTGAGCTCATAAGGCACAGGTATGATGTGTGTAATGTTTGAATGAGCAAAGGTTCTTGCCAAGTCCTCTACAGGCACAGAAAAATTTGGTGGAAGCTGGGGGTAAGGAAAGGTTAGGAGGGAGCCCCATGATCCCTGAAGGGTGAGGGGGTTCTTAACTAGGTGGTCATTTTGTTTACTCCTTGCTCTTTCCCCTCTAAATTTCCAACGTCGCCTTCACCCACAAGCAGTATTTGACATCATGGAGCTTGCAGAGGGACTCATTCCTATAATTTCCAACAACTTCCTAGTCCCACTTTCCTGAAATACGTAAGATGTGTCCCCAACATCATTGGCTGCCTGCAGTGGTGTGAGCAGGAGGGAGAGAAACTGGCTCACCAGAGTGATCAATAAAGCATAACACACACTTTCTTTAAAACTGTTCCAGCATATTCCATTTCTGGAGTCACTGAAGGATTGGATCATGTGATTCATTTATAGACTATCCTGTGCACGAGCGAACATATTCAGGGTTGTGCCACACTATATGTGCATTTTTAAAATGTCCCTCCTGAGGTTTAAATAATTAGTAAATAAGATTACTAATTGAATCGAATTAAGATTCGATTGACATGCTATTGACGACTGAGTTATCTGCCATGAACAATACAGGAAAGGAGAGAAAAAGACAGACCATTGCCTTGAGCTATTATTCTGTGAAAGGTGATCTCTATTTGGACAGGAATCAACCTACAAATGCTGGAGCTATTAGCCCCTGTGGGCTCTTTCAATAAATGGGTCTAATATTCAAAGCCAAGTTTCAAAAGAACCCCAAGTTCTTTCCAGGCTCTGGACGCCCCTCACAAATAGGGAAGTGGACATTATAGAAATGCAAGAGAGAGGTGGGATAGTTCTTGCTGTCCTGAAGTTTTTGTGCTGTCAGATAATCAGGAGGAAATTTCAAAGCCAAGGGCATTGTGAGATCATTGAACAGGTGATCACAAGACTTAGGATTGAGGTCTTAGGCTGAACTGATTTTGAACCCTAATGTTTCCACTTATAAATCGCATGTCTCCCTTGTCTCCTTTTCCTCATCTGTAGAGTGAGCCTAATAACACACACCTTAAATATATTATGGGGAAGAAAGGAGCTTTTATAATGTACTTAGTCCAGGGACTGTCAAGGGCTCAGTGCATTTTGTTCCCTGCCTTCTCTCGTCCCCATGCCTCCATTAACCATGGGCCACTTAGTGCCCAGTTGTAGGTAGTCTCAGTGACAACCTGTCACCTCTTGTTACAAAGACACTGTGTATTGGGATACGGGAATTTTTTAAAAGTAGATTCAGCCTTAATCTTTAAGAGCTTGTAATTTTTTATAGGGAAGATGACATAAAGGATAGAGAACACAATTAGGCAATTAGTGTTATCAAAATCTCAGCTGAGTCCCAATCCCCTGGATATTTAGGCAGAGACTGGCTGGCAGAGGTATAAACTGGGTAAATTACCATCCATAATGGAAGTCGAAATGTTTACCCAAAACACACACAAATATTTCCATGTGACAGCCTCCTGTAACACCCGATGCCTTGGAAAACAGTTTACTTTTCATGTAGAAGAATCTATAATCAGTTTGGGCACACTTAAGAGAGACAGAGAGAGGGTAAATTCAAGTACTTCAGGATGTAAATGATGGTGTGTAAATGAGGCATGGAAATGGCTCACTTAGGGTTTTGTTTTTGTTGTTATTGTATGTGATGGTTTCCCTAAAATGAGGGACAGTCACGGTTGGGCAATGACGGAGTACTGAAACGTGACTTAGTTTAAGAGAATGCAAGAATCTCCCCCTCTCACTCTCTCTCTCTCTCTCTTTCACACACACACACACACACACACACACAGGCACACACACAAACAGGCACACACTTTTTGCCCTGAAACTGTACTACATTAGTCTGAACCACTGTCAGTATCATTGGGTTGGTCCATTTGAATAAGAACTTGCTCCTGCTCGGGTCTATCTGTCCCAGAACGGATAAGGAGCAAAGCCTTCTGGTTCTGAGTTACTTCTCAGTGAACTGTGGTGAGTAGAAATTGGAGCAAAAGATAACTCTGAAAGCAATTTCAGTTGCATTAAGACTTGTGATTCCCATGTCTATCCTTCTCAAATAAATTTCTGATTTTGTACCTTACATCCCCAAAAGGCGAGCATGGCGATGAGTCGGGATTGCTTAAGTGCTGACATGAAACTCAGGAAGAGGAAATACAAACTTTAAAGTTTTATTATCAGCTATGTTCAGAATCTCACAGTATTATCTTGGAAAATAAAAACCATCACTGTAAGTTATGTTTTTCTATACTTCATGTCTTACTAATTTTTGGTTTTGTTTTAAAATTTCTAATTAAATAAATATTAGTTGACAATACCTATTTATTTTAGAATATTTGAAAAATACAGAAATGTACAAATAGCTAGGTGGGGAAACCATAAGTTAACTACTTGAGGGGAACAACAGGTAACATTTTGCATATTTCTACCAAGGGTTCTTGCTATACATGTTTTTCTATAACTAAGATATTTTAGATTTACTTTAGATACTGGTTTTTACACCTAGTAAGATAGCATAAGCATTTTTCCAGGTTATTAAAACACTGTTGCCTATTTGAGAGCACAAAAGACTCCTGGTTAGAATGAGCAGGTAGACCTAGAAGGTGTTAATGACCCATGGTGGTTGCAACAGCAAGGATCGCCGTAGAAAACTTTAGGTGAATCTCTGGACAGGTCTAGAGCCCCACCTACAACCATGGTGGCTTAAGAAAACTATTGGCTCAAGCTGCTAGTTCTCAGAAAGAGAGGTAGATAGTATTCTTTGGAAAAACAAAACAAAACAAAACAAAACACCACACTGGAGCTCATAAAACTGGAATTTTACACTCAGCTTCTGCAAGGTGAATGATTTAGAATGATCAGATACAAGTTCAACTTCTCTAGTTTATAAACAAAGTGAAATGATCCATAAATGAGGAACAGACTCATGCAAGCCCCATAGAATGAAAATCTGTGAAGACCCAAAGCATGGAAGACATTGGGTCCAACATTCTTTGCTCTGCATCTCCCTGCTTTACTTCCACTTCCCTTCGCCCGCAGTCACATTAGAACAGAAGAGGTGCACACCTCTTATTTTACTGGTCTCACACGGTGGAGAGGCTCAGGTGGTTAATGGATATGAAACGTCTTTGTAATCTGTAAATGGCCAAAAAAGAGTAAGGCTTTACTGATGCTGGTGATGATGAGATTTGTTTTGACTTGCTGAGAACAGGGACAGATGCCACCATCTTTGCCTCGTTTATATATTCATTCAACAATTTTACTGTGTACTCCAGGCACTCATACTGCAGTGAACAAGCAGAGAAAACACTGAAGGAGTTTACATTCGGGGGTGAGGTGGGGAGGGAAAACAGTAATGGACAATAAAGACGTTACAGAGTAGGATAGTTAGTGGTAAGTGATAAGGAGGAAAAAAATAGGCAAGAATAAAGTATATAACGTTCTGGGGGTGAGGCCAAATGTTAGATGGTGTAACCAGGAAAAGAAGTCATGTATCCATGTGAGGGAAGAGCATTCTGGGCAGAGGGAACAAATGCCTGAAGGAGGGATGTGCCTGTGGTCATGAGGATCACGGAGGAGGCCAGTGTGGCTGGCTGGAGTGCAGTGAGGTAAACAAAGTCATGATGGGGCACCAGATCGTGTGGAATCATGGAGGTTATCACTAAGGGAAGAGTTTTAAATAGAATTCTCTGGGTGCCCAGAGAACAGACTCAAGGGAAATGAGGGTATGAGCAGGAAACAGTTAAGTTGGCAGGCCTAGGTTGTTCAAACCGTGCATATTCAACAGAAAAAGAGCTTTGCTTCAGGAGATGTCCTTGCTAGGCTCCTGGACATCGTCTTTGAGACTTTGGAATGCTCTGCTTGCTGTTGCCCATAAGCCTTGGACCAAGTCAGAAGGCTGGAGTCTGAGTAGCTGGGGTCAGTCTTGCAGATGCCGTGTGCCCACATGATGGATCCCCAGTAAAAACCCTGACACCAAGCCTTCCCTGGCTGAACGCTTCATACATATTGTCACACATCTTTGCCAACAGAATGGATCATGTCCTCTGCAGCTCTACTAGAAGGACACACCAAGAAACTTGCGCCTGGTTTCTCCTGGACTCTGCCTCATTGCCTCTTCCCCGTGCTGATTTCCATCTGCATGCCTTCACTATGATAAACCATGATATGAGTATAACAGCTTTTCTAAGTCCTGTGAGTCCTTCAGGCAAATCACTGAACATGAGAGTGGTCTTTGGGTCCCCCAACACATGGTGGGAATAGCTGAGACCAGTGAGGTGAGTGCATTAATCCATGTGAGAGGTGATGGTGGCTTGTCCATCATGATTTTGTCTCAGCAATATCCTGGGGATTTCTGTTGAAACTTTTGAAGCTCATTGGCAGGGGAAGGATACCTTTCATTCATGGCAATTGACATAATCTAGGCTGTCTTTATTAAATGACTCATTCTGGTCTGAACTCTCAGCAAATCCTTTCTGTGTTTCCCACAAGGAAGAAGTTCTTAAGAAACTTGGTTACTCTAAGATGGCAAGAAAAAATAGGAAGATTTCTTGTTTCTCTGTTGGCGTGAGAGAGCAGGTCTCCATCCATCAGCAGAAAGAGTTGTAATCTGAAGAGCTTAGGAACAAAGAGAAGCCTGAGCCACTCAGAATCATCTCTGACCTCCATCTCCCCAACATTGCCATAACATTGTCATAATCCCAAACAAGTGGACAAGATGCTGATGTTGGGGGCCGTCAGTGTAGGAAATGGGAGAACATGAGAAAAGAGATTCTTTTTTTAAAAAGATTTTATTTATTTATTTGACAGAGAGAGTGAGAGAGCACAAGCAGGGTGGACAGTGGGGAGAGAGAGGGAGAAGCAGACTCCCTGCCCAACAGGGAGCCTGATGCAGGGCTTAATCTCAGGACCCTGGGATCCTGACCTGAGCCGAAGGCAGACACCTA
Organism: Martes martes; assembly: GCF_963455335.1. NCBI lineage: Eukaryota > Metazoa > Chordata > Mammalia > Carnivora > Mustelidae > Martes > Martes martes. Next base: position 26,956,758 of record NC_137900.1, read on the forward strand.
ACCATCTGATCCACTCAGGTGCCCTGAGAAACTTCTACTTGAATGGAGAAATGAGAACATTTCTACATTCTAGGTCATTTTATCTATTATAATTTCTCTCCTACAATATTAACAGCAGGAGTATATTAACGCCTTGTGTCAATGGGTGTTCAAGAGAAAACACAATGGATATTTGTAGATGAAGCCCAAGGCTTTCTGCAAAGTGAATGTTCTATTTCAAGGTTCGTGGAGGAGGGCTGTATGTTCCACACAGCCATGAAATTTTGGGGAACATAAGAGTTTTCCTCCAAGGAGTTCAGTGTATGTTTAGAAGACAGAAGACAGGAGCTGAAGCTTCCTAGGTTGTTTAACTGCCTGGATTAACCTCCCTATCTACCCAAAAGGCCAGGGTGTAGGACTAGAAGAAGCTTCTCTTGGGAACTCACTCTTGTGTGTGCAGGCAAATGCATGGACCAAAAAACTAGCCAGACCTTGGATCAAATCCCATGTCTACCACTTACCTTGACCTTGGGCAAGTTACCTAGCATCTTCAAGCCTCTGAAACGCCCATTCTTCCTTCATTAAAAAGATTATGTTACCTGGCTCCAAGCATCAGTGTTTGAGGTTTAAATAATTTATGTCTGGCACCCAGCCCACAGCAGGAATCTAATGAATGTTCACTTCCCTTTTCTAGATATTCCATGTACTAATAAGTAATATCAGTACAAATGGAAGGAGAAAAACAAGTGACTTGCCCTGACCAGTGGGAGAGTACTTCTTTAAACTACTCCTTTTGTACTTGCAGATTTTGGTGAATGAAGATCTCCTGCCTAGGAAAACCATAACTTCATAGCTTCTGTTCATGCTTTCTGCCCCATAGTTGATTTTTTAAAATTGTACACGTAGTAAGGCCATGTGGAAATTTATGATGGGTACTTGGTTGCCATAGTTATGCTGTGCCAGTTGTTGAATATTTTAGTATTCCCCCTGGTTTTCTGCCAGTAAAATGGGATACTGGATGGAGTCAATCATTCTTTGTTTTTGAGAAGACCTCAGTTAAATTTTTGGCTATGCAAAGATAGCCTTATAAATTAATGTGAGGCAGAAAGTCAAAATCTGGACTGGAACATAAGAAACTTATGTTTTGGAGACAGGAAGCAGAAAGGAAGAGAGGCTATAGAAAGAGAAGGAGGCCCCAAAAGGTCAGGACAAGATGGCGCCCAAGAGAGTTTGACTACTGATAACTTGCCTGTTGGTGAGGAATGGCTGAGAGAATCTTTGGAGAGTGATGTCTCACATCTAAGGTGAAGTTGCCTGAAATACTCTGTTAGTTCAAACTTTCTGTGAATTTTACTATACATAAAAGACTTGGTAGTACAGAGAAGGAAGAAAGCTTTTGGAGTGATTTCCAGCGTGGGATGAAGGAAACCAACCAGATAAAACCTAAAGCCATATTGCCAAACTGGTTACTCTGTGGACTTACCAGAAAACCAAGAGCCTCCCAGAAATCACCTGGGATGTTAGGAGGAGTACCCCATGGAGGGTAGGATGGGTGTTTGAGTTCTCTTATTGTGTCACACTAAGATGAAGGGCCACCCCCGGAAGTTTGAAACACTTGGATGGCAAATTCTAGGGTCTTTTGAGGAAAGTATTTTGTTTTCACAAGTGCACTTGGTAAAAATAATTAAAATCACTTACAAATGCTCTTTCCTTGCATCTGCCTGTGTGAGTGAATGAGTTACCCTTCTCCCAGCTCTGAAGGGTATATTGTGACAACCCGGGAGCTTTAGAGGCCAGAAGGAAGCCTCGAGATCCCTTTGAGGGTTCTGAGACTTGAAGTTAGGAGAGCATCTGTTTAGTGCACAGGCAAAGGACAGATCTTCCCTGCTTATTTATGAATAGCTTGATAAGAGGCCTAAAAAGCAGCGACTGCTGAGTCCATTAGCAGAGTCTGCAGACTCTTGAAATTTTTCCATGCCCAAACCACTGAAATCTATTTCTGGATTTGCCTTCAACGCCAAGTAAAAATGTTCAACCCACGTGTTCATACCCTGGCCCAGAGTTTCCCATGCCAGATTCCAGGAACGTGTTTCAGAGAGGAATATCAGTTAACTAGGGGGAAAGCATGCACAGGCAAAAAAAGGGTAAGGTGTTCTCAGTGGTTTTAGAACAAGTAAAAGAGTCATTTCAAAGAATTTCCAGAGCTGACACTGAGACAGGGTAGTGTTTTGCCGATGGAAAATTCCATGCCTAGCAGCTGGGACCCGGTTTGTAGGTGCTTTAGCTCCGAGGGCTCAGTAAGATACATGCTGCTCAGATGAAGAAAGACATGCACTCATTAAGGATAAAATATGAAAAGATTCTTTGCTTCATGAATTCCTGTCTAAAACTTCACTGGCACATATATGAGACATAGGTGTCAGGAATATTTTTGAATTCTTCTTTGGCTCATGATCATCACGAACATACAACTTTCTGTGAAGGAAGTGCCATATTTTGCTCAAACGCCATGTTCTTCTATTCCAGGAAAAAGAAATTTTAAAGGATATAAACCAAGCAGCAGTTTCTATGTGGGCCTCTTTGGCAGGGAAACAAAAGAGCTGGGAAATACAGTCCCTTGCTTGGAGTGGAGCAGAGGAAAGATTCCTTAATAAAATGTATGTACTACAAACTCCTGCCTGGAAACAAAGAATGATATAAACAAGTCATGGCTTGCAGCTTCAAAATCCAGTAAATTATATTTATGGTTGTGCATTTGTCAAGATAAGTAGCTAATGGTAATCCCATAAGCAGATAAGGGTAATAAAATGCATTGACGCAGGGCAGAAGTCAGAGTCAGTGGTGGGGGTACCCTTTCACACTGGCAGTTCCTGAAAGACCTTGTCGGATGCCTTTGGACGGGGATGATGGCCAGGCCAGGGGCAGAGAGTGGGAAAGAAAGGCCACTTCTGTGTGTGGCCCCTTAATGACAGAGCACTTAGCATCTTCAAGTTCTATCATAGTCTAAGTGATAGAAGAAGAAATCTGCAGCAATGTAGAGAAGAGAAATATTTCTGCCTTGGAGAGCTTTTTAGAAAAGAAAAAACTAGGGCAAGAACCAGCATTCTTTGGGAGAGTACTGTACCTAGGCTGCAGAATTAGCACTAAACACATTTTCAGACTCTGGACTGAAATAGAAATCCAATTGTCAAGCACTTAAAATGTGCCCAGGACTGGTTCTAACAGACTCCTTTAGATCTGCATCTGTTGTGTTGTGACTACAGGAATAGATGTAGCTCCAAACTCCCTTCTCGAGGTGTTCTGTTTCCAGGTAACCTCCCGATCCTTCTCCGCCAGCATTTTATGGTTGTAGCAAGATGGCAAGAAGGCTCCCTGTGAGAGCAACTCTCCATAATCCAGTATCTTAGTCACTAGAAACATATGAATGGACAATCCTGCTATGGGTAATAAGGACCATTTCCTCAAGTTAAGTCTGATCTTTGGATTTACGTTGAGCCCATGCGTCAGGAATAAGTATATCCATGCCTTCCTATCTGGGCCTCAGGCTCCAACATGCAATTCTATTTGGGGATTCACTGCTGTCCTTCTGGCCTGAAGAAGCTGGCTTCCCAGCAAGGCCAAGGCAGGACTCACCACAGTACCTTCTTGAGCCCATTTCCAGTCTATACATGAAGGCCTCCATCCTCAGGCTCCCATTGACCCAACACACACAGATCAAAGGAAGGGGGCCTGTGGTAGGACACTCGCACAACGACAACCCAAAGCAAGTGATGAAATTCTCCAGTTTCTCAATTTTCTCTTGCAGCGACTGTTATTCTTCCAGAAAATTCTAAAAATATGCAGATTAACCATTTTTATTTGGGCTGATTTGGTTTTGTTGTCAGCGTCCATTCAGGGCAGGAAGAAATTATTCTGTGTTTGCCGTCAGACCCCCTGCCAGGGTTCGGTTCGTGCTCATTCACCGTGATCCTGAGCAAGTTGTTAAAATTCTTTGAGCTTCAGGTTTGTCATCTGTGAAAAAGAAAATCACACTTTCAGGGCAGGGTTGTTGTAATGATTCCAAGTCATGTTGAGCAAGCACTCAGCATATAGAACATGCTCATTTAACAGGAGCTATTATTCAGCTCTTCTGTAACTAGGTTGTAAGAGTTGAAGTTGATAACAATTAATCCTGCACCTAGAGTTCTTCTGAAATGTTTAGTTAAGGCCCAGTTTGCTTGACTCTCTTGTAAGTGATATCCTATGAATATCTTAAGAATATAAAAAGTAAGTTTGCTTGACTTTATCATAAGTAATGTTTTACAAATATAAAAAAATAAGCTCACAAGTGTTTTCAAGTTTATTATCCCATATAATGTTCACAACTCTCAGAAATGTTGGTTTCACAGTTATGTTTACTTTAGAGATGAGGAAACAGACTAAATCAGGGCCACAAAGTAAGCACACTGGCCAATATGGAGATCCATGATACCAGACTGACTGCTTCATTTATTACTGGAACACAGTTCAAGTTCACACACAACATCACTCTCTACTTAAACTAAGATTTCTTGGAGGAGTCAAGATGGCGGAGAAGTAGCAGGCTGAGACGACATCGGGTAGCAGGAGATCAGCTAGATAGCTTATCTAACCATTGTGAACACCTACAAATCCAACGGGAAATCAAAGAGAAGAAGAGCAACAATCCCAGAAACAGAAAATCGATCACTTTCTGAAAGGTAGGACCTGCAGAGAAGTGAATCCAAAGCGACGGGAAGATAGACCCCGGGGGGAGGGGCCGGCACCCGGCAAGCGGCGGAGCGACGGAGCACAAAATCGGGACTTTTAAAAGTCGGCTCCACTGGGAGACATCGCTCCAGAGGCTAAACTGGGGGGAAACCCAGGCGGGGTCAGCATAACCCCAGGACCCGCAGGGTCACAGAAGGACTGGGGGTGTCTGAGTGCCGCAGAGCTCACAGGTATTGGAGCGGGGAAGCCGGCTACAGCGACAAAGCCGAGGAGTGAGCTCTAAGCCCAGGGTTACCTTGTGCCGGTCGCAGTCTGGGTGGGCTCGGAGCGCGGCCGGAGGCCACAGAGACAAAAGCGACCCGGCGCTTTTCTCCAGCTCCAACAATTGACTGCTTTCCTCGAGGCGCGACCGCAAGCCAGGGAGGCGGGACTGTTGGGCGCTTTGCTCTGAGAGCGCACTGAGGAGCGGAACCCCAAGCTCTCGGCTCCTCCGGGCCGAGAGATTGGGAGGCCGCCATCTTCATTCCCGTCCTCCGGACTCTACGGAAAGCGCTCAGGGAACAAAAGCTCCCGAAAGCAAACCCCAGCGGATTCCTTAGCCCGGCCCCTGGCAAGGGCGGTGCAATTCCGCCTGCGGCAAGGACACTTGAAAATCACTACAACAGGCCCCTCCCCCAGAAGATCAACAAGAAACCGATCCAAAACCAACTTCAGTCACCAAGAACAGCGGAATTCCACAGCAGGAGAAAGCAAATCCTACCTGGACAAAATGACAAGACGGAAAAACTCACCTCAAAAAAAAGAACAAGAGGCCGTACCGAAGGCTGGAGACCTAATCAATACAGACATAGGTAGCATGACAGATCTAGAGTTCAGAATGACAATTCTCAAGGTTCTAGCCGGGCTCGAAAAAGGCATAGAAGATATTAGAGAAACCCTCTCCGGAGAGATAAAAGCCCTTTCTGGAGAAATAAAAGAACTAAAATCTAACCAAGTTGAAATCAAAAAAGCTATTCATGAGGTGCAATCAAAAATGGAAGCTCTCACTGCCAGGATAAATGAGGCAGAAGAAAGAATTAGTGACATAGAAGACCAAATGACAGAGAATAAAGAAGCTGAGCAAAAGAGAGACAAACAACTACTGGAACACGAGGAGAGGATTCGAGAGATAAGTGACACCATAAGACGACACAACATTAGAATAATTGGGATTCCAGAAGAAGAAGAAAGAGAGAGGGGAGCAGAAGGGATATTGGAGACAATTATTGGAGAGAATTTCCCTAATATGGCAAAGGGAACAAACATCAAAATCCAGGAGATGCTAAGAACGCCCCTCAAAATCAATAAAAATAGGTCCACACCTCGTCACCTGATAGTAAAATTTACAAGTCTTAGCGACAAAGAGAAAATCCTGAAAGCAGCCCGGGAAAAGAAGTCTGTAACATACAAGGGTAAAAACATTAGATTGGCAGCGGACCTATCCACAGAGACCTGGCAGGCCAGAAAGAACTGGCATGACATATTCAGAGCACTAAACGAGAAAAACATGCAGCCAAGAATACTATATCCGGCTAGGCTATCATTGAAAATAGAAGGAGAGATAAAGAGCTTCCAGGACAAACAAAAGCTGAAAGAATTTGCAAACACCAAACCAGCTCTACAGGAAATATTGAAAGGGGTCCTCTAAGCAAAGAGAGACCCTAAAAGTAGTAGATCAGAAAGAAGCAGAAACAATATACAGTAACAATCACCTTACAGGCAATACAATGGCACTAAATTCATATCTCTCAATAGTTACCCTGAATGTTAATGGGCTAAATGCCCCAATCAAAAGACACAGGGTATCAGAATGGATAAAAAAACAAAACCCATCAATATGCTGCCTACAAGAAACTCATTTTAGACCCGAAGACACCTCCAGATTTAAAGTGAGGGGGTGGAAAACAATGTACCATGCTAATGGACATCAGAAGAAAGCTGGGGTGGCAATCCTTATATCAGATCAATTAGATTTTAAGCCAAAGACTATAATAAGAGATGAGGAAGGACACTATATCATACTCAAAGGGTCTGTCCAACAAGAAGATCTAACAATCTTAAATATCTATGCCCCTAACATGGGAGCAGCCAACTATATAAACCAATTAATAACAAAATCAAAGAAATACATCGACAGTAATACAATAATAGCAGGGGACTTTAACACTCCCCTCACTGAAATGGACAGATCATCTAAGCAAAAGATCAACAAGGAAATAAAGGCCTTAAATGACACACTGGACCAGATGGACATCACAGATATATTCAGAACATTCCATCCCAAAGCAACAGAATATACATTCTTCTCTAGTGCACATGGAACATTCTCCAGAATAGACCACATCCTGGGTCATAAATCAGGTCTCAATCGGTACCAAAAGATCGAGATCATTCCCTGCATATTTTCAGACCACAATGCTCTGAAGCTCGAACTCAATCACAAGAGGAAATTTGGAAAGAACGCAAATACATGGAGACTAAACAGCATCCTTCTAAAAAATGAATGGGTCAACCAGGAAATTAAAGAAGAATTGAAAAAATTCATGGAAACAAATGATAATGAAAACACAACAGTTCAAAATCTGTGGGATACAACAAAGGCAGTCCTGAGAGGAAAATATATAGCAGTGCAAGCCTTTCTCAAGAAACAAGAAAGGTCTCAAATACACAACCTAACCCTACACCTAAAGGAGCTGGAGAGAGAACAACAAAGAAAGCCTAAACCCAGCAGGAGAAGAGAAATCATAAAGATCAGAGCAGAAATCAATGAAATAGAAACTAAAAAAACAATAGAACAAATCAACAAAACTAGGAGCTGGTTCTTTGAAAGAATTAATAAGATTGATAAGCCCCTGGCCAGACTTATCAAAAAGAAAAGAGAAAGGACGCAAATAAATAAAATCATGAATGAAAGAGGAGAGATCACAACCAACACCAAAGAAATACAAACAATTATAAGAACATACTACGAGCAACTCTATGGCAACAAATTTGACAACCTGGAAGAAATGGATACATTTCTAGAGATGTATAAACTACCACAACTGAACCAGGAAGAAATAGATAACCTGAACAGACCCATAACCAGTAAGGAGATTGAAACAGTCATCAAAAATCTCCAAACAAACAAAAGTCCAGGACCAGACGGCTTCCCAGGGGAATTCTACCAAACATTTAAAGAAGAATTAATTCCTATTCTCCTGAAACTGTTCCAAAAAATAGAAATGGAAGGAAAACTTCCAAACTCATTCTATGAGGCCAGCATCACCTTGATCCCAAAACCAGACAAGGATCCCACCAAAAAAGAGAATTACAGACCAATATCCTTGATGAACACAGATGCGAAAATTCTCACCAAAATACTGGCCAATAGGATCCAACAGTACATTAAAAGGATTATTCACCACGACCAAGTGGGATTTAAACAGCATCCTTCTAAAAAATGAATGGGTCAACCAGGAAATTAAAGAAGAATTGAAAAAATTCATGGAAACAAATGATAATGAAAACACAACAGTTCAAAATCTGTGGGATACAACAAAGGCAGTCCTGAGAGGAAAATATATAGCAGTGCAAGCCTTTCTCAAGAAACAAGAAAGGTCTCAAATACACAACCTAACCCTACACCTAAAGGAGCTGGAGAGAGAACAACAAAGAAAGCCTAAACCCAGCAGGAGAAGAGAAATCATAAAGATCAGAGCAGAAATCAATGAAATAGAAACTAAAAAAACAATAGAACAAATCAACAAAACTAGGAGCTGGTTCTTTGAAAGAATTAATAAGATTGATAAGCCCCTGGCCAGACTTATCAAAAAGAAAAGAGAAAGGACGCAAATAAATAAAATCATGAATGAAAGAGGAGAGATCACAACCAACACCAAAGAAATACAAACAATTATAAGAACATACTACGAGCAACTCTATGGCAACAAATTTGACAACCTGGAAGAAATGGATACATTTCTAGAGATGTATAAACTACCACAACTGAACCAGGAAGAAATAGATAACCTGAACAGACCCATAACCAGTAAGGAGATTGAAACAGTCATCAAAAATCTTCAAACAAACAAAAGTCCAGGACCAGACGGCTTCCCAGGGGAATTCTACCAAACATTTAAAGAAGAATTAATTCCTATTCTCCTGAAACTGTTCCAAAAAATAGAAATGGAAGGAAAACTTCCAAACTCATTCTATGAGGCCAGCATCACCTTGATCCCAAAACCAGACAAGGATCCCACCAAAAAAGAGAATTACAGACCAATATCCTTGATGAACACAGATGCGAAAATTCTCACCAAAATACTGGCCAATAGGATCCAACAGTACATTAAAAGGATTATTCACCACGACCAAGTGGGATTTATTCCAGGGCTGCAAGGTTGGTTCAACATCCTCAAATCCATCAATGTGATACAATACATTAATAAAAGAAAGAGTAAGAACCATATGATACTCTCAATAGATGCTGAAAAAGCGTTTGACAAAGTGCAGCATCCCTTCCTGATTAAAACTCTTCAAAGTGTAGGGATAGAAGGCACATACCTCAATATTATCAAAGCCATCTATGAAAAACCCACCGCAAATATCATTCTCAATGGAGAAAAACTGAAAGCTTTTCCGCTAAGGTCAGGAACACGGCAGGGATGTCCGTTATCACCACTGCTGTTCAATATAGTACTAGAAGTCCTAGCCTCAGCAATCAGACAACAAAAAGAAATTAAAGGCATCCAAATCGGCAAAGAAGAAGTCAAACTATCACTCTTTGCAGATGATATGATACTATATGTGGAAAACCCAAAAGGCTCCACTCCAAAACTGCTAGAACTTATACAGGAATTCAGTAAAGTGTCAGGATATAAAGTCAATGCACAGAAATCAGTCGCATTTCTTTACACTAACAACAAGACAGAAGAAAGAGAAATTGAGGAGTCAGTCCCATTTACAATCGTACCCAAAACCATAAGATACCTAGGAATAAATCTAACCAAAGAGGCAAAGAATCTATACTCAGAAAACTATAAAGTACTCATGAAAGAAATTGAGGAAGACACAAAGAAATGGAAAAATATTCCATGCTCATGGGTTGGAAGAACAAATATTGTGAAAATGTCTATTCTACCTAAAGCAATCTACACATTTAATGCAATCCCTATCAAAATCCCATCCATTTTTTTTAAAGAAATAGAACAAATAATCCTAAAATTTATATGGAACCAGAAAAGACCTCGAATAGCCAAAGGAATATTGAAAAAGAAAGCCAAAGTCGGTGGCATCACAATTCCAGACTTCAAGCTCTATTACAAAGCTGTCATCATCAAGACAGTATGGTACTGGCACAAAAACAGACATATAGATCAATGGAACAGAATAGAGAGCCCAGAAATAGACCCTCAACTCTATGGTCAACTAATCTTCGACAAAGCAGGAAAGAATATCCAATGGAAAAAAGACAGCCTCTTCAACAAATGGTGCTGGGAAAATTGGACAGCCACATGCAGAAAAATGAAATTGGACTATTTCCTTACACCACACACGAAAATAGACTCAAAGTGGATGAAGGACCTCAATGTGCGAAAGGAATCTATCAAAATCCTTGAGGACAATGCAGGCAGCAACCTCTTTGACCTCAACCGCAGCAACTTCTTCCTAGGAACATCGCCAAAGGCAACAGAAGCAAGGGCAAAAATGAACTATTGGGATTTCATCAAGATCAAAAGCTTTTGCACAGCAAAGGAAACAGTAAACAAAACCAAAAGACAACTGACAGAATGGGAGAAGATATTTGCAAACGACATATCAGATAAAGGGCTCGTATCCAAAATCTATAAAGAGCTTATGAAACTCAATACCCAAAGAACAAATAATCCAGTCAAGAAATGGGCAGAGGACATGAACAGACATTTCTGCAAGGAAGACATCCAGATGGCCAACAGACACATGAAAAAATGCTCCACATCACTCGGCATCAGGGAAATACAAATCAAAACCACAATGAGATACCACCTCACACCAGTCAGAATGGCTAAAATTAACAAGTCAAGAAATGACAGATGCTGGCGAGGATGCGGAGAGAGGGGAACCCTCCTACACTGTTGGTGGGAATGCAAGCTGGTGCAACCACTCTGGAAAACAGTGTGGAGGTTCCTCAAAAAACTGAAAATAGAGCTACCCTATGACCCAGCAATTGCACTACTGGGTATATATCCTAAAGATACAAACGTGGTGCTCCGAAGGGGCACGTGCACCCGAATGTTTATAGCAGCAATGTCCACAATAGCCAAACTGTGGAAAGCGCCTAGATGTCCATCAACAGATGAATGGATAAAGAAGATGTGGTATATATACACAATGGAATACTATGCAGCCATCAAAAGACATGAAATCTTGCCATTTGCGACGACGTGGATGGAACTAGAGGGTATCATGCTTAGCGAAATAAGTCAATCGGAGAAATATAACTATCATATGATCTCTTTGATATGAGGAAGGGGAGATGCAAGGTGGGGGGGTTTGGGGGGAGGTAGGAAAAGAAAAAATGAAAAGATGGGATTGGGAGGGAGACAAACCATAAAAGACTCAATCTCAAGAAACAGACTGAGGGTTGCGGGGGGGAAGGGGGACGGGAGAGGGTGGTGGGGAAATGGACATTGGGGAGGGTATGGGCTATGATGAGTGCTGTGAAATGTGTAAACCAGATGATTCACAGACCTGTACCCCTGGGGATAAAAATACATTATATGTTTATTAAAATAAAAAATTAAAAAAACAAAACAAAACAAAAAAAAAAAAACTAAGATTTCTTGTACCCCTGTAGGCCCTGGATAAGGTGCTGGGAATACAGCTATAAGAAAAACGTCACAGGTCCAGCCTTCAAGGACTTCATCTTCCTTCAGGGAACATAAGCATCAAACAATCACACTAGAAAAGGAACAACCTTATTTTACAAAATAGACTAAAGACATCAACATACACTGCACCAAAGAAGATGAACAGATGGCAAATAGACATATGAAATGATGTCCAACATCATATGTTAAAACACAATACACCTATCAGAACAGCCAAAATCCAAAATACTGACAGCACCAAATTCTGGCAAGGATGTGAAGCAACAAGAACTCTCAGAGGCTGGTGGAATATAAAATGGTGCAGCCACTCTGGGAGAAATTTTGGTGGTTTCCTACAAAAATAAACATACTCTTACCATGCGGTCAAACGATCATGCTCTTTTGTATTTACTCAAATAAATAGAGAATGGATATCCACACAAAAACCTCCACTAAGATGTGTATAACACCCTTTATTCATAAATGCCAAAACTCAGAAGCAACCAAGATGTCCTTCCTTAGGGGGATGGATACAGAAACTGTTACATCCACCCGCTGGAATATTACTTAGCACTGAAAAGGAAGGAGCTATTAAGCCATGAAAAGATATGAAGGAAATTTAAATGAATATCATAAGTCAAAAAAGCTGATTTGAAAAGGCTACATAGTATATTATTCCAACTAGGTTACACTTGGCGAAAGGCAAAACCATGGAGACAGTGAAAACATCAGTGGTTTTAGGGATTGGAGGGAGGGAGGGATGAACAGGCAGAGCACAGAGGAATATTTAGGGCAGTGAAACCACTCTGTGTGACATCATAATGGCAGATACATGTCATTACACATTTGTCAAAACCCACAGAATGTAAACACTAAGGAAAAACCCTAAGTAAACCATGGGCTTGGGGGCAGAGTGATGTTTCAATCAATGTAGGTCCATCGATTATAACAAATGTATCACCGTGGAGCTGGGTGTGATAGTCGGGGAGGCTATGCAGGTGTCGGGGCAGCAGGTCTCTAGAAATTCTCTGTTTTCTGTTCAATTTTTCTGTGAACTTGAGACTGCTCAAAAATAAATCTTTTTCATTCTTTTTTTTTTTAAGTAAAACTACACCAATTTTGGGAAATGCAATGAGAGAGGTCACGCAGGGAATGTAACCATCCAGCACAGTCTGGCAGAGTCAGGAAAACAGTTCATCGTAAGCAACCTTTGAGCTAAAGGCTGAAGCATGAATGGTGGAAATATCAATTGTGCTAAATACCGTAACTTGACAAACCAAAGGGATCATATGTACAATATGAACCTGATATAGGACAATAAACCAGTCCTACTTAAGACTGTTATCGTATGTGGCAAGTAATGTAATGCCAAGTTCACTCATGTGAAGTGTGCCTCAGATCTGGAAAAAAAAAACACGGGAAGGGGCCAAATATTGTCATGGTAACGGAAACACAAAGAACCCAGGCTAAAGGCTTTCTAATAAGGAAGAACAGCTAGCATTCGGAGAGTGTTCCTCCCATGGAAGTTGACATCTGTTATTCATTTGTTGATTCAGGCTTTGAAGAAAAGCAGCTTAATTGGAAATACTTCTATGTTCTGGGAAAACATGGAGTGGAAGACCTCTTAGTTCTTTTTAAATATTGGTCCATTACTTTTAACATTTAGTACAAACTGGCTCTCTCCACTTCAAGAATGGATGAGAGAGTTTGGACAATATCTAGAGTCAATAATTTCATAGCTGTGAAAGATCAAAGTTGGTGTCTTGACTAAACAAGGAGAAAGGAGCTCTCTGATCATGGAGAGGACAGTTTTGGGGTGGTTGGGAAGAAGTAAGAGAAAATGTGTATTAAAGAGGAGGTGAAGAGGGCATCATAATGGGTAGATAATTACCACTGTATTGCCAATTTTAGAAAAGCAATAACAAGGTAAAGAAGAATGCCCATATAACTACCTAAATACCCATAGAGTGTATGGTTCAAAGCAAGAATATTGGTAACAAACAGATGTGGATTTCAGTGTACGCTTGACCACTGATGAGCTCTAAGACTTCAGGCAAGTTTCTGAGTGTCTCTACAACCCAAAGTCTTCATCTGTAAGATGGAAACATTATTAGGATGTACCTCATGGGTTTTTGGAAGAAGTGAGTACTTTAGTGGACACAGTTATGATCAATGTCTAGTGCACTAAAGCCACTCAGTAAATATTAATTGTATTATTATTTTTTAATGGAGTAAGAAGCTCCCCCCAGCATAACAGATTTGCTATACAGCATTCCTGTTAATCTGTAATTCCCATTAGACCGCAAGAGTTTAAAGAAGTGCTAGAGGAAAGTCGGAATCCTTTGGTGAGTTGCCAGATAACTGAGAGAACAAAGGAAAATGTCAGACAGCGGTTTCCTGTCACTGAGGAGTTCCATTTGGCCTGTAGATGATCTTGGTATCCACATTACCATATCACGCAAAGATGTACTGAGGCCTGCACTTCCCTGTTTATGATCCTGTCGCAGCCCAAGGGGTGAATGACACTGGAAAGCATGAGAAGAGCCGGCTGGCATGCCCATTCTCCTCACCTGGTTTCATATGCCCACCTGAGTCACCATCCAATCCCATTTGAGGAAGCTCAGCTCTAGCCATGTTCTCCGTTACTGCCATGTCTGAGGATACTTTGCTCTGTGCTCATAAAAGACAACAAAATTTCTCCCATTAATCTTTTCAAGACCTCAACCAAGTTATATATGCAACCTGAGCTTCCGATGCCTCATCTTTAGTGCTGGGGAGGCTCGGGCAGGGCCCACTCAGGCTGGATGACTGGGGGAAACCTCAATGAAGAGATTATTTACAGGGTTTGGAGAAACCAGCAAGGGCTGGTAGAGGGGACTACATGAGCAGTGGAGGGCCACTACCAGCCTTAGACCTCAGGGCTGGGAGAGGAATGGTCGTCAGAACCCAGAGAGCTAACTTTGCAGACAGGCTCATCTTTGCCTAAGAGATGCAGCCAACCCTTGGCAACTTCCCAGGAATGGACCAGAAGAGTAAATTAACTGCTTTTCTCCTGCTTCCTTCTCTGTCAGTACTAAACTATTGGTCACACTCAAGTGGACAGAGGACCTGTTGACTCCTTTGCTCCAGACCAGCTTCCTGGAGGCACGGAACAAGGTAAGAGTGGGTCTGGGTTGGGAGCCAGGAAGTAAAGCGGAAGAAACCCAAGAAACATCAGTATGAGCATGGAACAAGTCAGTGTGTAAGGTCACGGTCTTGAACATGATAGGAGAGCAGGGAACTTCCACCCCCGCAGCCTTCACAGAGAAACCCAGAACTCTGCAGCCCCAGTCCCTGCCCCACGCTCAGCAGAGATCTCAACATACACACCCGCACATGCACGTAACGCTCACCGCACGTCAGGCTTTATATTTTTGAGTTTTCAATTTCGAGGTTTTGGCTGCACTGTCCTACACATTCTTTCATGGAGTTTTTAGCCACCCAACTTCAGCCTGTCCTTGCAAAGTTTATCAGGTTCGCAATCCCCTTTTGGTGTGCACCAAAGCGGAAGTTACCCCCAATTATGTCACCTGCTTGGAGGGATACAAGTGTCAGCAACAACTTTTGCCAGCTCCCAAAGGGGCGAAATCTCCTTATCCAAAAAAGAAGGGAAGACTCGGGGGCCATCGTCTCCAAAAGACTTTGAGCACCCCAGGCGATGGAGCAGACATTCAGAGGAGGCACCAAGAGCTTGATCTCTGGAAAGAGGGCTCCCCTGGTTTAGAAACAAGCGGCACATCTGTCAGCCCGCCAAGCAACAAACCTCTGCTCTCTGGTCAGCCCGCTTCATTAAATTAGTTTTAAAGACAACCAATAAAAGGTGCCAGTCATTCTACTTAACTATGTGGCTAACCATCCATTATTAATCAGAGCGCATAGTTCTGGAAGAGGAGATGGGGTCTCAGAGATCTGAGCTCGATAAGCCCCATAATGCAATAACCCACGTGCCTGGTATCTTGTGATAAATGCAGTGGTTGATCAGAGCTGCAGCCCAGAGATGGATGTTCTCTGTTCTCTCTCAATCCCCTCTCCCTCCTCCCTCGTGGTTCAGGGCGGCTAAAGTACGTTCCATGGAAATATATCTTTATACCAGAAGTAAACAAGCAAATAAATCTTTGCTTGTAAATGTTTATTTGCAAGAGGCTAAACCCTGGGGATCCGTAAAAATCAGGAGAAGAAAGCACACTGAGCATATCTGTTGCGTCCCTTTTCAGGCACATTTTCTTTAGAAGCAGGAGATTTCTGGTAGGACAAAGTCCTACAATCAGATTGGAAATGTAGGGCATCTTTACAGTTAGGCTCTGAGCTGACTGGAAAAGCATCTTACAGACCATGACATGTTTGGGTCCAAAGTGTCTTTCAGAATGCAGGTAAAAAGGTAAAGTCTCCCATTGAGCTAAATGTCTGCATATCCCATGCTGAGACACTTTGCAAGCTGAAGGAAAACAGCAGAGTGTGTGATTTGGGCATATCCCAAAGGGAGATGCTATCTCATTTTCATATCTGCTCAATAGTAAAAATGAAATATCACAGGTTTTTTGTATAATCTCCCAGTCACTTGGTCCAAGGACCTCAACTTGCTTTACCAACATTAGCCTGCTAATCCCCGCAAGAGCCGGAGGAGGTTGGCAGGCTCCCGTTCGTGCCATGTCTGGTGAGTTCAGGAATCGTTGCAGATTTAGTTGCTGCTTGGGGGCCGGAGAAATTGAGTTCTCCTCTACCCATCTTCCAATAATGGGTATCAAGGTATTATCACTGGGGCATTGGTAATGCTCCTGATGGGCATTTGAGGCCTGGGCAAAATGGACAGCTGAGTGTCCAGTTGTCTCTGGCTCCTGAAAGGAAGAGAAGTGGGTTGGAATAAGGACAGACTGTTCACAGGGCCCATGAGACCAGTGGTTCACAGCCTTGGTTGTCCACTGGCATCAATGGGGTGCCTGCAGGAGGCATTGGTGTGTGTGTGGGGGGGGGGGTGTCTTGCTTCAGGAATTGTAATTTAATTGGTCTGGGGTGTGATCTGGGCCTGGAGAGTTTTTAGAGTACAAGAGGTGATTCTAATATAGATCTAATATTCTAAGATAGAGGTGATTCTAATAATTTTAGAGTATAAGAAGTGATTCTAATATAATGGTTCTGATGGTTAAGAACCATTTCCTAAAGTCAGAAGTCTGACAAGGAACTGCTCTTTGGGGGCATTTTTGCTTTGGAAAGACCCAGTTTTGCTAGTGAACAGCAGACGTTCATCTGATGGATTTTAAAGAAATGATCTGATCCAGTCTTTACAGTGGTCTTGACCATGCCTGACAATCGTGTGCCTTATACTAGGGGTTGTGAACTGATGTTTTCCAGACTGTTGGGCAGTGGTTTATTAATAGATGATGAAATAGATCTAGATGGTTACAACTGGCACCTTTTATTAAAAAAAATAAATAAATAAAATTGGGAGCACCTGGGTGGCTCGGTCAGTTAAGCATCTTACTCTTGATTTAGGCTTGGGTCCTCATCTCAGGGTCGTGAGTTGGAGCCCTGCATTGGGCTCTGTGCTCATCGGGGAGTCTGCTTGAGATTTTCTCCCTTTCCTTCTCCCTTTGACTCTTCCCTTGCTTGTGCTCTCTCTCTCTCTCAAATAAATAAATAAATAAATAAATAAATAAATAAATAAACATTTTAAAAAATAAAAAAATAAATATGTAAAACTCTGACCTTTGATGTTAATAAAGCATCCTTGGGATGCATTTTCTTCTGTTTTAGGTAGTTTCATAACTTTCTCCCAGCTCGTCCTGATACTCCAAGTGTTGACTCAGAGCTCAAGTCCAGGGCCTGTCTGTCCGCAAACCCTGAGCTCCTTCTGCCATGCAGGATGCCTTTCCACCAATCAGCATCCAGACTCACACCAATGGTATTGGCATATCTTCAATTCCCCTTGCCTAGAAGCACGAGCTAGAAAGACAGCCAGCTAACCAAGTAAAGTAAAAACAAAACAAAAAACCAGAAAAACAAAAAACCTAAAACCAAAAAACTCACGACTGCTCCTTTAAACTTCTACCAAGTGAAGGAGGCTCACCTGCTTCCATCCAAGGGCTTCTCAGCCTTGGACCGGAAGGCTCT
This sequence comes from Martes martes, assembly GCF_963455335.1. Lineage (NCBI taxonomy): Eukaryota > Metazoa > Chordata > Mammalia > Carnivora > Mustelidae > Martes > Martes martes. The sequence continues at coordinate 26,974,481 of NC_137900.1, forward strand.
TCCTGTGGAGTCTGGTGCAACAGAGTTGAAGAGCACTTTAATTGTCCTGCCTGCCTGTGATGGCCCCATATGTTCTTGCAAATGGTACCCGGGGTACACTCAAGGTGAACAGATTCACAAAATATGAAAATGGGAACAGCTCATTCCTTCTGAAGAAGCACAACTTCTCCCAAGATAGAGTCAAACCCAACTGGTTGTGAGTGAGTTCTGAGCGTATTAAGCAGTGCTGAGGTTTTAATTTTTATTTAAATTCAATTTAATTAACATAGAGTGCATTATTAATTTCAGAGGCAGAGCTCAGTGATTCGTCAGCCTTATATAATATCCAGTGCTTATCACATCACATGCCCTCCTTAATGCCCATAGCCCAGTTACCCCATCCCCCCACCCCCTCTCCCCTCCAGCGACCCTCAGTTTGCTCCCTAGAGTTAGTCTTTTATGGTTTGTCTCCCTCTCTGTTTTCATCTTATCTTATCTCTCCTTCCCTTCCCCTACATTCATCCGTTTTGTTTCTCAAAGTCCATTGTTAATTGGAGTATGACATCCATATAGGAAAGGGCATCAACCCTAAGGGCACAGCACAGGGAATCTCCACACACCGAACGTGCCCACATGACTATCACCTGCACCAAGAAGGAACGCAGGACCGACACCCCAGAATCTCTTCACCTTCTCCTTTCTTGTCACTATCGCCCAAAGGACTAACCACCGCCCTGACTTCTAACCATAATTTTTTGCCCTTAAAATTTTTAAATAAAAGGAATCATACTCTACTCTGTTGTGTTGGTCTTCTTACATTCAACATTGTATCAGTGAGGTTCACCCACATTGTTATGTGGTCATAGTTGGTTCATTGGCATCGACATTTAATATTCCACTGTATTAACACATGACAATGGATTAACCCACTCTTCTATTATGACCACTTGGATGCTTTCCAGTTTGAGACCATGGACTGAAACATCTGACTGAACATCTTTCTCGTGAACACAGGTTTGCACCTCTCTTAATTATTGGGATTCTTGGATCAAAGATATGCCCAAGATGAGTTTCAAGAGTTCCTTCAAAAGAAGCATGATTTTCAACATTGTACCTTTTATTTTTCCAGCAAGAGGACCAGAAAAGTTTCAAATGTTTCATATCACTACCAAAACTTGGTGTTTTCTTTTTCATTTTAGCCATCCTGAGGTCACGTGTGTGGATATGTCTGTTTAGTGTTTATCGTGTGTTTCTTTTTAAAACAATTTCACTGAGGTATAACTTATGTATAAAAAACTATACCCACCTAAATTATACATTTCGATGAGCTTTGACAGATGTGAGCACCCATAAAACCACTGCCACAATAAACACTGAGAATATTTCCATATCACAAAAGTTACCTCATGTCCCTCTGAATTTTCTAGAAAAGGGTCTGGAAGACGAACCCTTCCCTTTCCAGTTCTACGGTGGTTTCTCTTTCGTCTCTGGGAGAGTTTCCCTTTTACTTCTCTTCTAGGCTGGTGTAGCCCCTGCTAGGTGTCTACAGGGCACAGCTCCCCCCAGCTCTTGACCTGGACAGCACAGGCCGGAGACCCTGAGAGCATTGCATTAATTGCATTAGCTGTATTTAATTTTAGTTGATTTAAGCTTAAATATAAATATTCGCATATGGCCAGTAGCTACCATATTGTGCAAAACAGGTTTAGATTTTACTGAAAGTTTATTTCAGAATTACTGTATGCTTTTCTCTGTTATACAAATGAATTTCATAGATTCTGAGTTTCTGGCAAGAATCAATGGCAAGCCCCTGGTTGCTTCTGTGATTTGCATTTAAGCCCCAAGCGTTGGCAATCAAACAGACCCTTGGTTGAGTATCACCCCTGGATCTGGAGCTGCGGTATGGTGAGCAAGCCCACACACCTCTCCATACTTCAGCTTCCTCAACCGCAAACCTGGGATATGAAGTCTACTTCATGAGTGTCTGACGCCTCCTAGACCTGCAGTAAATGTGACTTGTGGCCCATACTCCTTTGATCTAATGCGAAGAAACATCCCTATCCCATAGAATTGTATTGTTGGGAAGCGCAGAGCATTACGAAAAGTGTGAAGTGTTATTCCCTGAGTTAGCATGAGCAAGAAGAAATAGTCACTTCCATGAGCTGAGGCCTCAGAAATAAAACTCTGCACCAGTGTTTGGTAAGCCTTATCTCACCAAAGTCACTGAAAAATACCTTGGCTGAGAGCCATTCAGAAGAGCACCTGCTATCTGGCCAGCGGGAACAAGGAAACCAGGACTCAGGTCAGGCCCCTCCCGTGGAACACATCTCTTCCCTCCTCCCCACCCTGCTCTGGCCCTTCGCTCCCAGGAGTTCAGGCCAGGATCTTATTTGCTCGGACCTCATGGTCAGCTTCTCCTGGGAAGAGGTATCATTCACACTGGGGAGAAGGGCTCTGAGAATGGTGACCACCCTCAGAAGTAGATACTAACTAGGTGCACGGGGAGGAGGCTACTGGCCACTCCTGAGGGGTATGTGGGGAAAGAGAGAGACTGGAGGTGGAAAATATGACCCCTGAGTGCCCACTGGGAGCCAGGCGTTGGTGGATTGCTTTCTTGACAATATGGTTCACCACTATTTATTGACTGCTCAGTAGAACCCGGGGCCAGAAACTGCACTAAACCACTGGACCCTTGCAGCCATAAATAGCATCACTGTTCCCATCTTACAGATGGTCAATCTAAGGTTCGGAAAGGAAAAAATAACTTGCCTGGGGCCGCACAGCTGACTGAGATGTGTGCCCAGGTCATAAGTGCTAGAATCTATGCCCCAGGTCACCGTGTCGCTCTGCCCCTGCTTGCATGTGCTTTCCTACTTCACCCTCTCAGAAACCCTAGAAGGTAGATGCCACTGTCATTTATAGATGGAAAACGGACTTCAGAGTTGAAATAACATCTCCCAAATTCATAGATCTTGAACGCTGACAGCAGAACTAAGATTTGGACCCAGCGATTTTGACTCTGCATCCAGGACCCTGTCCATCACACTGTGTAATGACAGCGAAGATCATGATAACCAGCATTATTAAAGACCTACATCCAGACCTCATTTTATCCTCATAAAAAGTAAAATAAAATATCTCTGCAATATCATCCTCGTTTACAGACAATGAAACCGAAGCACAACATTTTAAGTGCTTTGCAAGGGTGCACGGTAAATCGAGAAGCAGAATTTGAACCTGAGCAATGTGGCTCCAGGGTCACTTTTTAATCACTATATTAGAGCCAATCCCGACACGTGGAACCTCTCTCCCACAGGTGGGACAGCCTGCAGGACTAGGAGAATGTCTCTGGGCAGGTTCAAAAGCCACAGGGCGAAACAAACATCTGCAGAAGGAATAATAAAAAAGGACAACTGTGGTGGAAAGTGCTTTCAGAAGGGCAGCAAGTAAGTTCGTTAGCCAAGAAGGATTGCCCTGGTTCTTCACGGTCCACAAAATTACTTTGTTTTAATTCTAGCACACAAGACTGGCCTTGATCTAGCCACAGTGGAAATCACCCTAGTCTAGAATTGACACAAGAAGTTGATTTATTTTTATTGTTTGTTACAGCGTTTCAGTGCAATTTATTTAGGACCACTGTCTCTCACTCAGAGGCAAACTCATAATGCAAACACATTAATCTTGAGAGACAGTATCTTGGATACCAGCAGTTTGGATAATTAGATTGTTACTCTCAGCATGCATGGTCTGTTCATAAGCAACAAAGAAGCTTATCAGATTCGAATAACCCTTAGCAAATATTATACAAACTACTGTACACAAAGACATTCACAATTAGCAAAGAAAATTCCGTAACTTCGTCTCTTCTTCACCATGGGGAAGCCTAGTATATTTTTTCCTTTTACAAGTGAAAGGCCATTCCTTTCATCAGCAGTCTGGCTAGAACATTTTTTATTGATTTTTCTAAAGGTTCTTCATTAAGGAAAATTTGAAATTAAAAACCAGGAGGAGTGTAACCCTGAAATCATCTGGGCTTCGATCCAAAGACAAGACCCATCAAAAATATTGGTAAGTTTCTACTGATTAGTGTAAGTTGAAGCCCTCAGACACCTCATGACTTTTAGCCAATAGTGTTTACCATCAAGGTTTTTGAGTTCAGAGACCTCCAAGACCCTCAAAAAAGAATGTTTCAAGTGATGAGAAGGGCTTGGCCCAAATTTTGAAGCTTCAACCACCCTTTCAGTTGGACATGATGAATGTCTTGGGGTTGAAAACCTCCTGCTACATCACCACGCTGTGGCCAACTCCAAGATGTGACTCTGTCTTTGACATGACAGTAGAGTATATGTTCAGATGGAGATTCTCAGAGAAAGGGACTCAGGCACATGGTCAAGCTCTCAATGGTATAAAATCACCAGAAATCCACAAATATCTATTGTATCCCAAAGATTCTGGGAGTGACATCTCCCCCTCAGGGACTTCCAGCCCGTGACTTGGACTTGACACTATAGAGTTCCAGCCCACTACCCTGGTTTTGTGGATCGGATCCAGATTTTGATTCTTGTGAGTGGCCTCACTCTCTCCTCATCACCATCTCCACCACTGACATCCTGTCTCTGCCCCCAGACTCCTGCCCTGTGCCTATCGGTTTCCAGGTTGCTTTGACTGACAGTCATTTCTACCCAATTCAGTTGCTCTTGCACAATGTTCCACGAACCAGGGAACCCTGAGAAACCCTGTGGCCTCAAAGACTTTCCTCAAATTCTGTCCTTGGAGGCAGGGAAAGCCAGGTGGGCAAGACTCCAGGTCTGTCTCCAGCTTCAGCCTCCATCACAGGCCATCTGTAACTGACCTGTTTTAGGTTGTGCTCGAACAAAAGGATGCTGATGCCCTCATGAAATGCTCGACAACACTGAGCCAGGGAAAATGGCAAGGCCAAAAGGAGATAAGGTAGCCTACACCCTCCTTCTGACCCCATTCTCAGGTTTGTGCCCTTCTCCCTGTGCATTTACATCCAAATATGAAGATATCATTAGCCTTTCCATTTGTCTTGTCATTGCTGCGAGTGTCCATTGTCATCATCTCTAGAACCACCCCCCCACACACACACCATTTCTCATTTGCTTTTGCACCTCTGTTCAGCCATTTCCCAACACAGAAGGCTGTCCTCCTGCCACAGTATATCTCCTGAGAAGGAAAGAGTCCTCCTCTGTGTTCTCTTAGCACAATGCACATATATCCCTGCTCTCAGCCCAGTGCATACATGTGCCAAACCCTGATTCCCAGCCCAAGGTGGGCTTGCTTTTCCTAACCTCTAAGAAGGGTATGATGCTCTTTAACTCACAGTGGAGAATTGTGTAAGAATTGTTGTAAGAATTAGGGGAGATGCCATATATACAAGAGTCAAGTGGGGTCTTCACTGCACAGACATGTTAATAAATCAGTGCCCTTTTCCTCTGCATGACTTCGAACTATTACAGGGCAAGGAATGGACCTCAGTAGCAGTTGATGGACGTACATATTACTTACTGATGGTTTACTATGTGCAGGGGGCTGTTACGTTTCCTATCTCATTTAAGCCTCACAAGAAACCCATGAGATAAATTCCATTTATTAGCCTTGTTTTGAAAACAAGAAAACTCAGGTGCAGGAAGGTTATGTAGTTGTCCAAGTTTGCACAGATAGTAAAGTTGGGATGCAGTCCGGTTGGCTATCTCCTGAACCTGAGCACATAGGTTTGTCTGTTGCCTTTAGTGACAGGTTATTAAATATTTGTTGTGCAGAAGTTTCAGTTCCAAGGACCACTTCCTTTCAAAGATTGCTCCTGCCCACAATGATTTCTCCTTTCTCTGGAATCCATCCTGCACACTCAGTGCTTCTCATTAAGAGGCTAATCACTTTCATATTCAATACTTCTTGTGCCTCCCACCCAGCTCTCCCCAACTACACTGTAACCTCCTGGCCCAGAACACAGTAGCTACCAAATATGTGTTTATCAAATGGGTGGTGATCGACATGGCTGTCATTTTTATGGAATCTGTAAGTCTGAATACTCATGATGAAAATAACAGTATTCATTCATTCTTCCGTTCAACCATCAAAGTGCCTACAGTATCTTAGACAAGCCAAGAAAATTATGACCTTAGAAATGGGCAAAAAGTTTTGATTACTAGGTCTCCTCTCTAGCACATCCTTCTGGGGCTTTTCCTCTGCCTTTTATTGATTTGAGCCATTTTACAATTTCGTAAGTTGGAGAAAATCGACAATAATGCAAATGATTCTTATCCATAGAAATGGAAATGAATTATGTCCTGTGAGACACAATTGATTATTGCCTCGTGGATAGACCAGTTATTTATAATTATTTGAAGGTTCATTCCATTATCCCTTATTGCTCATATATTTCTCATTCTTTGAATTCTCCTTTGAACCTGCTGTTAATCTTACTAATTCCCTCATTAATTCATGAATTAAATGAAGCCTCTGATATGGGTTTATTTTACACTTGTATGAGATTCATGATTTTACCCTTTTTTTAAAAACTGCCTCTTAGAGACATCATAAAGTGCTCAAAATAAAATATATCTATCCGGAGTCAAAATAAGCATGTGAATCTCCAAACACAAATTCAGGATCTGTTTCTTAGTTATAAAGTTCTGGGCTGTCAGTTCATTTTGGAGATTCCTTCTTTTTTAATTGAGATAGTATTCACAGATTATAAAATTCACCATTTTAAACCTTGCAGTTTGGTGAGGGGGGGGGGGTTTGTATGTGCAATCATCACCAATAATTCCCAATCAGTTTCACCCCAAACAGAAATCCCATATTCGTTAGCCGTCACTCCCTCTCCCACCTACCCCAGTTCCAGGCAACCACTAATCTATTTCCTGCCTCTATGCATTTGCTTCGTTTAGACATTTCATTTAGATGTAACCACACACTAGGTAGCCTTTTGTGTCCAGCTTCTCTTACTTAGCATGTTTTCAAGTTTCATCCATATTGGAGCACGGAACAATACTTTGTTCCTTCTTATGGATGAATAATATTTCATTATATGGATATACCACATTCTGTTCACCCATTTATCTGCTGATGGACATTTGGGTTGTTTTCATGTGGGGGTATTACGAATAGTGTTACTATGAACATTCATATGCAGATTTTCTTGTGGACGTGCTTTCAGTTCTCTGGTGTAGATACCTAGGAATAAAATTGCTGGGTCATATGGTAATTCTGTGTTTAACTCTTTGAGGTGCTGCCAGGCTTTTTTGCAAAGTGCCTGTCCTATCAGCAAGGTAAGAGGCTTCCGATCACTCCACATCCTCATGGGGGAGGTTTCTTTTGGCAAATCATAAAAGGAAACTATCTGAGAAAGCAAAGCCCTGGAAAGTAGAGAAGGTAACTCTTGAGTCGTCACCGCAGTACACATCTATCTCACAGGTCACCCAGGAAAATGCTGTCCTGCCCCAAAGACACGGGGCTCTGCTGGCTCTTCCTCAAAGAGCACCCTTGTCCTGTTCTGATAACTTCTGGCCCCATGTGTCACAATTCACAGCGGAATATTAGAATTTCTCTTTATCATGGATATTCTGCCAGGCTCATGGAAGAAGACTGGGTAATTTTATATCTGCACCAAATCCAACTTACATATCCAGGCCTAGCGACCACTGGGAGCCATTGGGAGCTCAGAAATTTGGCAGTGGTTCTTGTCCTTCAAGCGATAATCCCCCTGTGGCTGACCTGATTGGCTACCGTTATCCTCATTTTAAGTGCTGGGAGTCACAGGGCTAAATTCTGCTTAAATAATGCAGCTCTCTATGCCAGCACAGAGCTGAAGCCCAGAGTCGGTACAGAGAAAATCGCTCTGAGAGCAAATATGAGTCCTAATAGAAAAGAAACTCTCCGCCCTGCACCCAGACCTTTCTCCAGGCACCTCGCCAGTGCCCCTGCCATTACTGACAAGGATAAGTGTGGGAAGTGAAGGGAGAGAAATGTGTTGTAAGCTGGTCAGAATTTCTGTGAACTCGGAGATTTTATTTTTTGGCTGGCTCTTCCAGGGCTTAAGCAGTGAGTGACATGAGTAACGGACCATTTCAGGCTTCTCACACCCACCTTGTGGATCTCTCCAGCTCTGGACGTGTTTCAGCCAGCCTGTGGGGGAGAGTAATCAGGTTTGTTGCTCGAAGCCTGGGCTTTGGTGTGGTTTCACTCCGGGCCTCTCCACCATGCCCTTTTTAAAATTTCAGCACCCCCAACCAGCTGTTATTTCACTGCCTGTGGTTTTCTGCCTAACAGTCTATAAGAAGATTAATAGTTCCATGGCTAATGGGATCATGATTTTAACACGAGATTGCAGCCAGCTCCGAGGGAGGGCAGACAGAATTCTCTGGCGGCCTGAGGAGTCCATAAGGATCTAGGAACACCACAGAATGTGCGCCCTGTTTCTTGCGCAGAGGATGGTAGCAAGGACAGCCAGCCCCCCTGTGTAGACTCAGTCAGTACAAGAATAACTTGACCCCAGATCTGGCAAACCAGTTCCCCCGGGCCTTTTGAGTCCAGTGTCTTCAGAGCTGAAGAAACAAAAATGTTTAGAGCCATGCTTTTGTTCAGAGCAAAGGGCAGCCATCTGTATATTGGTCTTTTTAGCCACATACATTAAGTTATTCCTGGCTTCTCAAGCACACTGGCCCCTTTGCAGACAGGCCGAACGGGTACAGCAGCAAGCACGATAGACATCCCCATCTCTGGGTGATGTAATCCTCTGAGCCCAAACATTGTCCTCTGTCCTTGAGTCCTGTCTTGACGCTCTCTCCACTGGACTCTGCCGTCATTCCCTGAGGCACTCTTTTCTGCTTTCCGGGAAGCTTCCACACTGTGGATGGTTGGGATCCTCAGGTAAACTTACAAAAGGAAGAAGATAAAGCAAGAAATATTCATTCACTGTCTGCTTTTGTGTATTTCATCTCATGGAATCTTGAGAAATAGGAATTATTGTCCCCATTTGTCAGATGAAGAACTAAGGCTCCATGCAACCTAGGCCATTTGTCCAAAGGCCCACAGCTCATGGCCAAAGTTAGATTCAAACCCCAGTCTGGGTGATTCCAAATCCCAAGCTCGATCTGTCAAACTATCTGGAGATAAACAGCATAGCAATGATCTTAGCCTTCTCCCACTGTAGCGCAGTGGCTCGTTCTGTTAAACACTCAGGGTTGGTATTGCAGCTAAAGACTCTTGGACAGATATATGGACATATCCTCGGACCCTGGAAGCCATGCATAATACATCAGGTCACACCAGGTCAGTATGAGATCAGTACTACAAGATCATAAACAAAGACATAATTTTAAAACCTCAACTAGCTTGTCATGAACACATCTTTCCATTTCCAACTAGATTCTAACCAAACCATATTAGGTTACATTAAGTCCTACATATATGGGAAAACCCATTTTCCCCTAAACAAATTAACTGGGTCATCTTTCGCAATTATTGCTGTAATCAAGCTAATGTGTTATTAAGAAGACCGAAATAATTGTTTATGATCTGGTTACTTTGGTCAATGAATAATTGAATTGAGTGACCATTAGGGAAAATCTAATCCATCGCTGTGCACTGAGTCAGTCCACAAAGGGTCAGTGTGGTGGAGCATGAGGTTGTGTGAACTGAATTTTAGGGCCGATAGGAGTGTTCTGATACCGGCTACTTCAGCTTTGCCAATAAGACCAACCCATTTGCTAACCCTCCCCACTTTGTTTTATGCCTTCCAATGCACTTCATCCTTGATGGCCCTTTTCTTTTTCTGGGGTGCCTCCTGCTCCCTCCCAACTTTGTACACACTAGTCCCTATTGGCATAGCTATCTCCTACTTACCCGGAATCCACACTCAGTCTTAACTTCCTCAGGGAAAGCTTACCTGATACCCCCTAATCTTCTCCCTTCCCATCAAGCATCCCAGTTATACTCAAGGTCTAAGGTGTAATTTATTGTCTGTCTCATTGGCCAGCATAGATGCCCTAAAAGGTGAGAGTCGTGGGGTTTGGGGGTTTTGTTTGGGGGATGTGGAGTTTGGGTCTCACTGTATGTCTAGCACTTACAAGAGTGCCATCACATATGACAAAGGAGAGAATAAAGGGCAGTAAGCATTGCTAAGAGGGCGACTGAAAATGGAGCCAGGAGGATGCTGAAGAAGTAGGGTTCATGAACATCTTCTGCCTCAAATTCTTGGCACGTTTGCTGACCTCCACCTAAAGCCAAGACATGGGCTCTCCCCACTCTAGAAATAAATAAATAAATAATTTTTAAAAGATGCACACGTCTTGATTTCAGCTCGGATCGTAATCTCAAGACCGAGCCCCAAGCTGGGCTCTGTGCTGGGCATGGAACCTGCTTAAGATTCTCTCTCTCCCTCTCCCTCTGCCTCCCCTGCCCTCATCTCTCTCCCTCTCCTTCTCTCCCTCTCTAAAAAGAAATAAATAAGAATAAAAATTTTTAAAAAGCACTATGTTAAAAGGAGGACAAATGGACTTTCCATGAAACACTACACCTGGCGAACAATCACATGAAGATTAGCATAACTGTAGCTACACCAGCACATTTCCTTCAAAACAACCTGTGTAAATTTTGTGTTCCTCTGTAAAAACTCTAACCTCTTTTGTCTCTCTGGAGCTCGCTTTCTGTTTAGGTCGACTCTGTGTCTTCCACATTGCAATCTCTAAGATCCTGAATAAACACATATTTTATTTAGCAGCTTACAGTTTTGTCTTTCTTTGGCCAACACAAGGTAGGTGTTCAATAAACATTTGTCGATTGAATGACTTTATAGAGATATGATTAAATGGAAAGAAAGACAAATGACAAATAACACTTAATGAGGGTTGTGTGTTTAATCCTCACACAATTTTGTGAAAAAGGTATCTGCCTCATCTCTTTTCCAAAAGAAGAGACACATTTGGGGCTCCTGGGTGGCTGAGTCGGTTAAGCATCTGACTCTTGATTTTGACTCAAGTCAAGATCTCAGGGTCCTGAGATGGAGCCCACCCTCGGGAGCAGGGAATCTGCTTAAGATTCTCTCTCCCTAGGTGCCTGGGTGGCTCAGTGGGTTAAAGCCTCTGCCTTTGGCTCAGGTCATGATCCCAGAGTCCTGGGATCGAGCCCCGCATCGGGCTCTCTACTCAGCGGGGAGCCTGCTTCCCCCCCTCTCTCTGCCTGCCTCTCTGCCTACTTGTGATCTCTGTTAAATAAATAAATAAAATCTTAAAAGAGAGAGAGAGAGAGAGATTCTCTCTCCCTCTCTGCCTCTGCCCCGCCTCTCTCTTAAATAAAAGAAGAAAATACACATTTGAAGAGGCAAAAACCTGAACTCAACCTGTCACAATACAAATGTTTAAGAGCATCAGTCCACTGCTCTTTCTTCCAAAGCCTGCCGGCCTTCTTTCCTTCCTTCCTTTTTCTTTTTTTTTTTTTCTTTCTTTCTTTCTCTCTTTTTTCTTTTTTCCTTTCTTTCTTTCTCTTTTTCTTTCTTTCTTTCTCTTTCTTTTCCTTCCTTCCTTCCTATACCAATGTATCATGAATTTCACTTCCACTTCTTAAGGCTTAACTCTGGCTGTGTGCAAGGTGCCTTCTAGGCTTCTGGTCAGTGGCACTCTGCATCCTCCCTCGGTGACCTCCCCGTGGGGAAGGATCTCTGCGACCTGAGGGCGGTCTTATTTCTGCTGTGAGTCCCACCTGCTGCTGTTCTTGCTTTTCCTTATCACTTCTAATGATAACCTGCAGGCAGAAGCATGGTTTTAGGATTGGACTAACCCCCACACGCCTGCCAGGATACAGCAATGCTTCCTGGTGTAAAATTAAAACAGGAATAGAAAATGTAATTTTTTTTGAGAGACCATTAGGAGAAGCATTTTAGAAAGCATTTTAGAAAGACAAGAAACCCTAGAGAACATTTACATGAATGAAGTTTACCTTCTAACTAGGGAGTATGTTAATGGAATTGCTCCTGCTACTTAAGAAATACTAAAAAGGCCTCCCAGTCTCCGACTGCCCCCAGGGATGGGAGAGCCTCAGCATCGGGATTCCACACTCCTTGGTGCTCAAAGCAAATTCCTTCAAGGGAAACATCTTCCAGAGGTCGGTGTCCGCTTCATCTAGAGTCAGCAAGAGCCAGAAATGGCTTTTATGTAAACTGTGACCTCAAAAAAAAGCCCATAAGGTGTTGAGGAATTTATACAACAAGCACACTGACCGTCAACTTGCGCCTCTCCAGCGTCGGCTACTGAGACCCAGGGCCGTAAGGCTGTCCGCAGTGATGGAATTTCTTCTGCTGTTGGACAAGGCAACCTCTGGGGTTCTAGTACCTACCTCTTTTTTTTTTTTTTTAAGATTTTATTTATTTATTTCAGAGAGAGAACATAAGCAGGGGGAGGTGCAGAGGGAAAGCTGACTCCCCACCCAGGGAGCAAGCACAGAGCCAGACATGGGGCTCCACGGGGAGAGGAAGGGGAACCCCCTCATTGCAGGGCTGGAAACCAGGACCCTGGGATCAGGACTTGAGCCCAAGTCAGACACTTAAGCAACTGAGCCCCCAAGGCGCCCCTCAAGCCTACTTCTTTGTTTCATGTTCTGCTTCTGCCAAAGACTGGCTGCTAAGTAAATGAGACAGTTTAGGACAGCCCTGAGTCACCCTCCATTTGACCCCTCCCTGCAGTTGTCAGATTAAGCAAATAAACATCTATAATACCTAGGTACATTTTAATTATTCTGAATTGCTCATGCATTGTGAATTGCGGAAAAAAAATCTAGTCTGGGATATATTATACTTAAGCATTACTTGTTGCTTATCTGATAAAGCTGATCTAAATTGCCTCCTTCTTTTCTTAATTCTATTTCTTAGACGATTTGGCTTGCCTGACCAGTTACTTGTTCTGCAGAATCTGCTCATAAAATTTCTTGCTGTTATAGACTCTGTGCCCATGACATAGCTTCTACAGAAATCCCATCGACTTACTTAGCTCTTTTGTCCGTCAAATGTTCATCAATGAAAAGCCATGCTCAACAGAAGCATTACGGGCTCGAATACTAACCACAGGCTTACAGAAAGCTAACAAGTCTAGGCACTGCTCCTCAAACTTGGTTTCCAGCAACATATAAGGGCATCTTTCACGATGTAACTTGTTTTCCATTCTTCACAGGTGCATTGAATCTCACCAATTTTTTAAATGTCCACTGACCAAAAACAAAAGCAAAAGAAGATCACGGTCATCCATTTTAAATGCCTTCTTTTTCAGCACTACACATGCTGTTGAGAGTTCTCAGTAACATCCGTACAACATAATTTAATTCTTCAGGGGATAAAATCCATTTCAAAAGATAGTCATGGCAAGTCATGGTGGTGATAATTATCCATTTCAAGTCAGAATTTCTTTTCCTGTTCACAAGTAAGTTTGTTTTTTTAAGAACAGCCTTGCCCTCTCTCTCTCTTTCTCTCTCTGCCTGCTTCTCTGCCTACTTGTGATTTCTGTCTGTCAAATAAATAAATAAAATCTTTAAAAAAGGGGGGGGGGCATCTGGGTGGCTCAGTGGGTTAAGCCTCTGCCTTCAGCTCAGGTCATGATCTCAGGGTCCTGGGATGGAGCCCCGCATTGGGCCCTCTGCTCAGCAGGGAGCCTGCTTCCTCCTCTCTCTGCCTGCTTCTTTGCCTACTTGTGATCTCTGTCTGTCAAATAAATAAATAAAATCTTAAAAAAAAAAAAAAAAGAACAGCCTTGCCACTTAAAGAGGTAAATTTCTCTGTCATTTCTTTCTTTAACACATTCAATGAGTTTCTGTAAGCAATGGAGTCTTCAGTAATGCTATTTGCTTTTCTTTCCATTTGCATAATCCTATTGCTAAAGATACTGAAAACTGTAAGAAAAAAATAAGAAGACTTCATTCAATAGATTATTTAAAAAGTCAACAAGAATTTGGAGGACCTTTTCTTCAGAATTAAAATACGATTTCAGTGCTTCAAATAAAACTGAAGATTTCCTAAAGAGAGCCAATGGGCTTTTTGAACGTGAGAATGTTTGAAGACTACTAAATGCCAACAAAGTCGCAAAAATCCTTTAATTGCTCAGTTCAAACAATATAAATGCCTGAAATACAAGAAAAATTTCCTGACAATTACTTTGATGTCATTAGAAAAGATATCAGATGCTATTTGAAGAGCATTTTGCAAACTATGGATAGGACGACCATATCTTCCATAGAATTGTCTGTGCTTTGCTTCAACCCTGAATAAGTACTATCTGCACTTTTACCCAAATATTTACTAAAATTTGTGTTTGTATTATCTCCCCTAAAAGCAATATATATATAGATAGATAGATAGATAGATAGATATAGATATATACATACATACATGTGTGTGTGTGTGTATATATATATATATATATATATATATATATATATATTCCCCCCACACACCAAGTCCAACTCAACCATGGAGTCGCAGCCAAAATTCACTATTATTGTTGAACTTTTATCTGGAAGGAATTTTATTCACAGTAGCCTACAAGCCAGTCTTCTTGTAAGAAAAATATACATATTGCACAAGGAAAGGGAAACTTTTTTTCTGCATTGTGATTGCTTCTATCCATGGCTATGCCTTAAAAAGATCTCTGATCATCTCTGTAATTATAAATGGAGCTAGTACATATTTTATTATTACAGTAGATTTCATCTTGGCACTTGAAAATGTGCTTGCAGTTTCAGAATCTGAAAATACTTCTGGTAGCAGTCCATTCAAACACTTTTTTGAGCTGAAAGACTAATGATAATGTACAGAGTGGAAGGAACTGCTGCGAGAACTCTTTCACTGGCCGCCCGGTCTTCCCAGGAGGCTCTCATGGGACAGCTTCTCGTTGCCTCCTGGATTCCAAGGTACGAGGCTTTCTGTCGCACTCCCACTTTGGGTACAGCTGCAGGCTATAAAAACGTGTAGCTACAGCAGGGCACGGGCTCGGCAGCACCAGGAAGGCTTCATCACTCGTGTAATCATCCAGCCTCTTTTGCTCTGGTGTCGTCTGGTGGAACAAGGGACACAGACAGCTAGCACATTTGCTACTCTGCTCTTGCTGTGTGAGTAATAAACAGCTTGAATCGAGAAAGGGATCCTGGTTTCTCTACCAGCCGAAACTCTCAGTCTTTCCTGACACAATCCCGTGCTGAGTCTCTTGCCAGCACACAGCACACATCTGATCCCCAGAAAACAATGGGGCCTGTCTTCCGACAAACAGAGAGCGGGGGCTGATTCTAACGCAGCAAGAGGCAACCCCCCTTTCCCTTAAGCAGCCAAAGTAGTGGTGAGCAAGGACCGTGATGACACTGCATATGGAACTACCCCAGATGCTGGTGGGCTAAAAGAACAGTAGTTTGTACCTGTACCTGTAGACTGGTTGGAGCAAAAGATCTGTTCCACGTGACTTTCATGCTCCCTGGGCCAGGGGGCCAGCCAGGCGTATTCCTCTGGCGTCAGAGGCAGAGGCGCTGGGAGGGCGTGGCCAACCACGCGCGCTATTCCACGCCCCTCCTCGAATCGCATCCCTTAACATCCCATTACAAATCAAGTCACATGGTAGAGTGGTAAGTCACAGGGCAGGTGAGGTGAAGGAAGGAGATGAAGATGGAAGCACTACGTTTTACTAATCAGGTAAAATTCCACATCGAAGAACCCCTGTGCACTCTTGAGTTCAGGGGACCCAAGACAAGCTCTTAGAGGAGTTCGGGTACAGCTTCTCTCTAAAGAGGAAGCATCCCTTCTCTTAGGGAAGGGAAGGTGGGTAGGGCTCAGCACAACTCCCTTCAAAGAAACCTTGTCACCAATCTTCCCTTCATCTACTCCTATCTAGAGCCTTTTATAGTCTGAAGGAGGTTAGGGGAGTAACTGAGTTTCGATTCTCTTCTTTGAAATCCTGCAGGGTAATATGCTGTAACTCACTTTAAGATCTGATACTTCCTGCATAAGGGTCTCTACCAAAGCTTCCATTTTAACACCCCCTTCTATAACCAAAACCTGGCAATGCACACAGCGATGACCAATTTGGGAGCTTGCAAAAAAGCATTTTAATTTCAATGAAATGGAGAATTTGCCCTCTCTCTTCGCGATCAATCTCCTTGGTTAGAAAAATAGAAAAACCTCGTACTCAGGAGTCCTGGAAAAAGTTCTAGAGGGAATAAATATCCAGTGACATCCCTCATTTAGTCACTTTTCTGGGTTTTCCACCAGTAACAGCTCATATCCCCTCTCTCTATTCAGGCACCAACTGCCCAGAAACTAACATTGATCGTACAAATGCAAGACGGTTCACTCGACAGGAACACCCCGCTTTTCGAAAGTGCATGTTAACACCATTTCACTTTTACAAAAGACCTACATTAGTACCTGCAAAAGCAAAAATAGCATGTCACCGCCAGATTGCCCTCACATCCTCAGAAGTTTTCTTCTAAATGCTCTTGTGCATGTATCAGAACAAAACGTGCCCCCTGCCTCTTCTGTTGCTCTTTCTCACATTGAGTAAAGGAGTGTGGAGCATCGACCTGAAAAGGCACTGACCTGAAGAGGCACTGACAAGGGCCGGAGTGAGAAGGAAAGAAGGGGCAGAAGTCTCTTCAGCAAAAGAAATTATCAGGATCTTTAGCTCCCAAACTTCAGAACACTAAGGGTTCTAGTGGAAATAAGCCACACGCTGTAAACATTGGGATGTGGCTTGAGCGTATTCTTCTGCTGCTGACCGGTGCATTTTCACTGGTGTCAAATTTGTATTAACTCATTCATTATGACCCCGCTGAGATGATAAATTTGATGGCAAGAATATTTTGACAAACCAGGTATTTACAGCCATTTAAGAAAGAATAATTATGGGGCGCCTGGGTGGCTCAGTGGGTTAAAGCCTCTGCCTTCGGCTCAGGTCATGATCCCAGAGTCCTGGGATCGAGCCTCGCATCGGGCTCTCTGCTCAGCAAGGAGCCTGCTTCCCTTCCTTTCTCTCTCTGCCTGCCTCTCTGCCTACTTGTGATCTCTGTCAAATAAGTAAATAAAATCATAAAAAAAAGAAAGAATAATTATTAGAATAATATTGCTAAGTATATTCCTTAAAGGGGTTATCTTTTCTACTGGACAAGAATTATTTCCATCTCTGCCAGAAAAGACCTATGAGTTAACATGTAACTTCACAGAGTCTGAGTCTTTAATTAATAATAGAAGAACAGAGCCATAAAAGCTACATTCCCACAGAGAGTTAAAGAGTCTCTGGGTGGACTTGTTAAACCACACCCCACTATGTCCTTGGAAAGTCATGTGTACTTTCTTGTACAAGTTCTGGATCATTTTTCTTAACAAGCACACCTGGGCACGTGTGCTCACTTGTGGATGAGTCTTGGTGAAACTATTTGCATAGGGACCGAGGGGCATCCTGGGAGATTATTTATGCTGTTCCTGCTGATGAGCTGAGACATATCTGGGCAGGTCTGGTGGTGGTTTATCAAGAGCAGGGAAGTGGGAGCAATTGGCCCTGGGCGCTGGCAGTAAGGGGGTGCATTGTCTGCAGAGGGTTTAACAGCAACAGTAAAACCGACTCAAAGTTACTCTGCAAGAAATCTATAGCTAAAATACGAATATTAATATTGTAATATTAATCACCTTATACCAGCAATTCTAGACAACAGGAATTAAAGAGCATTCATTCCCAAGGGGTTGCTCTTCTCTCTTCCTGGATATGCCCCTGCTGTCCAGGAAACCAGCAGAAAGTTATCACAAAATTATAATGGATAGAGGAGAGGGGATGTATCCTAAGAGAAGGTATGTTAGATTAAGTCAGAAACAAAGCTCTGCCTCTCAGTAACCTGATCAGGCATTGGGATTCTGGGCATACAATTGTTATGGGTTGAACTGTGTCTCCCCAAAATTCGTATGTTGAAGTCCTAACCCCCAGTACCTCGGAGTGTGATCTTTGGAAATAGGGTTTTTGCAGATACAGTTAGTTAAGTTCAGAGGTTATTAGGGTGGACCTAATCCATTTTAACTGGTGTCTGTATCAAAAAGGGGAAATCTGAGTGGAGGCACATGCACATAGGAAAAATGCCCCGTGAAGAAGGCAGAAATGGGGGTGATGTTTCTGAAGCCAAGAAATGTCAAAGATGTTTTCTGGGAAAACACTAGAACCTCGGAGAGAGGCATGGAACTGATTCTCCTCACCGCCCCCAGCAGAAACGAACCCTGCAGGAACCTTGACCTAGAACTTCTGGCCTCCAGCCCCTTGAGATAATACATTTCTGTCATTTAAGCCACCCCGTCTATGGTACTCTGTCACGGTGGTCCTGGCAAGCAAGCTCAGCAGCTTGTAGCTCTATCAAAGCCCCTCCCCCACCCACTGTGTTTGCCTGGTTACAGAACGCAGGAGCTCTCTGCTAAAAATCACAGAATCTGGGCACCGAAACCAAGGTAAATTTCACTTACTAGAAAACTCTTACTATCTATCTCATGAAGGCATTTCAGACAGGCAGTCCTTGGATCCCTAGATCATCCTTATGCAGGAAGTTGGCCAAATACTATTCCCAATTTTTAGAGGAGAAAACTGAATTTTGAAAAAAATTAAGCAAATTACTCAAAAACACAGAGCTCCTGGAGAAGGAGAAGCAGAATTTGAACCCAGACCATCTGACCCTAGAGCCAAATTTCCATGCACTCCTAGGATCTTGGGAAATGCCTCATGTTCCCATCACCTCTCTGCCTGATGACTGAGTCATCTTCTAGGTCTCCTGGATCTGGAATAGAATTATAACATCGTATATATTCTTTCCCTTGTCTGATCAGAAAGCGAATGTATTTGAAATTGAGTCATGCAGTATATGTGCCCATTCCCCCCTCATCCCCTGCCCGGCCCCGGCCACCTATGGGGCAGCACAGGAAGCTCTAAGAGGAAAACACAGCTGCAAACCCCAGGTGAGTATATAGGAACTTGTGCTTATTCACAAAACTATTGGGCTGAAGCAATTCAATAGACATTGCCTCCACCAAAGCACAGACCATCCTTCCTAAACCGACAATCCATCACATTATCTTCTCCTGTTCAATTATTCTTTGTCGATCAGGGTCTATCTAACCTAAGGGATATCAAAGAAGGGATATATCATTGTAAATTGCACTGAGTGAAGAAATCTTTCTGGGGAAAGTTGAGAATTGGGGCTGGGAGTTGAAGATCAACCTTAAACATGGAGTTTATGTGCACCCGGGTGGCTCAGTCAGTTAAGCGTCTGCCTTTGGCTCAGGTCATGATCTCAGGGTCCTGGGATGGAGCCCCACATTGGGCTCCCTGTTCAGTGGAGAGTCTGCTTCCCCCTCTCCTCCCCCCCGCTCCTGCTCACTCTCTCTCACTTGTTTGCTCCCCCTTACTCTCAAATAAATAAAATCTTTTTAAAAATGGAGTTTATAATAGGGATTTAATAATTTAGAGTTTGGGTATTTTGAGTGGGAAGAAACAGACAAAGGCAGGTGGATAGTCTGTCATTATGGTGAGACATCGTACACTACTATCCTCGTTAACTCCTAGAATTTTATTCAATCATTCATCCTTCAAGTATTTATTGTGTACCCATCAGGTGCTAGGCACTGTTCTACAAACTGGGCCTCAGCAGTGAACACAGCAAAATCTCTGCACTCCTGGCTCTTACACTGGGATTAGGAAGACAGATAATACACCAAGAAGTAATTATGCCTACATACCAGAGAGTAATAAGGTTTATGAAGGAAAGTAAAGCTTGGTATGGGGAAGACCCCTGTGAACAGGTTACATATGCACAGTAATCTGAGAAAAGTGAATCATGGAGACATGTTAATATCTGAGAAGAGCTTTTGAGACAGAGAAAACAGGAAGTGCAAAGGTCCTAAGGTAGAAGGCTAGCTGACACAGGAAGGAGGCCAGGATGGAAATGCCCAACGCATAATTCTTGATTGAGTAATCATCCAAGTATACAGACTCAGACAGCCTAATGTGTTTTGAGTACAGGATTTATAATGTAGCATAAAGGAAGAAATACTATCCATAGCATACATTGGCTTAAGCTTTTATATTGACCTAATTTTCAACTAGTACGTCTTTTGGGAAATCATCATGCCTTGAAAAACACACACACACAAAACATAAAAGTTTTTATTTACTGAGCTCTGTCCCAGTGTCTGACCCTACACTAAATGCTTTAGAAACATAACCTGATTAAACCCTTATAACAACACTTACATATAGGTTTTGTTATCCTCATTTTGTAGATGAAGGAACTGAGGGTACAAAAGTTTAAATGCCTTAAGTTTATAAAAGTGGAAAGAGAAAACTGGAAAGAGCAAAGAAGGCTCTTAAACCCAAAACTTACCCTTACAGGTCAAGCTTTATATGAAAAGAACTGAAAGATATACAGCTTTCTATATTATTCCCAAGTTCTGTAATATGGGACATAGAGTGTATTACTTCTTCGTTTCATACAGAATACACTCCTTTGATGAATGTGTTTTCTCTCACTCCCTTGCTTTGTATATGTTTTGATTCTATCTCCTCTGAGTTTGTTTCTTTACACATTTATCAAGCTTGTATTAACTAGTTACCATGGGCCAGACATGCTGCTGGGCCACAGATAAAAATGATGTGGCCCTGCCTTTCATAGGGCTCAGTCCCTACCTGTAGACAAAGAGGCAACATTGTGGGTTTCAGGAAAATCTCCAAGGGCTGTACCAGCAAAAAAAAAAAAAAAAAAGATGATACTCTCAAATTAAGAAGTTCAAGGAGCGATAAAGGCCCGAGTTTGGGCCTTCGTTATCATTTAGGTGTGGGCACGGTGAAAGCAAACTGTAAGGGATAGTGCAGGAGCCTGGGGCACGAGGGAAGGATAATCTTCTTACAGCAAGTATAGGCATTCCTCAATTCTGTTGGGATATTCAAATTGGGTTTGAATTAAGCTTTTATATTTTGAATATGTTCACTGCCAAATCTAGTGTGTGAATGTCCCTAAGATTCTATTTTTGGTAAATGAAAATGCCCTCGAAGATGTGTTCTATTTTCTCCTTTTCTATCAATATAAAAAACCTCTTGTTACCAGTTGCCTTCTTCAATAATTTCAGTGACTAGAAATTTTACCAGAAAATCCTCCAATAATGTTTACTGCTACTGGCAAGTTTCCCAAAGACTCCACTTTTGGGCCAACCAATTCTCTTCCTAATGAGATCAAACCATCTAACACTTAATGAACTTTTCCTCCATTTCATCACTAGGACCTGGGTGAATCTTCAACTCAATTAGACTTCAATGAATATCCATTTCAGAGACATGGAAAAAGTATTGCTTGACTCAGAGGTGTATTAGTTATCTATTGCTGCATAACAAATTACCCTCACAACTTAATAAGACAGTAAACAAGTGTAGGAGAGGATGTGGAGAAAGGTGAACCCTCTTACACTGTTGGTGGGAATGCAAGTTGGTGCAGCCACTTTGGAAAACAGTGTGGAGATTCCTCAAAAAATTAAAAAGAGAGCTACCCTATGACCCTGCAATTGTACTACTGGGTATTTACCCCAAATATACAGATGTAGTGAAAAGAAGGGTCATCAGTACCCCAATAGTCATAGCAGCAAAGGCCACAACCAAGATGCCCTTCAACGGATATGGTCCATATATACAATGGAGTATTATGCCTCCATCAGAAAGGATGAATACCCAATTCTTGTCTCAACATGGATGGGACTGGAAGAGATTATCCTGAGTGAAATAAGTCAAGCAGAGAGATTCAATTATCATATGGTTTCACTTACTTGTGGACCATAAAGAATAACACAGAAGACATTGGGAGATGGAGAGAAGTGAGTTGGGGGAAATCTGAGGGGAAAACAAACTGTGAGAGACTGTGGACTCTGAGAAACAAACTGAGGGTTTTGGAGGCGAGAAGAGTGGGGTGTCGGGTGAGCCTGGTGGTGGGTATCATGGAGGGCACGTATTGCATGGAGCACTGGGTGTGGTGCATAAACAATGAATCTTGGAACCCTGAAAAAAATAAAATAAATTAAATTTTTTTAAAAACTTAGAGGCTTTTAACAGTTATCACCTCAGAGATTCTATAGGTCAGGAAATTTGGAAAAAGGTTTAGTTAAGTCGTACTGAATCTGAGTTTCTCGTGACTTTACAGTCAAGATATCAGCTGGGCCTACAATAATCCCAAGGCTTTACTGGAGCTGGTGGACCCAAGACTACTCACTCACATGGCTGTGGACAGGAAGGCTCAGTTCTCTGCCACATGACCCCTCCATGGCTGCTGATGCATTCTCATGCCATCATGCTGTCTTCCTCCAGGATGGGAGACCCAAGAGAGACAGGCTAAAGTTGCCTTGCCTTTTACAAAGTTAATATTCCATCATGTTCAATATATTTTATTCACTAGAAGTGAGTCACTATGTCCCCACTCTCAAGGGCAGGAGAACTAAACTCCACTTCTCGCAAGGAGGAGTATCACAGAATTTCTGGACATAGTTCAAAGGCATCACCAGCAGTATATGGATTCACTAGTCATGTATCCATTAAATCAAAAGATTTACTGTCTCATAATTAAGTTCATTATATTTTTTTTATCTCTGAATTCTAACTGTTGGCATTGGCCTCATGCCAATCACCTCACCACTGCCCATGGCGATCTCTGGTCATTACTAGAGGAATATCATTCATAATGAGAAGGCACATAAAAGCAAAGTATAAAAATAGAACCATATTAAAGGGGGGCTATAATTATCAATGAAAAAGCTGAATATTTTTAATCAACAAAGGACTTTACCAAGTACTCTTCCGAATAAGAGTATAAATGCTGGTTTCTTTACAATCAAGCCTAGCCTTTTGGACAGTTGACTGAATTTGTTATTCTCTCTAGGTTAAGTTTAATAAAAGATTTATTAGCAGAGGTGTGAAATAACACAAAAAAGTCACCATAAACTCCATAAACTTTAGGGAATCCAGAAAGTCATGCCACATATTTACAGAATTTTAGACAATGGCCCCTTACAAAAATAAAAGATAAGCTGGGAATGAAAGAGAAACACTCATGTTGACCAATAACCTGTGGGGATGGTGACAGTTATGTTCCTATGTTCCATTTTGCTTTTACCATAAGCTGTGATGATTGTCTCACCCTCAGCCAACACTATCACCCCTAGCACTGCAGCAGTTAAGTAGAACAGTGATGTGCCTGCGTTGGCATAGAATTGTAATGAGGTGTAGCTGGGGAAACAATGCAATGGTGAAATGAGACCAAGGGCTGATTTTAGTATGTTTTTCATTGGCACAGTGGAAAGAGTATATCTCTGATTCACCCTTCCATCTGTAAAATCATAACTAAAATAGTTCTTATATTTCATTTTCCAGGGAGTAAGAACAACACTTATAGAATAATGATCCATGATTATAAAGACTGTACAGACTGTCCCATGGAACTTTAATGCAGAAAGGAAAATTTAAATTAGCTTCAAATAAAAGTCTCTGTGATATCTAACAGATGTCTCTAATCAATGACTGCCTTTCTTAATCCATGTAGTTGTTGTTTGGACATAAAATACCAGTTCTGTGCTTGAAGCCACAGAATAGAGAGTACCCAACATTTCTGATCAGGGGGACCCTACCAAACTCTAACTTACAAACTGAAACCACTAAGGGAAAGACCAGTTAAATGATAAAAGACCATTGTTAGAACGGACTATTCCTGTCTTAATTTCAACTAAAATATCTCTAAGATAAAATCAGCTAATCAAAGTGAGCGTGAGACAAATACTCACATACATAATTTTTCAAAGAAATGATGGAGAACTAGTTTCATACCCTTGACCCTTCAGCAATGCCAAGGCTAGAAAAGTTAGACATAATGTGAAGAGAATGGGGATAGCTCCTTAAAAATATCTGTTGCTACTCTGAGTCTCTAATTCCCCAAGAGAGTGAGGGAAGGAGTATTACCTTTTTTACCTAAAGCCCAGGGAATGAGGTTTCATGGGACCACTTCAAGAGCTTCAGAAAACTACATTTTCTCAAGAGTTGCAGATAAAGAGATAATTTCACTTTAAATGAGCTCCATAATTTTGATTGATGTCTTCTAGACATTCTGATTATTCAAAGGGACCATCTCCATGCTGTAAAGTTACTGTAAGGATGTCTATTACATAAGAATGACTAGAAAAGTCCAGGACCAGTAAAGTTTTCATCCAGAGGACTTATAAAAGATTCCTCCATACAATATACTTTAAAGGTGAGGTGGAGGGGGTGCCTCGGTGGCTTAAACTTCTGACTTCGACTCGTGGTTATGATTTCAGGGTCCTGGGATAGAGCCCTGCATCAGGCTCCATACTAAGTGGGGAGTCTGCTTCTCCCTCTCCCTTTGCCTGCCCCACTCGTGAGCCCACATGCTCTCCCTCTCTGTGTGTCTCTCTCTCCCTCTCTTGCTGAAATAAATAAATACAATCTTTAAAAATAAAATAAATAAAATAAAGGTGAGGTGAAAAAAATCAAATATGTTTGACTACATGCTCCTTTAGCATGTCAGCTATGTATACAATGAGACCATTGACTTTTCTATGTAAATTGGACCATCTCCACCCCACAAGAAATGCAAATTCTCACAATGTCAATTCAGAGTGAGGAACACCCAAAAGACCAAACTCCTAGAATTGGATATGTCAGTTTTGACGTCTGTAGTTGAGACTTCGAGAGTTGGGCAAGATTACCCATGAATAGATGATCCTGGAGGTAGAATAATTCTGGGGTTTTAAAACATTTCCACCAACTCACTGATGTCTTCCATTTTGTAATTAGACACTTACTTCTTCCATTTGGGAGTTTAGTTCCTTTTAAATGTGAACTACTCTGGGTACTTCCCCCATCATGCTTTCTTATCTTTTATCTCAACTGATTATGATAATGGACACATTTTAAGTCCCATCTGCCTTACATAATTCAATGTAAATGAGTTTATTAGATCCATTATTGAAAGATTTTTGAAGGAAGAATGAAAATGAGGATACCAGGCTGAGAGAAAAGGAAAGAAGATAAGAGATGTCTTAAGGGAAAAGAAAAAACAAAACAAAACAAAAAACAAAAACAAGAAGACAACGACAACCAATAGACAGAAATAAACCTATTTGCTGAACAATATTGTCTGGACCTGAGAATGGGATCCAGTACTTAATACCCCTGTGTCTCTTTCTTCCTGAGGGGTACCATGACCCCATGCATCACCAGGCAATCACTCAAATGAGCACCATTTAATAAAACCAAGGACACTGATACCATTAATGCCATTCACAGTATTTGATGTCAATAAACCCTAAACTCTTTCCCAATAGAGTATCTTGTGGAAGGACTTTTTGGGTATGTAGAAGAGTCTCTGAGAGGTTTGAAAGGAAAATAATTGGAAGATGACAATGTAAATTGAAGGAATCAAGATCTTTGGCTCTGAAATGATAGTAAACATTATAGCATGAAGCATTGTCTCCTTTCATGGATCTAAAGCTAGAAAAGATCTCCCAGTATGTGGCATCCAAACTCCAGTCCCTCTTCCTTTTGACATCTTCCCCAATCTATGGTAAGCTGTCAAAGTGGTTAAGTGGCCCTAAAAGAATCCCCTAAGAGACTAGTGGTGCTGTTGGTACTCAACCCAGAGATGAGAAAGATTTGCCTTCTCAGTGGATATGTGCATTTCCTCATCTACTGCTTCTCAGGACAATGGATAAAGCCCATCATAATATAGTCTGAGATACTTAAACTGGACACTGAAAAATTAACATTCTTCCATTGTTATTTCCTGGAAATCAGAGTTATTAACCAATGAAAATTAACGATGAAAGATTGCCTGGAAATAGAAAAAAAAAAAAATCAACCCTGTTGCCTACAGCTGTGTTCTTTCTCTTCTTTGCAATAACTTTGGCAATAACATCAGTCTCCAACTTAGCAGTTGCCATGGCACTGATGAAAGTCACATGTCGCCTCATTGAAGGACGTTGTCCATTGATGAGGACCCCACAATCATTTCAGCCATTTTGGCCCAAGATTCTGGTATTGTTCCTCAAGAATAACAACCGGGCCACTCTGGCATAGCGATGAACCAAGTTCTAAAAGGCATACATGTTTAAAACTGGTGAGGGATATCCTAAGTGTTTTATTGGTTTCATCAACATTATAATACAATATTTATTTTACTTTAGGGCTCAAGGTTGAGGGTATATTCCACATTTCCATATAAATTATGTCTCAGATACCAGCTGGATATGTTTGTGATGTAGGTGATGACAGTTCTTTATCCACAATCATTCACCTCAATTTGCACTTGGCATCTGTTACACATTTGGTCTACTCTTTTTATGATTGCTATTATTGCTCCGTGTCAAGAAGAGTGTGTAGACAGAATACTGACTTGCCCGCAATAATTGCTGAGACATGTAGTTTCATACTAAGGAGAGAAAGTAGTTTAGCACTAAACTCAGAGGGGTGGAGAAGAGTTTAGGAGTTCATTGAACCAAGATGTGAAGTAAAGTCATCCTTAAGCTGTCTTAGAAAGAATGAAGTAATTTTATTTAGGATGGCTAAATTCTCCTCAACAAAACCAGTCCAGCCAAAAGATGACTTAACCACAGTTAAGCTAGGGAGGTTGTTCTCAGTAGGAAAAACAACGCCTGTAAAAATGAAGGATTTTCTAAAATGATTAGGAGGTATAAAGAGATCCACCAAAAAGAGAACTGGAAGATCTAGAAAACTGTTCACAAGAAACTGGAGATGAAGCTAAAATGATTAAACCGCAGAATCATAGAATGTTTAGGTGGCAGAAACCCTACAGGTGATGAAGTTCAACCCCTCATTTTGTGGATGAATAAATGGAGACCCACCGAGGCAAAGTGGTTGGCCTAAGGTCAAACTATGAAATACTGGCTGAGCTATCACCAGAACTCATTTCTCCCCCCTAAAACAACATCTTTGCACAACAGCTGCTTCACATAGAGAGACCAAATTCAGTTGAGATTGAAACACATATATTTTGACTTTTGTATCAGTCAGGATCAAATTAGAAAAGCAGAAACCATGTTGGGTTATTTCACAGAGAGCAGATTTAATACAAAGAATGGATTGCACAATGTTAAAAGAACAAAAGACAAAAAGACGTTGGTGGGCTAGCCAGATATTAGAAACATCAGGAAACAGTTATCACCCCCAGAACTGAGGGGACAAAAGAAAGAGGATGGGATGCTCAAAACTAAGAAGCTTGGAAGAGCGGCCATTCTTTCTCCCAACTCAAGGTTACAAAGCAGAGCATAGAAGTCTGGGCATATGTTAATTTACAAGTACTTTATTCTGGAAATGTTAAAATGAGTAAGAGAGGTAAAGTACTAGCAGGGAAGATTTCATGGGTACTTTGAGAACCCATGGTGCTAGGTGCTCAGGATTTCTGGCAAAGCCTGGCAGAGTGAATAGGAGTCATCAAGCAGGTAGGAAATTTTTCTGAAAGCCCTTCTTTAATTTGGTCTAATTTAAATCCTCTTCTCACGGGGGTCTGTGCTCTTCTGTTGTGCTACTATACTGTCAGAACTATAGTTAACTAATTATAAGTATTTTCTTATGCATTTTTTCCAATATTCTTAATAATTCCTGGGTCAGGTACTATGATCTTCCTAGTTAATTGCTGTATCCATGGTGCTTAGCACAGTGTCTGGCACAAAGCAGGAATTCAACAAACGTAAGCAATTGTCTTATAGCATGAGATTCCCTAACTGGATTTGGATTATATGGAATTCTTTAATTTAGAAACATGATTTGAATACACAAACTAAATAGGCAGATATCCATTAAAGAAATTGCATCAATAATTAATAACCTTCCAAAACAGAAAGGAGTAGGCCCAGATGGGTTCACTGATGAATTCTACCAAACATGTAAGGTGCACAGGACCCAAGGTCTAGGGATACAGAGTTGTATGTAGGCAAATATGGGTGCAAAAATGTCAACCACAATGAGATCTTGACAAATAGCACCTAAGTCCAAGCGAAGGGGCAACAAAACTTGCCCAATTCCAAGAAGCTATTGAAATACAAGGAGAACCAAACCAATCAAGCAGGACTGGCAACAGACATTGTTTTTGGAAGCACAGCATGGAATAGGGGAGTGCCAAACAGAGCAAGCATGACGTCCAAGAAAACAGGAAAAGTGAAACCCAATACCTAGCAGACAAGCCTGGAAACAATAAGACAGGAAACAGGTCCTAGATGGATGATCTAGCCATGTCCTGCAGGTGGGGTTAGAGGAACCCAGGTTCCCAGCTAACCCAGAGTGAAGAGGCCAGGCTGGCAAACTGAACCACTCAGAGGTTCAGCATTTGCAAGCATTAGTCCTAGGAGTTCTGCTGAAATCCTCAGTATTTCAGCCATATTGCCAGGAGCCCTCACAGAAGAACAGTAATTAACTGTACCAGAGGGTACCTGCAGAATCTTGTTTGGGTAGCAACCCTCTGCCAGCAACCAGGCTGCAGGGCTTTGAGCATTTTTATTTCTTTTTCTTACTGCCAACTATCCTTTCAACCCTTTGTCTACTAATAGTGTTTTGTTTTCTTCGGTCAAACATCTATCTCTCCCCAATGCACACATGCTCAGCGGATCCTAGTTCCAGCAACAAGCACAAGAATTAGGCACAGCCAATCACAGTCAGACAGGCTTCTTGAGGGATGGGTGCATGGACTCCTCTGGACCCAAGTGTCTACCCTGGAACTTTTTCTGCAACCATGAGGGCTGGGAAGCTCATTCTTTCTGTTGGGATTGTAACATGGAGCTATTGCAGACCAACTCTGCTACCACTTCAGAAGTAACTACCCAGGAATAAGTTCAACAGAGAACAGGAAGATGGAACAAGATATTTTGGTAAATTCATGTTAACACCTGGATCCAGCTACTCCTGAACACTCTACTTACTATGCCAGGGCTTTTCAGTTACAGAGGCCAACATACTCCCCTTTCTGATTCAAGCCAGTTTAAGTTTTTCTGTCACTTAGAGCCAAAAGAGTGAGGGAAATAACTCTACCTCTCTGATACCATCTCTCTCTTCATCCGTAAATTCATGGTTTCCAAGGCAGCCTTCACTTTGGATGCAAAGACTAAAATGATTCCTGTGGATTGTTCACAGCCCCCTGAGGATCTATCCCTGCAAAGACAGTCCTACAACCGCCAGCCCCTCCGTCGTCCACTCTCCTTTAAAACAGGAAGGATTCCTTCCAGCTCGAGAAAGGTTTGGTCTATCTACATAATAAAGAAGTGAAGGAACTAAAAGGGGAAGCTTGAGTTGAAAGCAGGACCTGCCTAGGAGTGGAGAAAGGTTTGGCAAAGGACTGTGGGGACAGTTCTCAAGAATCCCTGCAGGGAGTGATGGAAGTAAACAGAAGTCAGAGGCTTCCAGTGGTTGTTGCCAGGGATCCCCATGTGGCTTTTGCAAAGTGGAGTCAAGTATTTGGCTGACTTCCCCAGGACTGTATGCTTCAACCATGGGTTCTCCCTAAGGCGGAGCCCCAGGGCGCTGAGTTTTGAAAGGTTCTTGCCCATCCTCACTGTGTCAGAGACTGTGACCTACTCCCTCCTCCAAGAGTGTGGTGATAGATCCTGCTGCAGATGGCACCAGGGAGAAAAGGAAGGGTGCTCTCTCACCTGAGCAGCTGAGTCTGTGGAATGCCAATGAGTAAACTGTTGGGGGATTAGTCTTCGGTTTCTTGGCTGTCATATGGGCTAAAAAAAAAAAAGAAAATCAATTGATGGATGAGTGGTGAAGCCAGCTCTGTGGTTAAGCATTTGTAGTGGTACTTGTCTAGTTGTTCCAGCCATTTTAACAAATAAATTGGATTGAATACTTGGCAGGTGATCAATGGTCCAGTGTTCAGCCATGACCATGAACACACATGGAGATATGGTGGTCACCAGGGCTTTCCATGCAAACTCTGCTGGAGCTTCTTCTACTATTGATTCTCCACATGTCAGTAAGCAAGAAGACTGCATTACTAAGAAATTCCATGAAAAATGCATTATTAGGATCATGCAGGTATTTAAAAAGTAAACAGTGCATAGATTTGTAAAAACTAAATTAAGGGACAATCAAGATGAGATTGACTTTTCAAGAAACAGTTTATGATAAGGATAAGTCTTCTGAGAGCACATCTCTAGCTGCATGACTTTGCTACTGAAAACCTTCCAATTATCTATCATTAGCTATCTATTTCAGTAGAAAGTCTTCTTATTATTCATGATCCTGTATAATACAGTCTGAACCTGTCTTTCCAGTCTGCTCTCCTTCTAGGCTAGCAGTCCACTTATCTTCCCAAATTGCATGCAGAATTGGGTTACATGTATATGTGCTTACTCATTTATTTATTTATTTATCAAAAGTTGGAGGTAGGAAGATCTACAGCTTGCATCAGATTCTAGAAGGAGTGAAGAAACCCAGAGAGACTAAACACCATTGCTCAAGGTCGGGGTTCTATGAATTTAGATGGAAAAAAGAAAAAGTAGATCCTTATTTTTACTAATCTCTGAAATCTAGCATTTCTTTTGATTATGAATGAGGCCACAAAGTACGTAAGTAATTGCAGCCTCTATGCTCTTCTCAGCCGACATTCCAGACACTTTCCTATCATGCTGCATATATAGCAGACATTTCAAAATGCCACACATGCGCATCCTCACTTCCAAATTACGGAAGTTAATTAAGCACTTAGACCTACCACTGGATCGGCTCACCGAATGTATTCATAAAGAAGCACATGTGTTTCTTAATTTATTAATTTCTTAATTCTTAATCTGACTTATTAATATTTATTTTGACAACTATTTTTAAACATTTTTTAAATATTTCTAAAGCAATTAAAACATTAATCTACAAAGACATGCACAGATTTGGCCATGTTATCAAAGAAGTAGAAGGTACCCAAAAAATAATAATAAAGTTTGAAGAGTCATTTCCCCCCACCCGCCGTGTTAGCTATCAAACCCAGCACTCCATCCAGGCCAGGGCAGCACCTCGTTTGACAACTTTACCCCACACTTTCTGACTACAGCACTTTTGTTCCATCCGTTTGTTCCACTTGAAATGCCTTCTCCCCAGTGTCAGAATTTTTCTGAATCCTTCCCACCTTCAAGGACCATCTCAAGTACCTCTTTATGTAAGAGCCCTTTTATTTCCCCCAACCATCAGAGATAGTCGACTGCTCCACCCTTTGACTCTATTGCCACATGCTTGTACCTCTCTCATGTGGTTTGTAAATTAAAAGAGGTGACATAACAGAGCTCTGCGTGGTAAGCAATGTGAACACTTACATGAGCCGATCTGGGTCTGCATCCCACCTGTATTTGTTTGCTAGAGCTGCCATAGCAAAGTACCATAGGGTGGGTGGCTCAAACCACACAAGTGCTTTCTCACAGTACTGGAGGCTAGAAATCCAAGATTGAGGTGTTGACCACACTGAATTCTTCTGAGACCTTTCTCCTTGGCTTGTAGGCGGCCATCTTCTTCCTGTGGCTTCACATGGTCTTCCCTTTCTACCTATGTCCACATTTCCTCTTCTCATAAGGACACCAGTCATATGAGATTTGGGCCCACCCTCATGGCCTCGTTTTAACTTAATTACATGTTAAAAGACCCCAAGTCCAAGCACAGTCATCTTCTGAGGTACCGGGGGTCAAAGCTTCAACATATAAATTTTGGAGAGACACGGTTCATCCCATACACTGTCTACGCTACAGCCCAGCTATATTACCTTGGAAAAAGTTCTTGACATCTCTATTAGCCTTAGTTACCTCACTCATAATATGAAGATGATAATGGAACTTCCTTCATGAGACTGTTAAAAGAATTAAATGAGTAAATTCCCATAAAGCACCAGGAACAATGCTTAAAACATAAGTGTGCACATCAACAAAGTTAACAATGGCTGTGCATGGCACATTGGCCTGGACTCCCCCTCTACCAGACAGAAAGTTTCTAGAGGGCAGAAATTGCTTCATAACCACCTTTTTCTTCTGCTGTTAGGACATGGCCTTTAACACAATAGCTATATTTTGAATTGAACACTTAATGAATTTTTAAAAAACCGCTGAATTGGTTGGGGGCTGGGAGAGAGAGATACAGAGAAAACCTGATAAAGGGAACACAGTTCTGTGAGAAAAACTAATCCAGTTCTTTTCTTGCCTTTCAAGACCAAAGCCCCTTTTGAAAATACCAATGCTAGTATTCTTAGCATACCCAACTCTGTAACTCTTAGACCCTCCAAGAAATTCCTTCTTTCCGAAGGGAATAGAGGGAGTTGGAAGAGAAGCCTGCAACAAGCCTTGTTTTTGTGATAAATTTAAACAAGGGATGTTATCCAAATTTTGTCACGTAAGTAAAAGGAAAATTCTCAGGTCACTGGGGATATCTCCATATTGAACCTGGTTTCAATTTTATCCTATTAAATGTAAATGAATAAACTACTTTTGGAATACAGATGATGTTTTATGATGTACAAAATGCTCTGAGAACTCAATGTAAAAACCACTTATTTCAATTGTTTCACTTATTTCTAATTCTTTTTTTTTTTAACCAAATACATATATGCTTGCAAGGTCAGCCCATGCTTAATGGAAACTGGAAAGACATTTGCTTTGTGATAATTTAAATTGATAGACTGCCATGAAATTAGCTTTATTTTTGTGTGAACGCCTTATAATTATTAGGAATTGGCTCTGCATGGCTGCCTCAAATGAAGCAGAGTTCTGTGAAAATAATTTTCTTAATGTTTGCATAGCATAGTTTCTAAGGAAAAAAAACCACCAACAAAAACACCTTAAGATGGTTAAATGTATTTTATTTCATGTTTTTATTTTAATGGTCCTTTTGGCTCAAAGCCCTTCATCACTGCCATTTTATTTCCCTTTATATTTGGTCCCATTTTCCCCAACCATAAAACGTACTGAGCACAATTGGATTTGGAGTTGGGCTGGCCTACAGGGCAGTCACATCTGTGACTCCTCTCTCTATACACAGGGAAGGGAAAGGCATAATGGAAGGAAGCAAAGGAGTTACTTTTCTGTCTGCAGGAATGAGCACTGGGAATGCAATTTCAAATAAGAATCCCTTTTGGATGATTTTTCTAGAATACATCCTCCTTCCCATCCCTGGTCCTACTTCCTCAGTCTTCTAAAGACACTTTGTATTTAAAAGGCTAAATAAAATATTGTGGGGACATATCTCTTTCGATCCTAGCATGAATTTTGGCAAATCGGAGAAAATTAGGGTGTCTATATAGGAATCTCCAAGGGAAACCCAACAGCAACTCCTGGTGGTGGAACCAGGGGCTGTGCTGCCAGGCATGGACTTTGGACCCTACAGGGCCCTCCTGCCACTTTAATTCCCAGATCCATTTTCCCAGGGCTCTTTGCACCATCTTCATATCATTGGAAGGATCATCGATGTCTTTATGAGTAAGGCTCAGCCTTCACTACCTTCCTGTAACTCTTCTAGGCTTCCAGAATATAAATTGCACGTTAGTATCTATGTTCCCTTCTAACCCGTATTTCCAGGAAACACGTATACATATTTCCATATTTCAAGAAGCAAGAATACAGTAGGCAGCCTCTAACATGGCCCACAGTACTTGTTGTCTCCTGATTTTCACTTCTTTATGTAATTCCCCCTTTTGCACGTGGGCTGGACTTAGTGATTTGCAAATCCAATGTGGCAGAAGTATTGGAATGTGAGATATCACTTCCAAGATTAGGTTATGAAAAGACCGGCTCCCACACTCATACTCTCTCTTGTTCCTTCATGGATGGCTCACCCAGAAGCCAGGGCCTGAGGCAGTCCTGTAGACAGACACACATGGTGAGGACCGAATCAAACCACCATGTAAGAGTGCTCAGAAGCAGATTGTATTAGGGGTCTACAGGAACACAGAACCAATACGATGTGTGTAGGTGTACATGTATGTATGTATGTACATACATACATGTATGGTGTGATTTATGATAAGGACTTAGCTCACATGATTATGGAGGCTAAGAAGTCCCAAGATCTACCGTTAACAAGCTGGAGACCCAGGAAAACCAATGGTGTGGTTCTCATCTAAGTCCAAAGACCTGAGAATCAAGAGAGTTGATGATGTTGACTACTAGCCCCAAATCTGGCAGACTGACCCAAAAAGAGCCAATGTTTCAGTTCAAGTCTAAAGACAGGAAAAGACTGCTGAGCCAGCTCAAGGCAGTCGGGTAGGAAGTGTTCCACTTTAATTATGGGAGGGTCAGTCTTTCTGGTCTATTTAGACCTTTAACTGATTGGATGAGGCCCACCATATGAGACCACTCAGTCTACCAATTCAGGTGTTAATCTCATCAAAAAACATCTTCACAGGAACATCCAGGATAATAACTGACCAAGTGGCAAGCATTGTGAGCCCCTGGCCCAGACAAGCTGACACATGAAACTAATGACCCCACCATTCCTTGTAATGTTTCAGAATGGTAACTCTCGTAGTCAATAGTTTGCTCTCCCTCCCAAGAGGCCTAGACCATATTGCAAAAAATAACTTTTGTATTTAATGTGTGTCCCAAACATTGAATGGGACTGGTACTAAAAAATTATCCATTGTTCCTCTGAAATTCCAATTTAACTGGGCACCTTGCTTTTTTATTTCCTAAATCTGATGACCTAGAACTTGACAGAGAAACACCAGCCAGCTGTGCTGTACTGGCTCTTCCTGACCCACAGAAAACTGCGAGATAACAGGTACTTGTTTTCAGACACTATGCTTAAGTCTGCTGTAGAGGTAATTAATACAAGGGGGCATTTGTAACAGAGGTAACAGAACAAGGAGGAATTAAACAGGAACAAGTGTTGGCTGTAGGACAGCAGAGCCAAATGTTGGTCCACATCTGTTGTTTCATGTACTGGATTTGGTTGAAAAATGACCCGTTCACAGGGTGTGCCATGTACCTGATAGGGGTACAAGCTGTTGAGAACCAAGAATAAGTGGGCTCCCCATTGTCTGAGAGGTAAGAAACACTCTCGGGCCCAGAGGTGGTAAAGGGGGTAGTGCTTCTCAAATTTTAATGTTGTTTGAAACTCATGGTGATCTTACCAAAATGCAAGTTTTGATTCCATAAGTCTAGGGTGGCATCTGAGCATCTGCTTTCCTAACAAGCTCCCAGGTGATGCTGATGCTGCTGGTTCCCAGATGACACAGTCAAGGCCAAGGTGGTAGAATATCCCCCTTTACAAAGGGTCCTCGCTGTGTGATAATCCAGACTGGTGGAAGGTGTGACTTTTTTTTTAAGATTTTATTTATTTATTTGAGAGAGAGAGAGACAACAAGCAGGGGGAGGGCAGAAGGAGGGAAAGAAGCAGACTCCTTACTGAGTAGGGAGACCACTGTGGGGCTCGATCCCAGGATCCTTGAGATCATGACCTGAGCCAAAGGTGGCCTCCTAACCGACTGAGCTACCCACGTGTCCCAGGTGTGATGCTTCAGAGGAAGAACAGTCACTGTCAAACTTCTCATTGTGCACTTCGAGTATCTTAGGCTCTTAGGCTCCTGGATGGAGGAAGTGACAATTGGTCAAGAAGCACTGATTTCCATAATCTCATTCATGTTTTTACTTTTACATATTCAAAAGTGATTCTTCAGGGGTTGAAAATCAGAATTTCTGGGGTTGTGTGTGCGGTATGAAAAGAAAACAGAAGCCATGTCTTCTGTTTTCATTTGTTTTTAGTCACAAACTTTAGCCAGTTTTGGAATCTTAGTAGTATTAAAAAAAGGACACTGGCTTCTTATTTTATAATTTAAGACAAATTTTCCTTTTTACAAAAGCAGCATATATATATATGTGTGTGTGTGTATATATATATATGTGTGTGTGTGTGTGTGTATGTGTGTATATATATGTGTGTGTGTGTATATATATATATACACACACACACATATATATGCATTATTAAAAAATTAAGCAAAACAAGAAAGTAGATACATCATATGCCCATAAATCAGAGACGAATCTTAATAACATCTTCATGTCATTACCAGATCTGTTAACAACTGCCACTTTTCCTTGTCAATTAATTTTCACCACGTCAAACATCCAATCCATTCAAACTTCCCCCCAGTTGTCCCAAAAGAAAACAGTAACATGAATTTTTTTTTAAGATTTTATTTATTTATTTAACCGAGAGAGATCACAAGTAGGCAGAGAGGTAGGCAGAGCGGGGGGTGGTGGTGGTGCAGGGAGCAGGCTCCCTGCTGAGAAGAGAGCCCCATGCGGGGCTCCATCCCAGGTGCCCTGTAACATGAATTTTAAGAATAATTTTGAGGGGTGCCTGGGTGGCTCAGTGGGTTGAGACTCTGCCTTCAGCTCAGGTCATGATCTCGGGGTCCTGGGATCGAGCCCCACATCGGGCTCTCTGCTCAGTGGCGAGCCTGCTTCCCCCCCTCCCCCTGCCTCTCTGCCTACTTGTAATATCTTTCTGTCAAATAAATAAATAAAATCTTTAAAAAAAAAAAAAAAGAATAATTTGGAGAAATCCTCCAAAGATGTCCCCAACTCAGTCACTGACCTCAGAAGTCTGTGTGGGATGGATATTTCAGTGTGTTGGGGTGGGGTGGGGGGGGCGGGGAGACTTGAGGACAGCTGTGAGGATGGGCCAACACAGCTCAGCCGAGCCCACAAGCATGCTTTCCCCCGCCACCTGCCTGGCAATCAGACGTCTGAATACAGGCAACGTATCCTGACTGGAGAGTTGGATGGGAAGCAGGGTACCAAGAGTGAGTTCAGCCTATGAGAAGAGAAAATAATTAACCGAAATGCTCATAACTCTGAGAAGGAGACGTGATCCACAGCCCAAATGGGCAGTCATGATGCTGTCACAGTGACATGGCGTAGCTTTTGGTCAAAGATGCTGCAGGGCCAAAATATCCTGTGTCCTAAATTCTGCCGCAGTTGCCATGACAACGCTCTCCTGCATGTGGCCCAGGAAAAGATGATGGTGAGATGCAGGGCCTGTGTTTTTATTTCTTGGGAACTAATGAAGGCTGGGGCCCACGGGGAGCACGCCTCTGGGCCTGCCACGGGCAGGAATCACATGGAGAGATTGCTTGGGACCTTAGAAAGGCAGAGGTACTCTCTTGTTGAAGAAGAAACCAGATACGGATTCGACTTGTTCACTCTGGGAGACAGGGAGCCTCCGTCTGAGGGACAAGGCAAGATTTCATAATGACTGGGTAGCGAGGTTTTTCTGGAAGTGCTGATAGGAGTTCCACAGTCTCATCAAGTCCCTTCAAGTCCCATCACGGGTCTCATCTTGAGAAGGCACCTTCCCCACCCCCACTGGGCACTTTTCCCGAGTCTCGGTGTGAGTGTGGACCGCAGCAGACGTGTGTGAGCCTGGAGCCCTGCGGATCCCTAGGAACTCTCTCTGTGATGGAGCCCGTGCCTCTGGCTTGATTGCAGCAGTGGACACAGGACGGATCTGCTTCTCCATGAACCTCATGCGGGTCCCGGGGTGTTAGCTTAGGTCGGGCGTCTCCCCGCTTCCTGCGTTGGTTCCCACATTCATTAAATGAGGAGGTTACTGACGCCCACACAGCATTTTGTTGGTGGAGATTAGTCAGATGCTCCACAAAACCTAGCATCTAGCATCAGCCCTGGAATGCAGTCGGCATGCAGTAAATAACGGTTCCCTTGCTATGCTTCCACTGCGTAGAGCCCAGGGCTCAGTCCGCTTTTCTTGCCCCAGAGAAGCTACCACCGTCTGCTCAGTCTGCTCTGCTTTGTCTCCTCTGAAGATCGACTTGAGGGCAGCATAGGGTTTCCTCGGCTCCCTGCTAAAACATACCTCCAGATGAGCTCGAGGACGATGATTTCAAGGATTTTCTAATAATTATAATAAGGGGATAGAAACAGACTTCCAAAATAGAAAAAAAAAATTTAAGATTTTATTTATTCATTTGACAGAGAGATTGAGACACAGCAAGAGAGGGAACACAAGCAGGGGGAGGGGCAGGGGGAGAAGCAGGCTTCCCGCTGAGAAGGGAGCCCAGGACCCTGGGGATCACGACCTGAGCCGAAGGCAGACACTTAGGGACTACGCCACCCAGGCACCCCCAAAATAGCAAATGTTAAGGCCTATTGACTAGAATGACAAAGCTGGCTCCTCCGTTCTAACTGCCTTCTGAAATGGCGAAAGGAAAGGACATTGAATTTTCACCCCTCAGGAGACTGGCCACGCATTCTCCCTGCCGGCTCCTTGTCTGGGTCATGGCGCTACAGAAGCGTAAGAAGGTATCTGCACCCAACACGGATCTGGACTAATGGCACAAACTGCAGAAACAATAGGTACCCACTCGCTCCGGAATGCGATGTTTAGTTCTGAACCTTCAACATTTATTTCCCAAGGATCCAGCTCTGGTCGATGCTGGGGGCTCCCATTCTCCAGCACCTCCTGCCTCTGGGGCTCTGCTATGGGCATGTTACAGAGGAAGTGCTCATCTCTGCCACTTGACCTTGGACTTAGACGTGTGGCCAAGGGGATGTGGCCAGCTGTGACAATGTGCTCGTTTCAAGCGAGGCTTTCAGGGGTCTCCTATTTCTCCTTGTCCTCTTGGGCCTTTGTTGTCACTTCGAGAACACATCCCAGCCAGCCTGCTAGCCCCAGGAAGAGGACGGAACAACAGAAGCTCCAGCAAGGCCTAGAGCAGCGGCTCAGTGGTGGGCGGACTCTTAATTTTATGCCTGGGGCATTTCCCCAGAAACTAAAACCAGTGTCTTTTTATATTTCTATAGTGCCATGACTCATATAATACTTTGGCAAGAGGTATTATATTGATTAGAGATTGTAGAATTCTTTGAGTCTGAGTTACATAGTAGGTATAGAACTTACAGCTCTCTCATAATTTTTAAAAAAGCACTATTTCAAATTTGTATTTGAGATTCAAATTTGCTTTTGACTAAGGAAGGCACCTGGGATGTTGAAAGAGCCGTCCTAGCATTGGCAAATCACAAGCGATTTTGGTTTTTTGTCCACCGCGTGATCAAACCTGCTCCATGGCCGGTTCTCGCTCCCCTGCCCTGGAGAAACTCCCCAGGAGGCCTCGAGCCTTGGGTAATTAAAGCACCTCTGCTCTCTTTAATCTCTCAATTTATCTCATTTCAGTATTCTTGATGTATCCAGTCCAAGGTAGTAATCAAACTCAAAACTTCATCTAGAAGCTTCCCAGACCACCTGCCGAGGCCGGCTTCAGGCAAGAATGTCATAGGGAGGGAGGGAGGTGTGATTAGCTTCTTTATTTCACTCACTGGGGAAAGGGTGCGAAAGAGAGAGGTAGAGCCTGAAAGTCTTACTTCACCGACACTGACCTTGCGGTGGTCAAGGTTGTGGGAGATGTCCTTTCATGGCGGGCTTTGCTGGAGTCTTGGCCGATACGCTTCTGTAGGCCTCCCCGACCTGCAGGCCCCCAGCACAGTGATGACAGGTCTCCCCTGCCCGGCACCCCCGCCCTCTCTCTCAAGCCCCTGTTCTCCCCTGTGGGTTTTCTTTGGTTCTGTAATACAGCCAGCCCGAAATCCTTCAGATTTCTATAGTGGGGGTGGGACACCATTCTTCAGACTTGAGGGGTCACAGATCAATGGCTTCTCAAAGCTCAGTTTATCAGGAAAGAGAGAAACGCCCCATTACCCCTCTGTGAGGGGCAGGAGTAGGACCCAGAGCCTAGAGCTCTCCAAAGAAATCCTTGACCTAATCTTCAGCTTCTTCTGGGGCCTCTCAATCTCTCTATAAACCGGGAGTGGGTGGGCAGCTATGGTCTCTGTACCTCAGTGTAGGCTTAGGAGGCTGAGAGCACACCAGGTTCCAGAACGTGAGAGAGATGATACCAGTGGCTGTGGACCTTCAGCCAAGGCTCAGACAGAACCCCAGCACTGCACTCGTGCACGCGCACACACTCTCTCATCTCCTGAGTACAGTCAGCAGAAAGGGAAAGCAGGGAAGACCATCATCTCATGATTTACTGAAATATTAAAGAGGCAACTATTAACCATGTGTGATGGTCTCCCACCTCCCCCTCTTACCCCCATTCTCTCACTTACCACCTTTCACAGCCCCATTAACTTCCTGTTGACATTCCCATACATGATGGAAGATCAATGTTTTCTGAAAGTGAGAGAGTTTCATGCAAGACAAAGAACCAAAAAAAAAAAAAAAGAGAGAGAGAGAGAGAGAGAGAGAGGAGGCAAGAAGGCAACTTTGCCAGGGCATCCAGACAGGACAGAGCTCTTCTTCAATAACCTCTCCAAACAACTGTACCCTCAGCTGCCACACTGTTCATTAAAATTCAGAAAAATACAAGCATTTCAAGATTTGAGTGTCTTCTGGAGATGTCAGGAAAGAGTTGGAAAACTCATGTAGCCAGAGACACCAGACAACTCTTCCAGATGCCAGGCACTACCAAGACAACTGGGCAACCCCACATGTGGAAAACATGTCCCTCCCAGAAGATTGTTGAGATAACAGTTTGCAATGATTCATTAATAGTTAAAAGCACAGGGCTCTTTCTTACACAACTGAACGGTTTAGCTTTTCTTTTTTCTTTAAGAAGCACATTGATGGAGATAAAACATGTTGGTGATAGTGATCAATGGTGCGTTGGTGGCCTGTCCACTGGCCGTGGCCGCCATATTGCTTAGCTGGTCCTCCAGGTGTCTGGTCATGAGAAGGAGTAGCCCTGACCTGTACTGAAGAAAAGGCAAGGAGGTGAAGAGAATATGAAAAGTATGAACAAGAAAGGACAAACAATGGTGGCAGAGACTCTCACTCTCCACATTCACTTTGGTGTTGCTTCTTCTCAAATAAGAAGAATAAGCAAATGGGGAGGAGAGGAGGCAGAGACAGGCACATTATTGGCTCAAAGCACACACGGAAAGATAACGATGAGACACTGAGGTAGAAGGAACGGAAGCAGGAAAGAAGGTTTAGATAATTATCGCCAATAAAGAACCTGAATTTTGTACATAGAAAAAAAAACTTTATATAATAAATATTACTTTGAAAGGATATGTGCTGAGATTTAGCCTCAATGATATTTCCCTTGCAATTGTTCATAATTACAACACATTAGAAACAAAGTGGCCAAAAATATTTTTAACAGTTATATAAATTACGGCCATCAAAACAACGGCATAATATGTAGCTGTTACAAATTAAACATACAAATATACTTATTGATAAAGCAAGACACTCATACCGTATGGGTAACTTTAAAAATGCAGAATATAAAAAGTACAGGCAGTATGATCACTACTCAGTTATGTAAGTTACATTTACTCAGATATAAATGTGCAGAAAAATGTCTGGAAGGATGTACCCAAATTTGTTGCAAGTAGTAATCTTTGAATGATGAAACTGTAAGTAATTTTAATTTTTCATTTTCATGAATATTTTTTACATCATATCCAATAAAAGTTATTTGCATGCTTATCAGGTAACTATAATGTGTAAAATTCTTATAGAAAGAGGAAAATTTTAGGAGAGAAGAAAAGCCACCAACCTATGAAGATGGTTAGCTCTGCAGCCAGAGCTGAGGGCTCACAGGTATGAGCATGACTGTGAGACTAGCAGGACAGGAAGGCCTCTCACTCCCAGACAGGGAAAAGTGGAGAAGGGTCTTTCTGTCTATTTATTTATTTATTTATTTTTGCTGTTTGCTTAAGTACTGAAACTAAAGGGAAGTCCAAGGAAGGAAAGATTCCCTGCATCTATATTCCCTGCATCTATATACCATTTGTTATACATTTATTCATGGTACTAGCCTACCATTTATGATAACACAGGAGTGCATTTGAGGGCCATTGGAACCTCACAGAAGTCTAAGATCTAAGAGAAGTGGGTCCTGTTCCCAGCTCTGCCACTAAACTTGATGGATCTCAGATAGTTTCAATGTAAGTCAATAAATATTGATTGGGTGCTTATAATGTGTCAAGTACAGAGTTCAACACTAACATACAAGATGAGTTTGTTATTATTCCTACATCTGAATAATCCAAAGGCTAGCCACAGAGACAAGCAAACAAACAAATGGGTATCAGACAGTGTGCTACACATTATAGTAAAGATATGAATAAAATATCATGAGATCACATTGACAGCGAGGACACATCTTCTATCAACAGGGGTAGGATTTGGGCATTAGAAAAAAGGTTGTTTTTGAGTTGGGCCTCAAAAGACAAAGCAAGAAAGGGCATGCCAGGCATGTCACTTTGCCTCTCTGGGCCTCAGACTCCTCACCTTTAAGATGAGGACTTGTCTGGAACATTCTCCAGCATCCGCATTGCTCGGGAATGACTGACCGCCCACCCTAACAAAAGCCCCAGCCTCAGCCGTGTCGCTGACGAAGTCCGGAGCTCCTTATCCGTCTGTGTGCAAGGCAGGGACTGGGCTGCTGAAGCAGTTTCCCTCCGTTGGGAAACTGGATTAAAGCAATCACTTGTGTTAAGAAAATGTGTCCAAATTTGGCAACAAGGCCAAGAGGATGACTGCACACTTTCAGTGCCATACTGAGACACTGCTCCTCTGGCCCTGGAGGGGTTATTCAATTC
Source organism: Martes martes (assembly GCF_963455335.1). Taxonomy (NCBI): domain Eukaryota; kingdom Metazoa; phylum Chordata; class Mammalia; order Carnivora; family Mustelidae; genus Martes; species Martes martes. The sequence continues at coordinate 27,017,133 of NC_137900.1, forward strand.
TCTGGGAGACAGCACCTCTGTTGACATTTCTATTTACTATTGATTAGAGCCCAGACGCTGTGAAGTTAAATGTTAACTCGTGCACTGGTGTCTGCTAGAAATGCAAATTACTCCGCTCAGTAGAAGAGATGCCCCAAAGGTTACAGTTACATCACCCTGTAGGATTGTGACCCGATTTGCCTCTCACGCACATATGAACACACACGTGTACATGCACACACACACACACACACACACATGCACATGTGCACATTTCCACGTATGTCTTCCCTAACGGACTTCGTAAACTCCAGTTCCGTAAATGTCCTTTGCAGCTTTATCATCTTCCTGGTCTCCTTAGTAACGAGCCAATACATTTTGACACTTGTCCATCCTATGTTTGAATGAGTCATGTCTTTAAAATTTTTGAAAATTACCCTTTGGCATATGAAAAATTTTTTTTGCCCTCACTCTCCGAGAATCTATTGCAGAAATTTTGCTCTTTCCAGTATTTACTGTGGCTACTGGCTGCTTTTTGTGTGGATTCTTCATCTGTCGGCGTTTACTTCCTCTTGTGCCCAGAGAGTATTTCGGGTTTATTCTTGTGACGCCTACCACGTGACAGGGCTCAAGGTGAAGTTAGCAGTCCATACATACACTGGTGCATACAGCAGGCACACACACCCGCGTGCACGCACACACGCACACAGACTGGTTTGCTAAGTTCCCGTAGCTATTCTAAAAATGCAAGCACAATAAGCAAAAATAAATGGCAGAGCTGAGACCTCGCTTCCATTATGAAGTGTTTGTTAGCTATAGTACCAGTTAAAAATGATCTAAGAATGCTGACCAGAAGTGTGAATAATTGTTGAGGGTGAATGATAAAAATGTGGGGTTTCATTACACCATTCATTCTGCTTGTATATATTCGAACATTTTTTCATAATTAAACGTTTTAATTTTTTTTTACATTGGCTAAAGGGAAGAAGAAATTATCAAGAATGTTATTTGCAATATAGATTTATGTCCAGTGTGATTAACACTAAATTTCTCTCTAATTGTTTATTGGGTCTTGGGAGATAAGCTAAAGAAAGTATGAAGACTTCAGGAAGTAGTAACACTTCAAAATTTTGTGTATTTCATCTTTATATCATCGTATTTAACTTCTATATTTCTAGATATGTTTTGTAATATACACTGTATGTCAATACCATAGTACAGGTATATATGTGTAATGGGAATGGGGACCTCAACATTTTTATTGATGGGAGTACACAAGCAAAAATTTGGGTGCTTGTTGTGCTTAAAAAAATAAGAGAAGAAAAAAATAAGAGGAGAAAGTGGATAATATGCAAATATGGAGAATACTAATAAAGATCTTAAGGCTCAAGTGGGGAGGATAGTGGCTAATAATATTAGGGAATATCTACAGGGTTAATGCATACATGCATTACTTATATACACAAACATTATGTACAAAGTTGGTAAAGCTCTTTGAAATCCTCTGGGATGAAAAACGCATAAAACAATATATTATTAATATTACTATTCTGTTGCACGCTTGTGTTTTCTATGTAACGCTGCCAGAAGAGTCTTTTAATGGTCTCATTTTTTATGCAACTTAGACCAGTCTCTATTGAAAAGACTTACATTAATCTAAATTATTGAGATGAATTTTAATTTGGTTGGACAATACTAAAGCTTGGAATGACTAAAGACTAAGAGAAAAAAAAAATCAGCTCCTCATGCTGAAAAATAAACATTAAATGACCTGAGACAATGGAGAACATATTTTTCTACTCCCACACACTCATTCCATGAAACGGCTGTACACAGAGGTCCTACAGAAAGGCTCCTCAAGTGTAGTGGAAGGGGTAATGTGGGGCTGGAAGACCCTATATTTTTATCTTTCTGTGACAATGGTTATGTATTTGGTGAGGGAGGGGGGACACGATTGCATAATTTTACTCTGTCGTCTTAAATAAAAGCCAGGAAAACACCTCACTGCTCTCCCATCAAGAGACCAGCGAGATTTGTTGCACTGATTTCATTGTGATGCTTTGATTTTTTTTAATTAGTTGGCCAATGGAAAGGGAATGGATTAAGGGGTTGCTGTGTCCCGGGAATGGTCTGTGGCTCACGGTTGTAGGAATTGCACTTTAGTGTGGTCGGTCTGCTTTCATTCCACATTTGTCAGTTTTTGACGAACTCTCAAGCCATACTCTTGGCCCCAGAAGGTGAAGACATCACCTAATTAAAAGAGGTCATAGCACAAGAGACCATAGACCATTCACTATTGGGTGCCTACAACTTCTACCCTGACATCCCATGCCTTCTCCTCCTCTGAACCCACCCCACCTCCCAGCACTGCCCCTCCTGTAATATACAAGCTGAACAGTTGTCTCTGTCTAGGTCCTGTTTCTCAGCAAGCACCATGATTCACTAAAACGCCCACCCTTGGGGACCACGTGCCCAGAGGGGGTGTGCTCTGGCTTTAGCAATATCTTATCAGACAGGTCCAGGCTTGAAGTCTCCCACCTACAAAATAGGCTTAGTTTCCCACAGGGTGAAGCAAGCCAACAGTATGGTGTAGAAGCTAGCTTGTGAAGTCTGCCTGTGCTAAAATCACAATTTCAGCAAGAACAAGTGGTCAGAACTTGGGCACATTCCCTAACTGCTCTGAGTCTCAGTTTTCTCTCTGGAAAACAAGGATGGTCATCGTACTCACACCACTGACTTGTTCTGTGGGTTAAATAAACTACTCTTCATGAGCGGTGCCTGTATCTGTGGTAAAGACTCAATAAACGGTAGCCATTCTCACCTAACAACAATAAAATAATAGTACGAGCTGCCCAATTCCAAGGAACCCCGCATATGATTTGAAATTACACAATTGCTTCGGTTTTCTATTGCCGCCGTAACAAATGATCACAAACTGAGCGGCTTGAAACAATAAAAATGTATTTTCTTACAATTCTTTGGGTTTAGAAATCTAAAACGGGTCTCACTGGCTGAAATCCAAGTGTCCGCCATGTTTCTTGCTGAAGACTCTAGGGAAGCTGCCCATGTTCCTTGGTTCTTAGATCCCTTCCTCCATCTCCAACGCATCAACACAGAGTTGAGACTTTCTCACATGGCATGACTCTGACCTCCTCTCCTGCCTCCCTCTTCTCCTTTTGAGGATCTTTGTGATTACATTGGGCTCATTCAAATAATCCAGGATATTTTAAGGTCAGGTGATCAGCATTACTTCCAACTGCAAACTTTATTCCCCTTTGTCATGTCACCTAACCCATTTACCGGACCCAGTGATTGTGAACATTGGTGGGAGGGGATCCTTTGGCCTACAGAACCTTCCTGTCCCCAGACCAATATAAATAGGTTCATCACCACTGAGCTGCCAGAGAGGTGACCAAACAAACAGGAACAAACAACCAGAAAGTTGATGGTGGTTTCTCCCCAGTAAGGGATGGAAGTCCTCGGTCGGGTATCCCTGAGCACAAGAGCTACTATCTTTCCACCAAGAGTCAATGAGCACTATAAAACTTGACGCCAATATTCATGGGAGGCATTTGCAGAGAAGATTCGATCTAAGAAGCATCACCTTTCAAGCACTTTATGGATTTCCGCATGGCAAAATTAGAAACCAAAATAACTGACATAAAAGAGCTATGAGATGAAGGCTGCATTTTAAGTCTGAACGTTGAATCACTGCAGATTCAAGAAGAAGAATGCCTTAGGATTCACAGAAGCAGGAGGAAGCAACCGGTGTTACAATTTTACTGTGGGGCGCTGACTGCTTTGGCCAAGCAGAAAACCAAAGAAGAGGAGGAATCAGACCATACCAAGACCTGACAGGCATTCCTCAAGGCCCTGTGAGGAAGGGTTGGTGGTTAACTCCTTGTTTCTTGCCTGGTAAAAGGCAGTGAAACATACTTCCTGAGGTTTACTTGGAGAGCTGAGCAGCAGGTGTAACTAGATACAACAGAATGGCTACAAAGCAGGTAGCTGATGTAGGGCACACATTTCTATGGAAATAAACCCTAGTTGCTATCAGTGATTTTTCCCACAATGTGCATTACACATAGGTTTGACTCTATAAATTAACTGTGGCCCAAAATATCTTTGAAAATTCATTCAACATATTTGAATTCGCCAGGACATAGACCTACTGGTGTTCAAAAACCCAGAAGTAAATTATAGTGTTTCTCTCTGCCTTTGGCTCTAGCTTCCCTTCCTCTGGGAGGCTGAAGACCTAAGATATAATTTGATTGGGGGTAATTCTTTCAGAGCAAACAATGGAAATATCTCCCCATGCTGCTTAATTGGAGGGGTTGATTTTATATTAGCTTAATGTGTGCATGATATGAGTTTATTATACTCAACCATTATCAATCATTTCATCAGATATCTATTTAATGTACTTTTAGAAGGATATTCTACCGGATGAATCTGACTAAATTTGGAATCAAGCAACAGGTGTTACAATTTTACTGTGGGGCCTTGACTGCTTTGGCCAAGCAGAAGCAACCAGAAAACCAAAGAAGAGGAGCAATCAGACCATACCAAGACCAGCTGGTATGAATGAACTCTCAAGCATAATCTGCCCATCCTGAATCAGATTGATTCAGGATCAACTGATTCAGGATGGGCAGATTATCTGGAAGCCCTCTTTAGAAAATGGAGTCCAATCAGGGCTAATCCTAGGGGTCTACACCTGACTCTAAATGAAACAATAAGAGCAGATGTTCAAGAAGTTGCAAGGTTTCTACTGGGACGAACACTCTGACCACACATTCCAATTTCCACATGGTCCAAGGCTGTCTCCAAGAACCATAATGATGCTTCTCATTGGTATAGTGATTTTCAGTTTTACAAACATCTCTCATTCCCAACTTCCAAAGTAAACATTTTTCTTGGTGTATCAGTACATTCGGAAAAGAAACCCCTCCTCATTTCACTCTCTTTATGCCAAAAGTAATAAATACAGAAGGAAGTGAGGTTTGGGTTTCTGGGGTTGTGCCATTGGTAAGGAGTGAAAAGGTTTCTGAGCACAAAGTCAAGGTAGCTGGCTGCCAATAATTAACTTAGGCATCTTTCATAAGATGTCTTGCATTTTCTTTCTAACTTCAGGAAAGGGGACTGGAAACCCAATCTGGAAAAATTCTTTCTTCCTGAAGCTCCTAACCCCTCCCACAACCATTACAACTCCGAGGAATAAGACAACATATTTTTTTCTGTTTGCCATGAGCCTTGCTTTTCGCTTCCACAAATTAACAAAAGTAATAATACTTTAAGGGGTGGGGGAGCCAGGTGGTGGGTATTGTGGAGGGCACGTATTACATGGAGCACTGGGTGTGGTGCATAAACAATGAATTGTGGATCACTGAAAATAAATTTAAAAATAAATACTTTTTTTTTAGAAGTTAAAAAATTGAAAGATAACCAAGATTTCTGGTGTCGATGCTACAGTTCAAGGGAATTGTCTTCGGGGTGCAAAAACGCCTCTCTGGGGAGAACAGGGGCAAGATTTCTCCAAGAGACAGGAGAAACAAGAGTGTGTTGTCCCTCTTTGCCATGTCATAAATTAAGAAAGAGATGAATTCTGCCATTTCAATTTGTATCAGTCTGAAGGTCAGGCAGAAGCACATAGTAAATTCTGTTTCTGGTTCAGGCGGGTTGCAAATCCAACTGATCTCCTCCACCCCACCCCTATGAAAACCTTTGTTTGGATCCCAACCATCCAAGAAAGTCTTCCCCAGCCATTACAAGATTATTCTCATGGGTGGAAGGTTTGCCTCTGCTCAATGGGAGGCAATAAACTCTTGTGGTTATTTATTCTGTCCAAAATTCTGGGTCTATTTCTACATCCTCAACTATTTAACCCCGAAAAGGTTGTTCAAATTCTCCCTGTGGCATCTCATGTAAAGCAGCTACCACCCACTTGGGAACATATGAAACCCTCGGAGGATGAGGCAAAGTCAGTTTTATTTCACTGCAACACATCGGGGCAGAAAACAATGCCACGCCGCACGTGAACAGATTAGCCCCACAACAGGGGACATAGCTACCTGAAATGTTTCATCTCTGACTTCCACAGTCCGGCTTAATTGCAACTGCACTGAGAGACAGGGCGAGGATGGAAAGGAACAATAACATCGCATCGTTGTCAGATGGTCCCAACATTACATTAGACGTTCTTCAAAGGCGCTAAACCACAATCAAAGAAAAATTGTAAATGGCTATTATGCGCTGGGATGGTGATGAAAAAGGAGAGTGTCACAGATGTTGTCATTTCCCACTCTGCCCCCCCTTACCTGTCAGTGTGCCATCTTCCAGCTGCGGGGAGTAACGCCCCGCCCCTTCTCCAGAAATCACTGAGGTCCTCCACCCCACGTCCTCAGGCAGAGGCCCAGTGGGAAGGGTTTACAAAACGCTGACCCCTGTGCCTCAAGGTGAGAGCAGCTCCCCGGTGTTTCTCGTCGAATGCCTCCCTGTTCTATTTGTGCAGATCCCTGTTCTGAACCTGGTAGGCTTCTCCTGGAGGGATTAACTGTGTGCCTGTGTGTGTCAATTGTTTTCTTCTTTTTGATAAGATAAATGAAGCCCCTCCAAAGAGGAAGCAGGGACAGTGAAGGACCAGCCCGCACTGGGTGTGGTCTGCCTTGCAAAGAGTAGAGGACACTCTTCAGGTCCCACCCAAATTCCCTCAGCCCTCGAGGAATATCCCTGTAAACTTCTCCACCCACACCAAGGGCTCCTCGCTTCTCTTTGCATGAGGTTGTCCTCTCACTGAGGGGTGGGCGGGGGGCCTCTGCCACAGGCAGGACTGGCCAGAATTAAGGGATGTTAGTGGGTGGTTGGGTATCCCAGTTTCCTTGTGCCTGAGTGATGACTCTCAGTTTCTCAGAGGGTCCTCAGTCAGGTTGAGACCCAGTTTCTGGTTACTTGTTTATTAATACATATTGTAATATCTTTCCTCTATTCTCTGGCTCCCTTCCCAACTGTGCTTCCTAGAATCCTCCCCAATGTTTATCTCGCACATTTCTTATCTTGTGGTCTGCCTGGGGGAAATTCAGATTAAGACAGGAGGGTAGGTGCAGAAGGTCCTAGTGACCCTGGAGAAGGGATGGGCCCTCACCGGGAGGTGGTGTCCGCTGTGGATGGGGTAAGACATGGTGCTGTTTCCAATGGCCGGATTCCAGAACCGGCCTTATCCCATATTCCTCAAGTGCACTTGCCCCTTGGGACCTATCTGTACAGAGAACTGAGAGAGGTGATGGTGATGTGATTTGGGAGTTTAGGGGTGAGGGTGCAATATTTAAAATAAATAGCACTGTTTGTCTACCTGAGGAGCCAAGTGTCCTCCCTTGGAGAAACTTCACTGCCATCATTACTGAGAAGCTTCTGGTATACCCCTGGAAAGACATTCTCCCTCAGACATTCCTTGGACATCTCATATCCTTCCAGAATGTAGGTTCTTTGGAGGGTCTGGCCCTGCAGCTGGATCTCTACAGTCTCAAGCCAGCCAGGAGCAGTGGTTTAAAAGACCTTAAGCCAAAGATTTCAGGAAATATAGCCAGGAACCCTTCCACAGGGGAATTCTGGAGCGGGAGATCAGTGAGGATTAATGACTGTGAGGGGGGACATTCCCTGAGCACCTGGACACTTCAGGAAGCTAAAGACTTTGCCTGCACTTTGGGCACAGCTCACGGAGGCCCCCGTCGACTAAGTAAGTGCATCCCTACATCACAGTTGGCTCAAAAATACAGAATCAAGAAAGACCAGCCTTCTCCTCTGCAGACACTCATAGAGCCCCAGTCAGGCAAGGGTATAGCAGGAGCCTCGAGGGAATCAGCATCCTACTTCTTACTTCCTTCTGGCATGGCTCTTCATACAACGCCCTCAGGGAAGGATCGGGGTTGGAGTCCTTTGCACCCTAACCTGGGAAGGGCATGGCTGTTCCAGGAATTTTTCCTCATTTCCTTGATATTTGGAGTCAGACAAAAGCTGCTAAGCCATGTTTGAAACTTCTAAGAACCAGAGCAAATATACAGAGGTAAATATGCAGTGACTTAACCTGAGAAAACATTAATAGTTTAGAGAAACTACAGTCTGAATTTTAACTACTAGAAACTGATTTTTGTTCCCATGCCATATTTCCAAAAACAATTGTCTGAAACTCAAACCACAGAGGAAATATGATATGACCAAAGCTTCTAGAAGGAGAAAGGATGAGGCAAGGGTGCAGCTGAGAATGGACAGCATCAGCTCTGCGGAGTCGATTAAGAACACTTTACACACGTGGCAAAGTGCTCCGAGCAACACCCCCCTGAGCCTTCCGCATCACAATGAAAACCAGCATGAAAGGTTGTAAACAACCATCTTCAGACAGCTCCACCAGGCCCACACAGCCATCTTCAGAAACCTGGGATGATCTTTTTCATTTTTCAGGGATAAGCCAGTCCCTACAATTACTACACACTATGGAACGTGAAAGGTACGTTGCCAGACACATCCCCTTCCCGAAACTACCATCCCAAGCCAACAGGGAACTTCTTTTGAATTGAACCAGAGAGTCCCTTTGCCATGGGGAGGGTGCAATTTTCAGTCCTGACCCTTTATCTCTAAAGGAAATTTAAGACCTAATTCCAGCACTTATCCATGAGAAGTTCTACTACCGAACTAAAGCCCCAGAATTCTTGAGACAGATTACAAGCAGAAATGAGATCATTGTGGAGATCGGACTTGGGAGCTGTGGGGTAAGAGGACACCTCGAAACTGAATTTGGGGATTGCAGGTTAGAAGCTCCTTATCCCGTGTCTCTTCCTATGACTTTATCATCAGTCACCACCACGGGCTGGGCTTACACCACCTTGCTCATCCTCTTCCCCACTGTATGGGTCACTCCTCCGTCTTAATAACATGGACACCCTCCCTCATGACCTGGGGCTGCATCGATTTGGAGGACCCTTGGCAGGGTGTGGGGGTTCATACAAGATGAAGAGTTGCTAAGACCAGCAGACCAAGATGATCATTTTATCCACATAACCAGACTCTCCCATGTCTTAGTTTGGAATACAAGGAACATCTCCAGCTTGAGAACACCTCCTACCTGAATCTTTAAGAGGTCTGATCCTCAAGAAGATTGCCCCTCTCTATCTCTATCTCTATCTCTGTTCAATGCAAGATTCTGGCAGGGTCCCAAGGGCCAGTGCTGGTGGCTTTATCCTCACGACTGAGGCCAGAGCTTAGACACATTCCCACATGAGGAGCTCCATCGAAATGTCTGGAGGTTAGCTGCTTCGGCTCTTTGGTTATATGAATATTAAAGTACAGATACCCACGCTGCCATTTTCCCCTTTGCATGGTCGAGTGGGTAAGGGCTCGCTAACTCAGCCCAATGTTGGACAACCCCCCCTGCTGCCCCAAATCTGCTTCCCCTGAGTCTCGGTGTATCTGCTATCTATTGCAGTGTTCCAAACTCCCCACAACAGTAGCTTAGAACAACATTTGTTTTTGCCCGTAAGTGCACGGGTTAGCTGTGTGGTCTGGGCCAGACTGGGCCAGACTCCGCTCATCTTGGCCAGCCTTGCTCATGTGCCTGCAGTCACCGGGAGGGTCATCTGAGAGCTGCTGGCCTGGGATGACCTCACCATTGACTGTCTGGTAGCTAGAGTGACAGTGGTGACTGAGTCACGTGTCGCATGTCCCTCAACGGGCTAGCCTAAGCTTGTTCGTATGCCCGTGGCAGGATTCCAAATGAAAGTTTTAGGGTAGTTTCTTGTGCAGCAATCAAACACAGAGATCTACACCTATATTTCCAACCATATTAAAGAAAATAAACAGAATTATTTTCCCTTGTCAATACATTCCTTCTCTGCCACCATCTTCTGAATCTAACAGATTTAATGATAAGGTGAGGAACAGAAGCTCTTGGCCCATTTTCCCTTCTCCTCTCCCTCTCAGACCACAAAGCCACAGAGGTTTGCTTTCTGTTGAAAGCCTCCTGAGGCCTAGACTTGCAGCTGGGACACAGTCCTTTCGGCTACACTCAGGGGAAGGGACCGCACCCCACTATGGGAAGAACTGCCAGCCACCTTACAACGGGCAGGCCTATAAAGGAGAGGCAGGCTTATTTTTGCACCAGGCATCCAGAATTTCTCAAGACCGGAGGAAACCTCTCTCCTGAGACCTGACCCCATTTGTCATCACAGGGATGAGTAAAATTTCGTTCAGGGAATCCTTATCTTCTTATAACTAAGGGTTAAAACAAATACCAGTAACCTTCAGAAATAAAATGGTGAACCATAATCAAGACCCATGCTCTTGTGGTGCTGAGTACTTCAGGGTGGGCAAAAGGGCGCCACATTTGCTGTGAGGAGACTAAGAACCGTGGACAATTATGTACCGTCCTAATGGCGCTACATGTCCCCAACATCCTCCTCTGGGCACTGGGACACTGTGCTTCGTTAGGTTCCCATGGCTGGCTGAGGTCACCATGACTTGTGGAAGAAGGGACAATCATCCCCCTCCACCCCTTTCCACTTCCAGCTCAGATACTTTCTGGGGAAAGAGAATGGCAGGACTGTGTAGGAAGGAAAGGAGACAGAACAGACAAGATCTGCTTCCTGCTCATTCTAACTCCAAACCCGATTCACCCTGTCGGGTGGTAGAATCATGTCCTGACTCTTCTCAGACTCTGAGCAGTGAACCATCGCCACCTTCTGCATCATTCACCTCTGGGAACTAGAGCTTCCATGTGTGTGGCCATTCTCCTATGCGCCAGCTCCCAGAGGGACGTAGGAGGGTAAGAGGCTCCCCTCCACACATGTCGGTGAGATGTGAGCTGAACGAGCATTTGAATTTCTAGTATGAGAAAGCTGTGGTCCTCTGAGCCTTCATTTCCTAGCCCCTCTCCATTGTAACCTAGACATTTCTTCTAAATGCCCAAGTATTGTTTCAAGTGTGATTGTTTTTAGAATTTGTTTGCTATTTTAAGTCAAAAGATCCAATATCTTTGTCTCATTCATTTATTCATTCACTCCACAAATATTTTTTGAGCACCTACTAGGCATCAGGCAGGCTTCTAGGAGTTAGCTTTGGCTGATGCGTTAATACCAATGGTATCAGATAACTGCTCTAAAGAAAAATAAAGCGGTTACAAGAACAGTTTGTGAGGAAGGGAGACTCGTAGCTAGGGTGGTTGGAGAAGCTTCTCTGAGGAAGTGCCATTTGAGCAAAGACCTAAAGGAAGTGAGAGCACAAGTCTTGTGATTGATTCTCTGGGAGTGAGAATTCCAGGGGGAGGAAATGTCTCCGTTGCTTAGAACCTGCAGAATTATTCAGGAAGAAAAAAAAAACTCTTTCTTGTAGCCCATATTTCTTCTACTCTTCAAACATTTCATGATGGTTAAAATTATATGAAAACTTCTTGAGGTGTATGCTTTTACTAATAAAACATTGACAAAAATGTGACGAGGCTAGAAAATGTGTGAGGCATCAGGGAAGGGCTTGTTACCCCGGCACATTCTGGTTATAAATGTTTCCCAGCCAGTGTAGACAAGGTTCTACTTACAGTCCTGCATGGATAAATGTGTTTGAAAATTCATTCCAAAAAAAAAAAAAAAGAATCAAAACCATATTTGTGCACTCTCTCCACAGCTGTGATCCGTGGGGATCTAAGATAATGGGAGGGCAAAACCAGACACCAGTCTCAAGGCCCCTCCTAAACACCTGCCCAAGGAGAGGCTGAAAGCAAGGGCAGGAGAGGAGGGAGGACGCCCCTGGATATACAGCCAACCCTCCTATGAATTCCCACTTCCATGCCCAGTTGGCCATTAGCACCACCTGCGGAGAGACAAGAGCCTCTCCCGTGGGAGAAGGTAGGCTGACAGCATCCAGAAACCAAGGAGTTCCAGTAGGCACCTTCCAAACTGAACTACAGTTGCACAGCTGTTCCCTGTTTCCCCTTTTTCTCATCTTTCCATCACACCTGTCCACTGCTCTCTCTCCCTCTCTTCTCCTTCATCTTTTTCTTGTCCATCACCTATAACTTACTTCTCTTTCCGACCCACTTCAGCCTTCTCTCTCCCCTTAGTGTTTAGAAAGTAAATGTTGCTGGGGCACCTGGGTGGTTCAGTCAGCTGAGTGTCTGCCTTTGGCTCAGGTCATGATCCCAGGGTCCTGGGATCAAGCCCTGCATCAGGATCTGGCTCAGCGGGAAGCCTGCTTCTCCCTCTCTCTCCCCCTGCCCCTCCCCAGTGCGTGTGTACGCGCATACACGTACTCTCCCTCTCGCTCAATCAGATAAATAAATAAATAATTTTTAGGAAGGAAAAGTTGCCAAAAGATTCATAGTTACACAGAAATTCCAATGAATGAAATATTATTTTACCACCCACAATAGTGCTTTTCTCCTAATCTACATTTGAGGCGACAATGGCACCCTCATTTCCTCCTGGTGGCACCTTCCATCAGGATGGGCCTTTGAAGTGCAGCCTGGCATTATATCTATCACATAGAAAGTACCACAATATGTTCCCAGTCATACTAGCCCTCCTGGGAAAACGTGCTTAGGAAGTAATTCAATAGAAGCCAAAAAATGTTCTATGCATGCAACGCACTCTGCAGTGTCATCTATAATGACAAAAAGTAGAAAACCACGAACGTGTCCAACAGTACTCAAATGCTAAAGCATTTCAACTCTGTTTACATGACTCAATGGAATACTACGTGCTCATTAAAAAACATGACGTGGAATCATGGCAAACTGTGTCATGTGAAAAGAACAGAACACAAAATTCTATTATCCTCTTAGTACAATTATGTGATGCCAGATTGGAAAAGAATACACAAAAGTAAGGCTACTTTTCCTTTCTTACATCATGGTGGTGAAAATACAGCCTTAAAAAAAAATCTTTTCATGTTGGTATACTGTTTTTAACAATAAACCTATAAATAATGTCAGTGAAGGATATGACAGAAACTTTATTAGGAAATCCAACATGAAGCAATCATCATTCCCCACTAGTAACCCCGCAAGATTTTTCTTTCAAGGTACTTGCCTTTATGATATATTTCCCCATCCTTCTCCTATCACCTCTCCTCAGCTCAACTCGAAGGTAGGAAATACTCCTTATTTAATTCCACCCATCCCTGTTTTCGGTTGGGCAGACCTGTTCCACATGTTCCACATCATGGTCCCACATTATCCGGACAAGTTTATAGCCCATCACACCCTAAAAGGCACCTGCTATAGCAGGAGCCACCCTCCTCTCTTCCATCAGTCCCCTCTCTCATCTGCTAACTCCCATCTCTGTCTCTTCCTGTAAGCAGCTGGAATACTATCTCTCTTCTCCTCCATCTCCAAATCCTGCCCACCCTCTGAGCCCGTTACACCTCTCCTGACCTCCCCCACCCTCCATGACCTCTTCAAATTCCTCCGGCAATGATCGTCTTTACCATATGGCCTAGGTTATGAACTTGTCACAACTTATTCTTATCTGTCCAGCTCTACTAGGCAACCCTTGAAGGTCAGAAATGTATCTACTCTTGATCTTCAGGCAAAGCTCCCAATGATCGGCTCAGAGTTACAAAGTGATACCATTTAAGTGATCAATAATGGAGCAGAGCGAAGGGACATGTGAGAACTGAAGAATAGATTGCCATACCTGTTCTGCTTCTCATCTACCTGTCAGACATAGTCAAGCGCCCAAAACCGATCCTCATTAACTGTTGCAAAATGCACGTGGACATCCATAAACATGAAGCCATCTGTGGCTCATTTTTCAAACCGTTTAACCAGCACAGATGAATATGTATTACTGATGGTATCATACTGATTTTTATGATCTTCTAAAGTAGATTAAAAGCTATAGGCAATATTATTAATAACCTAATTTATCAGTGGAGTAAATTTGTAGATTTAATGTTGCGGTTATAAAGATCAACATGAAAAGTTCCTTGAAAATAGATGTTTTGGGTAATTTTATCTGACATATTAAACCATGAAAAGATATGAGTTAGAATTGCTTAATAGAATACTTAAGCATGCATATTAAATGAATCATATTTGTGACTTTTCAAAAAGCAGACTATTACATATTCCTAAATGGGAAATTTATACTGTAGAATTAATATTATATGCTACAGATTCATAAATCACTGACTATATTAAAGGCAGAGTAATCTGGTTAGGAGAAATTGAGCTATAGAGTTAGGAAGATTGGGGTTCAGAATTCCGTGTTCTGTGTGACCTTGAGGAAGTTACTTACACCTGCCTATGTGTCACATTCTTCATTTGGAAATGGCCCGAGACTGCCACCTTCACAAGATTACTTTGAAGATTAAATGGTATTACATATGCAAAGCACTTAGCACAGGTCCTACTACTCGGAAAGCAGTCAATAAAATGTATGTATTATTACTGGCCTTATTATTTTTTAATTATTATCCTTTTATCATAAGGGAATGCCATCGCAAAATTATTATTCTTAGCACGTCAAACTTGTATCAGAGTTAATATGAAGCTTCGGAACATTTTCAGTTGGACAGAGCAAAGGCCATTTTTACATCCTTCTTGTTAAAATGAATCTCACCTAATGTCCCCCAGTGCAACCAACACAACTCTATTAATAGCAAAGAGCCTTAATGGGGCAACGTCGCAGCAAGGAAACATCTTTTCAAGAAATCATAAATATTATTGATCTATTTTTCTTTCTCTTCCTCGAGAAAGCTAACTGGAAGCGTGTTCGATCCTAATGGACCAGTGGGGAAGGAGAGGGAGTAGTTTCTCTGAATCAGTCAGAGAAGGTTTGTCTTGATACATCACCCGCAAGTAAAACTTTACCCCCCCTTGCCCAGAGAACCTCTTAAATGGCCGGGCTGGGTCCCTGAATGCAATCTGTTACGTTGGTCCTTAATACACCACCTGGAAAAATATTCAGCTTTAATTAAGCTTGACAGTCTCCAAATACGATGTTGTTTAAGCAGCAAAGATTGAGTTTGTTTTCAATATGAGAGAAAATGACAATTAGGTGGAAAAGGAAACAGTTCAAGAATGCAGCCTCCCATGTGTGATGTTTTTGGAGGCAACTAATGAGAAAGAGACAGAGAAGAAAGCGGAGAAATGTTTATCCAAAGTCCTCTTGGAAGCACAGAAATCCTCTCTGAACCAAAGAAATCATGAGGGTAGAAGGAAATGATGTGGAACATTCTATACAACTGTAATAATGATGATGACTTTGTAACTGCACTCAGCAGAGCAATTTTTAATCTTTTAATTTTCAAAGTACTGCTTTGTATCCCACTTCTACCACAAATATACAAGAAAAATATCTAGAAAGCCTTGAGAGACCCCACAGTGACCACATGTGATGGCTACTTCCCGGATTCTCTGCACCTCTCAGGACTTGATGCTGTGGTCCCCGCTGGCGCTCATTTCCGCCTTGGGATGGAGACTTTCCCCATCTGCTCAGACCTCTCGCATCCTGCTCTTGCCTCCTAAATGTTCAGCTTCCCTCAAAATGCCAGCCTCTCTACCATATTCCTTGAGGAATATATCCACCCCTGCACTAGCCGTCAACGCTGAGGAGAAAATTCCCAGAGCCACAAGCCCTGCCTGTTCTCTTCAGAGCCTCAAGTCCAGGTCTGGGATGGCTTTGTGAAGAAGGCAGGATATGAACTGGCTTTGAAGGCTGGAGGATTCCAGTAATTGAGAAAGGAGCATTAGAGGTGAAAGCTGACCATGGGCAGAGAGCAGAGACATAGAACAAGCAGTGTCTGGACCACAACTAAGGTCTCTGAGGGATTCTTACTTACCCTTTCTAAAAAGACTTTTAGGAAAAGGACTTTTCCATCTTCTAGGCCCTTCTGTTATCTAAATATCTGGGGACACCTTCTAATTGCTTGCCATCCAAAGTTGAAAAATAAGTCAAAGGACACACAAACCCTTCCCACACCCTTAACTCTCATGACATCAGAAAGAGTGTCACTGCTCCTCAGGGTCCCCATTTCCGGAAGTCTCCCCTTCCCAGACAAAACCCCCACTGCTGAACTTCACCAGAACTGCCCCCGGGCATAGAGAGTCTGATGGGATTTGTCCTATGCTTCTAATTCTGAAGTAGTGGTTGATTCCAGCCGAATTCAGTTGCTGGTCTTCCAGATTTTTCTTGCAAAAACAGATCACTTCACCGCTCTTAGAAGCTGATGTCTTGGCTTCCTCTTTTCACACAAACACACACACATACATGCACACACACACAAGCAATGGCAGTTAAAGGGAATTGGAGTTAACTGTCCAAGATATCTCTTGTTATTTCCCGATACCTGTCCATGGCTTATTATACAATCTTCAGTGTAGGGTCTGCAGAAGACAGAGTGCTTTTTAATATGCTAGAAAGAAAAGCCACGTTATGTATCTGATTAACTCCTCATTCCATTACACAACACAAAGCATGGAAAGCAGTTTCCTGAAAGAGAAAATAATTTAACAACTGGGTGATTTCTCCCATTGGGCCATCTGGGGTTCAAAACTAGAAAAAGAAAAAAAAATCTAACTGTCCTAACCCATGTCTTTTGCAAAAATAACTAATCTCCAAGGAGAGATGTCATTTAATACATATTTTACAACATGTGAGAAGTGTAACACTATGTGATATGTCCATAGGCAAAATTAGAAGAATTATCACTCTTGGCAACTTATAACTATTGAGTATATTTCAAGGTCAGTGGCTTAGATCAGAATTTTGGCTCTTAATCTCCTTATGAGCCTACTTTTCTTTCTCTTCCTCATATGAGCTTATGTTAAATATACTTTAATCTACTCCTTGCTGTAGCCATAACTATTTCACTCCACAAAATACACTTTAAAGGCATTTATATATTTCATGGTCAAAGAATAAAACACGAGCACTATTTGGCTACCCAAAGCCCTATGTTCTCTAATTTGCTTTGGATTAAATATAGTGTGCACATCATAAAGCCATTTCCAAAGCCCATTTTTCCACTTGCCTTTACACCCATACCAAAAGATGTCTTAATGCCCACAAAAAATACATAATCCACGTGCTAGTTGCAGCCTTTAAAAAAATAACACATCTACTGGCATCTGCTTTAGATTATGATGGCAATAGTTCCAAGACTAACCAGGAAGTTAGATAAAATATGACAACATTTACTCGAAGGTATTGGAAAGCTGCTAAGGTAACCAGAACTTGAGCGCACAAGAACCTAGAGAGAAGGAAAATGTAAGGAGCTGAGCTGACCTTCTGTGTGCTGATTTTCCCTTCAGGACATCTGCTGAGTCTTATCTTTACAAGGAGTTAGAATCTGAGAAACTGGGCAGAGAGCTATGGCTAACAGATAAGGAAACCACTAGAACGTTTGGCAATTTCATCAGGGAGAGAAAAAAACCAGGGTTTGGTGATACCTGGTAAGTGGTATTAGAGTGACCAAGAATCTAGAGAGAAGGGAACATACGACAAATGATGAGTATCTCAAGCTGCTAAGAGCAAAAACCTGAAAAATCCATCAGAGAACTGCTGAAGACATAACAGAGTTTCAACAATATGATATGCTGATTAGATTAACAGCAGCCCCCCAAGAAAGTAGGCAGCAGTAAACATCCCAGGCTTTCATCCCTAGGAGCAGAGATGAAGAGGAAGGTAAGTGGAGACTTACAAATCCAAAACCCTGCCTTGGGTCAGCACCATGTCTGATTAGACTAAGAACTTCCCCCAAATTCAAGCTGTCTACCAAAAGGGATGGTGAACCCTCTCTAGAAGGAGTTAACATTACCCTGAGTCCCCACAGTTTCCATGGACAATGCCTGGCATTCAATCAAAAACCACCAGGCATACCAAAAAAATAGAAACAAGAGAATAAAAACAGACAATAGAAACAAATGCACACATGGCCCAGTTATTGGAGCTATTAAGACACAGATTTTAAAAGGACTATGATCAACATGTTTCTAAAAATATAGGACAGTATGAAAATTTCACCAGAGAACTGTAATATACTTTGAAAAGCATCAAGTAGAAATTCTGGAACTAAAGAACTATAGATAATTGAAACTGAGACCTCACTAGATAGGTCTCACAGTAGATTGCCTGCAAGACAACTGAGGAGGTGAGAGACGGTGAGCATGAAACCTCCAGGCTGAACTGCAGAGAGCAAAACACACGGAAAACACAGAAAAGATCATTAGCAAAATACAGCAGACTTTGAAAAGTTCTGACACACCTGTAATTGAGTCCTAGAAGGGAGTGCTCAAGTGGGACAGAAAATACATGTGAATAGACAGTGGCTAAGAATGTTCCAGAACTCCTGAAACATAGTGAACAGTTCATGGACCAGAATCAATATAAGAAAATCACAACTAGGCACGTTGGAGTAAAACTGACAAAAAACAAAGGCAAAGAGAAAAATGAGGAAAAGAGACAGAGGGAAAAAAAAAAGACACATTACCTTCTCTGAAGGTAATAAGGTAATAAGGCTGCCAGTTGAGTTTTTAGTAGAAAAATATGGAAGGCAGGGGATGATGGAATACTGCCTTTCCAGCACTAACAGAAATAACTGCCTATCTAGGTGGCCGTACACAGTGAAAACATCCTTCAAAATGACGATGGAATAAAAGATATTTCAGACAAACAAAAGTTGAGAGTATTAATCACCAGTAGACCTGTACTGCATCAAAACCTAATGATGGGGACGCCTGGGTGGCTCAGTCGGTTGGTTAGGCATCTACCTTCAGCTCGGGTCATGATCCCAGGGTCCTGGGATTGAGTCCCACATTGGGCTTCTTGCTCAGTAGGGAGTCTGCTTCCCTCTCTGCTTGCCTTTCCCTGTGCTTGTGTCTCTCTCTGACAAATAAATAAACAAAATCTTTAAAAACAAAAACAAAAATAAAAACTAATCATGTACTGTAATGCTGACTAACATAATTAAATAAATAAAGAAATATTTTATTTATTAAAAAAAAAGACATGCATTAAAGACAAAAAAGGGAATTATTCGGGCAGCAGGAAAAATGAACCCAGATGGAAACAAGGACATAGTACAAGAATAAGAAGCATGAGAAAAGGTAAAAATTTAGGAAAATAAAAATGAATACTGACAGTAAAAACACTCTAATGTTTTGTGGAATTAACACATGTATATGTATTATGTTATATAATATGTATATATTATATATAATATGTATATTACATAACACGTACCTAATAGTGCATGTTTCTAATATATCCATAAGATTTGTATATAATACAAAATTTACATATAATATAGTGTCATTTTTTGTGACAATAATAATGGAAAAGAGGGGAGAAAATGAAGCTAAAGTTTTAGAAATCTCTAGCATCATTTGGGAAAGGACAACATGATACTAAATCAAGGATAGATTTTTGTAATCTCTAGGGTAACCAGTAAATAACAGTAAAAGCATATATAAATAAAAAGTTAATAAAGAGGGAAAAAATAGAACAAAAGGAAAACAGAAGCCAGCATAAAGTTGATACCAAAACCTGATAAGATTATTACAAGAAAGGAAAATTATGATCAGTTTTTCCCATGAACGTAAATGTGAAAAGGCTTAACAAAATACTAGCATATCCAGCAATGCATAAAAGGTAATATATCATACCTAAATGAGTTTTGTCCAGGAATGTCAGGACAATTAATATTCCAAAAAATCACACAATATAATTCCCACCTTATCAGAAAGGGGAGAAAGGGAGAAAAAGTCATATATCATCTCACAGATGTAAAAAGCACATTTGAAAAAAATTTAATACTTATTCATGATTTCAAACAAACAATTAGAAATCAGGAATAAAATGAGACTTCCTAATCTCAACAAAAATATCTACAAAAAAGGGCACGTGATACTTGGCAGTGAAATATTGAAGGCTTTCCTTCTGTGATTGGGAATGAGACAAGGATGTCAGCTATCACCACGTTCATCCCACATTGTGCTGACAGCTCTAGCAAGAAAAATAAATAAAAGGCATATGGTATTGAAAGGAAGAAGCAAAACTCTCATGATTTTCAGATGATATGATTGTATATGGAGGGGAAAAAAAGAATCTAGAGTGACTTTAGTGTACTTCCTAAGTTTATTGGATACCAGGTCACCAGACAAAAATCAGCTGTGAAATGTAAATTTAAATCACTGTGAAATACTGCTACATGCCCATCAGAATTGCTGAAATGGACAGAAATGAGTATGCAAAATGTTGGCATTTATATGAAGCAGCAGGCATTTTTATATACTGTTGTGGGACTGTAACTTTGTACAACTACTTTGCAAAACTGCTTAGCAGTATCTAATGAAGCTGAATATATTTGGACCCAATGAATCAGCAATTCTACTCCCAAATATATATACAACAGAAATGCACACGTGTGCATCCTTCTCCTCTGTCCCCCCACAAAAACTTGTATACCAAACCTCCTAAAAGCATCACTTGCAACAGCTAAAATCTGCAAACAGCCTGTTTGTCTATCAACAGTAGCACAAGTAAATACATGCCAGTGCATTGATACAATGGACTATTATACAACTAGGCAAATAAACCACTCAATTCCACCCAGATGAATGTCACCAGAAAAAAAAAAAAAAAGTTGAATAGAAGAAGCCATACACAGAAAGCACATATCCTATGACTTCATTTGTATAAAGTTCAAGAAAGAGCCAAAACAAATCTATGTGATGAAAATCAGAATAGTGATTATGTACGGAGCATGATTTCAGGGAGACCTTGCAAGGGAGGTTTCTTAGGTGCTGGTTAAATGGATGTGCTCTCCTTGCAAAAATGTATTGAGCTGTACGCTTATGATCTGTGCATTTTTATGTATGAGAGCCATCCATCAATAACAACTTATAAGCTACATCAATAAAAATAACTATTCCTTTAGTGAATGCCTTCCAGGTACAAGAGCGTCTGCTAAGATTTTTTGGAAAATGCAAGATGTTTCAAATGGGAGGGGTTATAAGGTAGGTGGTTGGGGAGAGCACACATGTGTGAAAAATATGACTTAGAGCACAGAAACAGAAGAGAAGTCAGGGACATCTGAAATTAGAGGACCACTAATCACGTAGAAGCCACGGAGCCCGCAGGATGCATACAAATGGATTTTGCCCCTCAGTTTATTGGGGGTCTTCCTTCCCCTACGTAGGTTGGGACATCACATATCACACTTTCTGGAAAAGTGATGATGACATCGAGTCAGGATTCAGAAACCAGACTGGCTGGATCCAAATCCTGACTACCCCACTCACAAGGTGTAAGCACTGGGCAAATGAGTTACCGCTCAGAGACAGGACAAGAGGGTACCGGTCGTCCCTAGCTTTCAGCCCAGCTGGGAGGGTTAAATAACATGATGCAAACTCCACCAAAGCATTTGGCACACAAGAAGTTCTTAAGAAATGTCAGTTACTGTTCATCAGCCCCAGCGTTGTAATTTGGGGAGAAGGGAGTGGTAGATGAGGGTTCCCTCAAGAAGCTCATGCCCTAGGGGAGATTGAACAACTAGCTACTTCCGCCTATCACAGCCGGGCTACAGCCCTGGAGTAGGAAGATGCTCTCCCTAGTTATTGCAATCAGAGGAGGTGACCTTTGAGGGTCAAAGATGCAGAGAAGTTTGCCATGCCAGGAAAAAGCTGTGGCAAAGGAGAGGTATCTGCTGGGGAGGAGAAAAGTAGTCAAGAAGGTGCATCTAAGCAGCGGGAACAACAACACGCCAGACAGTAAAGCCATAAGGACTGAACTGTATTTGGAAAACAACAACATGGTTCAGTGTTAAATAGAAATTAATTTAACACCAAAACGGATAAAAACCAACTGGCATATTAACAAATATATAGAACATTTCAAAGCCGAGCAAAAAATATTTTTAAATATCTCTTGGTTTAAACGTTCCAGGCTTGTCAACATTAGCCATCCGTTGGCTGCCCAAAGGGTCTACAGCATTATCCAGACAATGCGTGTGCTCCAAGATGGAGAAGAAACCCTGGTGGGCGATTTCAAGGGCTCAGTCCAGGGGTTTTGTTATTTTGACGTGGGGAACAGGTCAGGATTTAGAAGCCGATTGTGAATTACATGGAATGTGGCCAACTAGACACAACCTTCATGCTGTGAAGATTGGGAAGATGCTCAGAGACCGAGGAAGAAAACAAACATGATCAGTTCATCACGACAAGCAGAGGGCTTCTCTGAAACCATGCACGGACACAGCATTCTCAGTCACCACTGACTCCCAGATCCATCAAACACAAACGTCCGGGTTAATGACTTTCATGCCTCAGGATCCTCGCTGCACCCGAACACTGACCTGGAGCCAAGGCGATGAATCACACACAGTGGTATGATTTAGTTAGCATTGATGGTGTGCTCTGAGCGGGAAACCCAATCTCCTGGGCTGCCTCTCAGAGGGTATCACGGTGCCACGAGCCTCTGACATAGGGAACCTGGGGACTCCAACATGGAGCAGGAGAGCCGTGAAGGGGGAGGGGTGGAAAGAAGGGTGGGCAGGGAGGTGAAGGGAGAGAAGAGAGCTGAGATCCTGGGGTTCTTTGTCCGCCATTCAAACACCTTCTGCTGTGTTCTTCTATTGCCTAGCTCTGCAGAAGATGCTGAGGATAAATCCATGAACACAATGGATTCTGCTCTAATGTGATTCCTCTCTTTAGGGGTACAGTAGAGATTATTATAAGATGCAATGGGAAAAAGAGAAAGGGAAGGTCAAATCAGCCTGGCCCATGGGCTAACAGAGAAGAAATGCCATCGAAGGTGCTCAAATGGCGTTTAACAATCAGAGAGAGCGACGTGCACAAAGGCCCGGAAGAGTACACGTGTACTCTACATTGGCCCTATGTTCCTCACCAACATCATATATGCTAGTTTCTTCTAAAGCAGGAATGGTTGCCATGGCCCTGCTGGAAGATCACTGCAGGATCCTAGGACCAAGACTGGTGACTAACATGGGGTAATAAGGTCATGGGGCTCAGTGGATCAAGAATCAAGAAACCTTTGTTCCTGTATTGACTATCAACTCCTCTGACATGTTCCAGTGGAGAATCTTGACAGTTTGGTAGGTTTGCTCCCTTCCTAGAGTCCTAGATTTGAAGGTCATAAGTCATTTCCACTGGCCAATGCTCCAATTAGATAGATTTTCAAATATTGACTACTCAGAAACTCAGTGTAAGCATCTGCTATGTAAACTAGTTTCACTTGATCTGAAAATTCAGTTCATTATTTACTTTGAAGTGCATAAACCTAATTTTCTGTCAATGGGAAGAGAAGCAAAGAGTAAGGACAATGTACCACCTTCTTAGTGCTAAGAAGATCCAGTGTTTTCACAGGGGGATTTATGGAAGGAGTGAGGGGAAGTGAGTAGGTACCCAGACTTCCTGAAATCAGAGGTGCTCTGTAAACAATAGAAGTCATCGGCTTGAGCTTCTTTTTCCTCTGCCATGGCATTTTGAATTATATGCATTTCTATTGTAATCAAATTATTTCGACCTTGCAAATGAGTGCCAAAAATGTACTGATCCATATAATGGTTTTTCAGAAGCCTGCTAGCTTTAAAATATTAGGCATCAATTCAAAATTGCTCTGAGTTCAGAGATACTGGTGTATTTCAAAAAATGAAGTCCTTTGTCTGCAGAATTTAAAGGGAAACATTGATTCTAAGAAACATTTCCAGGAGCTTTTCACACATAATATTTAAAAAGAAGAATTTAAAGAGAGAAAGTCTAAGAAATACTTCGCTGAGCCTTGAACATAGAATATTGAGAAACCCTTACATTCTATCATCAGGAACATCAGTGACCTTGCAAAACAGAAAAAGGCATCAGATAAACCGCAGAACTAAGATTTCTCCCGTAGGATCATCTCCAGGTAATTTAGACCCCAGGAAGCTCCAAAGAAAAGTCCCGAAATCTTGGTTTACACTGCACCAAGCAAAATCCAGAGGGTGTGAGAAGGACAAAAGCTGAACTCTTACTTGGAAGAGAGGAAGCCGATGATTATTTAGCCCTGCTACCCCATTATTTCAGGAATTTCTCTTGTGGAAGTTTGACTGTAGCTCTCTTGACTTTCTCAAAATTGCAGATGACAAAAATAGTCTTTAATTAACCAGCTTACTAAGTATGATAATGGCTTTCCTTCACCTCCGGGCAACTGCCTTGTGCTGGTCTGACATGTGAAGCTCCAAGGTCATTCCACAGTCTTTTGAAACAGTAATTTGTTTACTGCCAGTTTTTGAAAATTTTTATGTTCAAGTAGTAAGGGATGGAGTCCTGGGCGTGTGAGGTAAGGGACCTGGCTCCTGAGAGCCCGCAGATTCACCCGAGGGTCCTGACCTGTGGGAAGCATGTCCTGGCCTATAAACACGTCAGAATGACATTACCCGTGTATTTACAAAGCACGGCCCAGAGTGGGTCCATTATGCCTGGTCTAATGGATCTGCATTCCTCTAAGTGCTTTTTAAGTTGCGTAGTCTGCTCAGCCAATATCCCTTCAGGGTACTGGAATGTTTAACGGCCATAAATAGCAAGCTAGTCCCCCCAGGGCGATCCTGGGTTGCACCGAGGAACACTGAAGACAGGAGGCCCACCTCCTGTCTATCTTCTGACACCATGTCGCCCATTTGTCTGAGCCTCTGTTAGCCTAACTTACTCAACTTTCCTAAACTGAAAGCAGAGAACAAACTAATGTCACCATCATTCCGTCAGCTGACTATCCATCATTTGACTACCATTGGTTACAGCCAATGGTTGGCCATCTCCCATCTACTCACACTGTGTTAATTACCTTCCTGCGCTAATTTAATCTGCCCACCACTCCTACCCCAATGAGTTAAGCACTGTTACTACCACCACCTGACAATGAGAAAACCAAGAATGGACATGAAAGAACATGCCCAAAGTTACAGAGGCAATCCACCTTGGGCTATCATTCACCCCATCGTGAAGAGGAGGAAAGTGAGCTTTGAGAAGTTAAGTAGCTTGCTCAAGGTTACCGAGCTAGTAAGTAAGTAATGCAACTTGAACCAGGCCTGAGGTTCAAGCCGGACCCTTTCCTCTGTGGCATTTCCCAGTGGCATTCTGGGTTTGCCTCTTAAAGCCTGCTAGAACCCAGAAAGCTCATCAGAACCGTGTAATCTTCCCTTTGCAAATAGGAGTTTGAATGAGCAAAGATGAAACAGCTAGTGGTCAGCGAAGTCTAACAGCTCAGAACTTGTCACAGCACTCTGCCTGGGACCCCCGAAACTCTCATCTGATTTCACTCAAGAGAAAAAGATCTAAAGCCTGAAGAAGGTCAGCTGGCGTGTGGTTTAAGCATAAAAGTTGGCAGCAATGAAAATGTGATTATAGGATAATCCTAACTCTTTAAAAAATAAAAACCTTTGTTATCTTTTAGTTTTTCCTTAGCAATTAATATTTCACAGTCATTCGTTTTCAACATTTTTCCTTTCTTGTGACAAGTTCATTATCTAAGATCATCTACCTTCTTTAAAATCAGTAGGGATTTTTCCAGCAAGTGATAATGGACTTGATCTTTTCTAACTATAAATTTCTGTGTATGTGTATGTATGTGTGTTTTTATATGCATATATACCCATATGCATAGGTCCAGAGTATTTTCACATCTAGAATAGAGAATTAGTCAATACCGTCAAACGTAAATGCTTTTAAATTCAGACAGAGATGTTTTACACTAATAATAATATAAGTAATATTTAGTCAGAGTGTTTGACCTGTAAATATTCTCGATAAGTATCAGATGGATGAATTATTTGTTAAGCTTCCTCTCTGATTAAAAACGGAATTCTGATCTATAAATCTTTAACTTGCATTTAGTCACTGGACTTTTAGTGTGATTGACGATATGGTAATCATATGTAAAATAGTCTAAAACTTTAATATGTGCCAATAAAAATGTGTCCTAAAATATGGGAAGAAAAGAAAGCTTTCTAAAAAAAGATATTCAGATCTTCTTGAGAACTACTCTGAGGTTTAAATAATACACGGCATACTCAGGAAGAGAAAGCAGAAAGTAGTCCACACATATTTAGAACCCTACACTATTTCATGGAGTCCAATTAATCAGTCTTTCCAGCCTGTAGAAATATATATATGTATATATTTCTACAGGCTGGAAAGACTGAAAATCAGAAAACACGGGAGATTATATATATATATATATATATAATCTCCCGTGTTTTCTGATTATTTTTTTAACCGTTGTCCAGAAACACATTTTCAGCCTACTGAAAACCTGAGTGAGAACCCAGATTTCACAGTTTCCAGATAAGCCGAACGTGGAGTCCTAGATTCCAGGTCAGTATTGACCTATGCTGTTGCTGACCTCCAAAAGACAGGATAAAGATGCTTTATATCCAAGTCTGACAACACAACAAACCATGTATTTTTTCCTACTGATAATTCCTAAAACAAGAACCACCATGATACGAAGAAGTCCTGTTTACTAATGAATGCATTTATCAATGTTTTATCATGTAGTGGGTCAATAAAAAGGCAGTATAAAAATAAAATAGCTAAAGATATGGGGTCTTCCTTTCAGAAATAATTTTCCACCAAAGGCTCAACATCTGCCACCCAGACCAGGGCTGGATCGCAGGGGTCTTCCCACACCGAGGGAGCAGTTTCCATCTGGCAGAGGAGCCGGGGTCCTACCATGAGCGAATGCTTCCTGTGCCCCACACTTTCAAGAAGAGTGTGGCCAATGGGCTCAGTGGCCACTGAGGCAAAGGCTTGAAACAAATAGCGGTAAACCGAGAGCTGCAATGGAACTTGCCCCATCAATGTGAAGCAAAAACTTGTCCACTAGACACTTTGGGGCTCAGTAAATGGCTCTCCACCTAGAGGCATTTACAGGAGGCAGATTTCTCCTCTGCCCTTTATGTTGGACAATGGCTGTCACTGGCTTGTTGTCCACAGACCTTATGCATTATCTTACAGATACTGAGTCCTCCAGAAAGTGTGTAGGCATAGAAGATGCCCCCAAAACTGCCTTTCAAGGCCCTTACCCAACTCACCTTTATCTGTGGGTTGTATCTTTATGGCTGCAACCACACTAACCTCTCCTTCCCCTAAACCCTCAAATCATTTCTGACCTGAATCATTTGCATGATGTTTACTACTTACTGCTTCACGCTGGGGTCAACAGTCGATCTCTCGTCACCCACAGTCCCCGGGGAAGAGCCCTCAGTCCTCATTTTGGCAAGTTATACTCACTAGTACCATCAGGATTCGTTTCAGGGCTTTGGCTTAAGAGATGAGAAAGTGGTGTTGGCTTGTTCCTTTAGCCTTGAGCCCTGGAGAAATGATCCCCAGGGAGCCTGAGGACGAAGCCAGCACAGGGAGATGGGGAGCCTCGCTAAGACACAGAGAAATACTGGGACCTCGTGGCTTATTTTGAGTCTTAAATGAAATGCCCAGAATCAGCCTGAAACTTCCCAGTTATATAAGACAATAGATTCCTAATTTTTTACCTAAGCCATTTTGAGTTGAGTTTTCTTTACATGCGTGTGATAGTTAATTTCATTTGTCAGCTTGAGTGGGCTAAGGGATCCTCAGGTAATTGGTAAAAACAGTATTTCTCTGTGTGTCCGGGAGGATGTTTCCAGAAGAAATTAGCATTTGAACTGTGAGGCTGAGTAAAGGAAATCGCCGTCCACAGGGCAGGTAAGCATTATCCAATCCCCAGTCCAACGAGGGCCAGTAGAGAAGAAAATGGTGGTGGAAGGGTGAATTTGCTCCTTTTGCTTGAGCTGGGATATCCATCTTCTGCCGGGACATTGATGTTCCTGATTCTCAGGCCTTCAGACTCAGACCAGGACTTACACCATCAGCCTCCAGACTCAGACTGAATTACCAACCAGCTTTCCTGGTGCTCCAGCTTGCAGAAGACAGATCGTGGGACTTCTTGGCCTCTATAATCGCTTGAGCCAATTCCTATAATAAATCTCCTTGTATATGTATATATGTATGTGTGTATGGATGGATAGATAGATAGATAATACAGATTAGATAGATAGAGAAACAGGTAGAGAAGAGAGAGAGAGAGAGCTAGCAACAGAGTTAGAGATATATCCCCTTGGTTCTGTTTCTCTGGAGAACCTTGACTGATAAGGAAGTAAAGCAATTCTAACTGACACAAGTGTGCCATGTTTCATCAGTACAATTTCACCTTTTCAAAGGGAGGATAATGTTGAATGCTCCCCTGTAGCCTTAGCCTAGTACAAAGTATGTGGCTACTCAAAATGTGTCACTTCATTCATTTTCTGAGTTGTTCTATTTCATTTAATACTGAAACTAAGGAAGTATAAATTCATGATGACCATGGCAAACCCACTTTATGGTTCCTAGAGGCCAGATGCTCCCCAAGTCAGACACTGGTTCTGAATTTGACACCTTGTCTAAAGCTCACCTCTACCACATTATCTGGTTATTCAGAACTCACAGTTCAAATCAAGATCGACTTAAGAGATTCTATTTCTATTTTTAAATCAGTATTTTCTTTAAATGTATTAGTGGTCAAATCCTCTGAACTCCAAAATAAAGACATACTGGGATATCATAAATGATTCCAGCCATATGGTCACTTCTTTCCACAGGTGGGACAGTTAGACATGCAAATCTTTATGGATTTTCCCAGGTAATTTGCTTTATGGAAGGTTGCCCAGTTGAATAATATATCTCCTCCAAATCCTAGGACTCGTCAACATGCAGACACACTCTCCATAATTACATATTAAAATGTTAATAAAAATCTATAAACTGTGTGTGTGTTCATACATGTATATAGATAGTATGTGGCCCTTGGGGGGACTACATGGTGACCTTGGTCAGGAAAACAAGCCATTCACTTTGCTCCCATTCAAAGCCCACATGCTGTATTACGAAT
Organism: Martes martes; assembly: GCF_963455335.1. Classification (NCBI taxonomy): domain Eukaryota; kingdom Metazoa; phylum Chordata; class Mammalia; order Carnivora; family Mustelidae; genus Martes; species Martes martes. The sequence goes on from NC_137900.1 coordinate 27,046,049, forward strand.
CATTTACCAGTTTCCCTGAAGACACAGCCCTTGGCTGAATAGAATCACTTTGGCCCTTTTTGTGAAATTTTGACACCTTTGGGCATTTTCATTCACTCATCTCATGTTCATTGGTGCCCACTGTCTCAGGATGTGAGGTTACAACAGTGAATAAAACCAGCAAGTTTTCAGCCCTCAGAGAGTTTATACTCTAGTAAACATGACAGGCAATAAGTAAACACCCAAGTAAATGGTTAATATTATTTCAAATAGTGTCAAGTATTTTGAATAGAATAAAACAGGATGATATGAAAGACAGTGACTGGGAGGAATACAGGAGATGTCACCAGGTGATCAGTTTTGAATTGTGATATACTGTTTGCTCCCATCTGAAAAAAAATGTATGTACGGGCTTTGGCTATCTTTTCTTGCCCCCCACCCCACCACCATGTTAAAAGACCTTTCTCCTGTCAGGGTTAGGGTTGCAGGACATTATCCATTTTATTGGAAATTTCCTGCTCTCTCCTCTTTTCTTCCCCTCCCTTCCTCCCTCCCTCCCTCCCTTCCTTTCTTCCTCCCTTCCTCTGTTCCTTCCACTGAGAGAGATTCTTTTCCTTCCTTTGGAGAGCCTTCCAGGGAGTCTTGGTGCTTTTTTCCAGTATAATCCTGATTACAGACTTGAGGCCTTTATTTATAAAATACCCATTGCACCCAGTGATCAGCTCTTCCACACATGGGTAAAAGGTTGACATTTGGCAGCTAGAGACTGAAGACCACACGTATACTAAGCTGGGCAAGAGGACAGAACTGCTAATGTTCTCCATCTCTCTCTATGTATCTATGTGTATATAAATATAGATAGGTAGATAGATAGATAGATATAGAGATATAGAGATATAAAGATATAATCTTCTATCAAACATAGCCACAGATGTGGTACAAGTGGCTAACCCCTCCTTTTGAAGTTGTGGAATGAATGTCTGTCTTCAGACAAGACTCCAAGCATGGGCTATCTGGAGCACCAGTGCCCTCTCATGGATGAGCTGTGAAGCAACTTCAAAGGAACCCGCACAGCCTACTTTTCTCCAAGACACCTAACACAACACACACCACCTATCAGCCACCGGCCTCCCTCTCCACAGATACGGAAGATCATGGTGGGCTGTCAGGAGAGGCTGACTTTGCCCACTCTTCTATTCCCCCCAAAAAAGGAACCTTTCCCTAGGAGGTGTCTCAGTCCTGAAATCAGCACGTTTAGGTATCATTCTTAGATCTTCCATTCCAGCCAAATATGAATCTTCCTAAGATAATTCACTTTCAGAGACTATGAGTCATTTATCAGGGAGTGAGAAAGGACTTATGTAGCTCCTTAACAGCATACTTTGACCTTAAACAAAAGGAAAGACCTTGGGCACATGGGGCATCTCACAGTCCTGGGAGTGGTTCAGGAAGAGAGGGTTCACCCTTAGAATGGTCTTGACTTTCGAATCTAGTAGATTCATTATATGATCTTAATTAACGTTCACGCTAACTCAAAAATGCATATTATCCTGAGATGTTTTGCAGGTGACATCAATCTGGACACCAAAGAACCTGGCATGTGGTCAGTGTTCAATAGATTAGTCCCTTCTTCACTCTGCTATTGCACACAGCACAGAAGCTGCTTTAAGAGGGAATCTGCATAAACGAAGCCATTCTCCAGTGATGCCCACTGAAATAAAAGTGGGGAAGTGCATGATGGGAAAAGCAGAGTAGAGAGGAAAATATAATCAAATACTACCATTTCTTGAGTATGACACCAATATGATTCTATCCAATTCTTATTTTTAATTCAACAGTTTAAGAAAAATCTTAGGTTTCTAATTAACGAGAGGCATGTATATCAAGAATTGTGGTATGTTGGGGGCTGCCTGGGTAGCTCAACCGTTAAGCGTCTGCCTTTGGCTCAGGTCATGATCTCAGAGTCCTGAGATCCAGTTCCGCATCTGGCTCCCTGCTCAGCGGGAAGCCGCTTCTCCTTCTCCCACTCCCTCTGCTTGTGTTCCCTCTCTCTCTGTCTTTCTGTGTCAAATAAATAAATAAAATTTTAAAAAGAAAAGAGAATTGTGGTATTTTTTAAGTGAAAGTTTACAGAGACATTTCTTGATAAGCATGTTTGCTAAGGACATTACTCACTTTTATCTAAACTTAAGCTAGCTCCTAACCCCCGCATGAAAGAAGCATACATCTCATCAATATGACAGCCAATTTTTTTTAATGCAATCTTGAAAAATGGGGTTAAAAGAAGCCAGTATGTCCCCATAAAGTCAAAATTCTGGGTTTGCTGGAGAGCCAGAGGCCATGTCACACTAATGACAATGTTATTATTAACATTGCTATCATTATTCTCATTATTATTGGAGACTGTGATGATATACACTGGCAGAAGGAGGTCTTTAATGGATTTTTGTAAGACCAGGAATGTCTAACCTCAGGATAAGATAAGAGCCTCTGGGTGGGTTTCACCCCATACAGTTTAGAAGGTGTGCTTTTTTTTCTGGAAGACTGAGAGCATGAGAAGTCAGCTAACTATTTATTCCCATAAACATACTGGCTATTTGGCAGGGGGAGCTTTCTTGGAAGTGTCCCAGCAGCAGCAGGAGAAGCCAACTTAGGACTGAAAAGTGAGGTAGGAAACCTACCTAACAGATAATTTATAGGCTACTAACTGAGACATGACCCAAGTATCTTTTTCATGAAAGTCTTATTTTGAGCGACAACACTTCCCTCAGAAGAATCCCTATAGGATGCCTGATGATCATGTTTTAGAAATAAGTAACTAGAGATTCTAGGGGGTTAAGTTCCCCAAGGTAACACTGTAAGTGACAGAGTTAGCACCTGAATGCAGATCCCCCACCAGACCCAATCCTAGTAGCCTTTCTACTACTTCCTGCTGTCTCTCCCAGGTAGACCAGCAAGACTCTGACCAAGTCTCATGGGCATAACCAGTTACTGCTTACTAGTTATCATAATGTCTTCTGCTTTATTGTGGGTCATTTTAATACCCAGGCAGCAGTGAGACTTTTTGCTATCAGCCACATAGCTGAGCTACGTATCCTATTTTTTTTTTTAAGATTTTATTTATTTATTTGACAGACAGAGATCACAAGTAGGCAGAGAAGCAGGCAGAGAGAGAGGAGGAGGAAGCAGGCTCCCTGAGGAGCAGAGAGCCGGATGCGGGGCTTGATCCCAGGATGCTGGGATCATGACCCGAGCCAAAGGCAGAGGCTTTAACCCACTGAGCCACCCAGGCGCCCCTGAGCTACGTATTCTAATTGTATTCTGCAATTCTCATCATTTTGTGGCCAGTGTGAATCTAGGCCCATCACTACATAATGACTGGTCATGCATCACAGTTAAAAGTCAAGTCATAACTGCCGTCAGTTAAGTCAGTCTTAATTGCCACAAAATCAAGTTACAAGTCAGTCTTCACCGGCACCAACATTTCACAAGTGAGTCAAGTATTCATTGATTCTTCTACAAAAAACGGTTTCATAGGGCTCTGACTTTCACACCCAGTAAGTCAGAACTTCCTTAAACGAGCCACCCTGAGGACCAGAGCCTGTAATCCAGTTTATCTCGCTTGCTGTAGTAGGCAAACTCAAAAGGGTTTATCCTACTCGTTGACTGGTTTGCTTCACTTTGTGAGGAAAAAATGTACCAGGGGACTTTAAGATGGCTGCAGAGACAGTATTCCTCTCCACCTCTCTAGGCATTGGGCAGCTACTGGAAACAAAACAGATGAAGTTCCTCTCCACAAGAGTTTATACTATCAGTAGCTAATTTTAATTTAGACCTCACAATTGTAGGCTGTAAAGGAACAGTTGTCAATTCTTTCAAGGTTTGTTTGTTTGTTTAATAAATTCAAGTTCAGGTCTACATTTATAGTTAGGAACTCAATTTCTGACCTGAACTGGGAACATCCTTCAGTATAAATCTTGTTCAGAGCTTACCTAGTTAATGACGGCACACTAAAGCTATATGAAATTTAGAGCTTCTCCTTGCAAATTGATTGGACTTATCTCTCTATCAATTAGCCATACTTAATCTCTCCTCTTTCCTCTTTCTTTTACTGGCTGCCCACCCCTATCTACTTCCTATTCAGGGTTAAGAAGTGAAAGAACGCATAGGATTAATATCTGTCAAGAACTCTGAGTTATAATTCTGGAGAAAATGGTTGTGGGAAAGGAGGACCTCAATGAACTCCTTTATCTCCACCCAACAGGATCATAGTTAATGGAGACCTGGTTTTTGGCATTTCCTCTTATTTCACAAAAAGAAAATAAGGAAGTATATATTCAAACATGTATTTGCTATCTCAACAGAAAGCTCCTTATCTCCCCCTCAGCTGCCTGCCAAGGCCCCAGAGAGTTTCAGGGTCAATGATTATCATCTCTCCATTCAGACACTTTGACATCTCTGAATATGTTGACCTTGAAGATTGGACCAAGTCATTCCTAACAGATGTAAATTTGATTTCTCAGTTCTGACCTCAAGTGAGGTCTGGCTTTTGTCTTCATCACTATATTAAGATAGTGATAACCTCCCTGAAGTCATAAAAATGCCCTGATAAGCCTTATCGATCCTGGATTTGAAATTGAACAGATAACCCAAGTGTATTATGGTAAACTTTTAACCTACTCTCTAAGATATATGTCCACCAAAGCTGAGACAAGAGTTCACGGCTTTTGTTTCATAAAAGAATTCTCCTTCACTTGTTTTTACATTAATTATTACTGTTTTAAAATTAACACAACCTAGTCTGTCCACGTTCCATTTGTTTTTGCCAGCCTCTGACAAGAGTAAGGATCCTTATAATCAGGAAATTATTAAAAATCCTTCTCTTAGGAAATTTTGCACTGTGAAAAAACTGGAAGAGAATAGTGAAACATTAAAAATGGTGACATTTGTCATCTACCTTTAAACAAGTCCTGTAGATTTCAGCCCCATGTCAGAAATGACTCTATTGGTGTAGCTGAAGACACTGAAGTCTCAGGAAATAAAGCCATTCCTTACTGTTGCGTTGTAAGAAAAGAGCATGATTGGAAGTCAGACTGGGTTCAAATACTGGCTCCACAACTACCAGCTGGATATTCTTGGGCAGAAACTCCTAGACAGAGTTGAGTATGCATTTCCTAACAGGTAAGATGAGGGTAAATATGCACCTTTTGCTATTAGGATTCAAAAGATTTCCCTTCCTTCAAACGTACAAATCACAAAGTGACACTGAAACCCAAGCTTCCTTGTTAACCATCCTCTTAAACCCTAATTAAGAAATAAACTATATATTAATGACACATTTTGTGTTGTTGTGAGAAGCTTCCTAACCTAAAATAGAGAGACGGTTGGCCAAATGCTGTCAAACTGACAGACACAGGGCTTAAGCAGGAAAATAAAACATTAAGTAATCACTAAACTAACTAACTGCCCCAGAACTGGAAAATCGTGTGCCTCAGAGGCTTGGAACAGATGGACTAAGGTCAGAAATTTGGCTGAGGTGGTAAGGAACGAGATCTGTGTATAGTGAAGCAGGGAAGGTGGGTGTAAGATCTAGAAGGTTCTAGAAGAAGCCACAGATAGTTCTAAACCAAAACAATCCTTGGGCCAGGCCTCCAGCAGCTTTATGTCTGCCAGCCCCGCATTATTCAATGCACAATGTCACCAGAGGTTTCTTGGGGGGGGGGGGGGCCAAAAAGACAAAACAGGACCACATTCCAAGGTAACTGAATTGACCTTCACCTCTCCCTTCCTGTTTGCTGATGCTTGAAATTCTTTTCAACTTGAGTGGAACACTTTTCATCCCATAATTACAGCTAAAAGGCTTAAATTTCACAGGCTTATTTCAGACAAGGTGTTGATGAATATGAGTTCCAGTCAAAATGCAATCAACCAGTCAACAAGTGTCAGTGACTGGTTATCAGATCTTTTTTGTGTGAAAGAGGGAAAAGGTGAAGGGGGCAAAGCACTGGTCAGCTAAAGGGAGATAAAAGGTCACCACCAGAGGGAAAGCTCATGGAAAAGAAGTTTTATGTCACAGTTGTGCCTGAGAGGAGGTCTGTTGGCAGCTGGGAGGGGGTAACAGAAGCTGACTGAGCTCTTAAGTTTGGCTTAGGGACATTTTGGGGTTTCTAATAATTGTTTTGGTTTGTTTTGATCAGGCTTCTGCAAGTACCACAAATCTGTTGCAATGATTTGTAAACTACTTTTCTTTTGGTGGTGTTTATTGTTTACGGCACTGGTTTGCTTCGAACTGGGAAAAAAAAGAAAAAAAAAAAGAGCTGGAAGAGAGACTCCAACCCCCATCAGATGCCTCACTTCCCTTGACAACTTATTCCTTCTGTGGTGACCCAGACCAGTCAGCCAACCCATCATTAAGTAGGGTATTCAGAGAGCCAGTCAGTCAGACTTTCAAACAGACATTCAGTCAGTCATTCAGCCAATCAGCACATCAGACAGGCAATCAGTCAGTCAGTCAGTCAGTCAGTCCATGTGGAATACCTAATCTTCCTCACCAACCACCTATTTTAAACTCTAATCATTTCTTCTCCTATATTAATTAATACACCCTCTGGTGCAGATTTCAATAAGGATACTTAAAGCGCTAACCATCCTTGAAGTGTTGTTAGTCAGGCTACTTCTAATGCTGGCCAGTCTTCCAAGTCACAGATTGGATTTCACTCACACACATTGCATACATCTACTCTAAATTATTCAAAAGAAAATTACCATAGAAACAATACACGTGTCTGTCAAGAAGAGACTGGTTTAATAAATTATGATGTAACTGTAAAACAAAATACTGTTCAGCTCTAGGAAAGAATGGGGGCACACACATGAACAGCCATGGAAAAAGAGAAAGCTCTTCAGCATTTTTGTCACGTGAAAATGGATTAATGTAGGATGCTAGATATAACACGCTTCCACTTGAGTGAATGAAAGAATTTATGTCCTGTGTATATGCATAAGTATCTCTAGAAAAATATACAAACACTAGATTTTACTGATTAAGTGGGGGCATAAGGTAATATGAGGGTATTGGGGTGGAAGAGTGGTATTTCAAGATTTGCTCTTTGTACCATTTCTAAAATAAGTTCAGTATAAAAGATGAAAATATCAATAGTTTTTTAATACACTACAGAACAGGTTTTTTTTTATATAGGTACATCTCAGGAAATGTTCACATATTTATTCGTTCTGTTGATGAAGACCGAGGCCACGGACACGCCTCATGCCTGCCTTGGGAACAGGGACCTTCTGTCACTCTTTGTAAAGCTGTCCTCAGCTTGGTGCTGCCCTTCTGTCTCCATGGCTGCACATGCTTTGGCTTTGCAATGGTCACCTGTTCTCACCAATGAGGTCCCCCCATCCATAAACCTCAAAGGCCCCCTGGTCCTTGGCAATGGCCATGTCCGTGTTGGCTCAATGGCTCCGTCTTCTGCCTCACTCACGTCCTGAAGAAAGTACACAAGAAGTTGCCAAGGGATATGCAATTCTTTCCTCCGCAGTTAAAGGTGAATTCCTTAAGGGCCCAGAACAAAATATACTCAGCAAGAGCCAAAAACAATAACAAGAGCTGTGTTCTTAAAAACACTTCACAATTCACTGAGATTTTTGTTGATGTCATTCTATTGCCCTTAAACTAATTTCAAGGGAAAACTGGTGAACTTTTGTCCTCCAGGAAGTTTTTCTTTATTGCCCCTCCTCCCCCATCCTTCTCTCTCCAACTTCTTTCATGCCCTCCCAATCAAAATACCACTAACGACACCCCCTGCTAATCGCTATTTTGCTGTCAGGCCTAAATGGGTCAAAACTCCAATCACTAGTGAAACAAGAGGCAGTGTGTTTGGCTCAGATCTGGGAATGTACAAACGCTTGTCTAAGCACCGGTTTTCATATGCTAATATGTTATAGGGGAGCATTCCTGCTGGGCTGGAGGCCACTGACTAGAGCTGACAGACCCAGTTTTCAAGAAGGCGTTGGCTAGGGTAGGGTGAGCAGACTCTCCTCACTTCTACAGACTGGCTGCTCACAGGCCTTACTGACACATCGATAGCTTTGGTGGTATGCACGTGGTATTTCCAGAAATTTTTTTATTAGTACCAGATACCTCAAGCATTTGGAGACTTCACAAAAACCTGGGTCTAACATCCCTTTGTGACACAGATGGCCAGCCAAGACCTGAATCTGTCACAACATTCGCATGAGCCGAGTCGTGACTGCCCCCTTGAGTTAAGGCACGCTCTCCAATTCAACAAGGCCCCAGGTGCCTGGCTGTTCTGGTGACATCTATTGCTGAGTGAAAATTGCCTCCCTAAAAAGCAGTTGTCCAAGACAACCATTTACTTTTACTCCTGATTTTGTAGTTATAGCTAGGTGTTGGCCAGGAAGCAGTAATCTGAAGGTTTGATTGGGCTGGAGGCCCAAGATGGCCACTCCCAGGGCTACCGTGGATGCGGGCGATGTTTTCTGGAGGCCCAGCTAGGACTGTAGCTTGGAGGACCCATAGGTGGTCTCTGCAGCTGGGCAACTGAGGGGAGTGGGACTTCTCCCATCTTCCCATGTAGCAAGTGACCTAGAGAACCAGGCAGAGCTGCATGGTCTTTACAACCTAGCTTCAGAAGTCATTCTGTTGGCTGACGCAGTCATAGGTTCATCTGGAGTCATGGTGAAGGGGCACAGACTCCCCTCTCACTGTGAGAGGTGTCACAGAACTTGAGTGTCACTTACTTGATCTGCTTGGATCCTACAGACTTTGGAGGGTAGACCCCACCCTCACCCCTGGAGCCTGAATGAATATTGATAGAAATACATCTTCCTCTTCCCTTCCTCTCCCTGCTCTCTGTCCTCTCAAAGTGGGGGGGGGGGGGGAGACAGTATTCACTGGGTATCACCCAGATGCCATTTCTTCATCTTACAAATACTTGTAGAGCACCTATGTTGGGCCAGACCCTTTCCATACATTTTCTCAAATTTAATACACTTTGATCCCTGAGCAATATCTCTATAAATGAGTGGCGATGTACTGCATCTCTAGTCAGAATAACAGATTGTCCTCATGAGCATGAATCCCCTGGGTCACGTCTCAGTGGAGACAATGCACAAGGTCTCCCCAACAAAGGGCAAGTACTAGGAAATTCACAGATCCTTGTGTTTGTCAGGTGTACCCCAGAAAAAAAAACAACGTTTCTTAAACAAGAATCTCTCCCTCATGCCCCAAAAAACTAAATAAAGCAGGAATTCTGGCATTTGAGCCTCCAACCACAGGCCTTAGAACGCAGGCAGGCACACAGATCCATGCAGCGGGCTGCTTCTCATTTCCCTTCACATTTTCAGTGGCTGGGAAGACATGGAATGAATTGAAGAGGGAGAGACGAAAGCGAGGGGTGGTGAGCAAGGGGGATAGTATGTATCTGCAGTCTGAGAAAAAATAAGATCCTGGGCAGAAGTACAGGGGGAATATGCCCCAATTTTTTTTTTCTTTAGGTAGGCTCCAAGCTGGGCAGGATTTGAACTTCCAACCCCAAGATCAAGGCCTGAGCTGAGAGCAAGAGTCATATGAGCCATCCAGGTGCCCCAGAATATGCCCAGAGTCTAAGGGGACCTGCATGTCTATGTTCGTAGATTTCACTGGTTTATTGTCTGGTTTGAGGTTTCCAAGCTCACCGAAGTCTCCTCTCTTACCAGCTCTTTCTCTTTCTTCCTTCTAGTTATACCATTTCTTGGCATGAGTAGGAAGGCTACTCTTCCCAATAACACAGGAGCCAAGGAGAGGATGAGAATTCGAGTTTACTAAGCCCCTGTTAGTGCTGGGCACCTTACACAGCATGATATTCATTGCAAATCCCAAGTGCAGGAGATATTAGCTCTATTTTTTTTTCTTTTCTTTCTTTTTCCTTTTTTTTTTTTAACATATAATTGAGATATACTGGTTTCAGGTTTACAACATTAGGTATTTGTATATATTGTGAAATGGTCACCACACGAAGTCTAGTTAATATCCATCACCACACATGGCTACAAATTCTTTTTCTTGTGATGAGAAGTTTTCAGATATATTCTCTTGATTTATCTCTTGATGGCATAGATGTACATGAAGGGAAAAAAATTAATGGCAGCCATCTTTGGAAGTGATGTACCACAGTATGTATCAGGCATTAATATGCTTTGAGGTCATTTTAATAATTTCCTGAGGACTAGGGATTTGTTGAAGTTTTTAAAACATTTTTTATGTAAAAATAATATATTTACAGAAAAAAAAATTCTAGTGCATTGTAATGGTATCAAAGGGAAGGATATAACATAAAAAGTAAACTTCCTTCCCTACCCCACCTACCAATTCTAGGGTCTTCTTTTTTTTTTTTTAATTTTTTTTTTTAAGATTTTATTTATTTATTTGAGAGAGAGACAGGGCGAGAGAGCATGAGAGGGGAGAAGGTCAGAGGGCGAAGCAGACTCCCCATGAAGCAGGGAGCCCGATGTGGGACTCGATCCCAGGACTCTGGGATCATGACCTGAGCCGAAGGCAGTCGCTCAACCAACTGAGCCACCCAGGTGCCCTCTAGGGTCTTAAGCTTCTCTTTGCCTATCTCCTTTTTACATCATATACATACATGTAAATTATATTTTTCCAAATATAATATCATTTTTCAAATATAATATTCCCAAAAGCCTGTCCCACCCACCCCCATCAATAATTGTGCTATGTGAAGATGGTCATCTTTTAGTTGTTTTTTTTTTAAGATTTTATTTATTTATTTGACAGAGAGAGATCACAGTAGACAGAGAGGCAGGCAGAGAGAGAGGGAGAGAGGGAAGCAGTCTCCCCGCTGAGCAGAGAGCCTGATGCGGGACTCGATCCCAGGACCCTGAGATCATGACCTGAGCCGAAGGCAGCAGCTTAACCCACTGAGCCGCCCAGGTGCCCCATCTTTTAGTTTTTAGTTGCTTCTTGAGAGCTAAGTTTCAGTCCCTTAGAATACTTGTTCTTGGCAAACAGTAAGTGCTAAATTAAAGTTGACTAAATAGAACTGAATTCATGCAGATTCTCACAAACATACATTGGGCTGTCCTTAAAACCCTCTTCTTTTTGTACCTTTATTCATCCTTTTATCCCCCATTTTAATTCCTTTTGGCCTTTCAAACATTTTTTTTAAACACAGTAAAATAGCCTTAAATATGAGAAGAGAGAGAGAAAGGGCAATATGAAATAAATGACAAGTCCAAATTATAAAATAATTACTAAGAACTGAAGGACGGCACTTCTTTATACCAACTACGCAAACAAAAAATTAATAAAGTTTGGAAAACCCAAGATCGATAGCCAGTTGCTCTCACAAAAAGGTCAAGATCATTTGAAATTAGCATGTCAATTCTTTGCTTTCAGATGGGTGCATGAGAGTCTTGAAAATTCAACTCAACAACCCTTTATTGAACACAGACCATGTAGTAATTGTCTGAAATGTATGTAGGATGATTGTCATAGAGCCACGCACTTAGAAGAGTCTACGATTTAAAGGAGGAGACAGATACAGAAATCAAGTGTCCCAGAATGATGATGGGGCTGGTAGAGAGAGACCAGTGCTAAAGGGGTGCCTCTAGGTCTCCTCAGACAATGATTATTATGGTACCACTGTTAAATCCCACCTGGACACAGAGGTTATGTTCAGATTGATCATTCTGAAATCTGGCTATGCATATTCCTTTTAAAATATGTTTAGAAAATGCAAGGAAGTCAAATTTAGCCCCAAGGTAACTCTAAAACACCACATAGTCAAAATCAGCCATGTTCAAAAGGATTTTTTTTTTACAGCACAGGGAATATAGTCAATGGTATCCTAATAACATTGCATGGTGACAGACAGTAGCTACGCTTGGGGTGAGCATAGCAGAACGTACAGAGTTGTCAAATCGCTGTGTCATACGTCTGAAACCAATGCAACTTGGTGTGTCAACTCTACTTCAATTTAAAAAATAACAAAATAAAATTTAAAAGGATACCAATTTTCATTTTACATATGAAGACAACCTACTAATTTCCAGTAATCATGTCTGAATTTCCAGCCATCAGGAGGAATCATTCTTTACTATCTCTGGGGTCTGAGAGTATTGGACCTTGTCATGGGCAGCCTCCAAACTGCTCACTTTCTGAGTGCTACCTTTAATATCCTAGAAGAATCTCTGACAGACTACTGGAACACCAAAGAGAGTGCTGACATGGTACAAAATGTTTAAAGCTGCATCTCCTGTCAAGGTTTCCTGGAAGACAATACAAGTCAAAGGCACATTGCCTGAAACCCGAGGTAGATAACTGCCCAGATTATTCAAGAGAGGTGTACGGAAGCCCGGAGAGGGTGGAATGTTAAGAAAGAAATCAATGAGCAATGGATTTTTTTTCTCAGAGTGCTACAGAAAGCAAAAACTTCTGTCTAAGCCTTTGTCTTTTTTCAACATGACATCTCCTCCATGAGATGCTCATCTTGTAGTTACTCTCTTTATTTCCACTTTCCTGTACAGGACAGCAGGACAGCAGTTTGTAAAAGCTCACGATGGAAAAGGAATATTGGAAGAATGAGAAAGGCTGAGCTGAGGCGCAATGAAGCAGTAAGAGCGATGTGACCTTGGCATCCTTACTGTCCTTTCAAACGCTTTCCATACCCACCTATCTCAGGATGGCTGCCCCCAAAAGCAGACCATGAGACCAGAGTATCAGCTTATTCAGGAGGTGATCCCAAAAGCTCTGTGAAGGGAATAGAGCAAAAAGAAAGGGAATATTATCAGGCAAATTAGCACCAGGACCACCAAGGCTCAACCCAGTGAGGACCCTTATAAAGAGTGTAGAACTTTTTTTTTTTTAAATAAAGATTTTACTTATTTATTTGATAGAGAGAGATCACAAGTAGGCAGAGAGGCAGGCAGAGAGAGAGGGGGAAGCAGGCTCCCTGCTGAGCAGAGAGCCCGATGCAGGGCTCCATCCCAGGACCCTGAGATCATGACCTGAGCCGAAGGCAGAGGCTTAACCCACTGAGCAAACCAGGCGCCCCGAGCGTAGAACTGTTGAGTTCCCCAGCAAGGAGGAAGGAAGCCAGGTATTCATTAACTATCCACCACCCAGCATGGACTGGGCCTTCCCATTTGAGGCTAAGAGAAAGCCCTCATGTGCAGAGTTGCTAGCTTCCATTCTTGTAGGAATGTTCTAGAATGGCGCCAAGGTCAAACGGGCAGGACACAGACAAAGTCCACTGCACCATCTTTTTTTTTTTTTTAATTTGCTCAGCATTCCCAAATTCTCTTCATGTCTTTCTCTCCTTCTCCTAGCATATTAAAGTTAGACGTCCTTTCTTCTGTTGAGAGAAGAGAGTTTAGAGGTGGTGACTAAAAGAATAGTTGAGCGTGTAGTGATATTAAAAAACCTGGATAAGAATTATTTTGATGAGATTTAGGTCACAGGGGAGGGTTCCTACAGAACGGATGGGACTTCAGGGGGAAATTCTTGTCTTATATTTGTACTAAATAACTGCTTTGATTAACAATAATGACTAATGGGAATGATGCAGTGAGACTTGTTTCTGCTTGTCTCCTTATACCACAGACCAATATCTGCCTAATGTCTCAGGTAAGAAAAGAAAAAATCAGTAAATTGATACAATGTGTTTTGTTTAAGCCTTCTACTCCCAAAGCAAATTTTTTCGTGAAGAACTTAAATTGAACTGGGGCCTCATGTGAGCCAGTCTTGTGATGGTGTCTTATTAAAAGAAACACTCGGTTGTTTCTATCACCAGACAAAAAGTAACTCAAATACTTCAAATCTTTGCCACGTCTATTAAACTTTTGCACAGAAAAGCATTTTTACAATTTTCTCTCCCCATCTCTCTGCCTTCTCAGTATCATTTGCAGGCAACTATAGCTGTTCCCCCCAATTTTTCCCCCACTTGTCACTTCCCACCCCTCAGAACTCTCCTACTTTCAGTCCACTCAACATCTATCTCTCCCCCCTACTTCTGCCTTTGTCTTGGTACAGTCTCCTAAGACTGTTTATCATCTCCGGGTCTTTTGTTATTGTTGTTCTTTTTCTCCATTGCATGTTATCTCTACAACAAAGCCTACCCCGAAGCATCTGTTCTTCTCTCTAGGAGCCATAGTGAGGTATATGTGTGCTGGGAGGGGGAGGATGTAGTGTATGGAGTGCGAAAGGTAGTGAATACTGACTTAGAGGTTAACAACTCTGCTCTTGTCTTACTCTACTTATCTATCAATCTGTATTTACCTATGTCTGTCTGTCTGTTGGAAAAGGACTAAACGAACAAGAGAGTTCCTTGTTACATGTTACTTCAACCTTCCCCATCTTTTCTTCCTTTTTGCCAGCTACCACTTCTTCCTCATGAATTTTGATTAGCCAATAAACTGCAAGACTTGCATAAACGGGTCTCGGGAAATATTGTTCTGGTGGTTATCAAGAAGGAGCACAAAATGGGAATGACTCCCAGCCCTGAGTTTTGGTTGAAGTTGCAAATTGCTGCCTTAGCCAAAATGGCAAAACTAGGGACTCAACATTGCTAATCCTCAACCTTGTTAATCAACTTTGCTTGACCCTGCTTCCAATGGGGAGTCACCAGGTGTTTGGGTGCTCCCTGAATCAAGGAATCCACTGGACAAAGCTCTACCGACCTTTATTTGAGTCCCCTAAATCATTTTCTTTTGACTTTATCTCCACACACAGTATGTACACACACATATCCAGATGATATATATGAAGACAAATTAAGATTAAGTTATAAAGCACTTTCATATTCACTCTGCTTACAAAATGCCTACAAACTTATGAGATAAATGTGAGTATGAATTGTTTTATTCATTCTATAAGGGAGAAAATTAAAGTTCAAAGGACTTAGATGGGTTAGCCCGTGGTCACAGAGCTTGTTAACTATATATTCAAACCTGAGCTGCCAAGTCCCCTTCGTTTCACTATAGCACATCTGAGGATTCCATGGTACTTTCAAGGATTCTCAAAGGACTTTGTCTGCCACTCCTTATCCTCCACACCAAGGAAAACCCTAAAATCCAGGACAAAATGAGGACAATCCAGTGTCTTAGTATCAACAATCAAACTCTGTGTTAAGCTATACATGTGTAATGGTGATAAAGTTTGTGTTTGCATGATTTGTGATTATATATAATCTTTTCTCATTGTGGAAAAGTAGAAAATTGCAAAGACAAAACTCATCTTTGATTTAATTAAATTTCATAAT